>NC_140443.1:31331293-32019657 GCF_963576455.1 Neolamprologus multifasciatus | reverse complement strand
TAAGCTTTTAAACTGGTTGATTCCTTTGAAATGATTCATTAGATGCATGACCAGCACAATGTGCTCCTGATAGACACCAGCCAATCAATAATCACAATAATCAACTGACAACAATCAAATTAAAAAGCAACACTGTGTCAGGCATTTGTTTTCTTTTTATTAGTATTGTTATCTTGACCAAAAGGTTACTTTTAATGAAGAAAAATGACTTCTAATCCAGAGCTCGTGGCTTATACGCCCCACAGGTATGATCCATATTTGTCTGCGCACTCCTCCCTTCTATAGTAACGCAAATCAAACAAGCGTTGCTACAAACAACCAACTCAGGGAGACATGATGTGCATAAAGATATAGATTTTTCAACATATTAGCACATAACCTGTTCATAAAAGAGTACAATTAATACATTAGCAGAGTCTACCGATTTATATTTAAGGTAACATTCCAATTTTAACTATCAATAAATAATGCTGCTTATAGTTTCTATATTACTGATGAGTGTCAGGAGACATATAGATAACCTATAATTTAGTTCCACATATCAAAAAAACTGTGTGCTTTAAAGATTTCAACATTATTGTTCATTGACTGTTGGGGTTATAATATATTATTATGACCCCATCATAATATTCACGAGGGAAACATATATCATTTTAATATTAAAAATACAGTGTTGTTATTAATGATTTGTTACATCATTATTAATGGTGTTTGGTTTCAAACTTGTAAGGAGTTTTGTAGTAGAACATGGCGGTAAACATTAGATTGACTGTTTTAAATTGTATTTAGCATACATTTGCCACACTGACACATAAATTGTATCAAAAACATACTCTTTCATGAACGGAAGCCAACCTAAAAGCAACATGTACATTTCTTCACTTCCTAACATGGATATTGATGACACTAACCTGCGAGCTAAGAGAGCAGTTAGCATTATAGAGATACTCAAGCTAGCATTAGCATCTTTCACAATTATTATTGCTCTCCTCTACCTCTATTTTGGTCTCCACTAGCTACTGCAACGACCTACATGCTAAAAAGTGCTTTCATTTCATTCATGAAGCAGTTTTATCAGATATTTTCAAGGACAATGACTCAACAACAGCAGTGAGATAAAGAATCCTTTCGCTAACTGTTAATTTGACCTGTTAAAATGTATGCTAGCAACATTCTGTAGAGCTGTAGGGAATGAAATGTTGGCTGATTATTTTTCTACAAGAAAAAATGTTCATATTCCGCTTTGCTATTTTACAAACGGTAGATATAAAAATATTGATGAGGGCAGCTTATATTTAATAACCGCTGCCCTTGCCTGAGTGAATTTAAATGCCTGCGCTGTGCATTTACTATACATGCAAGATCATAAATTTTATATTTACAAGGTGGTCACATAGTTACTTCACACTCAAAAAACAGTCGAGTTGTGGTTGTTTGAGGGTGTAGCTTCTCCTTTAGGAATAAGCCATCACCTTTAAGTGTGAAATTCAACAGTAAAACGCAACATAACCATGTCACAGTATGCACTGGCTGCCTGTCTGGCTTGTGGCCAAGGAAGCAGTTGACTTGGAGAGCAGAAGCGACTGACAGATGCCTGAGCAGCAACATAGCATTCATCAAGGCATCTGCCGGCTCTGAATACCGAAGCAGCCTCTGCTTGCATCCACCTGCAGCTATTAAGACTGCCAAATCCCAGGCACGAGAGGAGCTGAAGCAGTATTCCAGTATCACAGACCTGACCCTGCTAGACAACAGTCAGCTCTGGGTGTTAAACCACCCCATCCGCTCCATACATCACTGTTATCTCTATCACCCCTGTGAAGATTAGCCTTCAGCCAGCACTGCCTACCTCTTCATACTGCTGCTGTTGAGCAAAAACCCAGAGAGCCCAGACAACACGAGGCGATAACCCCCAAAAAACAAGGTTTATACTTTGAAATGTGAGGAAGCGCCACAGTGTGTACAAGATACTTGCCTTTCCTTTCTCCTCCACTTAAATGCAGTGTGCAACAATCTCTAATCAGTCTTCATGTAAAATCGCATTATTAAAACCGGTATTTTCACAATATTTATTACTGTGTTCATGCCTTTTGAGTAAATTAATGGGAGGTTAAAAGATTCATTATCATGTTTGGATTTCCCACAACAACAGAAAAACATACCTCGAGCTGCCTAGACCCTAAATTGCATACATTTATATTTTTGCAGGATTGAACTTTATGTCCAGTTCCCAAAAAGTTGATTCTGTTCAGCTGGACGTAGCCTTTTCAGTGGGAGAAACATTTTGTCTCTAATCGAAGTGACTTCTTCAGTCGAGACCGATGATGAACAGAATAGACTTTTTGGGATTTTCTTACCTGGATGATGGAGCGTGCATCTAGACATTTATGTCCAGTTGTATTTCATGCAGACTACCTCTGTACTCAGGGCAAAATAATTTTGTTTTTTTATGTACTGCAGTGTCGCCTCAGTGTTTTGGATGAGGGCAGCCTGGTGGCCAAACTGTGCCTGCCTCTGTCATTATGTGGTGATGAGGACATGAAGGGGCCATATGTATTCTCCTGATGACCCTCCTGAGAGTAATCGGTAGGGCTACAGGAACGTGGCAGGTTTATTAAGTCAGTGCTAAGAAATTAAGCTGCAAAGTGGCTTATTAATCATCATTTTCACTGGACTAAGTGACAGAGGAGTGTGATCACTGAATACAATTTGGGAGGGCTGCATCTGAATGAAAATGGCTAATGGCATTTTTATTATGCTTTAGTGCCCTTCCTGGGGAGGAGAGGGGTGAATAAGTGTGTGTATGAGTGTGTGTGTGTGTTTGTTTTTTCTTGGGGAGGGGGGGGTTTCCTACATCCTTGTATGACAGCACAAATGCCAGCATTAATGGCTTTAGACGTCTAAAGACAGAGGTGAGGTAAATATTGGTTACAGCTCTTCCAAACTGAGGGAACTGCAGGAGGAGCGCATACTGACTATAGGTGCGCACCATTATTTCACGGTAAGTG
Organism: Neolamprologus multifasciatus; assembly: GCF_963576455.1. Classification (NCBI taxonomy): domain Eukaryota; kingdom Metazoa; phylum Chordata; class Actinopteri; order Cichliformes; family Cichlidae; genus Neolamprologus; species Neolamprologus multifasciatus. The sequence continues at coordinate 32,016,649 of NC_140443.1, read as the reverse complement.
TAGGCTTTGGGAGCATTCATTAACAAGTTGTTTGCAAAAAAACTCATTTTCAAGCATTACTTCCACTACTACAGTTGGGCTTTATTCAGTCGCTTTCAGTGAGGAAAGCGGTATTTAACGGAGAAAGCCCCGGTTTCCAATCTGACACCTCGCTGGCAGGTGCATTTTGCGCTCGAACCTGGTGATCTAAATAGTTGGAATTTGCAAAGCGCGTTTTGCTTCTGTCTCTGCCACCAATCCTGCATGCATGCATCCACTGCTCGTGAGCATCTTGGTGCCCACGAGGAGCGGGGAACCTGCCGCCTTCACACGGCGTTCTTCTGAAACCGCTCTCATTTTAACAGTGAGCTGCACCCGCACTGGAATGCGCAGAGATCCACGGAACACACTGTTAACCGTTAACTTTCCTTACAAAAAATATTTTAAGAGGATATAGCAAAACACACCTTCTCCTCACCTACCGTTACACGGTAACTGCGCAAACGCACGGTAAAGGAAAGGCAGAGGATTTTGTCAACGTGCAGGCGGGATACACAGGTAACAGCACAAAGATCGCACACTGCTGAGTGGCATAATAACTTTGACAGATCCCTTACCTGTTCAGGAGCGGAGACGCGAGCGTGAGCAGAGGAGTGAGGACAGAGAGGGTATCGGGCAGAGCGCCGAGCCACACAGCCTGCACTGTGGATGAAAGAACTGCCAGACGTCCCAGCAGTGAACTCCAAAGTGTGTCTGTGTTTTTACCACGCCAATAACGGACAGTGAGATTCAGACCACTCCCCCGTTGTATCAAATTATTTCCAACTGTTTCCTTCTGATCACAAGCATCTCATTTAAGGCTCATTTTAGGAGCAGGTCTAACAAAACGACAGCGTGCTTCTGTTCTGCAGTGTGCAGTGCCCTTAACAATAATGGGAAAGTGAATCAGAGGAAATGTGCAAGTTGGCTATGTGATATTATCGCATGCCTGGCTCTGTCAACACGTGGATCACGCGGGTGATTATCAGTCATTATCATTATTATTCCATCTATTTTCTTAGTTAAAACCAACCATAATAATAATAATACGCATATTTAGGCTGCCGAAACAAACGATACAAATCCTCACCTTGTGAACCTGTTTAAACATCCAGCAGTTACCAAGCAACGCTGGTATTTTTTTATTATCTATTTATTTATTTATTTATTTATTTGAGGTCATGTTTCTGGTCAGCAGGTGAACTTAAGTCCAGTACTGCTTTTCCTTTAGGCAGTGTCAGCAGGGCAATGTGGCCTCCTCCCTTCAATGATCCAGAGCAGATCACACAGTACACTTCAAGTTTGTATCAGTTTGTATCAGGTCTCTGAGCTTTTGGTAAGTGGGTGAGAGGGTCTTCACAATCGTCCCACAATGGGACACGTTTACGTCACACCTGCTTGGGATGCAGAGGTGCCACCTGACCCACTGGATGGTTTTGGGAACTGTGACTGTATTTGTCGTTTTTAGCTTCTTCTTATTGGCAAATCAAACATCCATGGCCTATCATAAATAATTAATAGACTAGGGTTTTGTTTTGTTTGTTTGTTTGTTTGTTTTTTAGTGTTCAGATCATTAACAGGAAAGTTGTAATTTGTTTTTACTCGCTTTTAGTTCTATTTTGTTTTATTTTGTTATTGTTTTTTTCATTTACATGACAATGTTTAGTCTTTTATATTTAATCTGGAGTTTTTTAAAAAGGGTGCTTTAAGCCAATTAACAAAAAAAATCTGTTTAAAAAAAAAAAAATTATAGACAACATCTGGTTAATGAGCTGCTAGACTGCCGTGTTATGTATTTATTTCTTAAAGTGTTGGTCCACAGAGCTTTGCTAACATTGTTCCCCTTTAATTTACTACTTCAACATTGCTTTATAATGTACAAAAACTGCAACTTACAAGTGAAGCTGCACCATTTTTTTTTAAAAGATATCTCATAAGTTAAATGCAGTTAAACGTATTTACACTGAAATAAAAGACAACAGTTTTGCTAGTTATGCACTGGTGAAATTAAATTGGTCTTTATGTGTCTCATGATGTAAAATAAGGTTGTCACCACCACTCTGGAGGATTTGCACTCAGAAATTTGAGCAAGTAATCCCTACATCTTGGTAGAGCCTATCAAGCCTATCAGTTGGAGATGTGTGAACTGCTGTAATCAGGTCTGTCCACAGCTCTGTTAGTTTGCAGCAAAGTCAGAGTTTTGTCTGGGTTGAACAGGAATATTCAGTGTCTTGTCTCGTAGCCAGTTTGGTTTACTGTTGTGGATTTTAAGGCTGGAGCAGTTTGTTTTTTTTCCACGGATTTCTGTCTGCATTCATTCTCTGTTTAAGTCTAATCATTCTCCCTGTGCCTGCTGCTGACAAGAAAGCCTATAGGGTGATGCTTTTGATACCATGCTTCTGTGTTTGTTTGTTAGCAAAAGATCCAAGGAAGATGCTCTGAAATTGTTATTTATTTATTAATTTAGAAACAGAATCATTCAGAAACAAGCTCAAAAATATTTAATTCAGGGGTCAGAGTGACTCTTCCACAGGATTAATCTGCAAAGATCCACAGACAGATTTTTAATTTTCAGGTTCTTGTAGCTCAAACGAACCAAAGCTCGGTCAGACTTACAAATCAGACTCACTTCCTGTCCCAGGTTATTTACTTCAAAGCTCCTGACAAAATCCAAATCTCTTTTTAACTTGACAGGGACTAGAAGGAGAGAGCATATTTCTCCTGTTTTGGCTTCCCTTCATTGGCTTCCTGTTAAATCCAGAATTGAATTCAAAATCCTGCTCCTCACATACAAGGTCTTAAATAATCAGGCCCCATCTTATCTTAATGACCTTGTAGTACCATATCACCCTATTAGAGCACTTCGCTCCCGCTCTGCAGGCCTACTTGTTGTTCCTAGAGTATTTAAAAGTAGAATGGGAGGGGGAGCCTTCAGTTTTCAGGCCCCTCTTCTGTGGAACCAGCTTCCAGTTTGGATTCAGGAGACAGACACTATCTCTACTTTTAAGATTAGGCTTAAAACTTTCCTTTTTGCTAAAGCATATAGTTAGGGCTGGACCAGGTGACCCTGAATCCTCCCTTAGTTATGCTGCAATAGATGTAGGCTGCCGGGGGATTCCCATGATGCATTGAGTTTTTCCTTTCCAGTCACCTTTCTCACTCACTATGTATTAACAGACCTCTCTGTATTGAATCGTATCTGTTATTAATCTCTGTCTCTCTTCCACAGCATGTCTTTATCCTGTCTTCCTTCTCTCACCCCAACCGGTCACAGCAGATGGCCCCGCCCCTCCCTGAGCCTGGTTCTGCCGGAGGTTTCTTCCTGTTAAAAGGGAGTTTTTCCTTCCCACTGTCGCCAAAGTGCTTGCTCATAGGGGGTCATATGATTGTTGGGCTTTTCTCTGTATCTATGAAGCGCCTTGAGGCGACATTTGTTGTGATTTGGCGCTATATAAATAAAATTGAATTGAATTGAATTGAATTGACTCTCAGATGATCATTTGGAGCCTCTGCTCTCCAACGGATCACTTTGCTCACTGGTTTAGGGCTGGCTTCCTCTAGACAAAACTGGCTGACACTCTAAGAATGTACTTGAGGCAAGAAGTGAGTAAAGTTGAGATTTTAGCAGTTACGTAATCAAACACAAGGTGGTCTGAGTAACACTCCCAACAGTGTAGTGCAGCAATCTGGTGTTAAATGACAAGCAGAGGTGGGTTTAAATGCTGCAGATAAGGGTAATGAGAGACAGATGCATCAGCTGGAGTTTAAATGGCCATGCCCACTTCATACACACCCATTAAATAGAAGGAGAGGTAGACAGAAAAGGAGAAGAAAGACAGAGAGAAAAGAGAACCAGCACCTGGAGGACAACAGGGACATTAACAGCTTTGCCTGGACTGTCGTGGTGCGGCTACAAGCAGGTATGTCTGGTTCTTTGACTGACATAGTGCTTGGTTTAGTTTTTGACTCTTCAGATCAGAGAATAATTTTCTGTGCCCTCCAAATTTTTAATTCCAGTTGTGGAGGATGTAGTAGCATCTTAACGGGAGAGTGTAGATTCCAATCAAATGAACCACCCCTATCTAATCTATCCCTTTCCAAGCATACAGAAGAACCTGTGGTAGCTGTCACTTTAACATAAAAAGCACAATCAATTCTGCAGTTTGGATGTTCTAAGCTACTATAATATCATAATGTAAAAAATGGTCCCTAGCATGGTAAGACAGCTTGCCTCTTTGTACGGATGAAGGCCTCCTTTGTATGATAATATACTAAACAGAAAGAAAACATAATTTTGTCTACTATATTGCACTGCTTTACTGGTTGAGTCATCTACATCTGGTCCTTTATTAGTCATTTGACAAAGTCCAAACTCATTTCACTCAGCATTGCTTCGCTGTAGCCACTCTGTTACAGGTGTTGTCATCTTTTCAGAGAACTTATGAGGCTCCATTAGAGCAATTTCTTGATCACCTCAGTTCAAGGCCTTGCTTGTTTGGTTGCTCAGTTTTGCCAATCAACTCTAGATAGAGTCTAGATAGGTTTCTAACTTCTGTCATTTTATTGAGGCCTTTCTCTGTTCTGATCTACATCTTTACATTTTTATTGCAGAGGTCTGGAGAAAGTTTAATGTACTCCACAGCTTTTTTTTTTTTTCATCTGACCTCAATTATTTTATGACTTCACTTTCCATAAAAGAAAAGGTAGAAATATTTGCAATATGTGATACTGAAAAATCTTGTCCTGGCATTACAGTCTACAAATACTGGTTATCTTTAACATAAAATAAAACACAAGAATAAATTAATTACTAAAACAACAAAAAAGATTCTGCCTAAAATCCATCTTTTGTTTCCTTCTGTGTCCTTTTAATACAAATTAAAATAAGGTCCTCCACACTTCATCCACTGGTCTCACCAGCTTGAGAGTTTTCTGCCCTCTGCACAAATTCAATTAAATTATTTGTACTTTGCCTCTATTTAAGGATAGTAGTGACTTTGGGGTTCACCTATCTTTAATTGAGTTCTGGTCAAGAAAACGCTTTGTGACAAAAAGCAACTTGACTCAGAAACAAAGATAAAAGGAAGAAAATTAAAAGTGCTCACAATAATTAAAGTACGCTATAAAAGAAAAAGATGCCCTTAAAACTTTGGGTTATGAGTTTGGAATAGTAAACAGTGGCAATGGCTGATCTAAGGCATTACAAGAAAACTGTATAGTCTATATAATGTTTCTGAGAGTTTCATATGCTGGATGCTGGTTAAACCAAAATGAAGCTATTCTCTTAATGAGTGTTATTGAATTCTACACTTAAAAGAAAAAATAGAAACGTCAAGTTAGTAACAACCTGTTAGGCTAAAGAATAAAATAGTGATTAAACCATGAGATATGACACATTTTTGCAAGAGCTTTGTCTTGTCCGGTACAGAGGAGTCTACCGGGACACTCGCTTTGTGGCCTCATTCTGAGCACCTGGACCAGTAAAGAAGCAGAAAGAGAAAGAAGTCATTATCATTACAGACAATAACTCCAGGGGCCGTTCATATAAGGAAAATTCCCACAGGAAAGTCCGCCTGCAGTATGCACATCATTATCAGTATAATCAACTCCCTTGTGAAATTCCACCCCTCTTCCCCCAAAATAGAAAGGAAGTGGTTAGGGTAGATTTCAGTTTCATGATCTGTGGAGAATGTGCTCAGGATCCAGGAATACAAAATACACCAAGGGCAAATATGCACTTATCAGAAGCGTCTACATAATTAAAGTATTCATTTCATGTAATTACTGCTTAATCTGATGGGACACAAGCGTTACATTATGAACTTCCTAATATTGAACAACCTGGGCAAGTGTAGAAAACTCGGTAATGTTAGAGGGCTTCCATCAACATGGTGACACATCATGGTGGCTTTTTAACCCCGAGATTGTCAGTGCTCATCAGCTGCTGTTTTCTGATTAAACAGATTTTGATTCCTTGGTAGAAAAGAAGAGCTCACAGTACTACAGATTTTCCTTGGTTAGAATTTTCTTTGTTTTAGATTCATCAGGTGAAAAGGCAAACCGTGCGTTGCAAGAGAATTTGGATTTGGAAGGTATTAGTGCGCAAAACTTTCTGCTTTTAGATTTTAATAAAGCAAAAAAGATACATAAAGATAAAAGCCTATATGAGTTGCAGTTTATCTCTGTCATCAAGCAACATCATCTGACTAGTACCAACAAAGTCACCAAATTAAGGGTACTACTTTTTGGCCTTAAGTGGAACCTTGTAGTCACAGTGAGGTTGCTAGGCAACCAGCAAAGATTTTAGTGAGCTACAGCTCCCTGCCAAGAAACAGCGTAGCATATAATCTCCCCAAAACTACAACTTGTTTTACACTTTGGGTTTTTATGGATTAAATAAACAAAATATAATAATCTGTGAGGTTGAACATTCTGTTTTCATTTGAGGTAAGCTAAAAAAAAACCCATTTCACTTATGCAACAAGTAAAAAAATCACGGGGTTTTTTTTGTTTGTTTTTTGTTTGAAGTTTTATGTATGACTATCACCCTCTATTTCGGTTTTTAAGAAGGTGGATATGGAGAGTGACACTGACAAATCTGACTGAAATATTATACTTCTTTTTGAGGCCTAAAATGTATTTAATAATAAAATTATTTTATTTTTAAGTAGAAGGAGCCATTTAAACTTGTGAAATCATAATGGGCAAGTAAATGTTTAAACTACAGTAAGATGATTCCATGGGAGAAGTTGACCTTTTGTTGAATAGGCCTCAGTTGGAGACAAAGATTAATTGGGAGCTGGCAGCTAATCACCATAAAGGATCTGACATACAAAAAGTGACTACCAGCCACAGAACAACCAGAGACCATAAGCATCAATAAATCTGAGTAATGTACAAAAGTCATGATCTTCCCTTCAGTTCTTTACACAAGCCTCCACCATGTTTTACATATAGCTGTACTCTCCTGTCTTCTTCCATACTACTGCTACTATATTTCACACCACTGCTTTTGTAGTTTGGCAAACCTCAGCATACCTCATACCTTTCTGACAGCCACCTTTCCATTGAGACCATTTCTGATGAAGCTTCAGCGAACAATAGATTGAACTGAAGGGACAGACCCATTATTTCCTAAGGACAACTTTCAGATCTGTTCTGCTTCAGGTAGTTTTTTTAGGCATGCAGCTTCTTTCGTTGTGTCCTTGGGCAAGACACTTCACCCGTGGCCTACTGGTGGTGGTCAGAGGGCCTGGTGGTGCCAGTGTCCGGCAGCCTCGCATCTGTCAGTGCACCCCAGGGTGGCTGTGGCTACAATGTAGCTTGCCATCACCAGTGTGTGAATGTGTGTGTGAATGTGTGCATGACTGGATGTGTAAAGCGCTTTGGGGTCCTTAGGGACTAGTAAAGCGCTATACAAATACAGGCCATTTACCATTTATTTACCATTTCTTTGGGACACACTACATACTATGTTGCAATATTCCAAGTTTCAAGCTAATAGCTCTTTAGGAATCACCTTTTATTGCAGAGTTCATGTATACCAAACTCTTTTCTTTGGTATTTTTTGTTGATTCTGTTGAAATCCAATTCAAATACTTTTCTTTGTATATTAATAATTTGCTGTATACATGTATGGTAATGGTGAAATTCAAACGTATAAATGAATGTTACCACATGGCTCTAGCATTCTTATTTTCAATTTAATGTATTTAAACCACCTTGTACTTTTTGCACCAAAGCAGACAGTTCAACTGTAGGACCTGAGAGCATTTCTACATTTCATCTAGCTAGCTATCTTTCTCTCTCTATATATATATATGTGTGTGTGTGTGTGTGTGTGTGTGTATATATATATAATTGTAAAAATACTTTGATAAAAGGTCTTATCTTTCTTACTCATAATTTTTTTCATAATATGACTCCTCCACCATTTAGTCAGTTTATTACTGCTAGAGCAAATAAAAATGAAAAAACATCAGTTTTGTAAGTTATCTTTATAATATTGAGATTGTGATTCATTTTTGTTTTTAGGTTACATTCAGAGGCTAGACATGGACTACAGATGAAAATTAGCCTGTGGTTAACACTAATATATTTAAAATAATATTTATTAATGTTTGTTTCCCTTTGATGTACAATATGTGATCCACAAATAGTTTTACTTTGGATGTGGCTCATACCATATTGAATGCAAGGGCCAGGTGTTATTTGCAGTCGTATTAACATGCTGTTTAAACTGAGATGCTGGGAAGCTAATTATAAGTCCAACCTCCACTGCCCCATCCCCAGTGAAAGTCTGTGTGGTGGCTAGTTCAAAAAGCTAAGATGCAGGACAAGACACTTGTAAGTTGAGATATATATGGTTGCGTGGCTGTAGCTCAGGTGGCAGAGCAGGTCAGCCACTAATCAGAAGGTCAGTGGTTCGATCCCAGGCTGCCTCCTGGCTGCATGCCAAATATCCTTGGGCAAGATACTAACCCCATGTTTGCCTACTGGTGGTGGTTAGAGGGCCTGGTGGTGCCAGTGTCTGGCAGCCTTGCCTCTGTCAGTGTGCCCCAGGGCAGCTGTGGCTACAATGTAGCTTGCCATTACCAGTGTGTGAATGTGTGTGTGAATGGGTGAATGACTGAATGTAGTGTGAAGCGCTTTGGGATCCTTAGGGACTGAGTAAAGCGCTATACAAATGCAGGCCATTTTACCATTTACCATTGTGTTGTCTAGAAGGCGGACTCGTTCTGAACATCTGCCCTGCCTTTGATAAGGTGCTAATGTTACAACCATTAGCAAAATGTAATGTTTTTGTCTGTATTATAGTGTGCTCTCCATCTTAAAGGAAATAACCAGTCAAGTGCTTCACTGAGCAGATATATTTTAAACAGTAGATAAAAGAAACATAAGTTGTTTTCACTGTTATGTAAAACTCTTGAAGCCTGTGAACCTAAATAAACGAAACAAACACAGTACCAAATCCCTGTTTGTGTTCTGAAGCGGGGAGCAAACTAACTGTTATAAAGGCTTCAAATTCTATAGGGAAAAAGCATTTATCACTATACATGCAATTTTAGCCGACAGGGTTGTTGTCTAGTTAGACTGATTAAGTTCCCACACATAACAAACTGCACCTGCAGCTCTTTTGGAGGATGGCTCATTGTCTCATTGTCTTTATATGCTGCTGCATCATCTCCAACGTAGCTGTAACCATCCATCAGTCGAATGGAGCAAACAGACTCTGAAGAATTCGCTCCTCCTTACAGTCACACCAAATATGTTTTATCACAGAGCAAAACAGGGAAAGCTCCTGAGACTCAAGTGCTGCTTGCTCTCACATCTGAAGCAATTTTGATGCAAACCAACATATTTCAAGAATATTTGCATGGAAGTGTACACGCAGTCCGAGCCGTATGTGTGTAAGCCAGAAAAAAGTCAAAGTCAGCTTTTCTTTGAGCACAGTCGGAGACTTGTTATATTCCAAACAAAGACCTAGCTTGTGAGTTTGCTGCTGTTATGATAGAGGACAGTTTAGTCCTGAATTCCAACTGCATCTCATCAACTGACTATGAAGAAAAAACGGGACAGCTGTCTTTTGATGTCCTGTTGTCATTTGCATAATCACATTCATTCAACAAGGGTTAAATTGAAAACATGCAGGGCACAGACTGCTGTGCTCACCTGCTTTAATGTTAGAACCACGTTTTTTCCTCCACACAAGGAGCACGCTAGTGTGTAACATGCAATTTATTTGATTGCTGTGTGCTGAAAACAGAATCTGTGCACTGCCACCCTCAGTGAGGACACTTCAGGGTAGATTTGCAACTATAATTTATGGGTTTTTAATTATAAAGGTCTAATGCTTTGTGTCATGTTTATGGTTATTTGCCGAACGTCTTTTGTACTTCTTGTGTTTATTTAGAATTAACAAAAAGTGTCTGCTATTTGTAATTTTTTTTTTAATATTTTTTATTTTAAAAGTTGCAAAAGTTAAATTGCAGTCCCCATACAATCTAAGGAGCTTGGAAAGAAAAGCGTCTGGACTTCTTTAAGTTGCTTCAAGACGTTTCACCTCTCATCCGAGAAGCTTCTTCAGTTCTAAGGTCAAATGGAGTCCCAGATTTAAGCCCTATGGGAGTGTCCTCCAAGAGGAACATGGACGCCCTAATGATCCTCTACCTAATCACACGAGCCAAGGTGTGAAAACAGGTGTAAAGTCACAATCAGCCAAGGTTTCAGATGAACCCACTGTGAGACCTTGCCACACCCTATCATGTGATTTCCTGAGGTCAAAAGGGTGTGAGTGGGCGTTAAGGTGTCTGGGAAGGGTTCTTAAAACTGGATTATAGATGGCAGACAGTTGGTATCGTAAGCCACCGCCTCTGTTTAAAGATGGTCGCTCACAGTGGACATAGATGGCTTCTTTCACTCCTCTTTCAAACCATTTGTCCTCTCTGTCCAAAATGTGAACACAGCCGAGTCTTGTCCTGTGGACGTGGCTCTTCTATGTTGTGCCATACGCTTGTGAAGTGGCTGTTTGGTCTCTCCAATGTAGAGGTCTGGGCATTCCTCGCTGCACTTTACAGCATACACCACGTTGTTAAGTTTGTGTTTAGGAGTTTTGTCTTTGGGGTGAACCAGCTTTTGTCTGAGTGTGTGGCTGGGTCTGAAGTACACGGGAATGCCGTGTTTGGAGAAAACTCTCCTGAGTTTCTCTGATAAACCTACTACATAGGGGATGACAATATTGTTGCCTTTGTCTTTCTGCTCCTCCCTAGTTGGTGTCGAGACGCTTTTCTTTCCAAGCTCTTTGGACCACGATGACCTGGGTGACTGAGAACCTTCACAGACATATCCCCATACAATGCACAGCTTCAAGAACTATTTTTATTCAAATTCTAACACCAACCTTGAACAACCTTGAACTGGAAAGACATCAATTAAATTAAATATAAATATAAATTAAAGCCACATAGTTTTAAAAACTTGAAGTCGAGTAGGTGAAAAATAATTCACTCTCAGCTTCTTCTTCTGGGAAAAAAGGAAAAATGGGGAAAAAAAACCCATGTAAAAAGTCAAGCTCAGAAGGAGGATCACTCAGTGTAATTCATCGAGCGTATCACTGATGAACCATCAGCTCATTATAAGGTTACTTTTTAGCCAAGTTAGAGTATTCTTTGTTGCTTGCTGTTGGCACTGCTGTCATTCATTAGAATACCAAAAATGAGGCGCCAAAGTCGGGCATTTCCCTGTATTTGAAATGGCCAGAAGAAGAGATGCATCTCAGCAACTGACTCCAAACTGTAAACCAGATGGACAGTTGTGCATGTTATGTTTTCAATTTTTTGCATTTAAAAAAATAAGACGTGGCAAAGGAACTGAAAACGATGTAGCAAGGAATTAATTTTTGTTGCTTAATGATAAATGCAGCATTGTGATTCATCTATCACTGGAAGAAACACCGTCAGCTGACTGCGTTGGACCATAAGTCACCAATCCCCTAAATCTCAAAGTGGCATTTGCTTATAGGACTATTCCTGGTTTTAATTTGTGGATGACCTACTACTACAGCATTGCTGTTGTGAAGTCGCCGTTGAGGCGCACCCTGAGAGTCCTCCGTGCTGCAGCTGTTAATAATGATTCATAGCACTTCCTCCTCCTCAGTGTGTGAGTAGGATTTCAGAGGGAAGAGACAAATCAGAGCTGCTTTTTATATCCCGACCTTTCAATCAGGATCTGACCTGTCTATAATAAGTGACACCGAACCCTGGATGTGTAATGTATGTGTGCTGCCTCAACAAATTGCTTCACTGGGGACCAGAGGAGAGCCTTTCTTTTCCTGGCACATGAAACTCCGGGGAGAAAGAGCCTTCGAATGCTGCATTCAAATTTCAAGCTGTGCCCAGCTTCAAAATTAAAAAAAAGAAGAAGCTGCATTTAAACACTATTACACGAGTGCCTTTTCTATTAACAGCTGCACAGAAGAACATAATGGCTCCGATCGTATGAAAACCTGCAGCCATTTGTCATATTATTATGTCTGCTGCAGCTTTAATCAGGAACCCGCTTGGTAAGGTGTCAGAAGTGGCTTCTGCTATTGCCTCAAGTCACACTTCTGTCTTATTACATATCTGAAATTTTATTTGCTTACTGAGCCAACACAGGTTTCCTCACTCTAATTGTCTCTTCTGGGAGAGAGGTCTTAATGTGTGATGGGAGGAAACATGAGGTTTTGACCCACATTCATCTGACCACAGATGAGACTGGGTGACTGAAAAGAAGGGGTCAGCTCAGTGACAGTAAACGTTCAAATCATTCACAAACTCAACAAAATATTTAATCTGTTCAGGTAGACCTGTGAGAATACAGGGAAATATCTCAACAAGAGAAAATTGTAAGCGTTGTGGGAGTAAAGAATTTTGAAGGTTAATAGAAGCAGCAGAAGCATAAATAATTCACCTTTAGTGTGGCCAAATGGAAAAATAACTCGTGACTATTCAAACTGTTTAGAAAAAAGCTTTCATTACAGGGTGTAGTTATGATAAGAAATAGCAGAGGCACTATAAGTTCAACTATCGACTAGAAATACTTGCACTTGACACTCGTTTTAAAGCATGTGCAGTACAGACCATTCAGAAAGTTTTCAAGCAGGTTTTGTGTAGCTCGTTGCGTTTCACTTTTCTTATCACTCTTACAGACAATAACAAGCAAAAACAGGCTTTTCTGGCATTTTTTAATTAATAAATAATTTGAATAAGTCCTCACGCCCTTCTCTTAATAGTAGGTTAAATCAGCATCAGTCATGGTCCCCGTGTCTGCCCGGCCAGCTCCACAAGGCCACATGTGTTTTGTGTACATTCTCCTCTCTCCTCCCTGCCAGGGCGGAGCTCACTGCAGGCTCCCGCCCTTGGCACACACCTGCATCTCGTCAGGCTCTGATTACGGGTTGGACTCTTAAGGCCGGGATGCAGACAGCCTCACCGCTGGATGATTATGCTAGACACGTTAGTGAACCTCTGCCTCGAATCTTTAAGCTTTGTAGACTTGCTGCGATCTCCGTCTAACTTTATTTTCTCCTGTGCACAGTTTTCCCCGGACCCGTGACTAACCTGTTATTTCTACTGCTGTAAAGAAGAAGAGCCAGCGTGTTTGTGACTCCAATCCCGGACCTCCCTTTTGGACCTAGGAGCCCGGTTCCCCTCACTGTATATATCTGCACCTGGTGGTTGTGTAAATAAACGTTGCTTTCCCCTGAACTCTGCTTTGCGCCTGAGTCCTACTACACCGCATGACAGCATCAGAATACTTTAATTGTCCCTAAGGAAATAATGTAAAGCGTTCATGCTCTCCCCTGTAAAACAGAGAAACACACAATCTCTGCGGATTGCGTCTTTGCCAACAATGACAGCTACAATGGTAAGAAATAAACCTACAAGCTTGGCACGCCTTTCTTTTCTCACCATCTGCTGTTCAAACCAGAATTGTCTAAACTCAACTTGCGAACGGCATAAATGAGATGATGGTGTATCAAGCTACGGTGCCACCTGGGATAGGCTTCCCCTCAACTCTGAATTGGATCAGCAGTTAAGAAAGTGGATGGATGCCTGGATGAATAGATGGGGTCCTTATGCAGCATATAACATATGTTTCACTGTGACAATTGTTCAATGAACCATTTGTATGTGTGGTGTGTGACATTCGATTGCCTCTGCTGGATAGAACGCTGGTTTGGCAACAAAAAGCTCAGATAAGCAGACCCTGCCTTTCTAACATGTCAAGAAGGAAAGTCCAGCTAATGTTCATGAAGTATATCCAACAGACAGCCAGATCAGGGGAAATGGAACAACGATCATTTTGGAACAATCTTGAACTGTGAAACAGTGAAAGAGCAATCAAAACATTTACTGGTCAGTCGCTGGTTTCTTTTTCACATCATTGAGAACTGTGGCTAAACGGGTTGAGTCTTTATTTTATCTCAGCACAGGATTTTGCTTCTCATGATCTGGGTCATTCAGGTTCCTTTCAGCACACTCACAGTGGGCTGCCATATTGAGCAATAGCTTTGGTCTGGCCATTCCACCATAAAGGCATCCGATATATGCCTTGCTACAGTCTTGGAAAACACCGTTAATAAAGACCCCGAACACTTGTGTTAGACTTGTGACAGTGATGGATTGTGTATACAGTGATGGGTAAAAATACTGAATCTGTTTTAAGATGACCTGAAATATAAGAAAGCACAGAAGAGGAAATGAGTGTACTGAGCATTTATATCCACGTCTTGTTTCGTGGGAATCCAGCCACAGGAGGCAGTGGGATACAATATGCAGTCCCCATCCTTGTGGGAGTGTGCAGTATGTTCTGTTCCAGATCCAAGGGAGATGGATAATGCATCTTCTTTTTTTCCTCCTCCAGAAAAGCTTTCTGTGTGACAGTATCTTGTCTGACTTGCCAACCCTGGAGCATCAGTGAGGCATCTCTGGGCATCGAGAAAAAGCACACTGGGAGAGGGAGATTTCCTCTATATGTTGCTCCTGAAGTACTGGAGCAGATCCTTGGACTGATTTAACTCTCATGATTTCCTAGACACAACAGGTGCCTGTTTACCTGTGATCAGGCCTTTAGACAATCTACTTGGGGGGGGCAGCTGAATGAGCAATAAAACAATTTTATGTGACCTTGAGCGGCGTTGACAGCATGATGTGTTGTTCAAAATCGGAAAAAAAAAAACCCAGTTATACTGATGGATTTTAATTTTCACTGAGAGGGCTGCTGCTTGTCAGCAGTATTCTCTTTTGGTTTGCACTTGAGGGTATCCTTAGCAGTCACTCCCAAGTACCGTTAAGAGCACTTTTAAGCCTGTGATGAATTTATTTCTATGCAAATTTTCTTTGTAATGATAATAACTATGTTAATAGGTCCCACGGCATATTGGGCAATTTAGTTTCTAACATCTACTTTGGCATCTTTGTCTGACAAAAGGCCTGAAAAGATTTCAGTTCCTCACTACAGGCCAGCACATTGAAATTAGCATATACTCTCTTGCCCAGTCTTTCCTAGGAGGCTCTGTTTGTGCAAAGACAAGGAAACCCTACCATGGCACACATGACAGAAGAATTTATGACCATGGAAAACATGGAAATTCTTACACATTCAAACGAATGTTCCCACTAGGTCTCCAGTACCTCACTAGCCTGGAGAGGGGAGGCATGTAAAGTCATCTGTGTGCTGCACTGTGAGGTCCAGCTCTTTTCCTAAAGTGGTACAAGCCTGTTCAGCATCTTTGCTGTATATATGTAAGACCAGCTTGTAGCGTGTAGCTGAAGGAGGAAAAACATGTGTAAAATTTAAACATTCATCCAGCAAGGCAACAGCTCGTAATGAACAGTGACAGAGTCGTTAGTGCTACTGTTTGGATTGTTATTGTTGCAGAACTGTGAACAATAAGCAGCACTGATCAATAATTTTATTATTTCTTAATAAGGACAAATGCCATGACTGTGCAATATGAAAGTGGTCACTTACACTGATGAACCCAGAGCAAATGATCAATTCTTTGGTTTTCCTTTGCTCTGCAGAGCATTTAGTATCTTTTAGCTCATTGTTTTGCTTCTGTGGTGCTTAATTTTAGTCCTGGTTCAGCCTCACTACACGTGACTGCTGGAAAACATCTGATAAAGTCGCTGTTTACCACCTGCCCAGCAAAAATACCAAACAAATGGCAGAATGGCACCGTTGTGTAATATACCATTTGTTCAGCGGTTTACATGGCTGACCAAATGCTATTTTTTTGTCACATCTGTTAGCAAACAACTGTTTTCTAAACCAAATCAAATCTAAAAGCTTATAATATGTCAAATGTGCTTTCTTCATATTCTACTGTTCCTGAGTGGACAATAAAAGCTTTGTTTTTCACTTGCTTTACATTCAAACAACATGAGTGAGTCATTTGCCGCTGAAAAACAAAGATAAGGGTAGATAAGAACATAAAAAGTGATATTTTTAGACAATCTGAGTGATGAAATTTCAAACCGCTCAACTAGACTTTGCAGCGTGCTAGCCCCAGGGCCCCAGAAATACAGCCCCTAAGTTTAAAGTGCAGAGGATCCACAGTCGAGGGCAATAAAACAGATGGATGAACTTTCTTCAAAATATTTGTGAGATAAACGAAAGAAAACAAGCCACAGTACCAACATTACTGCCAACAGTTGATGGAGGATGAAATAGCATCATGCCAATAAAACAAACAATATAAATAAATAAATAAAATAAAGGAGAAAAAAGAAGAAAATTATATCACATGATAGACAGAAAGGAAACTCCATCATCATTAGGCGACCTTGGTTAGAAGGAATCAAAGGTAGCAGTTTTCAGTCTTTGTTCAATCTGTCTGATGAAAATCGTGCTGAGTATAGACATAACTGGGTTAGCATGTCAGCTTTTTCTACAGCACGCATGGACAGACTGATGCTGCTGCTGCCACATTGCCAACCTGCTTCCCAATTTCCCCTCTGATCCCACGCAGAAACACGGGCAGATAAAACAGAAGCGAGGTATACGGCAAGCCAGAAACCCCCAGCATGACAGAGAAGGGAACACCGAGGCTCATTAACAGCAGCCGCCTGGACCAATCCCAGTGCTCAGTGTAGGGAGTAAGAGCCAACTCGCTCCATTACAGGGACGAGAGAGACTTCTAAAGGGCAAGACCATCTGGAGCAAGCCTCACTCATTTTTTCTTAACTGCATATGGGCGGGAGGCAGAGCCCAGATTCATCAGGCAAGCTGATAATCAGACGCCACCGACACTCATTCGTGCGGCTTTGTGTCGGGTCAATTGTGGCCGCTGGTGAAATGTAGCAACTGAACTGAAGTTAGATTAAAAAGCGATGATTATTATGCGATGTGGGTGTTTCAAAGACACTCAGCATGGCTAAAATGTTTTTGTGAACTTAAAGCAGTCGAGTTTTTGAAAGCAACGGGGCTTAATCAGACAGAAGTAGGACGTGTCTTTAAGTAACGATAAGTACAGCCGTGTCGTCTCCCTCAGTGTCCAGGAAGTGTCAGAGGAATGCCGCAGGGACAGGTGAAAACTCAGACTCCAGTGTTAAGATGACATCCGTCCCCCTGAGGACAAATAGCTGCTATATGAAAAATTGATACAGGGCAGAAAATAGACTCCCAGTCTGAGAGAGTAAGGGTGACCATGAGGCTACTGCAGAAGGAGTCTAAATTATAGCAGCACAATTTACCCAAATTAATTATTCACTGGGCAGGAGGCTGCTATCAGTAACTAGACACACAATTACAAAGACACAAGGTTGGGCTTGTTTAAGGGTACATCCAGAAGAAAACTAATGAGGGCTGACACACTGATTGATGGCAGAGTCCAGAAGCTATTTGTCTGCCCTCTGCGTGAAGCTCTTTGCTGAAAATGCGTCTGGAAAAGCCTCTTCCAGGATTAGGAGCACAAGGAGAACGGATGAGAGTAACAAGTAGTCATAATATTTTCCTGTGAAATTAAAGAATAAGATTCCAGTGATGGTGGCATACAGCGGTGCTCGGAGCAAATCCTCGGAGCCTTAGAAAAATAATGACCTCTTCGGAATTACATTGCAATATGTATATACATGAAGCGTCCTGGAAAATGCTGTTGCAGTAACCCCATTGCTTCTCAACTCAGGGGAGCTGTTCAACATGCTCACAAGTGACAGCGAGCCTTAATAAGTAAGCCAGCAGCCAGGCTGCACGGAACAGTGCTTCCGTGCTCTGGGCAGATACATAGATAATCAAAGCATGACAGTAGGTTTTACATTTCAAATAACCCACGGTGCATTACCAGCAGTTATTTACAGTGTAAGCACTACACATTAATTTTTAAACAGGCCCTTAAGGCCTGGTTGACAGACAAAGCTGGCAAGCAGGAGCAGCCGAATGCACTGTTGTTGTTTTTTCGATTCACAATATGAAACATAGTAATGGCACCAAGCAAAGTGCTGGAGAATGCATTATTAATGCGCTGATGATGTAATACGTAAAGGTCATAGCCATTGTCTCTGCACACAGTCATTCATCATTTATTGTGTCTCCGTGTCCAGAGATGCACAGTATTACTGTACAACCAAATTAAAATATAGATTTTTCTTTTGCAGATATATTCAGGGAGTCCGTTTTAAACACGCGTGTGATTATCCGGCTACAAATCAGGATGATATCATTTATTTCTTGGATACTGTCTTTTGAGCGAAAGCCCACAGGAGATAAAGTGACAGCTTGGCAGATGTCTTTTCTTACTGGGTGTAGTGGGAGTCCCAGACGCCACAAATGAGACTGCACAGCTGCCACGTCTCCATCTGCACCGGTGTTGCGTATGTCAGCCGGCTTTCGTGTACAGGTGTGCCCCCCTGGCTCCGCTCGCTGGAAACGAGGCGGCGAGAGCTCGTGTTCGGTAATCCTCCTTTCTGGCTTTCGCTGCCGCAGTTTCGTGATCTCATTTTCCACGTGTCTCTCATTAATCTCCGTCACGGCCAAGTGGCCCGGCGCTCCTGCTGTCATCACCTCGTAGGGTCCTCAAGCCAGCTCCCGCCAACCCAAGGCCTCGGAACAAAGCGGAGAGGCGAGGAGGGGGGAGAGCGGCGCCTGTGCACCGGGCCACAAATCATGGATGAGGGTCGGACTGTCGCGGACTGTGAGAACTCACCTTGGCTTGGCTTCTTGCAGCCCTATAAATGAAGACTGTGTGCTCTCTGATGGATGACGTGCATCAAAATAGAGGACCACAGGGTTGTTTGGCCGTGATAAGTGTCACTTAGAGCTGCCACACAGACACACATTTTATATGGGAAGATATTTGTTCAAGTTAATGTCACATTCAGTAGATTTTTAGTTATCACTCGCAAGTACTGTATATGCGTAATGAGTTCAATCATACTTATTAAACTAGATGGAGCTGTGGCTTGCGTATGCTATGTGTTGTGTAATGAGGGCGCTAATGATGCTTTAAAATTGTTTACTGGAAAGCTCACCACTTAGCGCTTAGTTCAGTCTTTTATCACACGGCTTCACGGCTAACTTCAATATCTTCAAATGACGGCATTTGTCATTGCACTGCGAAGATGGGAGTCAATCGACTGCTACCGAATATGCAAAGTGGAGCACAGAGGACCGTGGAGAAGATGAGACTGCTTTCTTCAACAAAACAAATATGAGTGTAGCCTATTGTTTTGTGATAGTATAATCTCAAAGTGTAAAGCTGTCGCCCCCATCTCTCCTTTTTCCTAGCATCCTCGTCTATCACCTAAACCCTCTGCGTGTCCTCCTTCACTACATCCATGAATTTTCTTTCTGGTCTTCCTCTTTAGGTCCTGCCTGGCAGCTCCACTATCCCTCCCCTGCACATGTCCAAACCATCTCCATTCCAAGCCATCCTGGTCTCTCTTCCTTTGTCTCCAAAACACTCAGCCTGAGCTGTCCCTCTGATGTAATCACTTCAAATCCTGTCCCTTCTGAAAATTTTGGCACCTCCAGCTCAGCCTCCTTTTTTGCCACCATCTTCAAACCATACATCGTAGCAGGTCTCACTATCACCTTGTAGACTTTTCTGTCGCAAATAACCCTCATACATGCCCTAAACCATGCTCACATACTTCTCTGACTTCCTCCTGCACTACCACAGCTCCTCTCTTGGCACCCTATCATATGCTCTCCACAGATCCACAAAAACACACTGCAACTTCTGACCTTCTCTATATTTCGCCAGTATAGAGAAGGTCATTGCATCTGTAGTGCTTTTCTTATCATGAAGCCATACTGCTGCTCACTGACCATCACCTCTGTTATCAACCTGGCTTCATCAGCTTTCACCCTCTGTAGTTACTACAGCTCTGCTCATTACCCATCAGGTACAGAAGGAAGACCATACAGATTTTAAACAAACCCCCGGTTGTCTGTACTTACTCATAATAGTAATAATAATAGTGTTATTAGCCATGCAAAACTTTCATGTTATAAATAGCCTAAGCATCAAACACCGCTACTCGAAGTAGCTCCGTGTTGTTGTCAGATCTAGCAATAAGCAGGGGCCCATCTTATCCATCAAATCAAAGTTCCAGAAAATAATTTTCATTTTCTTTCAGCCAGTGTAAAAAGTAGCAAAGGAAATCTGCTGTTGTGTGCAGCCTCTGAACTCTCCGAATGCACGCCCTGTTAAAAAGTGATCAGAGCTACAAATATGCCGAGGTCAGAAGAAACCGGAACTCTCGGAGCATGCGGGTTTAACTATAACCTCAGAGCAAAAAGTAACACATATACACACACATACTCCAACAGATAACCCATTCTAACTCATGTAGTTTTGATATTTTTCTGTGTAACTTGAGCAGTTCTGCTTCATCTGTTGGTTGTTTGCTGTTTACATGTGTCATGATGGCCTCTGTCCCTAGGTTAAGCTAACAGCCAGCTCACTGCTGATATGTAAAAACTGCTGTTGTACAATCATTCAGAAGTTTTGGCACATTTGCATCCCGATGACTTGAATGCAGAGAAAACCTGCCAGAGTTTGCAAGTATTAACTTAAAGCATATGTGGTAGACGCTATTGAACAAGCAACCTAATGATACCTAAACCTAATAACAACCAACAGATGAAGCAGAACTGCTCAGGTTACACAGAAAAATATCAAAACTACATGAGTTAGAACAGCTTATCTGTTGGAGTATGTGTGTGTATATGTATTACTGTTTGCTCTGAGGTTATAGTTAAACCTGCATGCTCCGAGAGTTCCAGCAGTCCGGTTTCTTCTGACCTCGGCATATTTGTAGCTCTGATCACCTTTTTAACAGGGTGTGCATTCGGAGAGTTCAGAGGCTATTGAACAAGCAACCTAATGTCATGTAAAGATAAAGTAACTCTTCATCTAATGCCCCGGTCACACAGACTGAGACTCTGGTCGATGACCCCCCTGGCAACCATCAGTTGCTAGAGTGGTTGGCAAAGTCTTGCTACATGTTGCTAGTAGTTGTAAAGCTAAAGTTACTGTAGTTGTTGTTAAAATATCATTCTTAAAGTGTTAAGCAGTTGTGTTGTACTTTAGAATTTCCAGGAAAAATACTAACTCGACTCATGCTGTGTCACTTCTTTTTTTTTTTTTGTCCCGTTTGGATCTTTAGCCATCAGAATTGTTGTCTGAAGGCCAAGAAAGATGCCAAGTGGATTTACTTTACCAAGTGGATCATCATGGCCTTGCCATATTGGTCCATTTGATTGACCTTTATTATAATTATGTATTTATTTTATTTTCTTTTTTTAAAGACGGGACAGACATGACTGGGGGACAGGACAGGGAGAAAGAATGAAAGAAAGAGAGGGAGAGAAAGAAAAATAGAGGGGAGAAGAGACGGTGAGAAAGGGGAGAAGAAAAAAAAAGAAAAAGAAACAAAACACCTGGATCACCTGTATGGAGATAAAAAACCAGAAGAGAAAACAAACAACAAAGAGCAACATAATAAAAACAACACCATCACAATAAACTAGCTAACAGTAGATACTTTATTAATTTCACCTGTTGAGAATGAAAAAAGAAAACAAGCAGAAGAAAACGAGAGCAATAGAATAAACAAGATCACGATGATATATGGGAATATAACAGTAAATACTAAATATTAAACATTATTGTGCAGCACGTAAGATCAACAGCGCACAGTGTGCTTTGAGGTAGGAGCCAATAAGGGTGTAGTTTGTGTGTGTGAGTCCCCGTGTGTACACCTGTGAGCATGGACGCGCTTGTATTTAAAAGGTTCCTTCATGTAATGATCTGCTAGAGGGTGTGGGGGCCACAGCCCCGTCCTCCAGGACGGGAAGCAGGTATGGTGCTGTGTCACTTCCATTGTACTAGTACTATTGTAATGCTGCTGCACCTTGATTCAGAAGATCCACACTGCAAATTTGAAAGTCTGTTATCACTGACAGTTGCTCTTTGGAAAAGGAGGATGGAAAATACCCTTCTTTTACTTACACTTGCTGCTTCCTGCAAGCTGCATCATATTATTGTTTTTAAATGATGTCGGAGTGGCTGTAGCTCAGGTGGTAGAGCAGGTCAACTACTAACCATTGGTGGTTTGATCCCAAAATATAAATAAATAAATAAAATAAATAAATGTGACCGCACATCACAGTGTGTCAGATGTGTATGATGCTTATTTTTGGATCATACAAAATTAAAATATGCCAGCATCTGAACAGGGACCAACCTGCCAGCTACTAGATGGCTGCTCTAACTTCTGGTCACTTATTATTTCAGCTGCACAACCTAACACCGCAGGCTAGAACAAAACTGAGAGAGTCAGGGCTAACTGATGAGCAGCAACTTCACGGAAAGGTGAAGCAAGGTTATGTTTTCTTATCAAGTGAAATATTAGAGGGTTTTTTTAACATTAAATCACAACTGAGTTTCTACATAAAAGTTCCTTCTACTATTTTCAGCTCTTTCCCTTTTCATGATGCAATGGCAGCGCATTCGAAACCTTGTTTTATACGTCTCTTATAGTGCTTGTTCTGTAGAAAATCTGTTTTTCATGCCATCTGCAAGAGTTCAGTCTACACGAGGTGATAGCAAGTGTTTTTTGACAGCTTTTCCCTCTACACACTCCAAAAGCTTAAGTTGTTTTTGTGCAATTCCAAAACCATATCCCGAGTGAGTAAAGTGTTGCCACAACTGGGGAAAGTGGGGATTTGACAGTTTTAACAACCATCTTTCCATCCATCCATTTCTGCTCTCATCAAAGGTGGGTCAAAGCGGCAGCAGGCCAAGACAGAACACGAATTCCTGAGAGAAATGCAACCTACGTAAAATACCCTAATGACACCTACCAATTTAGTACTTGAAATGATGTCAGGCACAACAAGGTTTTGTTACAACCGAATGAAAAAGAAATACAGATATAAAGATATATATATAATGAAAGTAGGACTTTAAATGGCTTCTCCTTCTTCAAAATAAACCAATAAAAATGTGACTGGACTCAAACAAAAGTACTCTTTCACTGAGGACAGACGCTGAGTCTACTTGATGTCAAGTATTAAGAGACCTGTGATTCTCGCCTGCTTTGCTTATTTTAAAGAAAAAGAGCAAATACAAAATTCACAGAACAGTAAACTGGATGATCATAAACAGTCGCTAGTAGTACATATTTTAACACCTTAATAGCATTCCTGGATTATGGGTGAACAATGGGTGGCTGAACTCAACTCAGAGCCAATCATCAGAGGAGTCTCTGTAATGGAGTTTTATTCCTTTTTTTTTTTTACAGGGCCCTACATGGAGCAGACACCAATCACAATAGACTTTGTTAGACTTTGTATATGAATCTCCAGAAATATACACAATATACCAGTGGGGTAGAGGATCAACAGGATAATGGGAAACGTTGAATAAAATACAATATTTAACTGTCCTTCTCTTGCCACTTTTATGATTCTGCAAAGCCATCAAACCAGCAAAATAAGACTTGTCAAGTGGTTGAACAATGAATATAAAGTAAATGATGCTTTGTAATGGCTAAAAATGAATTTTGTGACAATCTGCCTGCAGCCACTACTTCCAGTCATGGGGTCATGGCCAGATTAGCCTCTGTTCCAGTAGCTTTGGAAACTATTAGAGTTTTTCTACCAGTGGTTTATCCACCAGTGGTCAAAGAGCAGTGCTCGTTTCTTGTTTTTATCACCCATAGTGTATGTGGCGACAATTCAAAATCTCCTGCAGTGGTGGCTGCTTCATGATTTTGACAAAGAAAACAACAAAACTTTCCGAGAGCCGATAAAACCTGTGGTTCCTGTGAGCAATAGAAGTGCAGCAGTGCGAGAAGGCTGTTAACATCATTATAACACATGATGTTTATAGCCATACTCAATAAATGTTTCATAAATTTGGCTTTGTACAGCACCACGACAGATTATCACAGACATGTCTCAGCTCAGCTCCTTTTCCCCTAAAGCTGGCAAACACCTACTGGTCTCATATGAACAAAGACTTAATAGACTTTTAATAAAGGCTTGATTTTAAGTTATTAACATTTATAGTTATAAATGTCATTCATCTGGTGAGTAATGTGTTCTTTCTTCTGGAATAGAAACAAAATCCTTTCAACAATACTGAGTTCACTGTGTGGCAACAATAACACCCAGTCAAAACTGATAAATCATGCTTTTTAGAATTACGTTATGGAAATGGGAAGTTAGTGGGAACACATGCCTGCTACAGCTACACATACCTCCAAGAGATATGGATGCACATTAGCAGTGATCAGGAGTTTCTGTCCATTGGATTCATGCTGTCAGGGGCTCGGTCTGTGACCCAGCACTTTGTTTTATTTGTTATTTCTTAGGTATGTGGAAAAGATGTTAAGTTCTTGTATTATTATCAGGTTGCCTTGAGTTTTGAGTCTAGTTTAGGTTATTCTTTGTATTCTTAGTTATGAGTCTGTTCCTATTCTCTTTATTATATGGTCTGTCTTGTCCTCAGTGTTTTACCTTCAAGTCTCCATTGTCGGTGTGTCGTGTGGAGTCTGTGTGCATTAGTCTGTCATGTTTCATGTCCGTGTTCCCTATGTCATCATGCTTGTGTCATGTCTGTGTCCTGTTAGGCTTTTATTTTGAAGGGGTCTTTGTGTTCTGTGTTCATTGTTTTACTTTCACTTTCTCCTGTGGTGTCATCATATTCATTTTTGTCAGCCCCATGTGTTTCCCTTCCCCTCATCACCTTCTGTGTATTTAGTCTGTGTGTTTCCATTCGTTCCTCGTCACGTCGTCTGTGTTTCTTCCCGTCACGTCGCGTCAGCTTCTTGTAATTTTCATGTTCATATTTCATGTTTTTTCGCGCCATAGTTCCTTACATGTACCTGTTTAGTATTATGTTCACGTCATGGTAATCATAATTTAGTTTCTTTCCAGTGTAGGTTTTAGTTTAGTTGTCGCCCTGTTAGCCTTTTGCTTTATTTTGTATGCTTGAGTATCAGCCCCAAATAAAGGCTGGTTTTTTGTTCGTGTTTATTGCGTCTCCTCGCCTGTGTCCGCAATTGGGTTCTCCTCACACACTCCATACGGTCAGACCACATGCAACTCCAGTGTTTACTGTCTTTTAGCTCTCTTTTGGCTTCCACCCAACGGCGTTCTGTCAGGGCAAGCAAGCCAGGCAGTGCTTGTCCAGTGAAATCTAGACATTAAACATCAATCTCTCACTTGTCATTTCAAACAGCTCCTTACCTGTTTGCATCAGTTCTTTAATTACCGCAATCTTGTGGCTACAGCTGGTTATTGCCTCTGGTACACATGTGAGCTAATAGAACTCTTACACTGAGCTCAGCTATAAACATCTGCAGCGGTAATGTTGATCCATGAACTGACCATGGATAATATTTTGATGCTGTGTGTGTCCTGCATGTACGGCAGCACTGACAATAAAGTTGACTTTGACATTCATATGGGGCGATCATGGCGCAAGAGTTGGGAGTTTCTCCTTGGAAGGTTGCCGGTTTGAGCCCCGGCTTGGACAGTCTCGGTCATTGTGTCCTTGGGCAAGACACTTCACCCGTTGCCTACTGGTGGTGGTCAGAGGGCCCGGTGGCGCCAGTGTCCGGCAGCCTCGCCTCTGTCAGTGCGCCCCAGGGTGGCTGTGGCTACAACGTTGCTTGTCATCACCAGTGTGTGAATGTGTGTGTGAATGTGTGTGTGAATGGGTGAATAACTGGATGTGTAAAGCGCTTTGGGGTCCTTAGGGACTAGTAAAGCGCTATACAAATACAAGCCATTTACCATTTACCATTCACACTGATGGACTTTTATCTGCAGAGTAAGTACATTTACTTATGATGCTTTGAGTAAAATGTATTAATACATAACCAGTAATGAGGTATTTCTGTAGTGTGGTGTTGCTACATTTACTAAAGGAATGCTTTAAAAAAAAAAAAGTAGTATTAATATTTTGCAATTCTTCAGGTAGAAAGGAGTGTGCCCAGGAAGAATGCAGAAGGTCTATGAGGTTGGGAACATATATAAAAGAATAAAAGACAGGAAGCACAAAATCATGAAAAGGTACGTTTCATCTTCTCTGTCTGTGAAAGTCACTGCATGTCACTTTTTCTTCTATTCCCTTTAGGGGTCTCCACTGTGGATCATCTGCCTTCAACTCACCATATCCCATCATGCCAACTCTCTGTCCTCTCTCACTTTATCATAAACTTCCTCTGTGATCTTTCTCTTTTCATCATTTCTTCTGTTTACTGTCCTTTCCCAGTATGTCCACATTCCAACCATCTTAACCCAGCCATGAAAGAACCACAAGCCTAGCGCCGATCTTTGGCAATCGTCTCTTTTAGCTCACCTGATAACATCGGTTCATTAAAACAAGAAACACCTTTCATATTATATATAGTAATTATATCCATTAAAAATAAACCGTATTAAGTTTAGCTTTAAAATGGCCTGTCCCCTGATGTCAGCACAAAGTCGATATAAATTTATTGCATTATTAGTAACCAAAACTGCTGTTTCTGGGCAGGTTTTTGTTTTTTTCTTCTAAATGTGAGTGACAGCAGCGCTGGGCCACGCTGCCAAATGTTTTACACCACAAGGGAGTCCGTCAAGAGATGTTTCTGATGGACATAATGAGGGAATAGTAACATTTTTCAGAACAGGATGAAGTCAGGGATTTTCAAGTTTTGTGCATAGTTAAAGAAAAGCCTGACACATGTGCCCCGGGGCCACTGAGTGCTTGGTTAATTTAGCTGTGGCTCTTATTGCTCTTTTCACCGCTCGATGACAAATCAGTGATTCAGCACTGACGCAAATATATGTGCATATTTCTTCTTTTTTAAACTCGCAGAAAAGAAAAAAAATCTCTCATGGAGAAAAGGGGGAAAAAAAGAAACTTGCATCAAATATCGTGTGGAATAAAGTTCTCAAACCTACATGTCAAACAGGTCATTGGATATGACGATTCCAACAAAGCCACCCAGTCTTCTTTAAAGGTCTGACAATGTCTTTCACTCTTTGCGTGTCCTTTCTCATGAAAGACAAGTTAAAAATAGATTTCCTACACGCTGGAAAGAGTATACTCGGTGTGAATGCAGGGTAAATGTCTTTGATCCTCTTTCTGCTGTCCTTTAGCCTCTGCTATCTGAAAGAGGGTCAGAGATGAAACATTCACATACAGAAAAGTCAGTGGGGCTTTTCAACACACCGAACTGAAACATAAAAGCTGTATTGTACATCCATTTTTACAGAAACTGCCAGGAGATGATCTGCAAAAAAACAAACAGCGTTTACAGGATAAAGTCATGTTGGTGTATGGAGTACATGATGCTGTGTTGTTAGACAATAAGTTAACTACAGCGAATAAGAAAATGCTGCTTATACGTCTAGATATATATCTCACTCCCTCTATATATAATCCGGTTTTGCAGATAAGAGCAGCATAAGCTTTTTCTGCTTTTATGAAGTGGTTCAGGCTTACTTAGATGCGCAAAACCTAAAACTGTGAAAATTGTCACCAAAAGCAAAATCCCACCCCACAGCAAATAAGGCGTTCCCCATTTCCCCAGTGTCAGCTGCATAAAACAGTGAACAGCCCTGACAAATCTTTTTCTTTTTCATGCGTTTTTTTTCCCCTACTTCCTTAAATCGACTGTCAACAGATTCCTGGAGAATTTCAATTTCATGACATTTGTGGGCAAGCCATTCAAAGCCCAGACGGCGTCTGGAAGAAAAGTATTGATATCCACAGAGATACTAGGAATATTTCCCCACAAAACTCACAATTGGAAATTTCAGAGAGCAGGCAATGGCCTCAGACACAGCTCAAAGACATGGTTACTGGACTGTTCAATACTAAACGAAGACTTTTTCTCTGGAGACCAGTGAAGCCTTCCTGGAGCGCTGCTATGCAGACTTCTCCTCTGTGGCAGCCTTCAAGGTGCAGAAGATAAGAAAAATGAAAAATGACACTGTGGGGAAGCTGAGCACTCTTGTTGTGGAAAAGTCAACATACCCTCTCTAAAGCATTGTTTATTTAGACTCTTTGTCCTTGGGAATGGCGTCTTTTATTCGCTTGAAGATACCTCACAGGGCTTTTCACACCTACTTCTCTAGATCCTATATATACACACACAAATAGTTTTATGGGAATACCTTTTGGAGCGCCATCCTTTGTCACTGCTAAATACTAAAATGCTCCACCTAATACTTTTGAATGACGTGTTAATGAACGGTGCAATAGCTGCACTGTGGACCTATAAGTAAAATATTGGTATTAACTTCAACCCTGTTGTTAGTTTTCAAAAAAGAAAAATGAAAAAGTCCTTGCAATTACCAATATTATATACTTACAGGCAACTTTGTTGGGTACACCTGTTCACCTGCTTATTAATGCAAAAGCCAATGAAATCCCAGTGATGGTCTCAAGCCCGGGTAAATGGAGCTGCATCAAGAAGGGCTTCTGGTGTCAAATCACACATGTGGCTCATTAGGAATAATATTTCCATACAGATCGGTCAGAGGCCAGGTTAACAACTACTGTCTAGTTCTTCTTATACATATACATTCTTATATACATAATTTACAAACACATAAATGTAATGTAAATGTTGCCATTCATTTCAAGATCAGCTGCTTCACAAAATATATATAATTTGTAAGGATTTGAGTGTAAAAATAATTTCTCATAGCTTTACTTTGGGGAATTATCAACTTTCTTGATAATCACAGTATCCCAAGTGGACTGTGGGTGAAAACCCATGAAGGCACATGGAGAACAAGCTAACTTCACACAGAAACGCACAAGCCAACAGATTTGTCCCAAGAACACTCTTGCTGTGAGGAGACGGTGCTAACCACTGCAACACCAATTCAATTCAATTCAATTTTATTTATATAGCGTCAAATCACAACAAAAGTCGCCTCAAGGCGCTTCATAGATACAGAGAAAAACCCAACAATCATGTGACCCCCTATGAGCAAGCACTTTGGCGACAGTGGGAAGGAAAAACTCCCTTTTAACAGGAAGAAACCTCCGGCAGAACCAGGCTCAGGGAGGGGTGGGGCCATCTGCTGCGACCGGTTGGGGTGAGAGAAGGAAGACAGGATAAAGACATGCTGTGGAAGAGAGACAGAGATTAATAACAGATATGATCCATGCCGCACCACACTGAGGTAAGACATGCTAAAGCGTTCAGTCGCTACTCACATAAAGGAGGTGGAGGTCTGAGCATACAGAGCACAAGAAATGTTATGATGCATTTGTAGTGGCAAAGCTGATGTTGCTAGGAGATGTGGCAAGATCACATCAGTTACATACTAGGCCACACCTAAAAGTGGTTTTTTACAAGTGTTCTCTAGGTATGGACATGTTTACAGATTAAGCATTTCCAAAGTTGTGGAGTACCTGAAATATTCAACCAAAGCTTTTATTAGAACTATAGGATAAAAACTGCTCTCAAAAACAGGTTTTTAGGTGTTTGGAACAGCGCACCAGAAGAGGAAATGTGTAACCAGCTGTCACTGAGAAAGACGTTTTTTTTATTTAAATAAAAAAGTTCAGGCTGATATTCAAGCCTGACTGAGCAGTTTAAAAGTTGAAAAGAAAAGGTTCGGTTGAAAGGAAAGATCAAATATCCTTTTAAGACACAAAACCGTGGTTTCCTAGTTCACAGACTTGTGATTTACCACCCTTCTATCTTCAGTGCTTCTAATTGTGAGTCTTTGTGAGGTACATATTTTCCTTGACACAATGGCCATGACAAACCAACACATTCTCATTCTTGAGCGATGAATAATGGTGTTTTGTCAAATGAGGCTTTTTGTGCAACATTGGCGTTATCAAATATTGTCATGAGCTCTAAGAGTTTGTTTCCACATGCTTTTACTTGCACTTTCACTTGTTGGTTAGGTTTATGCATGAAAGTCTGCTTTGTTAGGTGTAGGATATGATTGTGGTTTGGGCTAAAACATGTACATTCAAAAAAGTAACTCTACACATAGAAAAAAATAATGAGTTAAAGGCCCCATAACCCAGCGTCACACACTGCTGCCAAACGACCCTTCTGTGTAAATGAGACAGAGCTTTAGCTTTGACAAAACGGCATTAATTAATACCCTGGGAATTTGATAATATGGGAGTTTGTCATGCCCAGGGAATCAGTAAGTGGTGGATATTCATCACTTTGCTGCAAAGAAAAAGTTTAACTCAGGATTTACTGTGGGGGAAATACTTCTTTGATCCCCTGATGAATTTTTAAGTTTGCTCACTAATATTCATGGTAGTTTCATTTTACCTGAGAAAGACAGAATATGAACCAAAAGTCCAGAAAAAACAACATCACATAAAAGTCTTAAAAACTGATTTTCACTGAGATAATTTGATCCCCTGGGAAAACATGATGTAGCACTTCAATGGAGAATCCCTTATTGGCTAACACAGTGGTACGATGTTTCTTGCAGTTGGACACCAGGAGGGAGTTTGGCAAACTCCTAAAAACCTTCTAAATCCTTTTGGTTTCTTGCAGTTTGGCAACTCCATACTCAAGCTCCTCCACTGAGTTTTTAAATAGGACAGGTCTGGGGACTGACCAGGCCAGTGGTCTTCTTTAGGCGCTCCTTTGTAGCCTCAGCAGTATGTTTTTGGTCACTCACGTGATGCATCCATGACCCTTCTTCATCAGGTTTCATCTGACCACAGTATTTATCTCAGGCCTTCTCTAAATCATTCAGATGTTCACCGGCAAACTTGTGATAGGCCTATACAGGTGTGTACTTGCCATAGTGCATTACCAGTGATG
The DNA here is from genome assembly GCF_963576455.1 of Neolamprologus multifasciatus. Taxonomy (NCBI): domain Eukaryota; kingdom Metazoa; phylum Chordata; class Actinopteri; order Cichliformes; family Cichlidae; genus Neolamprologus; species Neolamprologus multifasciatus. The sequence continues at coordinate 31,985,819 of NC_140443.1, read as the reverse complement.
TTGTTAATGACTGGTCCCAGTTGCCTTCAGCTTCACTTTCAAATTCCCCCCATGTGATCCAACACGTTTCTCATGAACATCCTCAACCCATGAGGCCAGATCTTGCATGGAGCTGACTGAGGAGCTGAATAATTGCATCAGCACCTTCTCACCAAACGTCTTGCTGATGATTTCGTAGCTCGTTCCAGCCTTGCGTAGGTCTACAGTCTTGTCCCTGATGTCCTTTGACAGCTTTTAGCTCTTACCTGTGGTGATGGAGAGGTTGGAATGGAAGAAACTGGTGGACAGGTGTGCTTTACACACATAACCAGTTGAAATCAGAAGTATCCATAACTGAATGACTGATTGTAATTTGTATGCCACATGGGCACACAGCTTGTCTGTGGGTTGAAGGGGCTCAAATACTTATTTCATCCAATTTAATTGATAACTTTTATGTAATATGTTTTTCCTGGACTTTTGGTTTATAATCTGTCTCTCTCCACATAAAACCTGTTTTTTCTATTCTTTGTAAATAACCAAACTTACAAATTCAGCAGAGGATCAAATAATTATTTCCCCCCACTGTAGTTTCATGATCATCATGCTCATCCAGCTCATTGGAGTTGACAAAACATGACTATTTCTGTAGCTAAAAAGGTCAAATCAATATCCTTCATTAATGCAGGGTTTCTGAAAACTGGAAAACTGTTACGATGCACTTATTTTGCATTCTATTGGATAATATCTTGTGTCATTCCTTTTGCGTCTGCCAGATTTTTAAATTCCTTGCTCGCCCTAAGTTTGTCAACTTTCAATTATCCCCAACTTGCCAAACACACTTCATGACTTGTCTCAAGTTCAGTTATTTTATTATATTCTCAGCCTCCAGTGGCCTTCTAATTAACCTCATTTCATTCAACCTGGAGGCAACGATTATCCAGTGAATACACCCGTTTAATAGCGTTTTATATAAGTATTATTTTTTATGCCTCTTCTTGAGGCAACGATGCAATTATGCCCATAATTATGTGTTATTCTCGCAGAGATATTCCACGTGTCGTTAGATTGGATGGATTTTTGTTTTCCATATTGTACGCTAAGCAGCTCCCACTTTCAAGCGTGGAGAGACTGGAGGAAAAGTTGCCAAATGAATAGGATGACACCTTTGTTTCTAACATATGGGTTCTGTTCTGTTTGTGAAGGGCAATAATCATGACGTCTCACCCATCAAGCAGGGACCTGAGCTGGAATCACAGCTCTCCATTTTGAAATTGGCTTCACAGAGGGTTTGGTGCGAACTGCGCTGGCAACTGCATTGAAGGGAATGGACGGCATCTGTGCCACCAGCTGAGTTGACTTAAGCCTCCTGGCAAGCGTTTCATTTGGAGAGAGCTGTGCTGGAAAACACAACACTTCCCCACATTTCTCCGTTTGTTTTTGTATCACAGGGTTTGTTTCAGTCAAATGTCTGTCTTTCTGTTTGTCTCTTTTGGGCGAGAGGAATAATGGTGGAGGTCTTTGGAAACCTGTTACTTAGCAACAACGGCTGTGGTCAGATTTATTTAGAAAACATGTTTGTCAAAGTTTGTCAGACTGTTTTCTAGAGCAAACAAAGCAAGGAAAACAAGAACAAGAGAGAACGGTATTAGAGAGCAAAAATGTTGGCATCCACTTTTTTCTGAAGCGTTTCTAAAATATGGTTTCTTCATGACATAAATTTCCTTTCTTTTTAGCTTTTTAATACTAATGGCAGCACATACCACATGTGTGGCAGGGCACACAGAAAGTGCACAAAGTGAAAAAGAGATGCAATTACAACTGGCAAAACAGGCCACCAGTGTTAAATCACAGTGGCGATCAAGTTCTGCAGCTTCCACCTGAAAAAGAGAAACAAAATGTTAGATTTGGTCCTCCTGTCAGGATAGTCTGCTTTAGCTTTGTGGTTCCCATTGTGTATGTTACATACATGAGCTCAGGGCTGGACTGGGACAAAAAATTTTGACTAGAGACCGGCCCACCAAAAATGTGTCGTCATTCAGGGGTAAAACCGCAAAGGATTCTGGGAACTTGTGGCAAGCGGTACTAGCGCATGCAGGCTTTCAATTGAAGTCAGTTACACAGCGATAAAAAGAAACACAGAAAATGGCAAGAAACTGTTGTATTATTAACTGCAATAGCCGGTGTTGTGCCAAAAAGTGATTGTCTGCCAAAAACTGATTTCCGGTATTTGCCAAAAACTGATTGCTCGTATTTAAATTGCTATAAGTAACTTGTTGGGCTATAGTATGTGAAACATATGTCAAATGCATCCCTCATGGATGACATAAAGTCATATTGAGCTACAAACAACATTAGTGTAACAAGGTAGAAGCCGCAATCAGTCTTTGGCAGTGACTTTTATATAACCTTTATTTATGCCGTTAAAAAAAAGTCTAATTAACATTAAAAATGTCTTTTGTAAGAAGTAGTTGGACAGCAGAAATGGCTCAAATATTACAATAGTTCTGTAAAAATATTTAAAGTGGGGATAAAGGACCGGATTGGTTATAATGTAAGTACAATAACACAGAGTTGTAAAGATACTTGAAAAAACAGATAATTTTTTAATTCCATATATAGCCCCTTTGTAAACGCTGTTCACCGAAGTCTATTTACCAACATAGATATTACACATAAAAAATACACGCAAACATTGGAAATCAGTTTTTGGCACAACACCTGTTGCATGACAGCCACGGGAAGCGATCGGTTGTTATCGGATTACGTCGTAGAAATTGTTTAAGCCATTTTTCCGAAGTAAGAGCCGATGGATGGCCTATAAGATTGCTAAACAAGGGGGAGGGTGCATCCGACCTCCTCGGCTGTAATTGGTCCAGCCCAGAGTTGATCATGACCAATTGGCCAATCCAACACCTTTCATTATTTATACCCTTCCAAAATAAAAAAAAAATTTAAAAAAATCGATCGGCCCATAAAAACAAAAAATCCAGCTATGCATGAGCTGGATCTCCTCACATCTGGCACAACATCAAATGAAGTTTTCTGGCCATATTAGGGTGATCTTTGCTCACCATCAGCTCTACTCACCAGGTTTAGATTCCTGGAGCTTCTGTGTGTTTTTTTTAAATTATTTGTGCTGGTGGACAGTGGCAGCTGCTACAGTAGGAAATTGCAATGGGAGTCCTTCTGGTCATGTCCATGACCTGATACCGTGCTATATTTTCTCTGTAAAGTGCTGTTGGTCTATGGGTCATAACTGCAGACCCAACTCTGTGATTGTCAGCAGCATGAATGATTGATCAGTTAGACACAAGATTTAATATCTGATCTCTCTGTGAAATTACAGTTGCATCATGCTACAGTCACACTGGGAGACAGTGGTTGGAAACTGAAACATTTCAAAGGCAGTGATGTCACTGCCTTTGAAATGTTTCAAAGATAGGAACCAGGTCGTATAATCAGAATGCAACCAGTTGTCAATCTTTGAGTTGAGCTCCTTAATACAAAGAGACACGTTGCAGACGAGTTGCACGCATCAACTCACAGAGTCACACTGATCTGCCTGTTTCATATTGCACAGCATTATTTGCAGACCTTGTTTAATCTGTCTGAAAGGCCTGTTTCTTCTTCTGCGAGTCTTTCTTTTGTTAAAAATATATCTCGGACTATTTTTAGTGCAGCCTTTCTCACAGACTGAACTCTGCTGAACAAATTTGCAGAATTTACTTTTTCAAACCAAGCTCAATGTTTTGGATTTTTCAGATCCAGATGTACAGATATGACCAATCATGTCACTGCATTTGGCAACAAGTGCAGTCGTAGCTCAAATCGACACAGTTACTCAGTACACAAAGAGTAAAATAGTATTGTTTTACCTCAGATACATGGCTAGACGGTGCTCTAAATCAGTCAGCTCTCTGAAATTATTTCTCCGTCGCCTCAGATGTGGTCCCAGCTCTACCACAAAAAGCTCAAACTGCCTCACCGACATCCTGAAATATATATGATAGTGGCCATAATAGAGCTTCAACTCCTGGATAAAACCATGAACTTATTTCTGCTGCTGCCATCTTATGAAGAATCTCAATTTATTACCTTTTTTGCTTTGGACCAGCTCCTCATTGCTTGGTGTCAGTGTAAATCTTTCAGCAGTGCATTATTTGTGGACAGATTTTTCACAAAAACCCAACACTTTAGGCTTTTATATACATCATGTGGCAATGTCAGATCCAGAAATTTGGAATTGCATGTCACTTTTTTGCAACACAATTAAGAATGACACTTAGAGTATATTTAAATAATTACTCCTTTTGTATGGGCCTTCCATATTTATCTAAGGCAAGAAAATGCTGTGCACAAAGGCCATATTTCAGACATAAGGCAAAGAGCTATCTTCCACTGTACAGTATGAACTACTACACCATCCTCATTGTGAGTTCTTTACAGTTTCATCAAGTCATGAAGGAGATGAACGATGTGTGAGGGAGCCCTGTGAAAAGCTGGGATGTGAAGCGATGGCAGCGCCGTCTCTGTTTACAGTGTTTGTAGTCACCAGACCCAGAGCCATTTGTCACCCTATTGGCGCATCGTCATACAGTAGAGCACACAGCCCAATCTGCTCTCTCATTCATCAAATTGAAAGTTGATGAAAGAGTTTTGAGTTGAATTAGACAAAAGCGAACAGAGCCATTCTGTAGTCTCAGCGTGAGTATCCTTTGTCATTTAAATGTATAATTTCAAATGGTCCACATGGTTCTCCCAGCTCTATGCATGCACAAAAAGTACACAATGACATAAAATTATCATTTAAATGAGATGTAGTTGAGTTATTTGCAACAATATCATTATCTTCAAATACGTCAGGCATCAAATTGCAACATGATCATTTTCTTTAGCATCACAATGACTTTAAGCAAGCTTCAGTTTTACTTGAGGCTGGAGCTTCAGTAAGTAGCTTGAGAAAATATGTTACAACACAAAGACAAACAGTATTACTCCAACTAATGCTGGGAGTACAATGAGCACAAATGTGCATGTTAGAAAATGATTAGAGGTTCAGCCCCGCAGCTACAATTATCTGTGTTTAAAGAGTTGGTTTCTTTCTCCGCAAAAAATGTACTTTGCCCACCGTTTGTCCTCTATTTAAAATTACACACAGTTACATTACTGTAGTTCTTCAAAACGCAGAAAACTCACAGCAGGTAAAGTTACAGAGAACAGCAGTAGAAGGGTGACCAATTTAAGAGACGGAAATATGGCAATGATGTACTTAAACAGTCCAAAATATGGCTGTAATCACAGTAAACACACACACACACACACACACACACACACACACACATATATATATATATATATGAAAGATAAGAATAAGAATACCATTAATGGCATTAATATTACATCTAATGCAACTTCATGAGCCTGAAGACATTTTACAATTACAGTCTAATTTAAAAGCAAATTAGATAAAACACCAGTTATTATTCAACTTAATTTTAACTATCATGCAAACTATCATAAAAATATTAAAATAGCATTTTTTTTTTACCGTCAACGACCAGCAGTTACAACCTGAACAGTACCTGCACTGACTGAAAGAAAGCATGTGGGATCATAGGCCAGGCACATAATGGACCATGATGCCAAAGCTAGTAGTGCACTAATAACATTTACAACTCAACTCTAGGAAATTATTACAAGTCGTCATCAAGTACGGAGAATACCAAAGTGAAATTATGTTTGTTGGTGGTGTCTTGCATCGGCCTACAGCCAACTCAAGTACACCAGGACTATTTGATTGGCTGATGCAAGGTCCAAAATTAAATGCTAAACAACCAGCAAAACACACCGAGGACCAGGCGCACTAGTCTAATCAGGTGAACACAGGGAGGGCAAAGAGATCAGCTGATCACATGATCAAAAGGGAGGGAAAACTAACAGAACAAATCTGTAGACAGTACAAGCAATGGATGCAGCCACCATATCACTCACCATATCATTGCCTGTTTGTTGGTGATGTGTCCATTATGAAGCCAGGAGCTGAGCTTTTTAAGCTTTGCCATCTTGGTGATATTAAACCAGATGTGATGAGCACATCTGACTCTGAAACCAAGGATATGTGATGCTGACCATCACATATATCCTAACCATAAATTATAGATTACTTAATGTTTTAATTAATATTATCTGAAACTAGAAACAATAAACCAACCCACAACCTCATCTAGAAACAGGTTACTAGGGTCACAGATTAAGTGAGATGGTTTTCTGTAGATTTTGATACAATGAGAAGACTCACCTTCTCCTGGTCATTAAAAATAAACTGGATGGAGGCACTTTCATGCATGATTTACTTTTCAGGTTCAGATGATACTGTCTATGAATAATTTGTAACAGATCTAACAAAGACAATCGAAAAACACAAGACAAGGACAGAGTTTCTATTGGCCACTCGCAGGTAAAACTAGAGGACTAACTAAGAAAGATTTAACAGACCAGTACCACAGGATTAAAGTTTTGTTGTTGTTTGTTTTGTTTTGTTTTATTTTGTTAGTCTTGTCAGATGCTCCATGCTTATCCAACACTTGGTGCTCGTGGGATTATTTTATTGAAAAGCAGCTTAAGCCAAAACAACAGGCAGAAAGATTTGAAAAATAATAGAAACAAAGGTACATTTAAAATATTCAAATAACACAGAAAATGTTGTATCCTGCAGAATGAAACAGTACAGTCTCAAGTACAGTCAAAAAAAAGAAAGAAAAAAAAGCAAGTTTATAATTCAGCATAGTGCTCTGTTGTATCTTTGCATGAAGAATTCATCACAGGCTCATTTCCACTGCAGCAAATATTTCTGCTGCTGCATTTTCATTTTCAGCTGTAATGATATCCAAATGTAAAAATTCATGCTTAGCCACTAATTCTTTCATGTAAGAGGACACTGTCTTTGTCTAAGCTGATTTTTGGTTTCAAATGATGGCAGTCATCTAATCATATCTCCGTGTAATATATTCTGCTACTTCTGTTGCTGTTAATAAAAGAAGAATAGGCCTCTATACTGTACTATCTAAACCTCGGATTCAACAATGAAGATAAAAGATTTCAAGGCTGCACACCAGAAGAACTCTTTGTACAAAGGACTACAAAGCTAATGTAGGATCAGACACAATATCATAATAAGCAAAAACAATGAGGTTGGTGCATTAGAGTGGGATACAAGGGTGTTAATCAATAATAAACATTATGTCTGGTGAAGGTTCTCAGTCATCCACGTCATCGTAGTCAAAGGAGCTTGCAAAGAAAAGCGTCTGGACTTCTTTAAGTTGCTTGAAGATGTTTCACCTCTCATCCGAGAAGCTTCCTCAGTTCTAAGGTCAAATGGTGGAGAGTCCCAGATTTAAACCTGGTGGGAGTGTCCCCCCACAGAGGGACAAAAGGACCCCTGATGATCCTCTAATCGCCTGAGCCAAGGTGTGAAACTGGGTGTGGGTCCCAATCAGCCAGGGTTTCGGGTGAGTTCATTGTGAAACCTGGACCCACCTTATAGACATTGCAGTACTAAAATAATAAAAGAGAATGAAAGACACAATACAAGAGTCCCAAAGCGGTGTCCGAATGGCTGTCTTTATCCTGTTTATTGAAAAAGTAAGAGGAGTTTTAAGATTCAAACTATTTTCATCCTTCATCACTGTTGCAAAGTTTAATGTTTTACATAAAACTGAACTAAAAACAGAAATAAGTGGAAACTATGTGGGGAAATAATGCTCTACATCTTTTAGGCATCTATACCTGGGACAGACCTTGGCATTATGCTCCACAGCACGCCTCATTATTGTGTTTTGGAAGATTCATGACTTGGTAGCGCTTAATGGGCAGACTTCCTGCAAGTCTTTTGAAAGATCTTCTAACTTTGGCTCCTGCTGTTTAGCCTCCGGATCAGACTTTGAATCATGCGTTTCTCATTTTCCGCAGCTCTTCTAATGTTAGTGGGGTGAGGTTGATGAAGCATCATTTTGCGGGTTTAATATTGTAGCTAAAATCCAATCACAATAGCACACACGGAGATCTCCACAGGGAAATTCTAGCCATGGACACAAAATCTGTAGCAAAGACAATAGGAGCATATTTATTACACTTGAGTTTCTACTACTCAGATGAAAGACTGGATCCAAAAATTATGCCTTTTATAAACTATAACTTGTTTGGACCAGCCCCAAACATAGAGACAAGTACCATGAAACTTTTTTCAAAACTCATTTCTTGTAGGTTATTTCCAATGACCTGTTACAAAAACACATAAACAGAGGTACCAATGCTTAGCTCTGTTACTCTAATAAGCATGAATACACTATATGGACAAAAGTACTGGGCAATGGCAGAGGGAATTTTAGTCATATAGCACATTGTAGAATTTGTAAACTCAATGTGCTGAACACACAAGTTAAAAACCCGTGTAGGTTAACACACTATTAAAGAGCAAAATAAAACATGTTGCACCAGCTGCTCGGCCATGGCATGAAGCTCCCGGCACACAGTTTTTTTGCTGATGTTACCAGAGCAGGTTTGGAACAGGAGCATTAGCCACTTTTACGCACTATGCCCCTCAGCACTACATGTGGCCACTTTGTGGCAGAGTTGCTGTGGCTCATAAACACTTCCAGTTTTCCATAATATCACAATCCTACAGCTGATCGGGGAATATCTACGAGGGAAGAAACTTTACAAACATACTGGTTGCTCATGCTCAGATTCAGTGAGCTGTTTACGACCTATTCTGTCTCTGCTATTGGTAACAGCAGACTGCATGGCTAGGGGCTTAATGTTATACACATATGATAATGGGACTGAAAACAGCGGAACTCAAAGGTTTAGAGGTGTGGACAAATACCATTGGGTGTTTCCAACAGGACAAATGTGAAGATACATTTTTCATGGCATCAAAAAAATATGTCAAAATTATTATACAAAAGTTGTTTTCAGATTTAGGTAATATTAATTGGAATGAATGGTCCTGTAAGGTCTGTGTGATGTAGATGTTGGGACCTGTTTTTTAACTCTTTGTCATGTTCCTGAACTATTTGTAGTAATCATTCAGTGTATGTTGCATATATTGTGCATACAATTCCCCTGATGAACTCCCATGTGCATAATTATGGTGATGCCTTGTATCTCCAGTAAGACTTATGTCTCACTCTACAATTAATGAAACATAAGTGCATATGTTTGCATTTTCTCGTGCAGCATAACGAAATATTTGAATTTGTGTTGGTGAGCAATGAGTAATTCATAGTATGTGTTGTGTATCTGTAACATAAAGTTCTTTTTTATTTTGCTAGATGAAGGCAGTCGAAATCCACAGATTACCCAACAAGTCCACTCTGCATTACTAGACTTTGTTTTTTATTGTTGCCATGGTGCTGTGCCTGGGCTTACATCTCTGTTTTAGATGCTAGTAAGCCTTTAATATGACTTGGCATCTCATTTATGATGTGGTCCTGTGTAAACCAGAGGACAAAGAAAACACACATTTCTTTAAATAAGAATTCTTTATCTCACAGCAGCAGTCATTGTTGGAGACTTTTGCACTTTGGTCAGTGCAGGCGCCATGTGGGTAAATAGGGCTCCGGCTGCCCATCTGTCTTCTCTTATTTAATTTCTGTTAATTTTAAAAACAATCGCAGTGCTTAGAACTTGACAGATGGGTAAGATGTGAAGCTGGCAGAGAGCCACAACATCACAGCCAGACGCAGAAGACCAGTTGCTTTTTTGTGTGATCCCCTGTAGTATGTTCCTGCTGATGGAAGTCTCTGGACAATAATGACAACCAACATGATTGGTGTCGTAGGTGATAGCACTGTGAAACTTCACAATGTGTCAGATTAGAGCCTGGTCTAGAAACAACCGTGTTTCTACGAAATCTGTAAAGAAAACTGTGGATTTCATTGAATGTACTTAACAAGATTTACAAAAGCAGGAAGTCTTATGTGAGACTGACTTTGTACGCTAAAATAGCTTTATTACAGGAACAGAGTATGCCACATGGCACAGAAGTGTGGGTGCAAAGTCACACATCACAAGAGTTTAAGAAAATGAGCTGATTGTGTTTTTTTCTTTCTCACATCCACCCAATTACCGCCACTGTCAGCACTAAATGCATTATGAGTACTGCCATAGAATCAGAGACAGATTTCCTTTAAAATGCAAAGATAAGCCATTTTGAAAGAATGTATGCACTATATAAAGTTAATGCTGGGGGGGAAACCCCAAAGAGATCAGTCTCCAAACCTAATATAGTGCTTTAGAGGCTTTTTTTTTTTAATTTTCAGACCTAGTGGGTACAATGCATTAAAAAAAATCCTGTTAAACTCTGCACAGATCTGCTCGTAAAACCTCTCAAATGTCCATATGGTGTGTCTTCTGCACTTGTAGCTGCATTGCCTGAATTGCCATTAGCACAAGCTGTGCCAAAAAGCTGCCTTGTTCTTTGCAGTGCATCATGTGCAACATCCTGTTTTTTTATCTGCAGATTTCTTTGCTCACTTGACTAAAAACATTTTCATGTACATTTGTGCACAACTCTGATGTGGAAAAGAGTGGGTTCTTTGATTTAATGGCGCACAATTGGCAATAAACACTGTCGATGCAGTCGTGAAAAAGAAAGTACAGCCCCTCTCAATTCAGAAGTTTTATATATTGAGAGATAAAATTTCATCTGGTCCTTAGTAGGTCATAAAATGTGGTAAATACAACGTTAGCTGAACATCAACACATGAAGTATTACAATGTGTTGTATTTATTTAAGGAAATCTAAGCCGAAATACAGAAACGCTGCATGAAAACTGAGTAACCACCTCAATAAAAGCAATCGTGGTTCAGCGGGTTGGGAATCTTGTAGCCGGAAGGTTGCTGGTTCGATCCCCTGCTCTGTTGGTCGTTGTGTCCTTGGGCAAGACACTTCACCTACCGCCTACTGGTGTTGGCCAGAGGGGCTGATGACGCGATATGGCAGCCTCGCTTCTGTCAGTCTGCTCCAGGGCAGCTGTGGCTACAACTGTAGCTGCCTCCACCAGTGTGTGAGTGTGAGAGTGAATGAATAGTGGAATTGTAAAGCGCTTTGAGGGTCTCGAAAAGCGCTATATAAATGCAATCCATTAATAAAAGCAGATCTGGCAGTTTGCTGGTCTGGAGCCTTCACACAATGCCAAGGAGGAGCGACATCACCAATAATCTTAGAGAAGTAAATGCTGCTGATCTGGAAAGGGTTAGAAAAGCTACTTTAAAACAAGTTCATCATTCTACAATGACAAAGATTATTTATAAGGGAAATACATTCAGTACAGTTACTAATTTCACCCTAAAGTCACACTCAGAGTGCTTTATCTTGGATTCTACAAGCTTCAGTCAGCATGTTAAATGTTAACGTTCAGGACAGTAAACTTAAAAAAATAAAATTAAAAAAACAAATATGGCTTGTTTGGAATGGTGGTAAGGAAAAAGCCTCTTCACTCTGGAAAGAACATGGCAAGACATCTGGAGAAAAGACCAAACAAGATTTCTGGAACAAAACTGTGATGTTTGACCGTACTGCACAGCGCCAAAACATATACACAGCGGTCCGGCTTGTTGTGCAGCCACAGGACCTGAACACAACGCAGCAACTGAGGTTATCAGGTGAACTTTTGGTATTCTAGAGACAAATGTGAGGACATCTGTCCAACAGCTAAAGCTTGGGCCATACAACAGCCAACAATGATCCCAAGGACACTGGAACATCTACATCAGAATGACTGAAATGTTTTAGTAAATTGTAAATCGATTTATTTGTCCTTTTATTGGCTCCCTGTTAAATCCAGAATTTAATTCAAAATCCTTAAATAATCAGGCCCCATCTTATCTTAATGACCTTGTAGTACCATATCACCCCATTAGAGAACTTTGCTCTCGCACTGCAGGCTTACTTGTTGTTCCTAGAGTATTTAAAAGTAGAATGGGAGGCAGAGCCTTCAGTTTTCAGGCCCCTCTTCTGTGGAACCAGCTTCCAGTTTGGATTCAAGAGACATACACTAGCTCTACTTTTAAGATTAGGCTTAAAACTTTCCTTTTTGCTAAAAAATATAGTTCGGGCTGGACCAGGTGACCCTGAATCCTCCTTTAGTTATCCCTCAATAGGTGTAGACTGCTGGGGGACTCCCATGATGCACTGGGTGTTTCTTCTTCACGCACTATGTGTTAACAGACCTCTCTGCATTGAATCACACTTGTTATTAATCTCTGTCTCTCTTCCACAGCATGTCCTTCATCCTTTCTTCCTTCTCTCACCCCAACCGGTCGCAGCAGATGGCCCCGCCCCTCCCTGAGCCTGGTTCTGCTGGAGGTTTTGTCCTGTTAAAAGGGAGTTTTTCCTTCCCGCTGTCATATAAGTGCTTGCTCATAGGGGGTCATATGATTTTTGGATTATTCTCTGTATGTATTATTGTAGGGTCTACCTTACAATATAAAGTGCCTTGAGGCAACTGTTGTTGTGACTTGGTGCTGTAAAATAAAATAAAATTGAATTGAATTATATTAGGGGTGGTTGAAGCTCAGGAAGAGCAGGTCATCAACTAATCGGAGGGTTGGTGATTCATTCCTTGGCTGCTCCAGTCTGCATGCCAAATATCCTCATGTTAACTTTTATTGAGTGGAAAAAAGTTAGCATTCGCTGTGTTTATATTATGCTAATCATAGCTTTGTAGCTAGCCATCATTATATACCAGCTAGTCCAACTTCAGTAACCCTACAAACATCACTGCTATTTAGTTTTCTGTCTTCATTTATGTCTTTGAAAAAAAAAAAAGTACAAAATTTGAATTAAAGTATATTGCAGTAATTCCCAGATTTTCAGCCCTACAGTGTACACATACACTGTAGGGCTGCATTTAAATGATTTTAAGTTTGCATTTTTGTCTTTGAGCTCCTCGTCATCTGGGACAGGAGCAACTGTTTGCTGCTTGTCTGGTTTTACAGACCTTTGTCTGTTTCTGCTGTAAAAATGTTGGAAGTTATTTCCTCCATGACAAGAAAATCCATTTTACAAGTTGTCACAAATTGCTGCAGATGGAAATGAACAAACTGAACCATTGATGGGGCTGATTAACTCTGAAGGACACAGTATAATATGAAGAATATAATACGCCATAGCGCAAAACTATCTATAGGAGATGCTTATTTAATGGTTTAAATAGGTCATGATTTCTCAAACTGAGCACCGATAACAACTTGGATGGTTCCTCATTTCCTTAATCCTGAGGATGAGGCTTCCATGTTTTCCAGAAAACAAAAAACATTCTAATTTCTCTGACCAGAGAAGAGTTTTCCACTTTTCCATTTTCACTGAGCTTAAGCCTGAAGAAAGCAGCATTTCTGTACTGTGTTCACATTCGGCCTCGTCTTTGTTTGATAGAGCAGAATAACCTGCATTTGTGGATAGAACGGTGAATTGTGTTGACAGCGATTTGAAAACAGGACGTGTTGCTGAGCCCATGCAGTGATCTCCACGACAGAATCATGCCTGTTTTTAATGCTGTGCAGCCTGAGGGCACGAAGATCACGAGAATACAATATTGATTTTTTGCCTTGTGCACAGAAATCTCTCCACATTCTCTGAATGTTTTAATGATATTATATACTGTAGAACATAATACATACATACAAAATACATCAAATATTAACTCCTTGCTGTTTTGTATTGTATTTAACACTATTCTGAAAATTCACAGTTTATAGATGCATTTTACTGTGGCAAATCCTTTATAGCCAGTCATCTGAGTAACCTATTGCCAATGAACATAATTATTTGCAAAACTATCCATCTATCCATTTTCTTATAGATGGATAGTTCCACAGGAGGTGGCTGGGAGGTGGCTTCTCCCCAGCCACCTCCTCCAGCTTGTCCGGGGGAACACCAAGGTGTTCCCAGGCCAGCCGAGAGATATAATCTCTCCAGCGTGTCTTGGGTCTGCCCAGTTATTTGCAAAACTAATTGGGTTCTAACTAATTTTTTTCCTTACCTTTGAGTCTTTGCTCCCATTTCAACTTTTTTGCATCACACATATCTGATAGTTTACTGATTACTGAAATACTAAGATTTCATTCACCAAACTTGAAGAACAAACCTCTTGAAAAGATTGCACTACACAGCAAGTCACGCTATTTTACAGACAGTTCCTTTTGAAAAGCCACCACATAACAAACATTGGTAAAAGCCTCACTAAAGACCCAATTAGTTTTTTGTTTTGTTTTTTCATTTTAACACCAGGCTGTATGTTTTTAGAGCTGTATAGTAGGGCATTTTAACACATGAGTCTATGGGGACTGACTCTCTTCCACTCCAAAAACTGTAGTTTTTGACTTTCCACCAATGACTGTAGAAAACTTAGCGAAGCAGCGGGGCCTCGGGTCCTTCTGTCGGGTAGTCCAGTTATCTGAAGAACACCTCAGGCTGTCAGGTTAAAAGTCGGTCGCCTTTTTGTAACGTAAACGCTGGCCCTCCTCTCAGAGCCTACGCTCTATCTGCTATTCCCGAACAGAGATACGCACGTTTCTCTGTGACTGCAGCTGTCAGTCAAAGCTGCTATGATAACGTTGCACCCCAATTTAACATGATTGTGGTAGTAATTAGAATCAAACTTGGGAAAGGAAGGATCAAAAAATCAGCGTGATGAGAACTATTGATAATAAAAGAAAGAGTCTTTGGAAAAAATTTATCTGCGGAGAATTAATTCATTTTAGTCTGACCCCAGTCCCATCCGCTAACATGGAGCAGGCGGGGTATATGACCTATACTACAGCCAGACACCAGGGGGCGATAGAGACATTTTGGCTTCATTTTGGGGAGCTGTTGCGTCGTCCATGTTTTCTACAGTCATTGCTTTCCACACTGGCTTCATTTGCCAATCACAATTTGTTACACAACATCCAGTCAGTTCAAGTCGTGTATAAGACGTCTTTCTTTCATGCTTCCTTTTTACTTCTATTTACTTTATTTTATTTCAAAGTTCATTTAGGCTTAGGTGCTGAATATATAGTTCAAAAGCAAACCTCTCCCACCTGCAACTAGTACCTCAGACATTTCCTTGCTTGTCTGTCCTGTAACATTTAACACTAGCAGAGCACTTCTGCTTGCATATGTATGGCTAAAGTTAATGGCAAAAAGAAGTACCAATGGCAGCACAATGTGACAGCACTAACCAGCTGTCAGTCTGTGAGACTGAGGTTACACATAGACTACACAGTGTGGGATTAGATGGTCTAGTCTCAGTATCTGTTACAGAAATCATAGGTGAGGTGATGAATGAGAGCACTCTTTTTTCATCCATCATCCTTCAGTCCACAGTCTTGTAAAGAGCATGTAGAGTGCACGCTGAGGCTCAGTAAAGATGAGCACCGGTCAAAAAGCCAGTAGTGTATGGAGGCCTCACTATGAAAAAAGACTTAGATATAAAGCGTTTGTATTGGGATGTAATGAAATACTTTTCGCCGTGGCAATAAACTGGCCCTTGCTGGCTCAGCAAACATGAGATGATGAAAGCATGGCTGATGCACATTTGATTGTGAAGTCTCTGCTAGAAAAGAGGGGATAAAGTGCCTGTAAATCAGCCATAAAATTGCAGATGGTAATCCAGTAAATATGTTAAATGACTAGCATCATTATCGCCACTCTCTGTCTGACCCATGGCATACATCATTACCTTATCAATGAGATGGAACTTCATCTTTCTTGGAGGAAAGTCTTTTATTTGATTCCCACAACAAAGCAGTCATTGTGATATTATTTTCTCTGCACAACTTTCTCTCTCTCTCGCGCCTATTTTCTCATACCCACTTCGCCAATACTGTTGGACAAAGAGCTCGTAAGTAATAATTTAGTGATGAGGCTTTAACATTGTAACTACTCTGTCATCAGTGAAGTTCGGACAGCATTTTAATGGAGTGACAATTTAGCTTTTCTTTAACAATCATAAGAAAAACAAACAGACAGCCTCGAATTGATTTATAGACAGAGATCGACTCAGGATGTGTGAGCTCTGCAGAGGCAAAACAGCAGCAGCAGCCAGATTCCGGTCAGTTAGACAATGAAATCAGATAATCTGTTCCAACATCAGATAAGCCTCACCTGTTAGCTTCTTTCATCTCCTCTCATGCAGAGAAGATCAATGTCAACAAGGTCATCATCCCTAAAAGTAATCTCTCCTCTTACTCTGCAGATGCATTATTACTTCTTTTTAAATGTTATTAAGACTGAGGCTGTCCACAGCAGTGCAAAGTCGCACTGCAGCTCATCCCCTTTCAGCTGATCTGCAGCTGGAGAGACACAAAAGTCCATAGTACACAGATGGATTTTCATGTGGCTCATGTTGTGTTTAGAATTCCTTTACTGTTTCCATCTATGTATAAGATACATTCTAGAATTTTAATAATTATGGTTTTTAATCACTTTTATGCAAAGAAAGACATTCCAAATAAAAGATAGTGTGAACATAATTACATTTTGGCAATCAATGTTACTTCTTACAAAACAAATGATTGCAATAATACTAGAAAACAGACAAGGGGTTCTGTCAAAGTATGTTTGACAGAATTATGTTCCCTAAAATGTAGGTCAGCTGGTGACTACGTAATAGTTTGATCATCATAGTCAGGGTGATTTTTCATCCTGCGCTTTTTCATATTTTATATATGTTCATCCTTCAAGCCTCTACCAGAGGCCTGGCAGCTTGAGGTTCCTGCATAATACCTTTGCTATTCTTAGGACTTGTGCTCATCTGGGCAGAGATCTCGGATCTCATTCCTGGGATTTACTGGAGCCACTCACCCAGTTTGGGGTCCGTTGCTCTGAGTGCTCTGATTACCACTGGGACCACTGTTGCCTTGCACATCTTCTAGAGTTCTTCTCTCGGCCCTTGGTATTTCTCCAGCATCTTATGTTCCTTCTTCTGGTTGAAGCGGTTCACACCTATGCAGAACAGCAGTGGAGGCAGAGCATCTCCTACACTTAATGCCGACTTGTGCTATTGGATTGAAGTTAGTATCTAGTGTAGGTCACCACATCCCCACTGAATCCCTGATGAAGGCTCTTAGGGTCCTGTTGATCTTGTACAGTTCTAGACATTCCAGGATCCAGATGTGAGCCCATAAGCTTTTTTGTTGTCAACCCAGGCAGTGAACAGGTTGGTCTCTCTGGTCTTATAGTCTCAAGCAACTGCTCTGTCTACCAGGAGCTGATGCTTTGCTCCTCTGGTGTTCCTGCTAGTTCTTTTCTGTGCCCCACTCGCAGCTCATTGAGCCGTATACCTGCTCATCTTAGCTGCCATGATGGGACAGGGACTTGCATGTTGTTCTGAGGCAGGTTATTGGCTGGTAGCTTTTTGGGGATCCTTGGGGGTCAGGACTGTCTGACCTTCGGTTAGCTAGTGCCAGACACTCTGGAATGTCATCACTCTATCGGGAGAGCCGGTGCTAAGCTTCTTTAGGCAGAAGATGTGGGCCATGTCAGTGCCTGGTTCTATCCAACTTTTCATGCTTAAGACCCTTTCTTGGATGTCTCCCACTGTGATGGTTACTGGATCCTGTTCAGGGAGGTTGCTGTGGTCTGCTCTTAGCTCCTGTAGCCACTGAGCATTGTTGTTATGTGTTGCATCCTTCTCCCATATACTCCTCCAGCACTGCTCCGTCTCCAGCCTTGGTGGGTTTGTTCTCTTCCTCTAGTGGTCCATTAAGAAGACTTTATAAAAACTTTAGGGAAACCCATTCCTTGTTTATTTTCTTCACAGCAGTAGATTTGTGATAATAATTTATTTAATTTGTAGCCTTGTTGGTTTTTTACCAACTGATCAATGCAGTGGAAGTCCAACAGTCACTCTCCTTTGTAGTCCTAATAAAACCTTAGCATTTTGTCTAGAATCTTTATTAAAGCTTCTTTTTTTTTTTAGTTAAAACAATTCTCAGTATGTATTTATAATCATGAACATGCTCTCTGGTTTGACAGGAAGAAAGTAGATATCAGTAGAGCCGGTGCCACGCATGACAAATCTTTGGTGAGAGGATGAGAAATAGGACTTTAATGTGAATGCCAGAGATGAACTCTAAAGGCAGACCAGCATGCTAATGTCAGGCTGAGAGGTGCAGTGCCTGTGGACATTTTACTCTAGAACAGACTGTAAAGGACAGATAGTGAGTTTTGACAACCCTGAAAAATAGATACATCTTTGAAAATTTCACCTCCGGAGGTGAATTTGTAGGCTGCGCATGAAATTCCCCACCTTCTCAGCTCTCTGGAGACTTATTACGGCCGGTTTGCACTATGTGTCAGCACAAATAAAATCTTACTTATTATTTCTTTGCTTACTATTTTATCCACTCTTTTTCCCCTCTGAAGGTCAGAGGCATCAGATCCTAAATTGCTGTGACTGTAGCGTGCTGAGGCTGATCCTCTCAAAGTAGGAGGGCATTTCAGAGTGCCATGTTAGGAGCTCGGCTCAGAGCTTATCCTGCAGTAACCGATGTGAAAAATGCGGACCGAATCTCTGAAAGACCTGCTCCTGCCTCTGCCCCTAGGCGAGGCGGCCCATGCAGGCGGTTGGCGGTGCAGGTGAACTCGCAGCAGATAACACGAGTCCTCTTTTGAATGGATCAGAGTAGCCTTTCTAACAATGCTGTAGCAGCTGGAAGCCCGAGGAAAGGGCCAAAGCGAGGTTCAGGCCACTCAAGACAGGGAGTCATTAGTCTTACCCTGAGCTAAGACCGGAGCCCAGGGGAAACACTTCGCTTCATACCAAGCACAATGTCAGAAAGAGGCTTTGTCTGATTGATTGCACTACAGCTGTTTTTATAGGATAACATAAATTACTGAAATTAAAAGGGCCATTCTATAACGTACGTACATTTAATGAGGACAGAACTGGCCATGTAGTGGGTCTGCTGACTGCATGCATTAGTGAGGGCATTGGATTCATAGGTTCATAAGCTGCTGCAAAATTAGCTTTATTCATTAGCTCATTAGCTTCATTATTCATTAGTTTGAGCATTAGTTTTCATCCTGCTTTGCTTGATGCATCACTCTGAGTTATTTCCCCCCTTTTATCTTTTTTTTCTTTGCCCCAAAAATGAAATGTAGAACAGGTAAAATATCATTAGGTCATGCAGTTTTCCCAGAATGCCTAGCTGAGCTGCAATAAAATTTTATTTAAAGGAGAGTTGCTAACACATGCATCAAAAGCCCACAAATTCTAATCTGGCTATCTCCATTACACTCCCCCCAGATGGCCTGTAGATTAAACTGCTACTGCCCTGAAAAGCTTATGACAACAGATACGGTACATTAACATATGTAGCACCGCACGCTTACATTTAGAAGTCTATTTGTCCTTTGCAGAGGACGCTGTATCCAGGGTAATAATTGTCAAACCCAAACAGAGTGAATCAGGACTTTGCAAAGAGCCATTTGGACAATAAAGGAAATTTGTTCAGTGCCCTCAACAGCATTTCAGTAAATAATACAAGCAGCTCTGAAATTGCATTGATATTAAACACAAGCTCAGGGCAGTTGCTCGATTACCTCCTCTCCTCTCTATCATTTACTTAACATGGTGATATTTACTGTTTCTGAACATCTGCTTGTAATTTAATCATCATTTGAACTGTTGGCTTCTTAATATTATCCATTAATCTGGCCGTTATATGTTATTTGTGTTGTGACTCGTTTTACAGCTTAATGTGGGTCATACTAAATGGGCTAGCCCTTTAAGAACTTAACGTTGTATTTGTCATTCTTCTTTTTAGTTTTGTACTCACACAACTCTGGTAACAGTGCTGCTAACGCTGCATATCATTAAGTGACTTCCAAAGCCCTTTTTTTTAATATGTAAGCGTGCCAAAATCAGGGAAGAGCTGTTAACTCGTGTGTTTGGGGATTTTGTCAATGTTACGAGTGCCTAAACGTGTTTAATAGTCGAGGCATACAGGAGGCAACAATAAAAGGGAATTTTATCAGTGAGTCGAGAGATGGCTAAACCATTTTATTCTATCAAAAGCAAAACAAACTCAGAAGCAGAACTTGTATGCTAATGAAAAAGAGATAAGTCAAATAATCAAACACACTCCTTTCCACCAAGTAAACAGCCACACAAACGCTGCTGGCATCTCTCGCTCAGCTACCACTGAGCGGTCCCTGATGACTGAGTAGAGTTAGCTGTGTGCAAACTACCAGCTTCACAGGAAAATGACACAAGAAAGAAAGAGAGAGAGAAACACCATCGATGCCACCCCCCAATGCCGGGAAAAAAATCCACAGCAGGCCTAACAGGCCTATGAAAATTCACTTATACTCACTGGGATGCATTTGAACCTATGCGAGACTTTGGAGACCGCTCACATGCAATCTGCCTAGGGGAGGTGATGCTTTGTGTAGCTCAAACACTGATTGGTTAAAAATCTGAACAGAAACGTAGCTGAATTAACCCTAAAACAAGAAAGAAGCCCAAAAATATGCTCATGAGAAACAAAGGCAAGCACAGTTTGTGATGTTTGACGGAGGCTTAACTGAAGGACCTACAAGGGTACGAACATAAGCCAGAGTGGCCAATATTACTAATTGTTCCATGTATTTTTGGCAGTACACACTAACAACATGTAGGCTGTCCTCAACATGATCACACCTTTAAGTATCTTGGTAGCTACTACAGACTTGGAGCCGTAATCATGAAGTGTATAATGAGCATTTTCAGTGGAACGGAGCAGCTTGGCTTGGAAGTGACTGCTAGTTGCTGATGTAGTTTTAATAGGCTTCATTTCACTCTATTTCATACTTGTTTCATTTACAATAGTGTGTTTGGGAACAGGAGAGAAGTAATCAGTTGTCAAGAGCTGACACTGACTGACACAAGGCATAATGGAAACACAACACAGTGCCACGAATATACTAATTAGTGGATCACATCATCTTTACGCTTTGGGATTTTTCATGCAGGCTTCAGTCATTTTCCACAGACCATAGTTGGCAAAAAATAAAACAGAAGGAAACTTACCTAACAGGTTAGTATTTAATTAATCCAAAGGAACGTCCAGACTAGACTTCCCGTAGCTTGTTTTAACTCATAGCTTTGCCATATTAGTCAACATAGTGAATATGCTTTAGTAGGTGAGCCTAATATGCTGCTCAGGAGGTGTTTGAAGGTTCTTAGGGTCCTTTATAGGCATCCAGTGAGATGCCCTGTATATGCTATAGAGAATGTATGCTGGCCATCAGATGGCAGGAATCTGTTGCTGTTGCCATCTGTTGGCTAACTCATTAACAGACCAGTGACTCATGGCAGTTATTACAGTTACCAATCCTTAGATATTACAATGCTACTCACACTGACATATTTCATGTGTCAGGTTACTTAATTACTCGATGTAGATAGTAATCTGTTACATTACTTCTGTGTTGATGAGTGGCCAGAGATCCACTGCAGAAACTGCAGAAAGCCAAGCCCCACTGAAAACACTGAACACTTATTTTGCTGAAGTATGAACACAAAGAGCAAAATTAGTGAAAGAGAGGCCAAAGTGAACTTCACAGTGATTCTACTGTACAAACAGGCAGGTGTGGAAAAACTACAAATGTTGCAATGCTGCAAATCCAACTGCTCATCACTGTTTTAGATACAAAAAAGAGGTTAGCATAAAGTCTGTGCTGTTTAAAACTAACTCTGACCAATCTGAGATGGTGTGAGAGAAACTCAGCTGTCCATGAAAACAACGTCAACATGTGTCCGTCTACAGTTCAGCCTTTGTCGTCGTACCCTGAGCAGTTTTAATATAACATTGCTGTTTCAGTGTATTTGCTGTGAGTGGATGCAGCAGTGGATAGCTGTTACTAGCAGTTTGTGGAGTTTGCCATTCGCTGACTTGTCCTTATCCATTCATTCAATAAAAATACTAATATTCTTAATTTCACTCTTCAAATGTGTTTCCTGTGCCATGGCTGGTTGTGAGCTGCAGTTGAAGAGGAAAAAAGGAGACGTTTGATTTTCTTTCTTTCCATCCACCTATCGTGCAGATAAGTGAGTTGCCTAGTACAGTAATGTGTTATAGAAAAACATGCAGAAAAATAATCTGATTACAATTACACCTTATAGAGCTTTGTGTTTCATCAAGTACTTGTGCTACTATACTCCAAAATCCCTCTGTGTGTTTTCATTCTTCCAAAATCTAAATAAACACATATCTGAAATGCCATAACAGCCATCTTTTTGAAGAATAAGGTGTCGCCTTGCATGCAGCACAAAGCGAGGCATGGTCACATGGCTGCAGATAAATGGAGAAGTGAGGTCAAGCATGAGAGCCACCCGGATCCAAAGAGGCCAGTGCTTCATTCCTCTGACCTGGCTGTGTTGGGATGCATCCAGGTAGATGCAGAGCTATCTGAGATGTTCTAATACAACCCTTCTGCCTGCCTCTCCTGGGTACCCTGATACCTTTGCCTCGCCACGTGTTCCCCCGTAGCCTACATTTCCAAAACGGTGCCACGCAAGCCCACATTCAGCATCTGTCTGTGCTAGATATGTCAGTCTGCACCAGGCCCTCTCACAGCACCACCGCAAACGGCAAGAGGAAATTCATGCACTTCAGGCTTCCCACACCTCTCCACTAAATTATCACATCCCCAGAAAGACAGTGGCATGCTGCCTGAGAGTTTGGATTACGTATCATCAAGTGCTGGGCCCAGACAGTTGACATTTCTGTGTAATCATCATTACTCTCACAACTGCTTCTCAAGTAGGGTCGCAAGGTAGCCAGCGCTGAAGTGTCATACAATAAATGCTATGTAAATGCTTGAATGTTCAAAACGTTTCTTGTCTGAAGAAGTGTATACTCAGATGACTGTATAGTGAAGCTCTAAAGATGTGGAGAAACCTTGGCGATGAAGCAGATGGGCTGAAACGGTGAGGATCGTGTTTATTTCCATGTTTTAAAATACATTCAAGAAAGTACAAGAAAATGTAATGTCCTTCCTTTACTTCAGTTTAGGAGAAAAGGATGATCAACTTAATACACTTTCATTTTTCCCACTTTTATGAAACTAATTCATAACCTTTAAATACTTTAAAGTAATTTAAATAAACTGTATTTTATTACATGCTACAATAGGTACACCATAGAAACCATGCCAGCTACCCTGCAGTGTACTGTAAAGCAGCGCTCCCCAACCCCCAGGCCACGGACCGGTCCGCGAGTCGTTTGTTACCGGGCCACAAGAGTTGAGGCCCGGGTGTGAAATTCATGGTTTTCGGGGTTTTATCAGTTTTTATCGTTTCTTTTTTTTATCGTTAACTCAGTTTCCCTGGGTCTTTTCCCGCGTGTTATAAATAAATCTTCTGTTTTATTGGTGCTGGTACTGGTTTTATTTAGTTGTATTTATCCGAAACACCTTAAAGGCTGGTCTGTGAAAATATTGTCGGGCATAAACTGGTCCGTATAACGTTAGCAGTACCTTAATGGCAACTGTCAGCAATCTACTACTACTGTGCCAGTCAGTTTTACAGTGCCAGTTTTATATTTATATATATATATATATATATATATATATATATATATATATATAAATTCTACAACTGTTTACAACTTGCATAGTTCCCATTTCTGTATAGCTGTATATCTCATATTTCTGTATAGTTCTTTATTTCATATTTATATCCTGTTCATAGCCTGTACATACTTATAGTTATAGCATATTCATAACATACTTCATACCATGTACATATAACATGCCACAATAGACCCATTTCTGTAATCTATCTATCTATATTATTGCTAATATATATTGTAATACTGTTTAACTCCTCTCTGGAGGGGAGAGGGAGGGGAAACAGGAGGAGGGGGGGGGACAACTAAGCTGTAGTGCCTCTTCACTTCACTGTGCAATACCTTTTGTGCAATACTTTTTGTTAATAATCAGCGGTGCAATAGACTCCATACTTGAAATGTGCAATTCACTTGTATTTTTATTTTTATTCCTATTTATTCTATTTATCCCCTTTGTATATTTTATCTATATATGTCTTTGTATTTATATATATATATATATATATATATATATATATATATATATATATATATATAATATTCTGTAACTCTGTAACTTCTGTTGGTGCTGTGCTTTTTTGGAAACCAAATTTCCCAGAGGAACCCACCCGAGGGATTAATAAAGTTTTATCTTATCTTATCTTATCTTAATATATCTATATCATGGCTAAAGCACTTCTGGATGGATGCAAACTGCATTTCGTTGCCCTGTACCTGTGACATGTGCAATGACAATAAAGTTGAATTCTATTCTATTCTATAATTAAAATCCTCATAATGAAGATTGGCTGGAGGTGTTGGAGAAATTCATTCTGGTGTTGCTGTAGCTTTTTTATCATTATAGTTTCATACCCTGCTAAAAACTTTACTGTGCAGTTTTCTGGTGCTGTCCACCGTGTTAGCCGCAACAAAACATGTATTCAAGGGTGACTTCACAGATTTTAGATTAAACTTTTGCTTACCCATTTTTATATAATAGATTAATATGTTTCCTGCGCCTGATATCTTTTTAATCAGACATTTATCTCAGACTGCACTGAGTATCTTGTTTTCTTCAAAGGGCCCCTTCTACAGGAGTCAGAGAAAAGCCTTTTCAGTCGTGCAAGTTTTGGAAGAAACTGAAATGCAATGAACATCTTTAAATTTTATCAGTGTAATTGAAATCTGTATATGGGGATTGTTCTTCTTTATGTACACTGCTTTTTGTTTCTGTTTTTTTTTCCAAGATGAAACTAGCTTCTAGAAGTGCTAACACTTAAATTACCTGATCTGAGAAATGTCACAGCCAAACAGGCCCTAATTTAGTTGCACAAATACTTCACAGCCCTGTGTGCATATTCAACTAAGCGAAAAGGACGAATCAGGAATTTAAAAAAAAAAGAAGTTTTGCTTCATTTCGACTCCCTTTTTTTTTTTTCAAAAGTTGCTGCTCTCAGGGTAAAAAATGTGTTGATGAATGAAGCGCTCATACAAAGTGAGTTGCTGACAGTTTTGGAGACCTAAGGGAGCAATTCATTTGCAGCACAAGTGTGATATGTTGAGATCAGTCCCACAAATGTCCCAGAAGCCTGAGCACTTTGAAAGAGTAGCAGGCCTGTGCTGGCACTGGAATTTCAACAGCACTCCAAGTAAAATGCTGGTCTACAGAGCAGAGCTCCTCACTGCCACTGTGACGCAGAATTTCTCATCACCTGATTGTATGAATCAGACATCCACTGGTTTAATTTCTACTTCTGATGTATGATGGAGACTGCAGTGGGCCAGGAAGGGGCTTTAGATTTCTGTCTCTTGAGGAAACAGATCAAGGAATACTGGAATAGCTCGGGGGGAATCATGGCCCAAAACCTGGCAGAGCCATCAAAGGCTGGAATCAAACCAGAGTTATGTGAACAGTTGAAAAGGTGCTTTATTAATGCCACTACAAACTGCTGGAAGAATTAATTCATGAAAGTCTATTTTAGGAACACTAGAAGCTCTTCAAAAATAGTGTGTAGAGCTTCTTAAACTTCATTGATGATAAAAGACATAAGAATGAATAATTGGATTTAGTGCCGGATTCATACTGGAGACGCATATTTAATACTCCACCCAAACGTGCAGAAATCTTCATTATGAGGCCACCTGTCTTTCAAGGAACATATTGATTATTGTGCAAAAGTCTCGAGCCACATCCATCCATCCATTCTCTGCCACTTATCCTTTTCAGGGTCCCAGGAGGAGCTGGAGCCTATCCCAGCTGTCTTTGCATCCAAGGAGTCAGACTTTCTTATCATTTGTTCTTTAATTACTTTGTTACTAACAGCCTGTACCGCAAAAACACATATTTTTTTCCCATTTCTTTAGCTGAGACTGTGAAAAATGGAATAAAGAAGGTGTAAGTTGGCACATATATATACACTACAGGTATATATTGAAATGAAAGTATACTACAAATAAGCAATTGGAGTTAAAAAACAAACAAACAAAGAAATCATGGAATCAATTTATAGTTTCTATATAGATTCTAAACTTTTGACTCATCAAAGTAGCCTTTGGCAGATATAAGAGCTGAACACACCCGTGTTCTTTCTACAATCGAAGTCAAATATTCTTCAGAAAGTTCTTCCATATCTGCTGCAGAAGTTCCCATAAATGTGGCTCTTGTAGGTTGCTTTGCTTTCACTCTTCTGTCCAGTTCATCCCAAACCAGCTTGATGTGGTTTAAGTCTGGAGCCTGTGCTGACCACTCCATGTTTTCAAGCTTAGCATCTTGTTCTTTTTTCCTGAGGTAGTTCTGTCATAGCTGGACTCGTGTTTTGGGTCATTATCTTGCTGTAGGATGAACCCCTGACCAACTAGGTGCATAGAGGGTACTGCATGGCGCTGCAGAATGCTGTGGTAGCCGCTTTGGTTCAGGCTGCCTCTCACTCTGTACAAGTCACCGACCCTGGATCCAGCAAAAAGTCTCAGACCATCATACTGATGCCACACACTGTGGAACCATCCTTTCACCTACTCGATGGCTTACAAAGATCCTGTGTGATGAACCGAGGATTTTGATTCATCCATAACACCTTCTTCCAGTCTTCAGTAGTCCAATGGTGTTGTTTCATGGCCCAGGCAAGCCAAGTCTTATTCTGACATCTTAACAATGGCTTTCTTGCTGCAACTCGTCCTGTCAAACCTGCAGCCTGAAGGCTTCTCTTCATAGTTGAAACTGAGACTTGCTACTACGACCACTATGAAGCTGTGCTTGAAGCTCTTGTCCTGTGAGCCGCCTATCACACAAGCTGTTAACTCTCAGAAACTTGTCCCCTGATTCAGTTGTGGCTTTGGGTCTGCAAGACCTCTTCCTGTCAGAGTTTCCCA
Organism: Neolamprologus multifasciatus; assembly: GCF_963576455.1. Taxonomy (NCBI): domain Eukaryota; kingdom Metazoa; phylum Chordata; class Actinopteri; order Cichliformes; family Cichlidae; genus Neolamprologus; species Neolamprologus multifasciatus. Next base: position 31,958,888 of record NC_140443.1, on the reverse strand, counting down.
GTTTCCGAGTCTTTGATGGTGAAGGAACTGTGCTCACTGACACCTTGAATTTCTTTGCAATTTCTCTGTAGAAAAGACCTACATTTTAAGTTTTATGATGGTCTGTCTCCCTTCCACTGTTAATTGATGTTTTCTAACCATTTTATATCAATACAATTCATTCTGCAGTACAATAGTGTTCAACTGATGCTCACGAGGGTATGGTACCACAGTGTGTTCCAACTTTTATGTGTTTTTATGCAGACAGAGGGGGTTGTAAGTATTCCAGAAAAGTTGAAGCACCTGTAGGAATTAGTAGCACCAGCTTTCAAGGCTTGATCAACCTTCATTGCTGCAGAACAGTTTTAAATTGTCAACCCATTGTGTTTTCCCTGAAAAAGGTCTTTTTGTATAATTCTGAAATGTACATTATGTATCTGCAAGTCATGTCCTTGCAGATACTATTCATATAGGAGAAAAATACTATTCAATTGGAATAGTAGTCAGCAAAGACCTGATACAGAAAGAGATCTGGCCCTTTAGCTGATCACTTCACTTCAAAAATCAGAAATGATTGCAGTTGAAGGGTGGATGTGAAGAAACCGTTCTGATGAAAGGGAAACGAGGAGGGAAATGAATAAAAAATGGAAATTTGTGGTTTAAAACATAAACAATACATATAGAGGAGTAGTGAGTGTCTGCAGCCGTCTGTAAAACACGGTCATGAATTGGGGCTGCATTTTCAGCCAGTGGTGTCGGAGATCTTATCAAATTTATAGAATTATGAAAACATAAAAGCACCATCAGATTTTGATCCACCATGACTGTACCAGTCAGATGCTTACATCCAAGATCTAATTGGCAAATCTTCATTGTCGTTGTGGCAGTAATCCAAAACACACTGCCAAAGCTGTAAAAGCATACCTAGAAAAACACAAGTAGAAAACTGTCAGTCATCAATTGGCCTCCTCAGAAGCCCGGAGCTCAACATTAATGAAGCGGCGTGGAATCTCGGCAGAGAACAGAACAAAAGTCCACCAGCATCCAAAGAAGAGCTTTCAATGTGCTGAAGAAGAAGACGGGAGAAAAAAATGACCAGGAGCATTCAGGCTGCGCGGCAGACAAATATTTATTTTAAGCCTTGTTAGAAAAACAGCTTTTGCCTTCTATAGTATATTTGCATGTATATTTACACATTAGGATAATTCACCGAACCTGTTCACCATTTCCCAGGCTAAATATAAGAAATGGTGAGTGGCTTGAGACATTAGTAGCTGGCATCAGGCGATACTTTTTCAAATATTGGGTTAGTACACTGAAAAAAAGGGATTGGCCAGCTCTTGGATTTACGTAAGCATCTTGCGTGTATTTAACACAATTGCCTCATGCTTTAAAGTTAAGTGTAACTATATAGTGTAGAAACTACATAATATGCAGAGAGGGTAGATTAAATTGTTCATATCATGTTCAAGTGAAGTAAGTCAATAATATAGCAATGTTAAATCCCGCGACACTGCACGGGATTTCAGTCTCGCACTCTTTGGATCGTGGTTTCAGGAAGGCATCCATCTCAGTCAAGTCGAGCAGCCACCTCTACTTTTTTTGGTTTACCAAAAAAAGTAAATTGGGTGGTTGTTACATTAAAAAAGTCTACCTTGTAATTTGAACACAATAATTTCATGTTTCTATGAACGTAATTAAATCATGTAGGATTTGCATGGAATTCAAAAACTTAATTTGTTCTTGTTGAGATGACAGGATACAATCTAGTAAGAGTGGTTAGTTGCTGAACTCATGAAATTCACAAGATCGCACAAGATTTCAAACTGCAGGAAAATCACTGGAGTTATAAGAGGCAGAGAACTACACACACACCACGTGCATGCTATTGCTATTTATTGTGGATTAACCTGTCGAGGACAAAAACAAAAAAATTCTGCATCAAATACAGGAAATCATAGCTTTCCTGTATTTCCTAGATTGTTGGCATGGTGGTTAGTGCTGTTGCTTCACAGTAAGAAGGTCCTGGGTTCAAATCCACATTCTGGCTAGTTTGCAGTGGCTTCTCTCTGGGTATTCTGGTTTCCTCCCACAGTTAAAAGTCATGCAATTAGAGTTAGGGTTAACTGGTGATTCTAAATTACCCGTGAATGTAAGTGCACGTGGTTGTTTGTTTCTATGTGATAGACTGGTGAGCTGTCCAGGGTGTTTCAATCGTGTTTTATGAACACAAAATGCACAGGTTTACTGAATATGAAAAAGTTGTGTTGATTTAACTCAGTTGTTTAGGTTTCTGCCAAAGCAAAACATTTGTGTGCAACAAATGTCCACTATTGAATCAAGTAAATCCAACATGGCCTTTTTTTCAGTGTAGAGCGTCCATTTACATTTATATTTCTTGATAAACTAAGCTGCTAAACTGCCACCAGAAGATCAACACTGGTCTCTGTAATGTACAAACCACAAGGGTATGAGTCAGTATGGTCTTATTTAAGAAAGTATCACCCCACTGACAAGCCATTGTATCCCTAAAGATATAATAAGGTACTTTAATTTCTGAGTGTGTAGCATGTGGCTGTGTTATCACCTCCCCGCTAATTGGAGCCAGTGTTTCCTTTGCTTTGGTGATGTCAGCCTTACAGCATTGTTTCTGGGAACTTAGGGGGGAAATTTATATTGAAGGATAAAAGAGTCCATTTTTCCTCTTTACTTAATGCGCTTTTTTTTTCTAGCACAAGACCTTCGAGGCAATTCTGACGTTCATTTGAGACTTGTATTATTTATAACTTTGATTTAGATGAAACACTGTTGGAGTGCTTTGTCTGGTGAAAAAAAAGGTCTCTCTCACATCACCGCAGCTCTTAAAAGTCCACCTTGTGGTTTAAGTCATTGACCCTCCCTCTCCGCTATTCATCGTTCAACAAATGGTGATGCCCGGAGAGAGGCTTGCCTCTATTCCCTGCTGCGCTTTCCATTAGAAGTACTGACACACAATAGAGCATTTTTAAGCCGTTGACATTGCCATTGTAATGGACTGGGGTCATGGCATGATATGTAGGATGTAATGCATAAAACGCTGGTTAAGTACACACTCCTGTTCTTTATGGCTTTCAAATTATAGGGAAATCTTTTCACCTTTGTTCGAGGTGCTGCTGCGCAGGAGTTCACATGAATTCATTATCCTCGAGTTAATCATGTGACCCCGTGACCCAGCGCACACAGCGCAGGGATACTCATTCATATATAGCAGACCCAAGGTTCCATGGCAACATTTATTGGAAAAGCAATTAATTGAAAAACACACAGTCAGAGGAACGCCGGCGCTAGTGTCACTGCTGTCACCAAGTGAATTCACTATATGGATTTCAGACTGCTCTGTGACTATTTCACACAATGTGATTTTCACAGGTTGTTTTCAGGAGTTTGACACTTTGACACAGCTTAGCATAAAGACTAGAATTGGACCGGTCTGTTATTGAACTACCGCTTGAAGCTCTGTGCTGGGGCCTTATTACCTTATTTGGTAAGGTTAACCTGTAATTCTCTATGATAAAAACTAGAACTCTAATTCTGAGTAGCCTGAAAAAAGACATGAATATTTACCAGAGAAATGGAATGGCCAATTCTTTAACCACAACTCGAATACAGCTGAATGTTGAACCAGAGAAGGGCACCCATCTGTCACTTTCCCCTCAGCTATGTATAACTTTAAGCTTTCAATAACATATTTGCTGAATGTTCCTCAAAAGTTAAACGAATATGAACTGTATATGTTTAAAACACACTGATAAATAACATGTTAAATGCACATTCATCATGTCAAAAATGAGAGATATGGATCGGTTGATTAACATATGCTGACTGTATTTCTTTCAGGCTAGGAGGAGAGAGCAGAGGAGAGGAAGAGCACGGCAGATTAATGAGACTCCATAAGAGCAGGAAAGGTGAAGAAGAGGCAGACAGAAGTGACGGAGTTTAAAAGGGGCCGAGATCGTAGAATAGAAGCAGGAGCTCTGAGACCAGGGTTGGTAAAGCTCAAACTAAATCGTTTACGTGTCAGCATACGATCACACAAATGACTGCTTCACCAACATCTTGCTTTTATTTATTTTTTTCCCGAGGTTCTACGGCTGCTGCTTAAAAAATATCAACAAAGGTGAAAAACACACTTTTTAATTTCAGCATCAACCTGATTTGACCTTAAGGTACAGCCCGGTGTCTGACATTTTCCATAAAAAGAACATTTTGGTAAGGTTCATGGAAAGTTCAGGGTTTTGGATAAAACTTGTAATTTTAATTAAATATTATAAAAAAATCACATAACAAATGAACACTAAGGGTATGGAATCGACAAGACTAAAACACATTTAAGAGGAAATACTAAATTATTCGAACCATGATAAGTGGATGTTTATTATAATGCTTCCGGTAATAATATCTTGGGTAACTATGACAACTCTTAGATCTAATGCGTCTAAGCCCAGTGCTCAAGAGAAATGCTGAATTTTAGATAATAGGAGAAAAACCAGTGGGCATTAAGCTGTCGACAGAAGCAATACAGATAAATATAATGTACCTAGATGGAACCGAAAAGTGCTTTTTAAACTTTCCATGATCATTTTGCGTCTTTTCCCCTCAGTGAAACAGTCACAGTTAGAAGTAATTGATCCAAAGTAGCCTCAGCTGCAGGTTTCTAAGTAGCAATGGTGTAAACTATCAAACTGCTGCTTTCGAACAGCAGGGAGAATCCTGACAATTAGAATCAAATTTGTTGATTTTCCAGATTGAGTGTCACAAGAAGGCAGACATCTGAACCATAAGTGGACATTTACACAACTCAGTCAAATGTGATTATGTGTAATGTTTCTGTTGCTCTCTTGCCTCACATATAAATAACAAATAAAGATTAAAAATCAGAAGCATCTCCTGCCACAAATTCCAGAGTTATATAAAATCTATAAAATTCAATTCACTGTGAATGCAAGCATTGTATATGCACAGTTTTCCTGCATATACAATACCTGCATGACTTGCTAATACTCAGAGGTTTTCCTCTGAGTATCCTCTATTCACATCTATAAAGGGGATTCATAATGTGTATGGGGCTGGGGCAGAGATATAATCATGCAAATGCACTGCTAACATTTAAAAATAGGTGTCTGCTATCTATCATGCAGTGATTGTGAGACCGATGAAATTGACATTTTTCACATGCTCTGCTAGCACATGTCCATTTCCTCATGCAATGGAAAACAAATTCCTAACTGATATCATCAGCACTTGTAGCACACATGGCAGAGCAGACTTATTCAGACCAATCAGGTGAAAGTGAGAAGTGTCTACAAATTGTAATGTAAAATTACAATTTCCCACACAGTATAAATAGTACAAAAATAAAGTTGCCCATATTTGTGCTGGTATGTGGTCATATACTGTTGCCTAGCAATTATGTGCAAGCATCTCAGGTTATGTTGCAATGCAAATTTCTAATAACTACAGAAAATAATTCAGTAACGCAAACGTTAGTCACGGAGTTCCACATGGTTCTGTGCTGGCTCCATTACTCTTTACATTGTACATGCTTCCCTTAGGCAGTGTTTTCAATATATCAATTGAAAACACTGCATACATGATCATTGCTATGCAGATGACAAACACCCTTATTAATCTGTGGAACCATGCAGAAATGCCTTCATTCATTTGTGCCAATATCACTAAAATTAGAAACATGTGGTCTCAGACTGATGCTGAAAAACTACTTCCTGTATTTATTACTTATAGCCTGGACTATTGTAATAAAGCTTATGTGTTAGTTTAATAAGGAATCACTCGTGTGCCTGCTAGGTTATTCATTACATCACCACCACTTTCCCATGCTGTCAATGTCAATATAGACATCTTTACTTCAGTCCAATCATCTTCTTGCCTGCCTTCTTTGAGCCAATCAGCCTCCACTCCACATCTTTGTTGTCATTCTCCTTTTTAGACTCTCACTCATGCAACCCACCTCCTCTAATCGCCACCTCACTAGGAGCTCCATCCAAGCCTGAATCTTCATCTTCACCAGCACTAGTGTCCAGACACCAGTGGGTCCTGCTGTAAATCCTATCACCGCTGGGACTTCGTATAGGTATGATAAGTCATCGGAGTCAAATCGTCGAGTACGTTGATTAACTGCTCTATCTCAATAAACCATGTTCAGTTTTTCCGAGTGACCTCTACTTATTGAAATTCATAATTAAGAGGTTGTTCTCAAAGCTCTTTGAAAAGCTTTCATTTGATCCAAAATGGTGCAGCGAGAGCATTAACTGGCGTGTAAAAAGAGACCGGATTTAGCATTGCTTTATTGTCTCCTTGTTAAATCCAGAACTACATTTAAAATCTGCCTTCTCACATGCAAAATCTTAAATAATACGGGCGTGTCATATCTTGAAGTACTTAATTATCCAAACAGAGAGTTTTGCTCTCAGACTGCAAACTTAGTTTTCAAAAGTGGACTGGGAGGTCTGGTATGGAACCTGTCGTAATAGCTGTGCGGCTGACATGCATCCAGTCTGGATTCAGGAGATAGAAACCCTCTCTAGACTCAAACTTTACTTTTAGATTAAGCTTATAGTTGGATCAGGCAATCCTGAAACATCCCATATGCTGCAACCTGTTGTGGCAGACTGGTTCTGCTGGAGGTTTCTCTATGTTAAGAGGGAATTTTTCTTTCCCACTGTTGCCAAGAACCAACCAACCATTGGAGGATTGCATGATTGTTGGGGTTTCCTTCTAATATTGTAGCTTGTGCAAGTTACCTTAGAATATAAAGCCCCCTGCAGGTGGCTGTTGTTGTAAATTAGTGCCATATAACTATAATGAAACTGCACTGAATTGAAATTGAATTCTTTTAGTCATGTCCCCACCAGTGAATGAGTAAATTAGCATTTGTGTGTCGCATAAACTTGTGAAAAACCTTCAATGTTGCACCAAGCTGATAGATTCCAAATGTTTGTAGCCTACAGTGTTTTGGTAAGTAATTTCTCTAATAGGAATTTCTGTTTTTCACTAGCTGTGATGCAGTTTGCCTTTCTCTCCAGAGAGCAGTGTTCTTCTGTTGCACAATTAAGCTCTGTAAGTAGCTCACCCAACATTGATTGCGTGTGTACAGACACATCCAGCTGTTCATATTGTTTCCAGAGTCGAGGACCTTCAGGATGGCTACCAAAGGGTCCATTACCAACACCTGAAGGTTGCACGTGTGAAAACCACCGCCGCTCAGCGCCGCAGTTAAAGCAAACCTGGCTGAGTGATGACAGAGTATTTGAGGCAGATGCGAGCCACAGTGAGAGTCCTCACGCTGACACTCTCCACTCCCTGCTATCAACCATCAGACATGATTACAGCTCCCGCTTCTTGATCCAGTGCCTGGCTGAGCCCACTGCTTTGATTTCTCGAGATTCTCTCCTACAGCCGAAGTAATCTAACAAGATGCTCGACTCAGACAGAGACTTGACCCTGGCGTGGTATTTGTTAAAGTCATGCTACAAATGGGAACAATTTGTCAGACATCTTTTAGTTTATTCAGATTGAATGAAGACATTTCACAAGGTAGTGCTTTCTCTCAGCTCATATTTTACTGATGGCTGGAGGTAAAGGCAGAGACTTCAGTCAGGAATGCGTCCGCGGGGACCTACAAATAGTACCGCGGGTAGCGAAAACATTAATAATCTCCTGGCAGTGATGGCTGCGACCAGACAGACAGTCAGACTATTACCCAGATGTAGGAAAGTAAAGCAATTTAATAACATTGAAAAACACCATTAACATTTATAACATGCAATGCGATGAGTGAACTTTTACAAAACACTGCAGTTTTCCCGATCAGGTTGCTAATGTTAATGCTGAACAACAGAAGTGATTCTGTTTTGGAGTGGCAGCATACTCAAAGTAGGGCTTAACAAAACCAATATAACACTTCACTATAGCACACTGAATTAGCGGTGCAGGTGGATGGCAAATATTAAAACCAGACTGAGTAATCTGATTGACAAAAAGAAGCCTGTAATCCATTGCAGGTACTTCTGACAGTGACATAGTGATGCCACAGCTTCGATTTGCAGGCTACAAATTAAAAAACAAAACAAAACCTTAGCTTTTGTTGATATTTTTTCATCATCTCTAAAAAATAATTGACATTGTATTACTAATTTAATGAAGTAGCAATGTAAAAAGGAACAGGCCCTCACTAATGAAAAGATCAACACATCCTTCATGTTTGTACCTTATTACATTCCTAAGTTTTTCTTTGTATGCTAGGGCTACTTCTTTCCCCTATCTCAGCTTTATTTTTAACAAACTGACAATAAATTGTATTGATCTGCTCATTCTTGGTTTGTAAAACTCAACACACTGGTGGTTAAATCCAATTTAATCAAGACTGGGTTATGCGTATAGTTATTTAATGATATCAACCTGTAATAGATTACATTTCTGAAACTTTTTACCCCAAATCTGCTGAAGCACCGCTCGGCTGTTACAGTAAATGTGTGATTTAAACTAACAGCTCAAATGTTTCTAAACAAGGTACAACGAAATAATGTATCCTAACATCACAAGGAGATTCAGGAGCAGGAAGTGGTCTTTATAATATGCAATGATATGTGAACTGTCTTATTATTCTGTCAGGTATAAAACCACTGGAAAAAAATAAGTTAATAAGCAAACCTTTATACACATCTTACATCATATTCAATGAATCCATTTCAAATATAAAAGGTCAGTAATATACGTTCCAATTGAAAAAATATCAACTTGATATCCCCACTTTGTCTGTGGCCGGCTACAAGGTGACATCAGAGGCGAAGCTGCATATAACGATGCACAGCGGAGAGGGGAGTACAAAGAGTACTGCAGCTGAAGGAAAGGAAATAAAAACAAAGCCCTCTAAAATTTTGAGTAATAATAATTATAAAAAAAGACACTCCACACATACAATATACACTATATATACACTGTATTTAGTAATGGTCATTCTGTTGCAACTTAACAAAACAGAGCTGTATAAAATGAGAATGGCAGCGTGCACTTGGCAACGACACATTACGTTTGACACAGAACTTGCGCTCCGCATGAATAATGTCTGTTTCCTGTTGTTCTTTTTTTGTTCCGACAGCTTTTGTGGAAACTGGATGGCCCGTTCTGCTCCTCATGCCGGGGTCTGAATGGTGGCTTTGATCTCAGCGGACGCCCTCTTCTCCTTCCGCCCGGCGTACTCGCCGATAAAGGAGCCGTCTTCGTTGAACTGCGCGTCCTCGTCGCCGTAGTCCACCAGGCTGTCCCCGCTTTCCACCGCTTTGATCTCCCTGCTCAGCGAGTGTTGGCTGCCCTTCAGTGGCTTCTCGTCGTTGTCGCTGCGAGAGAAGCACAGTGGATTTAGAAGCACCTCATTTCACCCATGGCTTCACTCTGTAGCTTATTGGAGAGGACGGGGCTGCTGCCTCTACAGTGAGCCTCTGTGACTGACATTATCCTTTACCTCTGGTTGACCAATGGGTTATAATCACAAAGATGCACATGTTGAAACAAAATTAAAACATGAGCATACGCGCCTCATTTGATCAAGTGCCAACTGGAGAGCAAATGAGATATTAAGAGGTGCATTAAACCGGTGCTGGTGAGGCTACACACATGCTGTGGTCTTGTAATGCAAGACAACAGTGAAACGATTACAAAGGATGTACTGTGTAATATTGTCACGGGAATTCTGCTGACAGAGCTTGACATCAACTACAGGAGCACGGTGGACCAGCTAGCCTTTCATGAATTCAACCATAGCCTGATTCTAAGGAGATTATGGAAGCAACTCCTTAACCAAACTTCATGAAACGTGATTGGCCAAATGAAGAAGCCATCAAATTTTTGGGACACGACAGAGCATTAGATTTAGCAGAGGATGTGAATCGTTTCTGAGAGCAGAAAATGATAGATATGCTCGATAAATATAGATGTCGAGACAAAAACTGATGACTTTTAGCTCAGTAAAGTGAAAAGCAGCCACCTTATTATATATTATTATTATATTTATTATTATATATATTATATATATTATTATATATATTATATATAATATTATATATATTATATATAATATTATATATAATATTATATAATATTATATATAATATTATATAATATTATATAATATTATATATAATATTATATATATATATATATATATTATATATATTATATATATTATTGTATACTTATTATATACACTTGAAACTTTGGTTGGGGCCATTTTCTGTCTGTCCTAGATTACAGTGACGTGATTTACAGCAGAGAGCAGACTTGGCACTGGGTGACTGTTGAATAGAAATCAATGGGAGTATTCTAAAATGCCTCTGCCATCAAAGAGCCAATCACCAGCCAAACTGGGAAACATTAGAGTCATGCTGCTGCACTGTTGCATACGCTCGGCTGAAGTACAGTTCAGTGGTGCCAGGGAGATTTAATCTTTATCATCCAAGTTTGTTTTTTATCATTGAACGGATCCAGGTTAGGTTTACTTCATCAATCAAATTTGGGCTCTTTCTCCTTTTATTTAGATGGACATCCAAAATAATTGTCCACATAACAGGCATTGCCAATACATGCTTTTACAGGAGCGTTGCTTATAGACATGCTCAACTTGAGTCCCTCTTTATCCTTTATTATTTATAGTCTTCATCATTGCATCTTCCATGAAAACGTTGGGTAATCAAAGATGGTACGGACGTGTTACTGTTTATCTGTTAGATTCTCACTGCTTCTGTGCTAAGCCGGCACACTGGGCCACTCAGCTGCTTTCAGCGTCTGCTCTGACCACCTGGGACACACTGCACTCTAAAAATGAATTTATCACAAATTAATAATCACAAACCACCAAATGTTTGCACCTGTATCATTCGTGTCCTTGTTTCCTTCACTCATAGTTTTGTTTTGTTGGGGTTTTTTTTTTTTAATCATTTGTACCCGTTCCATTTAAACTGCTGTTCGGCACCAATCTTTCCATAATGAAATAAATTAATATCTCATTATTAACACTCACCCACATCTGAGATTATATATTGTGGTTACTGACCTCATTATTTCCTGCCTGAGGCCAGTGCCTTTCTGTAGTCTTGTGGTCACTGTGAGGTTGAAGGTTAACTAGCACTTAATTTAGCTGAGCAGTACCAGCTTCAGCTTTGACTCAAACTGTGTGCTAAGCTAACAGTTTCTTTATTTTTCACTCCAAACTGTTGTATTAATCTTCTCATCTAAGTCCCTGCAAGAAAGTAAACTAGCACATTTCTAGTTTATTCTTTGGACTAGTTAAGTAAACACAGCCAATCAGTGAAAAGCCGGGCCACCTAGCTCCTGAAGCGAACATGACAAAGTCTAAATGCTGTCACACTGAGCCGCTTTTGACTTCATCATATCAGCATTTGTTGTGCTGTGCAGATCCCACTGATTGGAGAGTTACACTGGGACTCATACTGCGTTAGACTGTTATGAATTGGACCACTAAAGGATTAATGAAACGTGCCCCGATATTACTGCCCTGGAGATGAGCTGCTTTCAATTACACTGATTGGTTTTAGTGTCCTGCTGTGTGCCGGGCAGCTCGCGTTTAACTCCATCCGGACAGAAAATGGCAACTTGTGAACGGTGCCGTGGCTCCCTTTATGATGCAATCTGTCACAACACACCAACACAACACCGTATCTATGATCACAACCTCCTAGGAAGGGATGCTACTACTCTGACAACACTGACGTGTAAACAGCTTACTGCTGTTTATCACATACTTTCCAGTTACTCAGTCCATCAAATTTCTTCAGCTGAAGAAGTGTGAGGCTCCATGGGAACCTCACGCGTGCTGGGGTGTCTTTTCAGTGAGAGGAAAAGTGCAAAAAAAACATTACTGAGAGGAGAAGATGGATAAGACCGCTAATACAGGAGAAATTCGTTGGCAGTTGCACGTGAATTGCAGCGAGGTGATGAAACGGCGCTCTGAGGGTGACGCTTACCTGTATTCACAGAATGTGTCGTCATTCATGCCCTGAGACTCCACGTCTGGGTGAAGGTCTTCTTTTTCTTTTACTGCTCACAAAATAAAGAGGAGATATCAGCCATTTCCTCAAGAGATGACTGCCAGTGAAGATTACTGCGTCCCCCGACTGTTAACACTATCTGAATAAGTTTGAGTGTCAGTCCCTAATTCCCCACACTTACTCACCAATGATCAGTGCAAGCTTTAGATAAGCTTACAAAATTTTGCTTTATATATATATATATATATATATATATATATATATGTATGTGTGTGTGTGTGTGTATATATATACATATATGTGTATATATATATATATATATGTATATATATATACACATATATGTATATATATATACACATATATGTGTATATATATATATACATATATGTATATATATATACACATATATGTATATATACATATATATGTATAGATATACACATATATGTATAGATATACACATATATGTATATATCTATACATATATGTGTATATATATATATATATATACATATATGTATATATATATATATATACATATATATATATATACATATATATATATATGTGTATATATATATACACATATATATATATATGTGTATATATATATATGTGTATATATATATACACATATATATATATGTATATATATATATGTGTATATATATATATACATATATACATATATGCATATATATATATATATATATACATACATATATGTGTATATATATATATACATATATATATACATACACATATATATATATACACATATAAAAGCAAAATTTCGTTTGCATTGCAAAAGGAAAAGGGAGAAGGGAAAAAAAGCACATGGCTCAGGCAAATGAAAGAAAAGGTTGTCGCTAATGAGAACTTAATGAGGAAACAAAGGACAGAGCTGCATCTCGCTCTTTATTTCTGCTGACGAGTGAAACGATCGCTGGCCAGACGACAAACCTGAAGGCCATTAGCCGTGAATAATAAAGCTGATAAGGACTCTCGTGTCCCCAGTAGGAGGACTAGTGCTGAGATCCCACAGAGCTTCTGTCACTATTCACTATGCAGCCTGCTCATGTGCAGCATTTGCATTTTGTCTCGCTGTGGGCTCTGCACTTTGTTTAGATTGTTTGCTGGAAAAATAATGCAAAATTCAAATGCTGGTCATACAGTACAAATGCTTATTTTCCTTTCAATTCAGCAGCCTATTTTATGTATAAATTTGCATTATAATGGCCAAGGAAACAAAAAAAAGGGGAAAACTATCATCATACATATTCTGGTAATGGCTTCTGGGATGATTGATCATTTTTTTCATGTCAACAAACAACAAAATGGAACTATAATGATGCTCTGAGCAGCAATTAGTATTCAAGCAAGGTGATGAGCGTGTGTGCTTGTAAAGTGAGGACCTACCGGAATACTTCCCTCCTTTATTTCTGTTGACAAAGCAGGCGATCAACACAATGAGTGTGAGGAGAGCAATGGCGCACATCAGCCCGATAAACCAGCCCTTGGTAGATATTCCTCCGTGAATGCTGGCCAGACCTGAGGAGAACAATATTGGGTGACTTTGACTCGCCTTGGCCTTTTCATCAGGACACTTGATTGAATGTTTACATCGACGGAGCCTATCTGATGCAAAGCAGGAGGCAGCAGGGCGTGCTGCTGATGGAAACGCTCCAATATTAATATTAAACAGCTAATCCTGCTTGTCTAATTAATCAAGTAAGGAACGCTGTACAAATGTAATTCCTTCTTAGTGAGCCAAATTAAATCCTCGTGACACCACAAACGACCACACATCGCAGTCAAGGACACGCGAGTCGCACCTGTTCTTTTTTCTTTAAAAGGGAGGTAAATTAGTTCTGCTTTTTTTTATACTTTAAGCCATTTTTTTGTCCCCTTCCTCACCTGTTGGACCTGTAGTGATAACATCTTCAAATATACTAGAATTATAAACCCGGCTGTTAGGAATAAGGCGCACAGTGTACTCAGTCTCAGGTTCAAGGCCGTCAATGATGTGGAAAGTCTTAGAGGTGTTTAAGGCCTCTGTTATCTTCCAGTGACCCTCACCTGTGCAGAGGGGTGAATAATCAACAGTGTGTCAGTACACATGAAAACACACAACCACTTTTATCTAATGTAGAAATGGTTGAAAAGACACAAAGATGCAGATGTGTCACCTACTGGTTCATTCTACTCTACTCATAAACCAACAGAGACTGAGCTTACGGTTGTTCATATATGTGATATAAAACTCAGCATGCTCTCCTCCAGATCTCCAGCTGATATTTGCAGAGCTGTCGCTAACAGCAGAGCTAACATTAAACAGGGTCGGGACTGACGGGGGGATAAGACGAGATGAGGAAAAGAAATGGAGAAATGGCAGAGAAGGGTTAGTAGAGGACAAAGCAGATCAAAGTGTTAGCAATCGTGTGTGTTTACAGGGTAAAGGATGCTTTCTAAGGAAGAGGCAAGCGTGCTCCTTCCTAACACTATGCATCAATTACGTCTGACAGAAGGGGACGTTGGGTCACTCTCACAACAGGACAAGAGTAATGTGGATAGGGAAATGGAACCACAGGTGGAGCCTGCAAAGCTGAATGGCAATCTACTAAAACCTGAAGAGCGATTTAACACCAAAGACTGCTGCATGATGGACATTTCACACAAGCAGAAATGAATGAAACATGGGAATGAAGTCAAGTTACCCCTACAACATGTTAATAAGACACTTTTTCCCCTGTGATTTATTATGGTTATTTCACAGTCTTTCTGCCTTTCTGTATTTCATCAATGAACAAAAAAAAAAAATAATCCCAGCAGCTGAAGCCAGACAATGTTGGGCATTTTTCAAGGTAACTGAAGGTAAAGTGCAAATTATTAGAAACTCAACAAGCAGAAAAGCTTTTTCAGCTTTAATGTTGAATGAAAAAAATATTTCAGAGTTTAATTTAATTTAGTGAATTAATCAATTCACAAAGTTTTCAGATTAATAATTAGCTTAAACAAATCCAGTTTTTATTGCTCTCTTCCTGTTAAAGGGGAGTTCTTCCTCTCCACAGTTGCCAAGTGTGTGCACATAGAGCAGCGGTCCCCAACCCCCGGTCTGTGAGTCGTTTGGTACCGGGCCAAAAGTTGAGGCTCGGGTGTGAAATTTTCAGGGTTTTTATCATTAACTCGGTTTCCGTTCTGGGTCTTTTCCCGCGTTGTAGTTGTGTGTCTTATTTTGAAAGAAATGTTTACGCATTACCATAGTGACCAGAGAGCATTAAGGAAGAGGAAATGCTCCTCCTGAAATGTGCCAACGCTGCTAATAAATTTACACAATTACACAGTAAATTTGTGTTTATTATTTACAAAATATCACAGTTTTTGTCTTGGTTGTATCATTTTATTTTGTTGTAATTATCCGCAACACCTTAAAGGCCGGTCTGTGAAAATATTTTGTGTGTTCTAGCTTCATCTACCTCAGACATACCCATCAAGGTGATTTTATCCTTCTTATCCTCAAACAAAGAAAGAGGGAAAAACAGTAATTGATGAGCATGATTAGTATGGGAAACGTGTGCTTTGACAGCAGCTGTCTAAGCTAGTCAACAAAGCACAATCCACTTCATTTCACCACAGCAAACATGCAAATCTTCATCTGTGCCTCAAGCTCAGGTGCTTTATTTGCTCAGGTGATAATTCAGTTCACAAGAACACCTGTGTCTGGGCTGTCCATCCCAACAACTGCAAATGACACTCTGACTAATGTTGATGGATTAGTCACCAGCTATAGCAATTCTAGTCATTGCAAGTGTGTGATGACTTCGACTGACATAGACAATCTGAGTTAAAAATATCCAGAGGCTTGCTGCCGTGTTTTGTCACCATGTTCCTCAGCTTGCTATTACCTTCTGCAGAAAGCAGCTGCTCACCCAGCAGGGAACGAATGCCCTGGAAGATTCCCCTTCAAAGTCAGAAATCTTTTTTTTTTAATAAGGAGAGACCAGAAAATATTCTGATACAGGAGCTTTCAACAGCTTCCACTTATCTCAGTGTCCTGTAAATATCACCCTCCCAGTATGAGCTCATACTTCTCTGCATGGCTCAGGAGGATGTTTCTCCTTGCTGTTTTCTCTCTGTCCCTGGACCTCTTCTTGTCCCAGAGCTGTGTTGCTGTTTACCCAGTTGAAGATTACATGGAAATGTCAGGTGACTGCTGGGTCAATACACTGCCACACAGAGGGCTGAATGGGGCCCAACAAATCAATCACTTACAATTAGACATATCTGTCCTGTTCAAGTGACTGCACTCCACTGCCACACTGTGGGATCGGGATATAGATCTAGTATGCTAGATTTCCCGGTGGTGTAGCAGAGAAATGAAAGCTTACAGTACAATATGGCTGCCATTTTACATTATAAACTAGTTGAAAAAAAATCCTGAAGATGCTATCACATTATAATAGTCAATGCTCCTCTGCATTTATTCCTCAGCCTTTGCTGTCGATGCTGTACGGTTAAGGCTTTGCTGTGTCAGAAAGTGCTGTGGCTCTACCTATGGTGGAACGAGTGGGTTTGGTCACAGGGGACTTTGGAGTGCTTGGAGGTGAGGGGGAAGCTGACTTGCCTGAAAAGAAAAGACAGACCTTGTGGTTATCAATTGGGGCAAGGGCTTGAGGTGCTACCGTCTACTGTTAGCATGCATGCTGTTGTTAAGTACGCTCTAAAATTAGTGACTATGCAATCTGAAACACGATCTAGAGTTTCAAAACTGTATTTCACACTTCTGAGATGTGCCTTTTCATTTTTACTCCAGTCCAAAAAAAGAAAGAAAAAGGGACGAGCTTGTGGCGTGTCTGATGCTCTTAGTGCGGTTGGCTCTTAAGGCATCATTTATTACCCCAGCTTGTTGCACCGAGCCTGCCGTTGCTAGGAGAAAAGTCAATATTCGTTTACAGCTGCTAATGAGCCAAGATTAATATGAATTTATAATTAGGTTACTCATTACCAATTGTTATTAGAGAGGCAGCTGCAAAACTTTATCTAAGAAGAAGTTGACGTTTTTCTAATGAAAGGAGGCATCAGAGTGCTCTCTGCTGATGGCAAGGGCAAACAGCAGACAAGGTCAATTATGTGCAGAGAGGCTGAGTGTTTACGGCTGCTAACTTCTGCATAGGACAAATAAAAAGTGTCCAAATGTTTGACAGTCAAGTCCCAATGATTTATTCAGCCCTACAGCAGCTACACACATCAATATTTCTAAACCTAAAAGCATGCAAGCGCTACCAAATAACAAAATGGTGAGCATGTCATACTAACATGAAAGTTATTCTATCACTATTTCAGAGCAGTTTGACACTCTCTATATGTGTACATATGACATGCCACAGTTGCTGCATAAACAGATCTACATACTGAGGCCAACAGCAGGAGCCAAAATGGAAGCTGCAGAAAAGAAAAAAAAGAAAACAGACAGAAGGGACAAGCATTGCATGGCTAAGCAGACGTCCACATTCACAGGCACATTTATAATACACACTGCATGATCAAAGCTATGTCTCAAAGCAATGCACTATTTTAGTGGCATATGTGAAAGCAAGCAGAGGACCATTAAGACAAATCCTCACACACACACGTATGCACACAGTGATGGAGGTGTTACCACAAATAGCTTTCATGCGCAGACCTTGAACCTCTCCCCTGCACATGTGATAGTCTGACAAAATTGCAACTCAATACATATAAAATGAGCCATTCTTCCTGTAATCATCTCTCCGGCGTTTTTTTCCCCACCATGCAAATAAACAACCCCTAAGAGCCAATTAAATGTCTTTCTGTGATTGTGAGGATTCTTACAGTAAACAACAAGTAATCGCTTGCATATTAAGCACCTGTGCTGCACTTCAAAGTTGAGAGTTCTGCTTTTACCTAACACAGCCTGAGTGACATGCTACATTCATTTTCTTGTCCATTTGTATTGAAAGAGCCACCTGCTTATTTCTTATGACTACAGCGCATTTAGTGATACTTGCAAAAAGCTTCCTGCTTCCATCACTCGTACCACCGACCACAATCACAGGAGCTTGGCTTGAGTTTGAGCCAGATGAAGTATGGTGTGTGGACCTCGACTAATGATATGTAATTAAAAGGCAAAGATTACATGTTACAAGCTGGCTTATTATGATGACTTACCCGGCAACTCTTTCATGATTGCGCAATTCAGTAATAAAAGCTTCAGTTTCCTTTCTGCTCAAAGCAATTTTCTTTCTCAGCTGATTGTTTCATAGCTCACGCTCTCTGTCCAATCAATAAGCACTTGCTCTCTCATGACAGTGACAAATGAAAACCTCCACTGCAGCCATATGAAATTGTTTATCCACAAAAATTACTTACATGGAGATATGAAAAACTTGGCTGCTCAGGCTTATATCATATTGCACTAGTTCAATGCCACATCGAAATGGTAAAATGACTCTGTCACCTGCTTTGCTTAGCCTCGGTTCACCAGAGCAAATTGCGCTCCTCAGAGCTCGTCCGCATTCCCAATGTTCCCCCACTGAGAAAGCGCCACGCTCTACCAGCCACACGCCCACGCAAGCTTATCCGGACACATAAAGCCCGATCGGCTCGGCTTTCCGGACCTTCAATCACTCACTTGTTTCCAGGGTGGTGGTGGACTCGTCGCTGACGTCAGGCCCGCAGCCCACCGTGGTACAGGAGCACAGGTAGAACTTGTATTTACTCAAAGGCTCCAAGTCACGCAGGATCCACGTGGTGGTCTCAGGTTTGCTAATATCTACTGTCTGCAGTGGTCCCACTTCTTCTGTGTCATTGACTAGAAGTAAGGCAAGGAAGAAAAAAAAACGTAAATGTAAGTATTTTGTCACAGTCACCTAACAGAAGGCAAAGGAACAACAAGGGAAAAACTCTTATACTTACACTGCATTACGTACAGTGTAAAATATCAGGATTGTCTGCACCTACAGTGTATTAAGCATAGCCTCTATATAAAATACAGACTTAGCCACTGTGGCTTCACCCACTGGCTAGAGAAGTCCTGTCGTGAAGCCTCACATTGCTGTGTCTTGCTGCTGCCGATCATGTGGATATACTCAATGAGAAACCGCTCCTGTGGTAGTTATTTTAGGGTATTTTCACACCTGAGGTGTTCAAGTTCATTTAACTTGGATTCTGGTTCGTTTTACACCTTGGCGTGGTTCATTTGTGCAGATGTGAACACAGTAATCAAGACACTTTGGACGGGTTGGTCCGGAGTAGTTTGTTTATGACGTGACTGTGATCTGACCTCAATCCGACCCAATTACCAGGAGTACATTGCAGGTTCAAGGTAAAAAACCTGCCGTAGCTATCCACGCTTTATATTCAGGAATGCAGCACAGATGTACAAAGGTCAGTACAGACTAGCAACTAGTCGTGACAGAAACGTAAATTCTCCACGTTCTCCAATAGTCCAGGACACAGCGCGTTCTTCCTGTATGCTGCTCATTGCATCTGGTTCATCCACCTTTAATATACAGCTTGTGGTCGCAAGAGGAATTTTCTCACTCATTTTAAATTCATACACAGTAAGGATCATGCAATGTAACTATGCAGAATCTTCATATTCAATACATGTACCATAGTAAGAACACTTGTTTCACAGATTTCAGTCCCTTGAAAACACAACTTCCTTACCTAGTTTGTTTTTACATTTGAAGAGGTGTTTTTGCCTGACAGGAAGCATACTTTATATTAGTACTACACTCCCACATTGTTTTTTTTCCATCTCCAAAAGGTGTCAGCAATTAGTTCTGCTGGAAGTACTTGTGCACGCTGTATACAGCCTGATGAAACTCAAAGAAGTTTGTGTCTTAGTGACAACATATTTGTTTAACTGCTTTACTTTTCTGATCTACTGATGTGACAACACATGAACATGCATCTAAGCCTCCACATTAGAAAACCATTCTTTCCATCTTTTCTTAAAATATAATGTCTATACTAAAATGATTCTGGTCATGATAGTTTATCCATACATATAGAATTTTGATTTCTTTAATTTTGACATGATTGATATCATAATGTCGTTACCCTCTTATCCCATACTCTGCTCTTCTTGTACCCAATGCCTTTTTGTTCTTCTATTTTTTTAAACTTTTGACTGAATGACTCCAGCATTTTGACACACAGTGAAATGTTTGGCTGTGCCTTGTTTTTGGAGAACTCTCTAGTGGCCTTTCAAAATACTTCCAACTGACAATCACGGGACATTTCAGCTCTGCCAAAAAAACAAGAAAAGAAAAAGCAAATGTCACTTGTCATTTTGGCTTGTACATTTCCTGTTTGGGCTTTAAAAAAAAAGAGGCAACTTGTTCTTTGCTTTTTCAGGATTAATCCCTCTATAATGTCTCCATTAACAAAAAAAAAGCCTGAAACAAAACAAAAAAGCTAATTGTGCTCCACTAATTTATGGTTGCAATTTGTTTGAGTTTTGGGTGTGTGCTCTTTGCCTACATTGTGATGGGATCTCATTTTTCACTACGTAAAGCAGCCCAGTAGGTAGGGAGGTGGCATTTATGTTCTTTGTGACAAAAACAAACACAGCAGGTGTTGAGGTGACCTTTGCTGTGAAAGAGGTGCCACGTCTCTCAGGTAGAAGGCAACAGAAACAATGACAAGAATGTATTGGTCTGCTTCTCTTATTTGCCTGGATGCCACCCGCTGTTATCAGACATCCTGATTTGCTTTAGTTTTTTTTTTTGTTTTGCTCAGTTTTATTTCCAGGGACAAAACCACTCGATTTTTAGTATATTATGCAATCAACTCTGGTACAAAAAAAGAGGCCACAAGCATCATGTTTCCACCCTGCGGTGGCATTACTTTCTCACTTTTACGGCAAAACTCGGACCTGACAGCTGGTCCGTATGATCTTATGGAGTGAACTGGCTGAAGGCTTCAGACTTTGGCGCTTCCGCTAATGACAAACAACAATATTTCCAAATATTCTTCATCCTAGCGGGCCAAACGCAGTTGGCCTTGAGGAGCGTGAAGCAAACCAAGACTCTCCAGCACTGAAATGTGACCTGACAGCAAGTGTGAGTTTAGCTCAAATGGGAGAAAAACAGACTGTGTTATAGCCAAGGTCATTTTTAACTCCCACTCGTGTCGATATAGCAGTTCAACGCAGTACAAACTTCACTGGAATGGTCTTAAGTGCTCAAAAATATGTGCCTATCTCAATCTGCATCACATATAATTGGAAATAAAGTGGATATTTTATGAAGCCTTGAGTGGATTTTCAGTGCATAACAGTGAAATGATCTGTGTACTCAGGATTAAAGACTTCAATATGACAAAACAGGTTGAGTATGAGCCCCCATCGGTACTTTTATGACAATCTTATCTTTGCCTTGTCAAGCTCCCTGAGAGACAGTCAGACGGGTGTTTAGCCTGTACTGACATATGATGCCCCGGGCTTTAGAGCGGGTTAACAGCTCTTTAAGGCAATGTGACTATATGCCACCCACTCAAGTTATCAGGGTGACTTTACATTCATACAAGGTTTAAGTGATTCAGAAAAGAACTTGATAAAAACTTGTTACTGACTGCAGGTAGAGGGAAAATGTTTATGATTTCCACATCTCCTGGTGTGTGTCCCACACAACTAGATCTTATGTTTTTCCCCTGCCGACAGTTTATTTTTCCCCATTTCAAATTTGCCAGCGGTACTGCAGTGGATCCAAGTAAGTGCAGAGCAGAGTTTGAGGTTGTTTGGCTGTGCAGTTTTCAGATTGGGTATTTTAACAAAAAATTGTTATCAGTGTTTCCCCTAGAGTGGCAGCTGTCCAATCTGTGAGCGGGGGAGGAGGGCATCACGCACACACATAGACACACCTGCGGCCACGTAGTGAGCAGGTACACACACGGACACATTCAGTGAGTGTATCCTTCAGGCTCTCCTCTTTTCATATCAGCAGCTTCATGATTACGTACACGTGAAAGATTTAAGGGACATCTGTAAATTTGGGTTACTCTCCCTCTAAAGGGGAACTGCACTAGTTAAAGATAAAGTCAGGAGCTGATATCACCATCCAAAGGCTTTATCCTAAAAACGTGTTATTTCAAAGCAGGTTAGTTTAAGTGTTTTAAACCCAGCGTCGATCCAGCTTGCGTTAAACAGTGTGTTACAACGGGGCCTCTTGTGAAACCGGTGAAATGTGAAGCTATTAAAGGCTGCAGTGAAGACGAGCATAGTCTTAAACAGCTGCGCTGTAGCTTGAGATGACTTGTGTCACTGATGATACACTGACAGCTGGCTGCATTATCCTCAACGTTTCGCACATGACTTCCTTCAAGGGGACTTCGAAAAAAGAAAAAAGTCACACTTCAAAGAGTCCATCAGCTTTATTGCTGTGGCACAATGAAAACGTCCTCTCCTGAAATACTGCGTGACGCCGGGTCCTTTTTTTGTGTTGCTGCCAAATCAAACTCAATTAGCCGGGAAATGCAGCACTAAGACGTTGGAAGTTAGTCATTAGCTTCGTTATGACTTTTATTTAAGGACAGCACAGTGTGTGCACGTGTGGGATGTGTTCAGGGATGATGTCCCCTGGGACAGAGCTACGCTGAGGACGTTTCCTGCAGACAGGATGGGGTCAGTAAAACCGGACCTTAACAGACTGTGACTCAGAGGCCTTGTTCAGCACTAGCCGAGCCGCGATCATGACACAGGCCAGTAGACACCACCCTGACATGGTTCCTATACACACACTCTGACCCCAGCCTTATTAGAGCAGAGCAGCGATTCTTCTTTCTGTGTAAAGGATCATGGGTTAGACAATCACCACTTTCTTCTTATCCCAAGAAAATGTTCAGGTACTGCACATACTTGTCTGCAGTGCAGTATTGTGTAGAGGAAAAGGTTTGAAACAGTTAAGCCGATATGCAGTCAGTCTTTTCAAATTGAAATAGATGGCCTGTTTGTTTTCTTTACAGAGTACAAGCTGAGGGGAAACTCTATTAAACACAAGGTGAAAAACGCATCATCTTCTCACAGCAATACAGAAACATCACCATTATATGTGTGTTGATTAAGTGTAAGGATGAGGAATAGGGATACGTACTGAGATGGTACTTAAGGAGGTAGCCAATGAGAATCCCATTAGGCTCCAACGGCGGCTTCCAGGCCAGAGAGACAGTGTGCCTCTGAACATCTGTGACCCTGAAATCATGATTTTTCTCTGGGACTGCAAAGCCGTGCACAAACACAAACACACACACACAGCAAGCAGTCAAATTCTGCAACCCAGTTTACTTGGCTATTATTAGATTTTCCCTTCAGTAGTTGTGAATCAATACACTCCATGCTGTTTTTCCACAATCTTACCTCCCTCTGGGGTTTTGAAGTTGACGGGATGACTGCCTGGGCCGTTGCCCCGCCCGTTGAAGGTCATGACGATGAGGCTGTACTCGGAGAAGGGCGTCAGAATTGGTACCGTGGCGTGGTTCTTATCCCCGGGGACTGCCAACGTGTGTTTATCTCCGGGACTTTTCTTTGAGTCCACCAGACTGCGCAGACGCCACCAACTTATCTACATCAGGAAGGAGGCACACAGAGACATCCTCAGCAGTGCCTACAAGATATCAAACTTTGAACATCATACGTATGTACATGTGTGAGGGAATGCTGACTGAGTTAGTGTGATTTTTTTTTTTCTGGTGCTGTAAGCAAGAAAACATTGAGCTGGACACCAGTAAAGGAGACAGAGTGAGGTGAGAGAAGCAAATGTTTAGAGCAAGGTCAGTGCCATTCCTTTTAAACTGTGTCTAAAAGCAAAGGTCTGGTTTTGAGGTATTACCCTGTAGCCTCCCAGATGTCCATGTAACTTGTCCTTGTGTACTCGTGTCCAGCTAACCTTGACCACGGAGCTGTTCATCACCTCCACAGCTACATCATCAGGTGCAGCAGAGGGAACTGCAAAGGCAAACACACATTATAATCTACAATAGGCTGCAAGTGAGGGAAGGAAAAACAAACCCAAACAACACAAAAATACAAAGTACTACTCGGCTTGCTTACATTTAGGGATCACTGATTTACTGGAATACCTACGAGGAGGGAACTCTACTTGGAGTCACAAAAAAATGAAAAAACAAACAAAAAACAAAAACAAGTGCTACATTTTCTAAAATCCCATTTTACTCAGGACACAGCAGTGAGAAAGTGTCATGACCTGAGGTGACCTCCTGAGGACAAATCCAAAAGAAAGCTAAACAAAAGAAAAAGAGTAAAAAGTACGGTACATGGTGCTTTCTTCTTCTAGCACACTGCAAAAAATGATTTTCAAGAAAATCAAAAAACCCTTGTTTATGAACATGTTTTCTTATTTTTTGTCTAAAAAGAAAACATTCTTAACAAGCAAGTTTTGCACAACTGCACAAAATGAAACTCATTCTAGGAAAATATGTCCAACGTTTTCTTAAGATATTTCAGCTCATCTTGAGCTTTCAGTTACAGGATATGACAATGGTTTGGCTGAAATTCCAGAATGAGAATAAGATTATTTTTCTCTTATTTCAAGAGTAAGGGCACTCAAAACAACTTTTCAATTTTACGCATTTAAAGATGCCAGTTTAGCTCAATGCGTTCAGCATGCGCTCACATGCCGCATGGCTGAAAGTGGCAAGCCTCGGTCTGACCCTCGGCCCTCTCTCTCTCTGCTTTCTGTCAATTCTTCACTGTAACTATCAATAAAGGCCAAAAAAAGAACTATATTTAATGACACTAAAATTTGTCCTATAGTAACCTCCTTTTGTTTGCGTGAAAATCTAAATTAAGGTGTGAAATCTTAAATTAAGCAAATAATTCTTGAAAACATCTTGAAAACAAAGAAAGGCCAATACTCATTTTCTAAATATCAGTGTCTTTCCTTGTAATAAGTCAAATTTTCTTCAATCAATTTTCGTCATTTTAGTCAGTTTTGTCTAGTTAAAAGGCATACAGCAGTTAGATTGTCTTGACGTATGCTCAATCATCCGGGTAAGTAAATCCCAAATTCTTGATTCTGTTCACCTGGACGTAGCGTTTTCAGTGGGAGAAATGTTTCGTCACTCATCCAAGTGACTTTTCAGTCTCAGCTGACTGCAGATTTCCCCAATCAAACAGGACATTTGCACAATAACTGAAACTAGCATCACTGAATGAATGAACAATGGGCTGTGAGGTCAGTTCCTCGATCATTAATATAATAACCATAACCAAACAATATTTGCTTAACCCACTGACAGATTTTTATTCTCAAAATAAAACAATTTTGTCAGATTTAAGAATATTTGGCTTATTTCAAGTAGAGCTGTTTTTTCAGTGTACTACAGACCACAACCCTGAAACTGAAGTGCAAGTCTAAACGTGAGTCCAAAACCCTACAACAGAAGTACAACAGAATGCATCTTCACAAGTTCACTCAAACAGTGAATCTGAAAACACCAGAAGTACGAACAACTGCAAATGAATTAAATTAACTGGCTAATTTACACTAACCAGTGGGACCATTAGCACACTCCTATTGAAAAAGGTGAAACTAAATTACACATGTACACATTTTAACGCTTACATACATCAATTACTGCATGTTTTGTTAAGAAAATCCTGTAACTGCATGTCTAAAAGAAACAAATATTATATTAAAGTTGCATTACACAAATGCCTCAAAGGGCTAACTAGCACAACTTATGATATGATGCTGCTATAGCTAATGTACCAACCTCCTATATGGTTGGATAATAAATCAAAAAATATGCTAATAAATATTAAACTGGTTAGGTGGCTAGAAAACCTAGCAAAAATTTCTTTCCATGTTTAGCATAAAGCTAACAAAGGCCAAAAAAGTGAAAGTTTTTGCCAAAGGTCATGTGGGCACAAGAGGTTTAGAACATTTAAACATGTTCATTTTTTCTTTTCTGTTTAGCTTTGAACAAACTGCAGCAAAAGCCAGCTTATTTTCCCCAACTTTTCTTTTTAGAAGGGCATTTTTAGCCATGCCATGTGTTTTGTATTTACCAAAACAATAACTTTAAAAAAACTGTTCCACAGAGAAGCTGCAGTAATATTTATTTGCTAGGAAGTAACTTCAAACTCCCCTTTCTCATAACATATTTTCATTTTATTGTGAATACTGAAAAAAAACTTATACTCACAGTCCTCTCCTGAATAGCCAGTCACTAACTTGGGCTCAGGTCCAAAGCCCTGACGATTCTTGGCTTGGATCTTTATTTCGTAGGGAACAAAAGTTGGGGTGTTCCTCACCACGAATGAGTGTCTCTTCACTGTGTGTTCCTTCCAGCCTTCTTCCACATCTTGTCGTCTGTAACTCACCTTGTACTCCAACCCGGGACCATTGTGCTCAATGGGTAACAGCGGCTGTATCGTAGCAGGAAAAGAAAGAATGGAGTGGGTTTCGTGAGACTTTCACAGTTGTGTAAGATACTTGTTATATTTCACCACGCTATGTCACTCCTTCCATAGGGGAAAAAAATGACTTGTCCGGTGAACATTGCTTGGAACAATGCTTTATCCCACCATCTAATAAAACAATGGAACAATTGACCTGGTCTAGCAGCAAGGCTTTTCTTTGATATAGTGCTTGCTGAGATGAAAAGATTCATCTCGTCACAGAAGTCAGACCGTGAGAAATAGAATGAGATACCATTATCCACAAAAGCAAATCATTAACAGTAGGAGAGCTCATGAATCCAGGATTCAGGGGCTACATTACCATGACGGGGCAACCGGATAATAAGTGAAGGAGAGATTCATCTTTCTACAATAAAGGCCAATATATGACTGTGAGTGTTAAAAAGAAATTTTTTATCTTCATAGCTTTCCTTTCTCTTTCTAATCAAAGACAGAGAGCAGCCTTGAATGAGGAACTCATTCAAGGACATTCCAGAAAAGGGCTTTTTTAAAGATCTCTAGAGTGAAATATTATAAATGGGCCATTTCTGTTTCTTTAATTCCTATTGGTAATAGCCTATGAAACATTGATAAAACTTTATCTCTGTTCTCAGAAATTCTTTGACTGCTCAAAACTATAACGAAGAGAATAATGTGCTATGGAAAGGTAGACCACGTCGCAGAACTTGCAGAAAGAAGATAATAAAAAAGACCAAAGTCTATTTCTTACCTCCCATTTGATATCCATTTCATGTGGCAAATGACCTTCGATTCTGATATTTTCAGGGTTCCTGTCAGGGGCTGTGGAGGAAAAGGAGTATAGATTTTGTCAGCATTGTTAGTGGAAGAAATCTCCAGTGAACGAGGCACACGAGAAAGCAGAGTTTCAACAAGAATGGAATCAATTATGTAGCAGGTCTGAGTGTTTTAAAGTTCACAGAGCAGCAGCGTGTCAAGTGGGCTGGAAGACCCTTACCCTACTGGTAAATACTGAGCGATGAAAGGAGGAAACTCAGACCTTCTGGAGGAGTTTTGTATCTCTCTGTGGCCTCGCTAGGACGCCCGGTTCCCACAGCGTTCACGGCGGACACTCGGAAGCAATAGTCGACATTGCCGTTGAGCTTGAGCTCAGCAGAGTTGCGGTTCCCAGGTACTCGGAGCAGCTCCTTCCAGTTGCTTGGTTCCCAGTGGCTCTCCTCGTACTCGATAATAAACTCTGTTGACAGGCATACAGACAATCAGAGGTCTCCCTCACCGCTATGAATCCTGCCAAAGGATTACTTATCTAACCACCAGCTGTGCAGAAAACGCCTCAAACCCTGCTCTGGGCTTGTACATTCCTCAGGGAGACTAATCATGATTCATGCTTGGATGAACCAATAATGGATTCATATTGTACAAGATGGTATCAAACAAATCTATTTACATGCAGGATGCTGCTCAGGAATGTGTCTGTCATATTAATGGCATTCGCTGCGAGATGCACTGATCCTCTCTGCGCTGTATGTCCTGACACCTGCACACATGGATGCTCCTTTTTACCTGTGGTTGAGCTGTTGTGGTCGTCCCCGGGGACCCATTTCAGCGTCACATTTCTGCCCTTGCGGTCAGACAGTACCAAGTTCTCCGGCGCATCGGGGACATCTGAAAATCATCGTAACGGCACGGCTTTTAGAAAAAGAAAAAGAAAATCACAGGGGCACAAGATCTCTGCAGCAAGAAAAAGACCCGGGGAGCAAACGTTTGATCGTTCCCGGGAGTCAGAGGATGTGGAACCAGCTGCATCGCTGCCACTGTTTTCTTTAGACTTTAACATGTCGACAACATCTTCAAAGAAGCTGTGCTAATAAAGCCACGGTCTGCACCTTCATGCTCTGCGCTTGGCTTCCTGACATTTTGTGGCCTTCTCGAATTTGCTGCGCATTAATGTAGCATCAGGGTGCTCTGAACTTTTGACCCCCGAAGCAGAAACAGCGCTCGCACGTAAGCTCACCTAACACCATGAGCAGGGCTGAGGCCACGTCCTGGTCCGCTGGAGTTTTTGCCACACATGTGTACACACCCTGGTCGCTGTGGCTCACATTCATGATGTGAAAAACACTGTTCTCCACAAAGTATCTGTCGGTAGAAACATGGAGACGGGGTATTGATTTACCAAAGGAAAAGGGCTTTTCAGCTGGGATTAGGTCTGCAGTGCTGTTTCACCAAATAAATAAAAAATTCTACCTTGAATTCTCAGTGTAGTTGAGGGCTATCTCCATATCATCTTTTTCCCACAGGAGCTCAAAGTCATTGCTGAAGGACTTGTCGTACTCCGCCAGGCATGAGAGCTGGGCCGTGGTACCTATTAGGATCCGCTGGTCCTCCGGGGCCACTACTATTCGAGTGGGATCTTCCAAAGGAAGGACCAAGTTACTTACATTTTGAGGCCCGTGTGAGGCTGAATACAATTCTTTTAAATGACTAAAACTGTTTACCTTTTACATAAAGCATGGCATTGATAGCAGATGATCCCTCTGTGTTTTTGGCCAAACACGTGTACTGTCCTGTGTCACCCCTCTCCACATTGTAGATCTTCAGTGACCCGTTTTCATGAACAGTAAACCTGGGTCCATGAACAGATTCAGGGGAGTCGTCTTTGCTCCTGGAGAACATGCAAAAGTTGTCAGAGGTGAGAAAAATAAATACAAATACAGGTGGCCTACACTACTACACTATGGCAGCAGTGAAGCGATAAAAGCAGGACATCAGAGCTGAGTGACAGGGCTACTTCAACTTGAGTTGAAGAAATAGCAGGTCGTGGGTAATGACACAGCCAGTATACTGAGAGAGTGCACGCATCGACCAGCTGAGATCTACTGCCCTCTGCTGGTGAAAAAAGCTACACTTACCAAGTGATTGTAGAAGGAGGAGAGCTGAAGACCTTGCAGTGCATCGTCACTCCCTTCCTCTCCACAACAGAGTATTCCTCCCCCTCACTTGTTAAAATCATGGGCTGCAGATCTGCAAAAACCAGCAGGAGACTCTCATCATAACATCGTAACAGTGCTGTTAGAAAAGCACAATATATTTTTTTTACCGTGGAGGAAATGGCTTCGACAAAAAAAAAAAAACCACAGCTAGATTAGGTTTTAAAAGCTGATAAAACACGAATGGAAATAGGCAGATAACTGCAGGTTAAATGAGGTGACAACAGTGTTGCTTTACCTGTGCATTAACTGTGAGCTTGTTGTGTTTTTAAAAAGGAAAAAAAAAGAAGAAAATAAAAAAACGATTGAGCTGTCAGGTTGTCAGAAATGAGCAAATGTGAGAAAGAAATCAAAGCTGAAAACAATGGAATAATGAGTTCGCTGAGTGTGTGCACCTTATCAGTTGTAGCCAAAGCCTCCCATTAAAACGCTGTCTCTATTAATTGTTTACAAAGGCAGCAACTGGGACTCAGCATTCAGAGACTGTCCAGCTTTATTAACTCCTGTGTCACCAAGAAGCAACTCCACAACACATTTGAGCTGCACAACAGATTTTTTTTTTAATCTGCTCTTGTAAAGCAGCACATGTTTGTCTTGTGGCACTCGAATTGGTATGGAATTGAGAAGGGACTTGTTAGCATATAAATGGTAGGGAACAGGGCTTGTTGCTCCACAGGGAGAACGGCTATCCTGAATGAAGGAATACAGCTTGCAGACGGCTCTCCTTCCCTGGGCTCCTCACTGTTTTATGGGCATATGCCAGCATCAGCGGCAGCTCTCGAGCTTGACACATCAGTCAGCGTTCTCTGTGTCTCACAGGGAAGTCTGAACCTTATTCATGTACGCTGCGGCACAAATACTTTGTATGGATGGTATTTTCAAAGACCTCGGATGGTGAAGCAGAATTTAATAAAACTGTGGCTCGCTGATATACTTACTCATGATCATGATGTTTGCATTGGACAGAATGGTTCCGTGTCTATTGGAGGCCTCACACTGATAGACAGCACTGTCAGAAACTTGGGCATTATGTATAACTATGGTGTCACCAATTACCCTCCTGTTTCGTGCTGGGGACTCTGGAATAATACAAAGGTACACTCAGTGAACACAAAGTTTTAAACCAGCACAATTAAAAAAAAATCAATATGCTAAGCTGAAATTCCCAAATTAACTAACATCAAAAGAATGTGAAGCAACAATCGCTTTGATTTTAAGTCTAAAACATCTTTGTGTTTGTTGCGTTAAAGTGATGTCGGCTGAAGTTGACCTAGGACCTGGCCACACTTTGGTGTACTACCAATCTGTACCAAAAGATGGAGCAGCAAACCAACGTAAACTTCTGTTTCAACCAGTTTTAACCTGGAAATCGAGCAGATGCAATCATACAAACTTGAGGTGTGGTATCTTTAGTGCGTTACAGAAAAGTGAGGAAAAAACAGGAATTCTTTGGGTTCTTAAGCTAATTAATCACTAAAATCTTTAATCAAAACAGATCTCAACAGATCACATTCATCATCCTTGTAGTATATATAAATATTTAATCATAAATATATGTTCTCTCTATTTTCAATTTTAAATGACAAACTTAAATCATTTCATAATTTCATTGAAAAATACTTTGTTACGCATCCATGCAGTACCTTGACGCCCCCACCAGGGGCCTTTTACACCATTGTGTAAATCCCAGTGAACTAACTGGGTACTACAATTGGTTTTATTGGTTGTTTGCTTTTTTTGGATGTTTTTTAGGGGGGTTGTATTGCAATGTTTAAAGTACCTGTGCACAATTTGAACAGAGACTAGAGGCTTCACACTAACAGTTAACACTGCAGCTAACGTAGCCCTAAGCCTCTAACTAGATTTGTTATAATAAACTTTCCCCAGTTGTCAGGGATTTAAGTGACCTCATATTTTGGTTTTTGAAGCCATAGAAGGTCTCATATCCCTCATATTCTCAAACATGCAGTGCACATTACCTTTAATGTACAAACTTAATTAATAGTATTCATGTCAGTGTTTTACTTGTCTCTGTTTGCCTTTTCTTAGATTCTATGGTTGTGTCTCAACAGATACTACACAATTATGTTCACATTCATCATCCTTGGAGTACTTTCCCACTTCTGGAAACTTCCTCCTCATGTTCTACGTTGTAACACTGAACAAAACAGCATCAACCTTTAGCCTTTCTGTGGGGTTCAACATGTCTAGCAATCACAAGGAGCTCGCAGTACAAAGAAGTGAAGTGAGCTTTAAGTGAGACTGCTGTGGGACTGACCCTGCAGAGGTCCACCGTTCACCCTCCATGTAGTCGTCGGCTGAGGAATCCCACTGGCAGAGCACTTGATGTGCACGTCTGAGCCGATCATACTGAGCTGACTCTCAGGCTCAAACACCCACTCTGGTGGCTCTGAGAACACACAGTCAGCGTGATGTTATCAGTATGAAGAAGACACTGAGCACTTACAGAGGAGAACACAATCACAGGAATAGTTACGCAATATGTATTATTCAGTAAAAATGAATGCTACATTTACTACCCATTCAGCTGCCTTCACCACCATGATATAGAGATTATACTATTATGCATTACTTGGAATTATTCTTAACACCGTCTTTCACGCACACAACCATGTTTAACATAGCAATCAAAAGAAAGGAAGCTGACAGTGAAAAAAATAGCAAAGCTGCTGTTTTAAGGTGTAATCTGTCAGTAAACAATGGGCATGCATCAATAGCTATCATTCATTTAGTGAGCTTTTGCTTTAAAACCAGTATGTAGTTGGAGTTCAGATGTTTATGCAATCAGATCTTCATCTTTCAATGATATTTAAAGCTTTTTTTCCATTTGAGGCTTTAGAAAATAAGAATAAAAATGTATCAGCCATCAGAGCCTTTTCTTAATCTTTCCTGTCAGTCCGTAAAGTGGGAACAGAGTATAATAACTAAATAAAAACTAGCTCCATTTCCACTAATCATAGAATCTTACTTACAAATTAAAGCATTAGAGTTAGGTGATAATTTGATATACAATAACAGAAGAATCATACTTTTATCTAAGCAAATTTCTTAAAGCAGAACTTTTGTGAGGATTTTAACATAATGTATCGTCACAGCAGCTGGTCTTTAAACCCCTTTTTATCAATGATTAGACTAATTTGTCAAACAGAAATAATGAAATCAATGTAGGCAAACCAGATGTGACAACATTGCAGTGTGTTTCACTGTACACTGTTTTTACCTTCGACTGTCACGGTGAAGGTATGTTGAACTTCTCCCAGTGGATTCTTTGCCTTGCACATGTACTTCCCACTGTCTTCCAGCTCAGCTCTTGGCACAATCACCAATTTTCCATGGTTCTCAAATCTCACTTTACTAGGAAATTTGTGGCCCATTTTCATCCATTCAACCTGTGGAGTTGGACTGACAGAAAATGGGAACAAATGGTGAGCCTAAAAATAGTGACATACTGCCTTTACATGGCTAAAATTAAAGGTCCTGAAAGGGCTAGAGCTTATCCCAGCAGTCATAGGGCAAGAAAGATAGCTACACCCTGGACTGGTCACCTGTCTGTCACAGGGAAAACACAGACAACCATTCACACCTACAACCAACCAAACTAATTAAGTGTCTTTGGACTGTGCGAGCAAGCCAGAGTACCTGAAGAGAATCCATGCAAACACATGGAAAACATGCTAATTCCCAACAGAAAGCCCAAAAGCCACACTGTGGATTTGAACCCAGAACCTTCTTGCTTTGAGGGAACAGTGCTAACCACCACACCACCATGCTACTCTAACATAGCAATATAACTGCTAATATAGTAACTCTAAAACATTAAGGTAAATTATTACTCACAATCCTTCAGCAATACACTCCAGGTTCAGGTCCTCTCCTTTGACCAGCTGTATCTCTGATTTGCCACCAGGGGGCGTCAGAAGAGCGGGTTTTCTCTCCAGAATTGCATTAGCTGAAAAGAACAGAATGCACAGTAAGTCAGAACAGCATATTCACACACCTTTCTTGTGCATAAAGCAGTTCATACACATGCAGAAATACATTAATATAACTTACCATTTTCAGAACTGTCACTTTTTCCTAATATCATGACGGATGAGACCAAAAAAACAAACACACAAACAAGAAAAAAACACACACACAATGAACATGTGAAAAATGTGGATGACGCACATCACCAACATCTGAGTCACATCATAAAATCATAGAAACAAAAAGACGCGCACAAACAAAACAGTGTGACACTGGGATGGCTTTTGAAGTGTTTCCTTTCAACAATGGTATCGGCGAATGTGCTGGTAAATGAACGGTGCTCCAAAATCAAAGTACACGTCACGCTGGTTTGAGAGGCAAACAATAATCGAGTGGAGACAAAGAAAACAACGAGACACCTACTTGTCTTGACAATGACAGACATGGCGGTCTTCTGAACGATCGTTCGTATTCTGGGGAAGGAGGCGAAGCAGCAGTAGTCTCTCCTGCTGTCCTTCTCCACTGCATGGGAGAAGTAAAGGTCTCCGTTCAGGCCCACGGACACCCTCTGATCCTGCTCAATGTGCTGGAGATCTGAGCACAGGAAGACGGTGGCAATGATTCCATGTAGATGTAAACAATCTTTAATTGAACAACTGCTGATTTAAAACCATGTACTTCAGCTTAACCCAGCTAAACCACATTGGAACATAATGAAGTAATTTTCCTAATACTTCACTGAGACAGTTACTAAGACCTTCACAAAAAAAAAAAATGTTTACAGATTGACTAAAAGTTTCTGAAATTTTATGGCTTGGGAATAGTAAAAATCAACTACCATCATCTAATTTGGATCACTTGTTATATGTTTCATAAACACAGCTACACACAATAATGAATTCCCCTCTCATTTTTAAATAACTGTGGCACAACGAGAATGTTTCACTGTTTTACAAAGACCTAGAAGAATAGTCTTTATTTTGGTCTTCTGTACCTTATTTATCTCTGGTATAAACTTCCAAACTGCCTACGAAGCAGAGAAAGCTCATCACTCTAATAACCCCACCAGCTGAAGCAGTCATTTCTGCACTGATATAATGGATAACACTTCTATAACACTTCTGCCACCACGGCTGTGAAGTGTCTTTATACATGGAAAAAAAATCTTTTAAACTGTTCAAAAACACTCCATACCATAATTTTACTACTGGCTTCTTCCAACTCTTCAGTAAAGCTAAACATAACAAACATTTTACCTGACATATTTCATGTATGTGGGAATGTGAATATAAAGAAGTTCTGTGGCTTTAAAAAGAGAGTCTGCAATGACTTACCCACCTTCTGATTAGGATGTGATTCAAAACAAATTTTTATAAGCCTAATATATCTTATGAAATTTACCGTCTAACTACTTTTAATTAACCAAGTTACAAAGTCAACACCAAACTGTGCACACATCACAACATGAGATATTACTTACTAATAGTCATCCAGTAGATCTGCAGTGGAGGTATACCGTTAGGTGGGTCACATTTTAAAGTAAATGCCTGGCCTTCTTCTACCACGACAGGATCAAGTGTCTCTTTAGGGAATTTAGGAACATCTGAAAACAAGATAAACTAGAGTTGAAAAAAATAATAAATAGTGTGGTGCAGTTTTTCTTTTCAACAGAAGGTGGCAGTAACATCATTCTTGAATTCTACGTGTAGCATGTGTCAGTTTTACCTGTGCTGCGAATCATTCAATAGATTGAATCCTATGGTGCTCTGTTTATTTATTTATTTATTCATTATCTTCAGTTCTGGCTCTCAGAAACAAAACAGACATCCCTACCGCTATTGTTCATGGCCCTGTCACCAGTGCTGAGCGGTTGAAGCCCAGCCAAATTTAGTCAAAGTCCCCTGTGGAGTGGATTTTCTTGGAGAATTTATGTAGTGTTCTTGGGAACAAAATGAAAAATGAGGCAAAGGAAATGATGGAGAGGCAAGATCACACCCGATGGTTTTTCTGGTGCAGACCTATAGATGAGACGCTGCGAGGGGTGGAGCGCTCGGGAACCTCAATGACTTTCTGCCACGTCCAATACAATGAAAAGCTCACAACAGAGAGGTGCAGTCATTACAGGGAGCTGCTGGCCCTGAATCACTTTGAAAGCTCTGTAACAGAGCACCTCAGACACACACACATCTGCACGCACACTCAAAGATGCAGGTTACTCACTGGGCACAATGAACTCAATCTCCTTCGATATGGCGATGCCTAGTTTGTTTGAGGCGTAACAGCGATAGGTTCCCTGGTACTCTGTAAGGTTCCCATTATTGGGTATCACAAAGGTCCCAGAATTCTCTTCTTTCATCAGGCGGGAGTCTAGAAAGGGGTCGAATTCCTGGTCATTCTTTGTCCATCTGAATCTACATAAAGAAAGCCAGTGTTAAAATGTCAAGTCTTAAAGCTGAGACTGTAGCACACTCAGTACCCAAAGTTACAAATCAAAGCATCGAAGGGCAACATGTTGATGCTAAAGTGTTGTTTGGTATTTAGTGTCTGTTTGACTGCTAATAACAAGCTCCCGTCCTTTGAAGTACTCACTCTGGCTCGGGATTCCCTTTGGCTTCACAAATCACGGGGAAGCTTTCGTCAAAGGGAAAGGCGATGAGAGTGCTGGGCGACTGAGCTGTGATGGTGGGCAGCTGCTCAACTGGGCAACAAACAGACAGGCAAGCATGAAAATTAAAGAAACAACACAGGCCTCAAGAAAGCTATTAAGAAATGTGTCATACTCATCATGATACTAGGACAGTGGTTCCCAACATTTTAGATTTGTGAATGCCAATTTCCTGAGGAATATGCTTTTGACTTACCTCAACACATCTTCAATATAGTCTGCTTTTGAGGTTTTAAGAAGTCTGACATGGAAAAGTGACATCTTGTTGTATTTTGGAAGACAAAAATGGCCATATTTCAACAAGTGCTATCAGTCAGTTACAGGCTAATTCTAGTAGGTTTACTTAGCATCCATAAGCTGAATGGATGTAATACACAGTCACAGATACTTGCTAATTAGTGCATGTAACATATTCATAATATAAAATCATATAATACTAGAATTTTACTCAGCAAAATTGGCTGGTCTGTACCTCACAGGAGGTCATATCATTTGTCAAATAATGGGATTAAAATGCTGCAAAAGGCACCAACACCTTAAACATGTTACAACATGGTCCAATTCAATGACTTTAATTAGTGGATGCCAAGCAGACACTGATCAGGGGTGTGACTGCTGTAACTGTTAATATAAAGATTGAGGCTATCAGTAGAGGCCCAAACCATTTTTGTGTACAAGGCTCCAAACATGGTCTTTAACCCTCTGCGGTCTAACCCAGTAGATGTGCCCACAGTGGGAAGGTGTGTGGGTGAACTGTGGGGGTTGTGGGCAAACACAAACTTATCCCACACTGGTCATAAGTGGGTGTGCCCACACAGAGCCCACAGCAGGTTTTCCCTTTGGGGACCTTCTATGGGTTTTATTAGCAAACCCATAGTTGGCTTGCCCAAAAAAAACCACGTGGGACCCATGTAGGCTAGTTCATGTAGGGCCCACAACAGTTTTACTCCTTGAGGCTCCCAAGACCCCTTATTAAGAATGATTTAGGTCTCTTCCTGATTGCAAACAATGTATTTAAAACATTATTGCATATTTTAGTTGCCTCAGGTTGGGATTTCAGGTTAGTGTTGTGGTTTTCACCACTTACAAATTAGACCTCAGAGGGGTAATAATCAAACATTGGGCACTGTAGAATGGAAATCTATGGGTTTAACTCATTTCTGTAGCAACCTTCAAATGGCCAATTGAGGAACTGCAATTTTGGCAGTTTCAACTTAGCTTCATTGCTGCTTGGTTGGGAACCACTGCACTACTATGACAATTACATGTCCAAAAACAAAGAAAACAAATGTATCTATTAAGGTGACAGTGTGCTAATGCAATAAATCACTTTGTTAGACTTGCTTTATTCTGGAATAAAAGCTCTTCATTTAGTCTCTAATGGCCTTGATGATAAAGTAGTGACATGTGGTGTGGATGGAAAAGCACATGCCACGAGTCCTAGAAGTGTCAATACCAGTATTATGGAGTCAAGACTGATGACACATGGTATTCAGATCCAACACATATGGCTGTAAGTAAAGCTAGTGCTAAGCTTAATTGAAAGCCAGGAGATGAAAAGGAGAGAGCAGAAGACTTCACTAATACTAGCTACAGTATGGCAGGGTAAACTTACTGTTTATGTGACCTAAAACTATATAATCCATGGCAGCAGGGGGAAATAAACCAGAAACAGTCAGCAGTTTGGGAATAATCCTTTCTTGTCAAGTATTCTCTAAACACAAGCCCTTTGTAACATACACCCGTGTAATGGAAAACACAAGGCAGAATTAAATAGACTTCTCTGACAATGAGCCCCAAAATGCAGCCGCCTTTTTCACAAAACCTGTTTGAACTGTTCTTTATCAAGCCCTTAAGAGATATTTTTTAACTGAATAATTTAGAGGAAGAGGGTTGATGCGCGTTACCAAGGAAACTGGGATACACGCATACAGCTAACACAAAAGGAAAGAAAAACCTGATTCAAACAAGATAATAACTGTAAATATATTCAATTCACAAAATGCTTGACGATTGTAACAGTTCTCTACAGTGTGATGTATT
Source organism: Neolamprologus multifasciatus (assembly GCF_963576455.1). Lineage (NCBI taxonomy): Eukaryota > Metazoa > Chordata > Actinopteri > Cichliformes > Cichlidae > Neolamprologus > Neolamprologus multifasciatus. Next base: position 31,920,728 of record NC_140443.1, on the reverse strand, counting down.
TCCCTCTGAATTATTCAGCGCCTTTCTTTTTCTGATAAAAAGCACTTCAAGGAGAAGTGCTCTCTGCGGATGAGCAAAAACAACAAAACAGCCCTTTATACATTTAACCTTTCTTTCATTCATGAATCGTTTTCTTGGAGTAGCTCTGAATGTGTGTTTATGTGCCAGTCTGTCAGTCTGTTGTCAGAATTCAACCAATTTGTGCAGAACTGTAACTCATCACAGAGAAATTTGGAAACCCCACCATAACTTTTATGATTTATTTGTTTACAGATGAATTTACACATATATTAATACTTATAGCAAAACCACTCACTGAGTTTGCAAAACTAAAAGCACAAACACTGCTTTGCACTCAGTTTGCCATTTTGTAACACACACTTTACAAACCTGTAGCTACAATCCACTGCACAGCACTATTTTTGCAGAACTGTAAACACAACTCACTGCTTTACACTCAATTCCCAAATGATCAATGCACTCCTAGCAAAACTATACACATTTACGGTCATTATTTACACTATTTTGCCAACTGTCTGGCACACTGTCACATGTGAAAACTTTTTTAGATAATTAGTTCACTTTGCAATCAGCCTAAGCACTATAAACAGGCCACAGGTAAGCTGTGTGTGTGGAGTACAATGGAAGGAGCAGTAAGAGTGAGAAGTAGAGGAGGCCGAGCAAGAGGACGTGGAGGTGAAGTAGTAGGATGAAGAGGACGACAAGGACAAGGAGGAACAAGGGGAGGACGAGGAGGGGGGAGAGGAAGGGTAAGAAGAGTAAGAAATAGAATTGCTGATGACATCAGAGCTACAATAGTGGACCATGTAATCAACCGTGGAATGACCCTGAGGGAAGCTGGCCAACGGGTTCAGCCTAACTTGAGCCGCTACACTGTGGCAAGCATCATAAGGACATTTTGAAATGAGAATCGGTTAGTACAGTCACTTTGCACTAAGATTTGTAGCACTGCCGTATGCTAATGAGAAACACAACAATACCATAGATGTAAAAATACTGAAATTGTTACTTTACAGAATTGCTAGACGAGCAGATGCTGGGGCAGAGGAAGCATGTTCACTGCAGACCAAGAAACCCATATAGTCAATATGGCGATTGCAAATAATCCTATACTTGGAAATAAACACTTGTGTTTGTTTTGATGTGTGTGAATAAACACCAGTACTTGAAGTTTGGATCCTTCCATGTTTACAGACCTATGACAAAAGTATGAGCTCAAACTGACATGGCCTACCTTGTGCACAGAGAAAGCAAAAGCCAGATGTGTTTTGTATTCATACCATCAGTGTGTAGTTGGTGCATTGTGTGCTTAGTAGATGATGGCTTGTGTGTACTGTTTGATACGAAAACACCATTTTTATGAAGGCGTGAAGAGTTAATCTAGCTGTGTTCGCTTTTGCAAGAGAACTACAATGTTTTGATAATTGGGTGACAGGTTTTCTTATTTGTGTGTAGAGTTTTGCAAAAATAGCCAATAGTTACAAAAAATGTGCTTAAGCAATCAGAAAAAACTGTAAGTTACTTTGAAGGTAGGGTAGCTGCCAGATGGAGTGGTACTTCAGAAACTGCTGATCTACTGGGATTTTTCTGCACTACTATCTCTAGTGTTTAAAGAGAATGGTCCAAAAGAGAGAAAATATCCCTATTTCTGCTACAACATGTGGATGGTAGGATCAGACACAGTTCAGGCTTCTGCTGCTGGTGTAATAATGCGGTTTTCTTGGCACAACTTGAGGCAACTGAGCATCATTTAAACAACACAGCCCACCTGAGTGTTGTTGCCCACCACATTCATCCCTTTATGACCAGAATGTACCCATCTTCAGATGGCTGCTTCCAGCAGGATAACAAACCTTGTCACAAAGCTCAAATCTTCTCAAACTGGTCCCTTGAACATGACACTGAATTCACTGTACTCAAATGGCCTCCACAGTCACCACATGTCAATCTAATAGAGCACCTTTGCAATGTGGTGGAATGAGAGTCACTACATGGATGTGCAGCAGACAAATCTGCAGCAATTGAGGGATATGTGAATATGGACCAAAAGTGGATCCAACCCAGTGCGAGCAAGGTATACCTAATAAAATGTCTGGTTAATGCATATGCACTCTGTCTTCTTTAGCTGCTAATCCTTCACTATGCTTGCACTGAGACTGTGCTGTATTGTTAGATTTTAAAGCTTTCTGAAAACAGCTACTTCCTGTAAATGAAGACAAGCTAAGAAGCAGCTAAGAATTTAGTTAAAGCATTTGTTTTCACATTATTATTTTGACAAGAGCATAACCGCTTTAATAGTGTCTTTTATTCTTAGACGTTTGGTTTTATTTGCCAAATTTCCGGTATGCATTTCTCTGATAATTCCTGTAATTCCCAAAAAAACCACAGTGGAAATGAGGTTTTTAGGGGATTTTGTCTTTTTCTTTTGTGGTGTTAACAGAATACAAAAATTACATTCAAACTTGAAAGAAGAGTTATGTTCTTAGACATAATGTATCTTTTTATCTGGATAATCCACATGATGTCATGGTTATTTCAGTAGAGGAGGTTTTATTTGATACAAAAGAAAATGCTCTAAGAAAACTCTTTTCTATTTCTTTTGTCATCCCACTGAACCCCCTCCTAAATCATCCTGCATCCTTTGTTGTGGATGTGTGACTTGTGAAAGAGTCATGACTTACCTTCCAGCGGGATGTCAATGGCTGAGGTCGTATGAAAGGCACAAATACAGATAACCACCAACAGCACGGTGGCCAGTCTGGGGCTCCTCAGCAACGTCATAGTGTCGAGATCTCGGACAGTCACAGGAAATTAACGCTCTCCACTTTGTTTTCAGTTCATGACTATGGTGAAGATGCAGTACCTGTAAAGTAGCACAGATGTAGAAGACCCCATGAATCCACCCACGCGCTGGCAGACAGAAAGGCAAAAAAACCCCAAACAAAACAAATCCCCCGTGACTCTAAGCCCGACTGCTCTCTGCTCAGCCAGGCATAACCAGGCACACATTTTCATTCCCATCAACGGGGACTCAGTTCTGAACTAGTTCATATTTTGGTGTGACAAAGAGGAGAAATATTCACATTAAAGCCTCCTATCATCCCATTTCCCCATGGGGCTCACATTGTTTTGTAGTCTGCGGAAGTGTGCGGCACAAAGCATATTTCTCAAGCGACAATGGAAAGAAATAAACAAATGAGGGAGCCTGTGGATTTATTAATGCGTGGCAGATGTTCAGCATTACTTTTGGAAAAAGCCAAGATTGAAATCAACATCAAAATTACCATCAAAGTTTGGCCGATTTAATCATCGTGCTGTTTTGATCTGTGCCTGCATGTTTCTGATAACAATGACTCAAAGAGATTACGAATGCGGACCATTTTATCTTTTATTGCAGCAAATACTGTTGCCTGAGGGGCGGGAGACATAAAAAGCATACATAGTTAACAGTCAGACTGAGTAAGCTGTCTGCACTTGCACACCGACAGAGCTGCAAGAGGACAGAGTTCTGGATAATTTTCCATCCAATAGACGAGAGTCTGGACCATAACGAGCGCGTGATCGGTCCAGAGCAATGTATGGGAATTCTAATGTCTTGGAGCAGTACTATAAGAAACCTCTGGGGTGTCACTTCATTAGTCGTCCCCATGTTGGCTGTGACCCAGCTCAGCAGGTCATGCTGGAGTAATTAGCTCAGCAGCTAACAACAAAACAGAAGACTAATACAGAAACATTAGAGTTTTAGAGAAATCTTAAAGCTGCTGGCCTACAGGGAACTCGTGCCATTCGTGTAAAACTGAAATGTAGTAAAGAGCATCACAAAGGATAAAATCCAGTAATTGCAATTACTGTATTATTAATGTTGCTAATCAAACCAATTAATGTCAAGGAAAGTATCAAGTGTAGCAGCCAAGATATGAGCGGCACCGTAACTACTACTCAACCAACTGATCAGTATCTTTAAAAGAGCTTCCTCTTTACAACAGCGCTCAAATCCAGCTCACCCTTTTCTTAATCTTCTGGCTGCTTTCTCCAGTTCAATAGGCAACACTGAGGTCAAACTCCTGTTCAAGGAGTGTAATTGAATAATTGACTAGAGGAGGGGAAAAAAGAGTCGATTTCATTCATTGGATGCAGGCGTGCTGTTAGATGGATGTGCACTCTGAACTCTTCAACCATACCTCATGGTAATGGTATTAAGCCTGCCTGAACCGATGTGTGACCTATGCCCCACCCACAAACAGCATCACCAACAAGGTGCTAGGTGCTGTATGTCACATACATCAACCCACTCGATCACAATTTATGTCTATTGGCTATATTTCCAACTGAAGATTTGTGTGTCAAACTCATCCAGGAAACTGCCTCAGGCTTTTCTTTATTTTAGCCTTCCCACACATGGTGTTTTATGATAATCAAACAGATCCTAATTAAAAGCTAAGGGTTTTGTGCTAATTACCTTGTGCATTGTTGGTAAGCCCCACCTGGTTAAGGAGCGAGGGCCAAGGTTACAATCCCCAGAAGAGAATGTGCTTTCATTGTCTTATTGTGCTGGCCAAAATCCTTTACCAACCTAACAACACCTTCGATGGATTACACTTGGTTCAAACTGTGCCTGATCATTTGCCTTCTGATTTAATTTGTTCCCCCCTCGTTAAACATTTATTGAGAACTCACTTGGCCATCTGGCTGAGGGAGGTCCGCTAAGAGCTTAACTGCTGCGAGTGATGAAGTCTGCATTGAACTCACAGGGTATGGTGCCTATTGGAACTATATGATGCACAGGAGAGAGGGCACCACTCTCTCTCAAGCTGATTTACAGACCGTGGGCTGCTCTTAATCCCCGCCTCTTTCAAGAGCAATCACACCAGCCAGAGATTGATGAAGCTGGCAGAAGGTTAAAAGCTGCTCGCTGTGGGAAGGCCAGTATGAACCCTAACCTTCCTCGGCCAAGGCTCAGACGAGACAGAAGCTCCGCTGTGGAGGGGGGGGGGGGGGGGGGGGGGGGCACATGGAGGGAAATGGGCCAAGTGGAATCTGCCTGTGCAACTTTAAGGCTCTCTCCGAGTGACAGATTCAGTGCACTCTTCGATAGACTTCCTCGTTGTCAACAAGACCAAATCCTTTTTGATTACTTATCCATTTAAAACAAAGGCACTTGTGATAGCATCATTAATGTCTTGCCATTCCCTTACTTTCTCAAATTATGCCATTGATGTATTAAGGCTAAAAAAGGGGGTGGGGGGTGTCCTGTTTTCACATTCTCAAAAAAAAAAAGGAAACCACTGTGTTTTCATAATAACACAAGTTAATAATCTTTGGGTTTAGGAATTTAGTTAATGGAGAACTTAGAGAAATTAACTTGAGCAGTGGAGAGAGAGAATTTTCCACTATCTGTTGACATTACATCGACTACAAGAATAAATCAAAAGTATAACTGAAACATTAATCAATTAAAAATAAATCAGCCTTTTTTATTAGCAAAGAAAAGTGGGGATAAGGCCTGTGACTTCCAAGTGATCTACTAATTACATTCTTGATTTATATTGTGATGTACAAAACAGCAATCAACCATCAACTTGTAAGAGTCTAAAATAAAGTCTACAAATTCCTGAACAACTGTCCACAGCCAAACCCTGCAAGTCTAATTGCTGGTGCCTGGGACTGTGCTTTGTCTCTCTGTGCAGTGCTTGGTGGTAATGTTCCAGGTTATAAATTTAGGTTCCTGTCTTTGTAAGCCCCATTTTTAAACAGTCTGATTCACTGAGCATGCAAACCGGGCCATAAATAGCCACAGTAGCTACATCCGTTTTATCCCAGACACCTTATTTACCTTATTTCTCCCAGACAGTCCTTTACACTTAAGGTTACCGTGAACCTGAGAGACTCCTGGAAAAAGCTCTCGTCTCTCCTTTCTCTTTGACTCCAAGGACGTGTGTTCTGTCGGTTGATTAAACCTTTATTTCTTTGAGGGAAGTGTTCTATCAGCTCATACTGTGAAAAGAGAAATAGATTTTTTTAGAGATGTGCTTTTCTATTATATGCTCTATCTAATGTGCTGTGTTCCTTCTTTTTTAATGCCACTCAGAATTAAATGTAAGACCAACTTCACAACAACAAAAACAGAAAACAAAAACTACATCATTTATTCTGTGTTAGGTTCACCCATTTGCATTTGTTGAGCTAGTTGATGCTTGTGATTTAAAGGTGTTGTCAGTCACTTTTGCGGTTATTTAATAGAAAAAAAAATTCATCTTCCTCACCTCAAGCGTCATCTCCCAGATTAAAGTAAAGGCTCTAACACACATGCATAAATGTGCTTATTTATTCCAAATAATACGGCGGTTATTGTATGCAGATTAGACGTGTGCTAATATTAACATCGTGCCATCTAATTGTAGGCTTGAGTGTCCTAAAAATCATATATTCTCTCTGATAAAAAGTTTGATTACACCATCACATTGTAATGGAATATATTAACTGACACTATTAACTAAGTGTAAGTACAACAATGTTAGATCAAACACACTTACACTAACGCCAGTTAACAGCAGCTAACTGACAGAAATGTTCCTCAACGACTCGCCTCAGTATAGCTTTCATCACACGACAGTGAGCTTCACTGGTTTGTATCAGGCTCCTTTCAAAAGGTTTTACAGCCTTGTCCAGAGTAAATAGGTGTGAACACAAACTGAGGTAACAGCTGACTGCACTCACTACAGATGAACGGCAGCCAGAGTTATTTGTCCCACAGGATTATGCAGTTGACTATTGACATCTAGTGGTGAGATTTTACATACGCTAACAACACATGTATCCTTGTTCGTGAGCTAATTTAATTTTGCTGATATAGGCTTTCATGTAAAAATGTGTTCACATGTGGGGACTGCGATATTTTCCACTGTACCCAATTTTACACTTCACACAAAATACAGCATACTTCATAAACACCTTGATTGAATTTGTGCTTCTTCACGTCATTGTGAGTGCACCCACAGCATGTGTTCTCAGTTAAAATAAATGCACATCATTTTCATCATATTCAAAGATACCAACAGGCTCTTAAGCAGCAGTTTAACGCTAAGTACCTTCAAGATGCAGAGTGGAGCAGGCGGGGATTTAACTGCTATTTGCCATCATTACTGAAGAAATCATAATGAAAAAAAGATTTTAAAATTCTGAATCGCTACGTCTAATAAAATCCTAAAATCCTACTGCTCACGTTTTAGCATTTTTAAGACATTTGAAAGACTGACTTACAAATTAACTGTCAGTTCAAATTAAGGCCTTATTTTTACATGAATAAATTCAGTGCCTTTTAACTTCTTGGCGTTGATTCCAAGAGCTTTACTGCTTTTCTTCACACTCTAGTACTGTTTACTGTATCACTACGCAGCCTTTTACTTAAGGAAACAATTCTGGCACGCCTTCACAGTACAACTGGCAGGATGTGTCTATCGGTTTCTTGACTCCTATAGTTTAGCCATCTGCTCTAGCTTAACACCCAAACTTTAAGCCATAGACATGTACTAACAGATCATATAAAAGGATCAGACAATGTAAGGAAGTATTTCAAGGAAAAATAGCACACTAGCAAGTTGTTTTGGGAGCATTCTTCACACTTGCGAACACGTTGTTTGGTAACAGGGTGGGGTCCAAGCAGGGCCATACAAAGTTCACTACAGTAGGCCCTTGAGCTGGCACCATCTGCTCCTTTCACACACAAAGACAACAGGCAGAGAAGTGTGGGTCTACTGTAGTCTAATGTGCAAGCCTGTAATAGGATTAAGCAGATCCTCGTCTTGTCAGACTGGATTAAAATATCCCTCGTGCTAAAGACCTGCGATGGGAAGACAGCAGCTCCGCACGCCCCTCTCATAGTCTTGATAATGCCTCCACTCTGATTCCCATTTGATCATTCAAGAACAATTAAAACAATGGACCAGCTGATTAACACTAAGCTGCAATTGACTTGCTTTGCTTCTGATGTGTGTAATGAGTTGTTTTTCCAGCCATTTTGTTCCTCTTTTCTCCAATCAGTCGCTCATTTGGCATGCGATTCACACACGCTGCCTGGATCAGGGTGGAAAAATAAAACTGCTTTTTCTTTTATGTCAAAATTAATTTTCCTGTGTTTAGACATTTTGTCTTTCCCATTTACTCGTCTGAATTTAGATAGGATTCTAACCTTTTGGCAATTATAATCCTTATCAGTAGTTTTCTACAAGCTTGACCATGCAATTCATCTGATATTAAAATATGAGAAAAAAGAAAACAGAAACAAGATGATAAATGAGTATAGGAAGCAATAAGCGATAACATGCTTGACTAATTGAGATCTGGCTTTACAGCACTTCAGAAAGCAAGACTGTTCAATTACCACACCATTAATATTTCAGGGATCTCTAGCCTTCGGATGCTGTGAGCACTGGGAGCGCTGTGGTGACAGGATGAGGATGGAAGAGGCTGTGGATGAGAAATGAGAAGAGATCCTCAAGTGTAAAGGAAATAGAGTGGGTGTACGGATGAGCTGAGGGGTTTGTGACCTCTGTGTTGTGTATGAACTAATGAGGAAAGGCCTTCGTAACCCTGCATGAACTCTCACTACCTGAGAGAGGCAGATATACTACACACTGCAGTGAATCTGCAACTGCAGCAACACAATCATGTGACCAGCTGGAAGTATGAGCATGTATGTTGAAGTTCATTAAACAAAAGAGAGCATAAACAACTGAAGAGCTCTTCAATCACTAGAAGTTGTCATCTTGTCAGTAATGTCTCTGCTCTATTCTTTATAAATACAAGCACACAACATCTTTCCCTTCAGCAGTGTGTCAGTAAGGTCTACGTGTAATATTAAGAAACAGGACTGAAACGTGTACAGACAAACCCTCGTCATATATGGTAGCCACTAACTCTTATTTCTGCTCTGAATTATGAGTTTTAATTATCGTCTGTTGCATAATTCATATGCCTAATGAAAACACTTGGATGGATCGCCAAAGCATGTCACATGACATGGTAATAAATCATCCAGGATGTATGTGCCATGCTTTCAGAGTCCTCACTCTGAACCTGTTAATATGTTTAAAGCTAAAGGAAGGTTTGCACTGCACCTGTCTGCATCACAGCTTACAGCTCTTTTCATTTTCTCTCTGATCTGCTCTCTTTGAAGTCCCACAGGAGTGGCCCTTACCCAGGACAATAATCACATTAGTGTGTGATCCTCGCTGAGTAGCCCGGCAAAGAGATGAAATTCGCAAGTTGGACTGCGGGCACTGGAGTATTATTTTGTGCTCCACTCCACATTCATTCATGTAGTCTGAGTGATGCTGGCAATTTCCCCAGATGAAACTCTGCCACAGCAGGACATGATCGATGGCTCTCATATCCCAAATCCTTACCTCCATCAGACCCTGTGAGCAATTTATTTCTGCCAACAACCAAGAAATTCGGATGTCCCTACAGGTGTTGGGAAAACCTGTTTTTTTCCAGAAATATCTTTTCGCACTTGGTTTTTAATCCCTTCAGGTGTCTCATACACATGCAGTCCAAGTGATCATTTCAGCCTGTGAAATGAGAGGCTCTCTGCTTGCTGAAATTCCTCATTTGAATTTCCTGTTTCGTGCTAGAGCTGAGCATCTGGACAGTGTTACCCTGGCTAAGCTTTTTGACACATCTGTCGGATGTGTGGCCTCACTCCCTCGCCCCTCTGTCGCTTATTAGGGTCGAACAGAGTTTATCCTGTGACAAATGGGACGGTGAAAACTACAGTCTAAAGATTTACAGTGTTTAAACACAACAAGGCAAAATCTCAGTGTTTATATTAGCTGCTCTCCAGCTACAAACGCAAATCAAAAAGTAATCTAGTCTGTCAGCTATCAAAGCAACTTTCAAACAGCTACATGAGGGATTGGCTAAAACATGTTTCCAGTTGTTTAAAGAAATGCTTCCAGGGTTTTTTTTACTCAAATGTACAAATTCAACAACCTCAAAACATCTAGACATGAAGCAAGACACAGGAAGCTTCTTCTTTAAAGGGAACAGTTCAAAACATTCAGTGCAGTTTCATTACAGCCTGCTTTGGCACACTTCTTTTAAACCACTTAACCGATGAAATCGAGATGCTTCCAAGAACGCTATCTTTGAGTAGATGAGTGGATGAGTACATAAAACTAATGCGAGGTCTGCAGTGATGCACCTTGAGGTCAGCTGAAAAGTCAACACCTTAATTGCTTCGTGCAAGTTTGACGTAAATGTATCTTGGCAAGAAGAAAAGGACAGGAAGAAGAACGAATGTGGATAGAGTCTGGATTTGTTTAGCGAGTTCCTTGGAAATTATCCTGACAGAGTGTACTGCATGCTGCTGCTTTAAATCCCTACGTCGGAGAGAAATGTCAAAGAAAAATGGCAATAGCCTAATTACGCTAATCAGTAGTGCTGTGCAGTGTATGTACCCATACACCTGTTATAAGTTCAAGAATGATGTAAATGCCCATTTGGAGTTTATTTCAAAGCCACTGTGAAAACATTAATTATAACAAGTCATAAAACGACTGCTTAAAAACAGGGATAGATGAGCACTGACAGAAGGATCGTCTGTTGTAAACATATTAAGCCGCTACCACTGTGAAAACACCTACACATGTAGGCGAGAGCCTTCCACCTTAAGAACATGGACTTGTTAGCCACTGTGGTCTTCATGACCGCAACAAGGAGTGACAGTTAATTTACTGAAATCAGTCAAACACTGAGACCGGCCCAGGATTCAGTTTAACGGTGATCCAAATGTACCATCCATGCTGCTCCAAGAGACAAAATAAAGTCCCAGTTCATGCCAAATCATGATGATGTCTCTCTGCCTCTTCTCATCACTGCAGAGTAGATCCAGACTGTCAAAATGCAATCTAGTTTCCAACTGTGAGTCAGACTAAACACACTTAGCGAGGATCTGGAAAGACAGTATGTGTTTGCACACTAATTTGTGTGTGTGTGAGAGAAAAGAGGGAGATGTACTCTTCTAAAGTCAATTTAAGCATCCAAACATTGAGTAAATACAGATATGGTTATTTCTTACATCTTCTATTTAACAGAATCAAATATATCAATATCTTTGTTGTTCCAGTCAGCAGAGTAAATCCTGAGCATTCTTCTATGAACCGTGAACACCAGAAAAACATGACCTTTAAGGAAAGTCATCCTAATCGCCTTGATTCATTCAGTGGGGTAAAATGACTTTTTTATTCCACGTTATTTTTACTTTTACTTTTTATGTCGAGTCTCATAGTCCTATTTTGTTGTTTCATTTAGTCAACATAAGGTCAAGTTAGATTTATAGTAAAAACTACACAGAAACATTGTTACACAATCCTTACAAACACAAAAAGTGCCAAATTCACACATATCAAGACAATACTTTTAATTTGTCACGTAATATGTCTCCAATTACTTAAACTATGGGCACTTAGTCCCATAATAAATATGATAATAATCATTAATGTATTAGACATCTGACTAAATGAGACCAGAAGGAACAATTACTTACTCTTTAACATTTCATTTTTCTTGTGACAGTTGTAGCACGACGTAATTAGTCACAGAGAAGATTTGGCATTGGTTTAGTATTTCAAAATCTATTGCATAAAAAAAACAAGAGAAAATCTTTTGGAAGTAAATGATTGTGACTTATTATTGCAGGGATTTTACTATACAATAAAAAGCACCTTTAGGCGACTGTTTGGTGAATTGGTGCTATATAAATAGAACTGAATTGAAATTGAAAGTAACTGTAATGATTGGTTTTCCTCCATACGATACATCGCCTGCTCTTTATCTAAAGTGTATTATATTTAGAAAACGCAAGAAGGCAACCAAAGGCACCAGCGTCTGTTTTATCCTTTAAATATTTTAAAACGTGAATTAAAAAGCAGTTGTTTTTTCTTTATGGCCTTTGCTTTTGTAGAAGCCTGCACACTGAAAGGCCAGAATATGAACCTGAATGTGCTGCAACAGCTTTACTGACATCCTTATATTATCTAGGGTACTTACAAGCTTTCACTTGATTTCCGGCACCGGTGCCCATGGGAAGGGTAACAATTCCGTTATAGGTAATAACATTTCCAATAAAAAGAAAGCATGACAGGAAAACTCTGAGTACGGCAGAAAAAGAAGAACGAAAACACAGAGGGTGCTGAGCCCAGTCCACTGTTGTGTCACAGAAGCCGGTGGTGAACACGCACAGAGCCGCCGCAGTCATACATGTTGCCAAAGCCTCCAGCTTGGCAAATGCACTCATTAAGCCACTGACAATCATTCCCACAAAGCCTGATCTAAAGGCTATTCAGAGGAGAGTTGAGGAATGCAAGTTCCATCTCGCCCCTCCACCTCCCTTCAGCATGAGCAGAGACGTGTGCACCTGAAGGCTCGATAAAATGTGTTAATTTGCAATGGCCAGCTGAAGAACAAAATATGAACAGTAAGCAGGGCGGGAGTGCCGATCACCCGCTGTGTGAAAATCTGTTGAGCTTTGCTCTTGCTCCAATCTTCTTCTGTCAGCCAACGACAATCTACTTAATTGTTAATACCGCTAAAGATTGTCGCCAAGCATTAGCCATTGTTGGAGCTTTTAAAGCACGCTCACATGGCTTATCTCCCCACAGTAAGCAGTGGAAAAGCCACTGGTTTCTTTTTTTTTTAAATTTCTCTTTAATTCAAGTGGACCTGATTGTTTCACACTGGTGAACAGGAACTTCACGACCATACAGATAGACTTGAGTGGAAGGTGGGTGACACGTCTGGGGAAATCATAGTGTGCAGAGAGTGCTGAGACTGTTGATAAGAGTCCTCCACCAAACCATTCTCTCTCTCTCTCTCATAACACATGAAGGGGGAAGGGAGGACTCCCAGTCTGGATGATGTATGGTGTGGACCTTAGTCAAAGACTTGAAAATGAAAGGGGGGAGGAGGGTCATGCTTGAATTATGCTGATGCAGGTCGTAACCACGGTAAAGGCATTGCTGCTTGACAGAACTTGATGACGCTAATGACAAGGTTGCCTCCCCTCCCTTCTTTTCCTCCCCATCCCCGTCTGCCTCCCTCTTCACGCTCCACCACACCCACCCACACAGGTAGGGCTTTGGGGTGCGGGTGTGTCACCAGGGTGCAGGGGAGACATTCCCCCCCCCTCTGTCCTCTTCTGGCCACCTGTGCCTCAATTTTATCTCACAACTTAGACATCCACATTACTTACACTCTCATAACACACACATATATATATATATATATAGGGCCTTGAGGGTGGGCACGTTAACGGCGTCCAGTAGACGGTCTGTGTATTCAAACCTGCCTCTGGCGCCGGTGCCCACCTCTCAATTTTAAATCCATGTAGACATTGAGGGTTCTCGGGAGGGGCCGTGCTATCACCTGCTGCTCTCTGGCAGCAGCACCATGCTCTCCCTTGTTTTAAATACACTTTAGAGCAACACGCAGCAACACTACACTTGAGCGGGAGGAGGGAGGTATGGGGTCTTAACACACCCCTGTTCTCTGCTAGCCATCGGGGCGGGGGGGCTGGGAAGAGATGCTGGCTGTCCGATTGGCCTCCCTGCTGCTGCGGAGCCTGGGGCGGTCTGCTTGCCTCCACCCCGGAGGGAAGGGTAACATCTCTTGGGTCTGGGTGCCGTTTCCATCTCTGGGGGTGAGGATACCTGGACCCGGGATATAGAGTATGTTTGGGGAGTGTGATTGTGTGTACATGTCCATTTACGTTTATTCCTGCGTTGGGTGAGTGCTGAGTGTTTGTATATGTGTGCATGAGGGTGGGAATGCATGTCTGTGTCTGTGTGTGCCTGTTTGTCTGTGTCTATATGTCAGGTTGGGTCTTAGACTTCACCTCTCTGGGAACTCCAAGGCCCTCCAAAGTGTGGAGGCCTATCTCCCCTCACCACACTCCCTGCCGGTGACTGATGCCCTCAGGGGTCGGTGCGTTGGTGGTTCTTGGTGTCCGGGGCTGGGCGCTCAGGTATGTACCAGCTCACTCCCGGTGACTACTTGGCGGGGCCTGGCGCCTGCTGCTCGGTCAGGCCTCTTCCGGGGCGCGGGGGGCCCTCGGGCCTCCGGCCTCTGTGCCTGCGGCTCGGTTCACTCTGGCACAGCTGGCTGCCGGCAGAGCCGGCGGGCACGCCGGTGCAGCCCCCTCTAGCTTCTGCCCGGTGGCTACTGGGTGACCCCTCATCTGGGGATCCTCAGCCCTTCCCATGAAGGTGGCACGGATGCCCCTCCGGTGGTCCTCCTTGGGCTCTTGCACTCTGGGGCCTCTGGATGTCTGGGGCCTGGATCTCCTCCATGCCTGCTTCATGCCCTGGGGGACGGGGCTATGGCTCTCTACATCCTCTAGCAGACCATTACATGGGGAAACCATTTGAATACAAGCGCGCCGATCCACACAGGTGTGCACATGGGTGTTCACTATTCGTAGACTTAAATCACACCTTTCTTGGCTGCTACTTCAAAGCACATTGTGCGCTGTCTGTCCTGCGTGCTGCACAACAACATTCAATATTTAGTATTTACTGCTGTTTTCACTTAGCTAGATTAATGCGATGGTGTTGTGTATAGTATGTTGCATTGTTTTGTTTTGTTTTTTTGCTTGTTTTCTATTCTTTTTCTCTCAACAGGTGATCCCGGAGATATTTTTTCTTCCCCCCTTTCTCACTGTCCCTCTCCCCTTCTGTTTTTCTTTTCCTTCCTCTTTCTTTCTCCCTTTCCTATCCCTCACTCATGTCTGTCCCGTCTGTAACAACTGAAAATAAAATAAATAAATAATAAAAACAAAGGTCGATCAAATGGACCAATACGGCAATGCCATGATGATCCATTTGGCAAAATAAATCCATTGGGTATCCTTGTTGGTCTTCAGACAACAATTCTGACGGCTAAAGAACCAAATGGGACAGGCGAGAAAAAAAAAAAAGGAAGAAAAAAAAAAAAAAAGAAAAAAAAAAAAAAAAAAAAAAAAAAAAAAAAAAAAAAATGACAAGGTTGTTATCACTCGTGAGGATTGTATACAAGTATAAGGTGGAGCAGATACAGCAGGGGTTTGTGCATGTGTATTACTAGTCCAGTGGCCTGCCTGGCCTAAGCTGACCCCCACCGGGCTTTAAGGCCAGGGGATTTTTTTTGTACATGAACGCTAGAAACTAGCTAATGTATCTTATTGGCCTGTTGCAATTAAAAAAAGACATAAATAAATAAGAAATCAATTACGCACATGTGATGAATATTATACATAAAGTACTTGGACACAGAAAGAAATGCATGGGTGAATGAGACATGTAGAGTGAATAGAATAGAACCAGTCCATTTACCATTCACTTACATCCATTAGTTACTGAATATTTTAGTCCAGAGCGTTCTTTACTTTGTGGCAGAGGTGGCAGAGGTATTTTTTGTTTGGTTTTTAAAACTAGTTTGAGGTCTTTATTCAGCAAACTGCTTTTAAAATGCAAACCTGATGAAGGAAATGCTTATGCTGGAGCTTGAGATTCAGAACTACCACTTGGAGGGGGGGTTACAGGGGGACACTAGTCTTTTCATAATGAGTGCAGCCAGCCAAAGTCAGTAACTGAGAACACTCACACGCCTTTGCAACGCCAGCTCCAGGCCCTCAGAGCCCCTTAACACTCTTTGAGCTACAACAGGATGGAGCTTCCATTATGGCCACACAAACAGAGGGAAGCCTTATGAACTTTGCACAAATGCTTAGTGCTCCGGGGCTGGGCAGCTCTGGAAGCTGTGTGAGATGGGTAGGTACCGGGGCGAGCTGCCAGTTCCGAAAAGCTTAGTGTTCATGCACTCGGGCCAGACAAACCTGACATTGTCCCGGGCACTGCCCCGGGGAAAGCCTCTTCCCCTTTCTCTCTGCCGCTCATTCACACTTTGAGCTCAGTTGATTCACTGATTTGGACGGAGGCAAGAAGGCAAACATTTATTCACATTGTGAACCGAGCTGAGGAGAAAGTGTACGCACATCAGCCACTCAGTAAACTCTCATAAATATAGCTGGCTTATTTTCTGCCTTCACCGTGCTGATGTGTCGCTTGTCAATCGCTCCCACTTCATAAGGGAGGGACTCATTCACAAATTGAATTTAAAATGAGATAATCCGCTGTCTTCTAGCAGTTAGCGTTTACCAGTGCTTTAATCTATGACTCATCTCTTATCTGCTTCAAACAGCAATCGCTAAATGCTATCTGACCAGTACATGATGAAAGACTACAGCCGTGTCATGTCTCCAGATTTAAAATGCAGCTCTCTTTACATGCTGCCTGATGAGCAAGGTTGAAAGAGAGGAAAGCAGGAACATTTAAAACCAGAACCACATCGCTCCCCCATCAGCTGCTCTGAGAGCAGGAGAAAAATGCAGGTGGTTACACTTACCGTTCATAGCCCCGCTAAAACCTCAAAATGTAGCTATGGGTTTGCAAAGCAGGTGCTTATTGGTACCTAGAAATTACCTTCGAACTGACTGGATATGATAAATGCTGAAGCGCTAAATGGAGTTTTGAAAAAAATGAGTTAAGGCAGAGACATCAATATCCCTGAAGGACAAGGAGATTGCTGAGAAAGCACGAAGACCGATTTGCACTTTTCTCACCATTTGGCAAATGTGCTTGCGTCACACGGAGCGGGGCTTTTAATTGAACTTTGGGCCCACAGCCCACTTTACCAAAAACTCGTCTGTTAGTCAGTCTGTCAAAAACGGTCAATAAGCCTCTAACCTGGCACTCCCAGATAGACGCAGGCCAGCCTGCCTTTGGCTGATACCAACTTCTGTATTCTCGGCAGATTCTCTGAATCAATGTGACAGCCAGCGCATCTTTTTGTATGGGTTTTCGTATAGGTTGCCATGGCAACGGGTGCCCCTATCTTTATACTGATCACATATGCATTGAAAGTTTTCCTGGGTTGATGCATTGTGTAGCGGCTTACTGCAGCAGGCTACATGCTTCTGTGCTTATCTCAGGTCACAGTCTGGGAATGGCGTCACAAACAAGTTGCGACTGTATTTGAACTCAGCAAGACGCCATGCGTTATTGCCAGAGATGTGACTGGTACTGTTTACGACCTGTGACTGCAAATGGAAAACAGACAAAATTCCAGCAATGAAATTACCCACATTTATTTATTATTCCCCATTATCTGTGGCACTTTAATAAGCCCCACTCAATTATTTCCAGATCTGTGGTGACAGCGGATTTATTTGGTGCGGTGCACTACAGAGACACTGATCAAGAAATATCTTCTTTTTTAAATAGCAGAGGTGGGGCCTCACTTATACTGTGACTTTTTTTCTTGTTTTTTTAATTGCACTACATTTTTTATATTGTAATAGCTTAAGAAGTGCCTGCAAGCCAGTGATAAGTGATTCCAGGTCATTCCAGTTAAGTAAAACAGAAAAGTCATACAGCAGGAGACTTAAGGCAGAGCAGAGAGCAGGCCAGAGAGGACAGGAGAGAGAGGGGCAGTACCAGACTGTTATCCAGCTCTCTCAGCCAGACTGCCGGCCATCAGAGCATCACAGATGGTGCGCTCTGCGATTGTGGCAGTGATCAGGGGATCTCTATTCCTGATTAGCACACCTACTGAACACAATGTGCACGACGTCTGTTCCATCTCTAGCTGCATAAGACAGTAAGGAAGGAAGCACAACAAACAGTGCAAAACATAATGTCCGATATTCTTGAACATTATGTTTCAAGAATATCGAACAGTTTCAATTAATTCAAATAATTAATTAAATAGTCATTAGTATTTGCAGAACAACTTCATTCCGGTGAACCCACGCCTTTTGACAGTGCCTGGAAATAACCATAAATATTTATTGGAGTTGCACAAGTAGATTATTATCTACTGTATCTGTAGTATCAATCCAATATTGGCATTATAGCAAATAAAAACATTCCTGATGCCAGAGGCTGATCTTTATCTATTGTGTTATGTCAGTTTTTGATAAGAAAGATTTATTTGATTCACCAGAAGACTAAAAGTAACTATGCAAAGAAAAAATGTGTCTGCTATCAGCCAATGTTGATACCAACAGTGTGTATTTCAAAGTCATAACAATCAACATGTTTAACTAATAATACAGTAGGTAGCCCCAAATTAACTGTTGAGCTTATTATACTGGGGCTGGGTGGTTAATTGCATTTTAATTTCAGTTACAAATTTGGCTTCCAGCAATTATGAAAACAAGATAACAGACATAAAATGATTCATTCTTTTCTGTTGCAAAGCACTTGTTTGGTACGCCCTTCTTTACAGCCGTGCACTTTTGCTCCTTCCAAAAAGCCCAAAATATAATTCAGCTGGAGCCACTATGATGAAAGGAGAACCTTTATTCAACAAGATCTACCTAAAAGAAGTCAAAAGTTTCAGTAGCTGACTGAGTGAGAGATCGTTAACAGCTCTGGCTCTGCGCTTGTCTTCAGTGATGTGCAACCAAGGTGTTGGAAACCAAAATGTTTGTTTGCTGTAGGCTCCCCATCGCTTACCCTGCAGATATCATCCAAGTCAAGCTTGCTGCTGTGTGTACCTCTCATTGCTCTGTCTGCACCCGCAGACATCCTGCAGCTGAGGCAAAGTGCAGTTACACTGTGTGACAAGCTTTATGGTCAAAAACACCCAAAAGTCTGGGCCTATCGTCCTACTACATGACCCCATGTCCCTTACATCCAAATCTTTTTTTATCCACATTTATTTATGGATCTTTTAATAGACCATGAAATTATCCACCCATCCATCTGTTATTTTAAATAGGCTGTATTAAAATGTTGAGGAAATTGCCTGTAAAAAGACACATTTGTAAAGTGAATATATATAATAATAATTATTATATATATTCACTAATAATTAATTCAAGCACAACAAAAGCAGACCAAACTCTGGACAAAAGCAGCCAGTCTCTTCTAGATTCCTATCTTCTGTCCTGTAGACAAGTTCAGATGAAGCGCCCACTTGGAACTCAATTTAATCATGTTTCCCCCCACAGAATCAATAAGCTATTTCCTCCCCAGGTCACATTTAGCAATGGAGAAGGCCTCTGTGCCACAACTATGTAGAGTGTGTACACAGCTGACAGAGAATGCAGCGGCAAACAGAAGCTTGAAAATGAATTCATTAAGATAAACACGGTGTCTCTCAGTGAAATGTGTAGGCATGGTAACCAGGCTTGGATCTGCTTTGAGATACACCCTGGACATAGAGCCTTCCAAACACTTGAAGGTATCAGCACACACACACACACACACACACACACACACACACACACAGTGCACAAGACTAGCCTGAATCAAATCCTCTTCCCAAGAGAGGGTGGATAAGCTGTAATTTAATGGAAAGATCCTGCAGCCAGGAAGTTAAATGAGAAGATGATCATCTCCATCACCAGCAGCCCACCTGTCAGCAGAAACACTCAAAGCACCGGCAATGTCTACTCCTCAAAATTATTATGCCAACAAGTAGGATTAATTATTTCCAGAAAACAGGCTTTTTTCCGCCTATAGTCCTATGACAAGAGAAAGGGGGGCAGATAACTTAAGTCACATGCCCCTTCATAATAAGCAGCAAGGATCTAATAGCCCTTTAAGGAGTGTCCTGCTGGTCCCCTCTTCATACACACACCTCGGGGTCAGCCCTTCAGGACTGCTGAGGCAGAGCGACCCGTCACGCTACACAGCTAATCCCACAGTGGAAAATGTCGGTGGGCTCCGTCTCGCATGGACGCGCAGCGAGAGAGAGACGAGGAGGCAGGACCAATATTTGAGACGAATTAAAGATGTGTCTGTGAGGGCTGATGGGGTTTAAAGGGCGAGGCCTCATCCGTGTGTGTTGTTGGACAGACATGCTCGTCAATAGGCCGTCTGCACAACATTTCAAGCCTCATCCTCGCGGCCATTCACAGAGGAGAATAAGGAGCACCACTTCAGTGTGTGTGTGGGCTGACAGCATTGTCTAGATGTTACTCGCCTTAGCAACAGCAGCAAATCCTTGGATATTTATTCGAGATATGTCACCCAAAAGACCACATATTTCTTAGCTTTTTCTTTCTTTTTTCAAACGTTTTAGACCACAGGAAGCCTACAGTGGTGGGAAACTAGCATGCCCATTCTTCTCAGAGCCTCTCCTGATAGCCAATTAGCCAACGTCAGGTGTAGTAGCCCACGGGCACAATTCTACAAAGTACACCAGAAACAGTATTACCATGCAAATATCCACGCTGGCTCCATTTGATAAATTGTTCTTATCAGTGTCTAGTTATACTTTTTTATGCTTTATGTGTTCCAGGCATATCGAGCACAGCACAATAAATAAATCCACGGCCAATAAAAATATCAGGTTTGGGTCCTTGTGTTACCACCGCTGGTAAAGTGGAGTGACATCACTGTGGAGAAGCCCATAGAATAGGAACTGTAACCATAGCACAATGTGTGTACGCAGCAATATCTACCAGACATCAAACAGCCATGACAGATATAGAGTGTGTCTCCAAATCAAGAGCTTAAAGCTCTCGGTGGTTCTAAGAACTGCTGCCACATGAAAAGGATGCTTGAACAAATGAAACAAATACCTGTTTCAAATTGAAACATGAGGCACACCCAGAAAGTTATCTTTTCACAACTTGAAAGGACACACGGGGCATTTAAAAAATCCAGTGAAAGGGGCTTTTGGAATTGGTGCCTTTGTCAGGCTAACATCAAAAGCTATGCCTGAAGACAGAATATCCTTTTGTGTTTTTGCGCATGTGGGTGGAGGTCTTCTGTTTGTTGTATTAAAAGTCATACAGAGGAGACTGTGCTGTTTTTTGTTTTGTTTTTTTCCACACAGGCCTTTAACGTGTTGTAATATTAGGCCAATTTCTAACTCTACAGTTATAAAAATTGAAATTTTCCACTAGAATGGCAAAATAAAGATCGCTGGTTTGATTTACTCGCACATCTGTAAGTAAATCAGATGGTGCCACCTGTTTTTTTATATAATTAATAAAGAAAACTTTATTTTTGCTGAATAAAAAAAACAATGTTTACTCACTATTACACAGAATTGTCCATGTAATTACGTTTTCTTAAGTTAAACTGTATTATAACTTTTTTACTGTATGTCATATAAAGGCAAAAACCTGTATGTATTCTAAAACACTGATACTGATTTTTTTTTAAACTGTTTAGCCAATAGAAAATAAGGAAACATCCATTTTCCCAGTGTTTTGGTTTCGTTTATTTTTTGCTGTTTTTTTACAGAGTGATGCTGAACTTTGTGGGAGCACCATCCGCAGGTCAATCAAAACCTTCATTAAATCTTTAAAAGGTAGCTTAAATACAACTTTGGATAAACTACAAAACAAGCTCTATAAGTTTCTATAAAATTTGAGGTTTTCATAGTTTGCTGGTCTGGAGCATTCAAGTGTGTGTTAGCAAAATGTTAAGCATGAACGACACAGGCAAAGATCTTAAAGAAACAACTGTGGCTGCCTCTCAATTTAGGAAGGGTTATAAGCTGATGTCCAACCAATGTGAAGTTCCTCATTCTACAGTTAGAAAGATTATTCACAAATGTAAACATAATGTCAACACAGTTGCCAGCCTTCCCAGGAGTGGACATCCCAGCAAATTCACTTCAAGGTCAGACCATGTAGACTCTACGGGCTTCAGTTAGCATCTTCAAGTTAAAGTTCATCACACAACAGTTAGAAAAAGATATGAAAAAGTATGGACAATGGTTAGCACTTCTGTCTCACAGCAAGAAGGTCCTGGCCACCAACTGGCCTTTTCTGCGTGTAGTTAGTGGGGTTAGGTAAATTAGTGACTCTACATTGCCCAGATGTGTGAAAGTGATTGTCAATCACTGGCGACTGCCCAGGGTGTACCCCGCCTGTCTCTCTATGGTAGCTGGATAAGCTCCAGCCATAATGAGCAGCACCATGAAACCCACACACAGCATATGAGCACAAACACCTCATACAAACTGTCATGCATGGTGGTGGTGGAATGATGATTTGGGCTTGTGTTGCAACTAGAGATGGACCGATCCGATATTACGTATCGGTATCGGTCCGATACTGACGTAAATTACTGGAAGGATATCGGAGAGAAATAAATAATGTAATCTGATCCATTACATATCAAAAAAGCACCTCACAAAATTTGCGATACGGCGTAACTCGGCTCATAACCGTAGCACATCGGAGCAGTATGCATCACGTGACAGAGCGGCTGTGTGTATTTGTAGCCTCGCTACCAAACCGGCATTTCATCTCCGAGGAAGTTATCCCAGAAAGAAGTAAAGCAAGTGTGTAAGTTCATCTCTGAATGTTTGTAAAGCATTCCAGCGTTAAGCTTAACAACCGATATATGGAGCGACTGCCTCTTGTCTCTCCCTCCCTCTCCTGCTGCTACTTCAATCATGAAACTGATCAATGATCAGCTGATCGGCTTTTCTGTCGTGACTCCGTCTCTTTTGTTTGTTTATCGCCCACTTCGTGCCAGAAAGAGGAAACTAGCGGCTGAACAACAGCAGCACGTTTAACCTTGATATGCTGTTGTTAGAATTTATTTAATATTACTTTCTACACCAGGATCTTTTTCTACGTAGCTGACGGCTGGTAACTGTGCAGTAGGGGTGGGGGAAAAAATCGATACTGTGTAGTATCGTGATATTTTGTTTGCTAATAATGTATCGATACGGGGACAGCAGAAATCGATATTTTGTTACAAAAAAGGTTTTTGTGCTCTGACTTCAGAGCATGTTGATCCTTTTTCTGAGCAAGAATCCTGACATTCCTTCACTGTCCAAATGTGTTTAACTTTTTTATGGCAGCAATAAACATGACAGTTTACCTATTTTCAATTAAGACATGTTTTA
Source organism: Neolamprologus multifasciatus (assembly GCF_963576455.1). Taxonomy (NCBI): domain Eukaryota; kingdom Metazoa; phylum Chordata; class Actinopteri; order Cichliformes; family Cichlidae; genus Neolamprologus; species Neolamprologus multifasciatus. The sequence continues at coordinate 31,897,790 of NC_140443.1, read as the reverse complement.
TTTTAATTAAGTTTAAAACTTTTTTATTTAAATATAAAATTATATTTTGTTTTAATTTACTTTCAAATTCTTCAGTTGCTGAATGGGCTGCATAGTTTTCATAAATTGCATAGTTCAGAATAGCTATAATTGTACCAGATGGTTGCATTCAGTTAAGTTGGACTAGACTGTAATGCAAACCGTTCAGTTTATAAAACTGACTGAAATGAGAGAAAGACTGAGTGTGAGACTTTCATAGATAAAATGAATATTGATAAAGTTTACCTTTATGTACAGAATTTGAATATCGCAAAATATTTTTAAAAATTGCAATAATATCGTATCGTGCGTTAAGTATTGTGATAATATCGTATCGTGGGATGTATGGTGATTCCCACTTCTACTGTGCAGGGGCGGATCTAGCAAGTTTAGCCAGGGGGGTCGATAGGGCATTAACAGGGAAAAGGGGGCACAAAGACAAACTTTTCTTTCTTATTCTCATTTAAAATGTCTAGCTTTTAATAAATAATTATCCGAATCTTACACCCAAAGTTTTAATCTGATGCAAAATGTATAGAAGTCCATTACTGTATATAGTAACTATTAAGTCTAATATACCCTAGTAAGCTATCCGGTCGTTAAGTGATGACGTGACAAATCCTACTTCCGGGCCTAAAGTAGTCTGCGTTTAATATGGCTTTTATGTTGTTAACATGTTTAATGTTTTGTATTTTCTTCTATTTAATCTCAAAAAGCTCCTAAAACAGTCAGTGATCACTGTTGACCTCCCTCGGCTTTTATTACCACTAATCATTTATTTAAGCTCAGTTTTTAAAACCTTAGGATGTAACTACAGCCCAGCCCATGCAGCACTATATGAATGACTAACCTCGTATTGTGGATGGATTATCTCAGTTGTTCTCCTGGCTGAAGTTTGGTCCTTTTACAGCATCCTGCCATGCGATTACATTTGTTGCTGACCACCGAGAACACTCACGTTAACTTTTATCGAGTGGAAAAAAAGTTAGCTTGTTTATATTATGCTAACATAGCTGTGTCGCTAGCGGTCACGTAGCACATCATTATATACCAGCTAGCCAAACTTCAGTAACCCTACAAACGTCACTGCTGTTTAGTTTTCTGTCTTCATTTATGTTGGAAGTGACAACAGAGCTGTATGTTTTCATTTGTTTCCAAAACCCCGCAGTCAGGACATGCTATATTGTATTTAGATAGAAGCTAGTGAGCTAACTTCCTGCTAACTTCTAACTCCGTTAAATGTCATAAATTCCGTTTTCATGGATGCCTGGATGTTAAACTCAATTGTTACACCTGGTAGAGCAGAACGCTGATCATTTTATTAAAGATGAAAGACTTTAGACAGTTTTTCAACTCTCAGTAATGCCATAGTGATCGTTTGATATATGGACCTGCAGCGGAGTTTAGGCCCAGACACGGATAGTGACGTCAGACTTAACGACCAGATAGTACTTTTTCCTTTGGGAAGGGACGATCTGTGCAGTCTGCAATTCTGTTGAAAAAAGATGTTGAATCTATTTAATTATTCTTGAAAAATAATTGATTTCTGTCCATTTTTTTCACACTGCATCAAATTAAAGTTGATTAAAGTCAATTAAGCATCATGAGGTGGAGGGTGGGTCGTTCCCTATTTTTTTATTTATTTTTTAATTTTGCTGGGAGTTTTAGAACCCTATTCGTTAGGTTGCTTACTCTTTAAAATACCAGAATAGGGAGGATGGAGTAGGTTTAAGTTTATTAGATTGATCAGTATTGCTGAACTATGAAATATTTTGGGTGCAGTGTATTTTTTGCATACAGGTATAACAGAATAGCTTTAGTGTTTTTTGTTGTTTTTTTAACTTGAGTATGAACTTATACAAAAAGCAGCAAGATATAAAAAAAAATGTTTTATTGATTAAAAAACACTATATCGGATTCATATCGGTATCGGCAGATATCCAAATTTATGATATCGTTATCGGACATAAAAAAGTGGTATTGTGCCATCTCTAGTTGCATCTACAGGAACTGGACAACTGCACTCACTGAGTCAACAGTGAACTCTTCTGCATACAAAAGTATTCTAGAGTCAAATGTGAGCCTGTAAAGAACATTATAAAGACAAGTGGGCTTAAAGTCCTCCAGAACAATGTCAGAGATTGATCATCTTATACTGCTTTTGCAGAGGTTGCATTTTGTCTTTACTATGACTTCATGTGGAATTGTTCTTCTCTAATTAATTGCTGCTGCTGATTATTTGGGACAAGTGCTGATATAGATTTCTAGGGAGTAAAAAAAATACTTATATATATATATCTATTGAGAGATCTTCTAAAAAAAATTTATTTAAACATGTATATGAAGGAAATAACAATAATTTCCTCTTATACATGTAAAGGAGGAAATTATTCATCATTTACACAATTCAAAATATGCATTTAGTTTTCATTGACACATGTAAAGGGTTTAAAGAGTGGGAGGCTGAGAGGTGAGGCAGTAAAAAAGCTCTACATTTCAAATGAGCAAACAGAGAGTTCATTGAGGTCTCAAGAGGCATCAAGTGGTTAGAGCAAAAGGAGCCTGGCTTTCTCAGACTGTTAATGTATGTCCAAATGCTGAAGGAGCAGCATCATTTAGCTGCTATGCTGTGGTCTGCACCGAGGGGGATAAAATCCAATTTGCTTAATCATAAAATCGAACCAACAACAAGGCAAGGTAAGGGAAGGAAATGAAGATAAAAATCATTAGTGCTGGCATGCCATCTGTATCCATAGACTCAGTCATAGAAACAAGAGGTGTATTATAATCACACAAGCTGCTGCAAACATTGGCGCATTATAGATTTGTTTGGTGGCTTGGAAAACTTCCCAGTAACAGGTTGACCGACGGAGAGCTGGGCACTGAGCTGATCTCCCGGTAGCTCCATGTGGTGGCTGGATAATCAGGTGATTGAACACAAAGCATTGTGAGCTCCGTGACACACCATCCAAAGACAAACAACATAAGAGCGCTCTTGTTGATTGAAAGGTACCAGTGAACTCAGGCTCAGTATTTCCTTTGATGCCTTTAGTAATGTCAACAAATTAAAAGCAGCATCAATGATGGAATGGCAGCAGAGAGAGAAAAGAGAGCCAATGAAAACAAAGGTAGTTCATCTGGAAAGGATGCATCACTGACTAAATAACAGAAAGGTAAACGTGACTTTTTTGTCACGGTGTACACAGTCTCAATGCTCTCAGTAGAGTGAGCAAATATTTGACTGACCAAAGGTAATCTGATTGGCTGCCTTTAGACTGGGTGAGAGCCATTCAGGGTGCTGACTTATATTCACAACTTGAAGCACTTCATTCTTAATTTTATAAAATATAGACATTATATAGATACATTCTCTGTCTCATGCCAGTGAGCTCTCATTACATTACTATAATGAAGTTAAAGAAAAGCAAGGCAGTCTGGTGAAAGGTCTGATATTTAAAGATTGTGTATATTGAAAAAACAACAAATGAATGTAGTTTATTTTCTGTGTGTGACCTAGTGCTGATCAAGTGATCAGGTCTGAAAAAAGACATAAGAACCAACATCGGGGCAGTACGAATTAAGAGAATCATCACATCCCAAATCAATATCTATTTAGCAGGTAAAATGATCCAAAACAATAAGGAAGCATTTTCGTTCACCATTTTTCTTTTTACTTTCATCACCAAAACACTCTGACCATAGAGGGCTAAATTAAAAAAGAACAAACATTAAACAGTGACGTGCAATCCATTTTAAAATCAGATTTTTACACAGGAAAAACCTCAAACGATGTTAATAAGTGCTTAACAAAAATCACAATACAGCAAAGTAAGAAGAACGGCTCCCCCACAAGGAGTGATTGAGTCCTGTTTGAAATTAATGGCAGGTTATTAATCTGAGAACTGCTCAGTCTGCCACCTCACTAGCAGTGTACACAAGAGTATATCATGTCCGTGCTATCTAAACATCAATAGCACCACTTGGAGTGAAGTCGTACGAGATTTCCCCTCAGTTCAATTATTTCAGTCTGCTGCTTATGTTGTCTGTTTGAAACAGGTGTTTTCTTCGGTTTGTAAAACGGCATAAATGGAATTAGGAGGCGAGAGAGTAGTTTGACGCACTGAGTTGTCCAATCGTTTCAACCGGTCGATACGGCATTGGACCTGCTCGACAGGTTGACAGGAATGTCGCTCGAGAAACACGCTTTGAGCAGATGACATAATATCAATTGAAAAAACCTGTAGGCTGGTGCTTCAGACTTCTTTCCAGAAGCCATACTGATAAGAGGTAATTACTTTCCCAAGCAATCACTAAACCCTGCCTACCCCTCATTTATTTGCTTGCAGAAAGTTTCCCCTATTGAGAAACTTGAGCTGCCATCATTTGCACACAAAAGGACATAGTTACCATAATTCGATATAATCCAGTGAAAAAGCCAACTGTTCAATGAGAGCACCTGCACTATCAATCAAGTGCCTTTTCCCCCTCGTTTTCTCCTTTAAAACAGCCAGCAAAGTTGTTACATAACAAAAACATAGTTGCTTTTTATAGATATATTAAATGTCATGGTCTGTGCTTCACACAGAGGTTTCAGTGACTGTGTGGACAAGAAGAGAAAGCTCAGTGTGACATAACATGCTGGTGTGCATTTTTGTTCATGAGGAAAACATGGGGTTCAAGGCTCCCGTTTCCCAGGAAACCAGCAGTCTTGTTGTCATATTTCTCGCGATTCTGCAGTGCGTCTGGCTTTTTCATGCAGTCCCCAGCCACAGCCACCATTAGGGATGGACCATGCCATGTCGTGACATGGGAACCCTTATAAACGTGTTAAGAGCTCGAGGCATTAGCATTTTGGACACCACTGAATAGAGGCATTTGTTCCTCTTCCTGTGCCTCCCTGAAAGACTCTATTAAAAGGAGGTTTAGGAATTGCTGTGTTTTGGTACTGAAGTTGGGACAGCATGGAGGGAACATTTGACAGTAGATTTCCTAGAAAACATTTTGTTTGTTAGTATTTCTCCTTTGTAATTATTTGCGTATAACAACTGTTAAAACTATACTTGCATAATAAACATTTTCACACTTGTCTTTTAAATCTACCAAAGTTTGATGAAGCACTGCTGCTCTTTTGTTTGTCCTACTACCAGTGACTGAAGGGGCTTTAGGTGAAACAGAAAAACTTAAAATGGATAAAATGTGGTTCATTTATGAACCTTGAGGACAAAACAACCCCCATGCACATCTTCAACAGATGCCAAAAAGTTAATATTTATACCTCAGCTGGCACTCCATTTTTTCCACATGCCTATAGATGTAAGATGTCTTTAAGAGTGCTTAATGGCTTCCACCATGTTGCGTTTAAGGAAGCTGGTAATAGGCGAAGCAGAATTCATCTCCACATTAACGAAAGGCTTTGATTGATCTCTGATTCAACCTCATGCTGTGGTCACAGCAGGATCTCTGGTCAGTGTCAGGCAGACTTTTCACTGTCTGGCATTCAAGCTTTCATCTTCAAACCTTCAACAGTTGATATGTTACATGTGGAATGAGTATCTCATCCATAATGCATATTCCTCAGCTGTGTCTGATGATGAACAATGGTCAGTACACTGCATCTTAGCAACATGAGCGCACTTCTCGGTCGACAGCTTTGATTCTCTATCGCCTGTTGTCTGCTGTGCCTGAGTGCTCAGCTGCTAATCCAGAATGAGGTTATTGAAAAACATGATTGATCAAAATGCAAGTGAACTAGATACAGTAAACCTCTCAAAGAGGCAGCAGTAATACTATTGATGCATTTAGCTTTGGAGTTTCCCTGCTGCATTGGACAGAACCTGTGACATTTTACTACATTTAAGAAAAAGATTTAAAACTGATATATGTCTAACAACTTGCAAGCTGTCTAGGCTTGGGCTCCTTTAGTCTTTCTTACAGTACCTTACAAATATGAGTGAAAAACTAAAGAGTACAGGATTTGTAAAATTACATATCGGACAACTGACTGCAGCCAATCAATCAGGCTCAATTGTGTGTTTTTGTTTTTCCAATTCAAAGCCCAGATACATCTGGATAAGACTAATTAGACTTCCGTTCTTGGTCAGTAATCAAAATAATATAATTAGAAGAAAAAAAAATAGAGACAGGCTGACATTAGTAGCGGATTTTGTAACAAAGACAGATTGATATCAAAGTGTGTTAGATGGCAGATCAGCATATTACAGAAAACAACACTAAGATTATTGTTCAGCTGTAAAACACACTCATTCTGCCACTGTGACTACTCTGACAACAGATGATTCAGCTGATATAGTTTTATCCTGAAAATCACTATTAAAATTGGCCTCAGTGGTTTGTGGATGGGTTCCATAGCAGCAATGGGGTCCCCAGCCTGGGCACCATATAAGGGAATTGATCTCCCACACTAGTGGAGTATTGATTACCATCAGGTAGGGACAGAGTGTAGCCAATGAGCTAATCAGAATCAGTAATGCCCTATTTTCCAGAATCACATTGGATTTAGAGTTCAAAGCATAAATCATGAACTATTTGCAGGGGAATAGTGATCAATCCCACACCATCAATCTGCAGTTTATTTAGCTGAAGAGAAAACAAATAAGTATGTAAGTCTCTAACTAAGCACACCTATTGATTCACAAAGCTTTAAGTGGTGAGGACATCAGAGAACTGCACCAATTCTATGGTTTACAGTGAATTTACCAAGCTCTCAGGGCCTCACAAAGGTAAATTACTATGAAAGCCTATTGATTTGTAAAGTGTAGATCAGGAGGAGGGAACAATTGTGCCAAAAATCAGGAAACTGGCTCAACACAATGACCGCAGGCACTAAAGAGTCCATTCAGATGGGTGAAAATCTATACGGTCGCGATCTATACGGTCGCAGCAGAAAGAGGGGGTTCGGCTGCCTCCGCCCGCCTTTGCATGTAATTGGAAAAAGATACCCACGTGAAGCTTTTGACTGAAGAAATAAACAAAACTGATGAATGTGCCTTGTCATGACCCTGTATTGATTCTCAAATATTGCATTGAACGCTTTCTTGAGAAATAAAGGTAATAAATCTTCATTCCACTGAAACATGCATACGTCACCTTCTGCGACTAGAGCACTTTCCATTTAAAGATGCAGATTTTGTTCATTTAAATCTTAAACCTCAATCACGAGTCCAGGGACAAGAAATTCACAGCACATCAGTTTTACCAGCCCCATCCCCCAGTTTAACACTGCCAACACTGTCCCTCCTCTCCGCTCCCCCTCTTCTCAATATTGAAACAAGTAAACAGCACCATCTTTTCCAGCCTTTGGATGAATATAAATGAGGACAAACTCCCCAATTAGCCCCCTTTGATGATTCAAGGGTGGCAGAAAGAGGACGTCACCACTAATGCACTCATGGTGGCTCTTGGCTATATTAAGGTTTCTACATCTTAGACTTTAAAGTGGGAACAGGCATGGTGAATTCCTCCCTGGGAAAATAATTCATGTGTTCACACCCTCAAGTCTCAGAAGAGCCCCGTGAATGTGCAGAGGCAGCAGAATGGAGACAGCCATTAGTGTCCGCAGCAGTGTAGCTCTAATGATGATGGCTGTGGACTTGCTGTGCTCTGCATTCTGGGCACCAGAGCTCCTACCTCTGATCAGAATGGAAAGGAATACCCCCAACGTGCTCTTGTGTATGTAGTAGGTGGATCAAGACAGGACATGGCTCAGGACAAAACCGTTTTGGTCCGCTGAAGTACATACACCTTTGATCAAACCATTTTTATTGTCCATCTTTCTCTTCATTCAAATGCAAAGAGCTCTTTTTATAAAGCTAAACACACATGTAGAAATGAAGAAACCCAAAGAAGGGTCTCCATGACCAACCCCAGCCATCATCCTTAATACTGACAGTGACAAAGAAGCAATGTTAGACCATCAGTTTAATAGTCCGACGTTCTGCTTTAACAAAGCAGCAGGAAACTGGAGACATGCAGTCTTATAAATCAACTACTGTGCAGGGGGAAAGCATTTTGAACCATTTTCACCACAAACAACCCCCCTCCCCTCTCGGGTTTCTTTCAAAGCCAGTGTGGGGTCAGAGCACAGTAATGGAATCCCCCCCACCTACAACTGGACTGGACACCATTTAACAATTTACAAGAAAAAAGGAAAAACAAGAAGACAGAAAGACACAATATTACTGGCAACAGTCACACTTCCAGTAATGTATGCTCCTCCACCTACATATAATATGAATCACCACACACTAGATGCATATCCATTACTCACACCACATATTCAGTGTTTTTCCTCTCTGGGGTACTAAGCATGCAGTCACAAAATGATGCAGTCCAGGCCCGGGCAATTATTTTATCTACTTTTTTTAACTAATTCATTCAATCGCAGCTGTTCTGCCATCTGTGTTATAGTACAACATTGAGAATTTAAATTACCTCCAATGCCAGCAACATTAAGTGTGTACAATGTGCAGACAAATATTGTAATAAGTAATTGAGCACAAGTGAAGTAGAAGATACATTTGTAACATTTTTAAAGGGGACTTTTTATGATCACTTCAAATTCAATATTTTATTTTTGGACAAGAGTAGCTTTGCATGATTCAAACTTCAAAATAATGCTTGTTTACTTCACACCGAATCTCAGTTCATACACTGTGCGAAGCATGCAATTTTGGTAAATTATCCCACTGCCTTTTGGCCTCTTCTGACTGGCTGCCCCCCGGAAACAAAAGATATGAACAAAAGGTGGGTGGGGTTTCTGTGATCAGAGCTATGTGCCTGAGACGGCCACACAGAGCCAGAGAGAGTAGAAAAGCTGCCTGAAACCAAACTTTTACATCAGTCTGAAGCCCGAGCTTTAAACATCCACCACTGTACCATTTTATATCTAAGAGAAAATGAGAAAAAAAACTAGGTTTGAATAATGGTGAATTCCTCAAAACGTGTCGATATCATCATCAGATTCACCATACGGCTACTTCACATCTCTAGGAACAAAACAGCACCACTGTAATTACTAAGAAATCCTCTTCTCTTCGCTTTTATGTTAACACGCCTCTGTGAAGTTAGAGACTCACTCCTTCTTTGTGATGTTAAGACACACTCCCACACACACTGGGGAAGACTCATTGTTTTTTTTTCCTCTCTTTTCTTGAATAGCTCTTTACAGTCTGGTTGTCTAGTGAATGAGGGGAGAGAGCTTGTTTACTTCATGATGGAGATAGCTGAACCAATCTCAAGGAGGAGCAGCGTCAGCCTAAACATTGTCCGAAAACAAATATTGTGCAAATGGGAAGAAAAGAGCGTCCACTGTTCGAAAATCTGCCTGAAGGTTCTTTGAGAGCCAGCAAACTATGTCCGTCCTCACCAGAAGGAGTGAAGTCTGTTCTATTATGATGAGGGGAAGAGTCTGCCAGTAGACTGCCCTTCATAGAAAGACACAATACACAGGGTTAATAGCAGTGCTTCTGGCACACTTTGGACCCCTGCTAAAACCCCATCTCACTGCAGGTGGTGGAGGAAAAGAGCGGCTCAAGTTTTAAAGAGACCTCAGTGTGTCAGTAATGACATTTGAACAGCAGAGAAAGACCTGACTGCAACCTTCAAATTCTCCACACCTCAGCCACTGGCGAACCACGGGAAGCAGCGCAGCCATCTGTAACTTTGGTTTGACTGCAAATGGGGAACTGAGGGCTGCTCATTGCCCAGGGACATGATCCAAATGTTCCAACGGCAGGTGAGTAACACCACGCAGGAGAACCCAGGGGCCTTATATAGCACTGGTTCAACAAGAAGACATGAACACGCACCTTGGGAGAATCTGATTCGTGGATTCTCTTTCACAAGGGTGTGTTTGCACCTATGATTCACACTTTGGAAAAGGATAATCGCAAATCCGTGACACGGGGCACAAACTGTGGCTCAGCTGGGCAAAGCAGCTTTTAGAAAGGGATTACTGAGGTGTAAAATGGTTTAAGAACAGGAGCTATTAATTTGCTCTGGATAGTGGAAGGAAAGACGCACGTGGACTCATCAACTGTCAAAAAACTGACAGACCTCAAGGCTAATATTGTCAATTATACTCGCTTTCTTGTGTCAAGCTGTCACTCTGTGAGGAACGTGGGCCTGTGAATTATCATGACCCCTGCAGAGCTGGCAATTTCTTGTTGGAGTATTTTTACAAGGTGGATAAATCATAGAGGTGACAACATGCTTTGAAAGAGCTTGAGAGTCATAAAATGTATTTTTAAAGGTGGGACGTGCTAAACAGGTGTTATTCCCCTTTAGTGACAGCGGTAATAACAGGGGATAAAATAAAACATTTTAGCACAGACACGCATGCAAAATATCGGCACGAACATCCTGTCACTCTGCTAAGTTGAATCAAGCAAGACCTGTATAGTTGCAAAGCTCTATCCAACAGAGTTTTACATTACTTTTAGAGATCTAACAAATTCATAGGAACGTTCCAAGTTCAATTTTCACAGCAATGTGAAGAAATGTTTTTTTCTTCACTACAATTAATTCATGAGAAAAACCGTCAAGCATGGCTGGCTAGAATTTAATCTGCAGTTTTAAAAGAATTTGTGAGATGCAAGTGGTCTGTGGCTGGTGTGTGGCTATGCTACACTATGAAACAAAGTTATGACCGCAATTCCTTTCAATAATAATCCCACCTCGGTTATCATGCTTTTGGCAGATGCGAGAGAATTAGAGGCAAAGCCGTCGACAAAACTCTGTCACTCTCTCAAGGAAATAAATCACGGCGGCATGAAGTCAATTTAAATGCAAATGTCAATGTTTAAGACAACAAAGTGCCAGCAGTAGTGTGCCTTAAGGAGTTGTGGTGGTGGTGGTGGTGGTGGTGAATCTTACAACTGAAGACCACCCAGATGTTCTCACCGGCAAAGATGACATGCTGCCTGCGGCTACAAAGCAAAAGGGTCAGCTGAAAGCCGGAGGAAAGACAAAAAAAGAAAAACCTGTGTTGCATGTCGCATGAAGACTGATGGGAGCATTTCCAGGCTGAAGCCAAGGATATCAAAGCAAGGTTTCTCGAGGATCACCTCTATTGATCTGTTTTTGTTTCACTAAGCCATTCTTTCAAGCCTTTAAGCCATTTCAAATTGGCAAAGCACTCACAGTGAAAAGACATGCGGTTTGCTCATACACAGAATTTTGATAGAGCTGAAAAACCTGACAGAAGGCAATAAAAACTAAGCAGATTTTGCCCAGATTGCTAGTGTTGCACTGACACTTTTGTCACCTCTTTTTAATCTCTTCGAATCAAGGTTAGGATTAAAGTCTACCTATAACTATTTGGTAGGTAGAGTGATACAAGTGCAACCCTAGATAAGGGATTCTGCATTGATGAATGTAGGCAGGCAAGCAATAAGAGCTAATTACTAGACTGCAGTGCAATGTTTTTATTTGTAAAGTATTTGTTCCTCTCAACGTCAGCATTAATCTGAGGCAAACATCTGCTTCCTTTTCAAATACATCTGCAGTTCATCACTGTGAACTACCATGTGGCTGTTAATCATGTATTTCCTCTGTGACAGAAGGATGTAATTCAAATTTTCCTTCTTCTGTTGTGCATTTTGCTTTTAATGTAGAAGTTCTATACCGATATTTTATGTTTGCCTTTCTGTGTTTGAAAAAGTGCAGTTCGCACAACAGCCAGTGCACAAAAATAAAATATTTTCTCCCTTATGGGATCATGACCAATAGAAAGATCCTGCAGCTGCATTTCTATGAACCATGGATGCTATTTGAAGAAAATGACCTGAAAGCCTTGTATGGAGCGTTTTGGATACAACTAACTGTGGATAATGTAATATTTGTGAATATTTTCAACTAAAATAAGAAATAAAGGTTCAAATAAATGTCCAGCATTCCCTAAAAACTCACTCTGATCCTAAAGTTACCCAATAGTCTTGTCTACCACCTCTACTGTCTACAAAGAGATCCCAACTTCAACATTAAAGTGTTTGCATACCATTTTCTAAAAAGAAAACACTTCCAATTATAGTGGCTGCTAATCTGGTTGGCATTTCATAATGAGCGCTACACTCTTGTAGCTGTGTTTAGGAAAGTCTGCATAACACTGATTAGCTAATGCAATTAAACTGTACTTACCCCTACCACTGCCCTCTTATGTCTCCAAATGAGTCCATTTGTGACTAAAATGTTTAGTAATTTAGCACCAAGCTATTTTCTTTATGTCTAAACATTCTAATAGCTACACCTAAACAGAATGAGACCCAGTGACTGGTCTTACTTTATCAGCAAAAAATCTCCCCTTGATACTTATTAGAACTCCACTGTAAGCTACAGAAAACGTTATAAAGTGAGATCGTTTGCAATCCAATACGCGGCCATAAAAATGTGCTCTGTAAGGAGCACATTTGTTGAGGGTAGAAACATTTGGTTTCTACCCTCAACAATCTGGAGCTTTAAAAATAATGAGGTCAAGGAGGTCTGCAGTTCGTAGCTTGAGGTCTGTGGGTCACACTTGTAAAAATGGAGTTCGGAGCTCCCCCAAGCTGATGAATTAATTTGGACCCGTACCAGCTTGGCAAGATTCTTTCACTCATCATTTGCTCTATCTGTGGGGAGAGTGCATTAAGAAATAGACATGCTGAGTTTTGGCTCTCTGTGGAACACCCTGAAGGGCAACTGCAAAGACTTTTAGAAATATCACAACCTTCAAAAACTGCAGAAAACATGAATTAGTATTAAGAACTCAACACAAAAAGAACCACCACAGGATATGCCTCATCAGATGTTTAAAACATGTGAAAATATATATGAAATATTGTATCCATGTAAGTATGAAACAGCTGGGACATTCCCCACCTTTGAACCGACCCAAATGGCAATTTGGAAAAGCAGACCAAATATAATGGTGCAACAGAAAACAGAAACGGATTAAAGTCTTTGCTCGTGTGTTAGCCCACTTAGAAAATTGACCACGCAGCCCTGCCTCTTTATTCCACAATTCAAATCGTGCCTGATCTGCTCTCTAATCTTCCATTTGGATGATACTACTGCGCTTGACTCCAGGCCCCAATGGGCCAGTAAATAGGCTCTTAATATGCAGAGCAGACACTGAGTTGTATGTTCACACCAAATCATCATACATGGGGCTGCACCGGCTTGGGACTCCCAACAGTCCACTTACAGTACCCACCAGAGCCCAACACAATGTAATGAGGTCCCAGGGGAAGCATCAGGAAAAACAGCACTGCTGCCCTCACAGTACACCCTGTCAAACAAACACATACTTTTAGAGAGACCTTTACAATTTCTATAGTACTACATGAAATATTGGATTTTTCCTGAATATGCAGACAGAATTTGGGGCACTGCAAAAGAAATTGACCCTCTATTTGTTTAAAGATACGGCTTGATTAAACAAAGCAAACTAGGCTGTGCTGAATGACTTTGATTGCCATTCATATTTTTCTCTAAAATATTTTCCAAATAGGTGAAAATTCCATAACAATGTTAGCAAAATCCTCAACGTACCCTAACCCCAAATGTATGAGCATATGGTGACCTTGAAAGGTCAAATGTACTGAAGAAAACACAGGCGAATAGAGAAAAGTTGCAACAGTAGACAAAATATTGGATACAACACAAAGGAAGTAGAAAAAATCAAAATCTCACTAAATAGAACATAAGTGTTATCGAAGGATTACATGGGGAGGATGCTTCAGTATTGTGATGGAGAAAAATATGAAAGTAATATTTGTCTTAATTGCATGATTCATATAATACTGTAGGATTTTTGTTTTCATAATCCTTCATTATAGATTTATTATGGATTTTTACTGTCAGCGTATCAAAACGTGAGGATCTGTTGCTTTGTTTTATATGACTATAAACTGAATAAAGTTCTGGTGACTTTTCTTTAGACAATACAAGCAATTTTGAGAGATAACCCCAACAAATTTACTGACACGAGTCACAGAATCATAGTCTGAGGTGTGTTTCATATCGAGCCCAGAATGCCCTCTGTGTCCCCTGCTTGTCAAACGTGTCCTTCCTCATCGTTGGTGCCCTTCACTTTCATCTCCCAAGGGTCCCCTTGTAACCTTATCCACACAATACCCTTCATGGGACACAAAGCCAATGATACCAGGCTCTTCTGTTCCATTCTCTTCATTTGTCACTTTTATTCCTAAGCTCTTTGTTCGTCTTACCTCTGTATGCATGACTTATCCCAAATTGAGACTGCAATTGAAATGGAAATCATCCCTGACTCTCACTGACTTAAGGGCAATAACTTCTTGCTATTTGAGGCATATCTGTCATGTTCGTTGTTCCTTGGAGAATCTTATGGTTGTGTTGCCCTTTTCGCCAAGGTTTTTAACATAAACATTGAATTTGGATGGATATGTACCCCGTGATCCAGAGGCGACACTAAAATTCTGAGCAGGCATGCAAAAAAAAAAACAGGACAATGAGATTGGAAAAATTAGTTTAGAGCTGACAGCAATGCACATTAGGATTAGAATTCCTCTCGTAAAACATCCCTTTTACTGGTTCTCATTACTGGCCATGGTTTTCATGTGAGCCTAATCTAAGTTGATTAATTCAACATAAAAATTACAATTGTGAAGCCAGACGACACAGAAGAACACTACATGACGCTGTCTTTGCTCTGATTCCAGCAGAGAAGGAAAAGAAATTCCAATGAAAAGCGCACTGACAAACAGCCTGGAGGTGAGGATAATAACAATACAAACGAAAGATGCGTGTAAATGCTTGTACATAACAATGATGGGACATTTTTTCTGAATTATGGCATGTAAACAGAAAACACTATGAAAGATATGAAAGCACTGCAAGCTCTGGGGCTGACAGCAAATAACAATGTCTGGGTAAAATGTTCCATTTGTGAGAAAACAGCCTCGGCAGCACAGAAAAAAGGAGCAATGACGGGCCAAACTGAACCTCCAGACAGGGATGAGCCTGAAGCACATCGCCTGCTCCCGCCCTCTTATTCGCTTCTTTTGCAAAAAAAAGAAAAAAGTAGAACTGAACATTCAAGATAACATTGACCTCTCGACGGGTTTGTCCTTCAGTGTTTCCTGATTAATTGTCCATGCAGTGCGAGAAGCCATTGATCATGTTCGCCCACTGGTCCTGATGATGCAGTGGCCTGTTAAATAAGAAATAAACCTTGATTCTGATGATCAGCACCTCTTATCTTTACACCTTCATCCCCCATCGGAGGCTGCATGGAGGGGGAAAAAATAATAAGAATTCAAACCTTCCTCCCCCCTACATCTCCTCTCTGAGCCAATCATGGGAATCATAAAAAAAGAAAATCTGGTAAATAAATACGCACATTGCTGGAGAGCAGGAAAAGGAAATGAATATTTCATGTAACCAGACACATTTCCAGAACTTACTGGCTGGAATGTGCCTTTCTGGCTGTCATCGGTGACAAACATGAAAGAGCAGGGCTCAGGTACGGCTATGCCGCAGCACTCTCAACTCTGCCTCAAGCACAGGGAGCACAAGTCGTCAGTGTAATTGCTTGTAGTGGTGGAGCCTGAGCTGAACCTCAATTAGGGCCTGGGTACTTGCTAGGCTCCACACCTTCTCTACACGTCTGCCAGCCTCTTCCGGGAAAACATATTTGAACATTTTAACGCCGCCAGGTATATCACTGTAATGCTTGTTGTTATCAGACTTTGGGTTTTCCCTTTGCATCGTACTTGTTCCAACAGGCACTTTTTTTTTTTTTTTTGCATCTCGACTAGCAACACATTCTAGATAGGGTGATAAAAGGGCAGCTAAAATGGACAATTAGTCTGATACAGCTATTCACTCCTGCTCGCTGCTGTCAGGCTGCTTTTGCTAATCTCTTACAGCCATCTGATACTCCAGATTCCATCAGACAGGACTGAATTACAGCCCAAAATTACAGCTCTGATGCTGGTGAAATGCATCTACTGCAGACTGCATGGATGAGACACAGGTAAACACTTCAGAGTGCTTAAAAAGCAAAGATTATGTGAAAGAATGTGTCAGAAATCAAAACTCTTTTTGGATCAAATATTTGAAATAAAGGCTGATTCGCCTCAGTCACACACAGCATCTCGGCTTGTTTCAGTCTGCTCTATAAAGGCCAGGTGAATATGGCCTGGGTACAAAAGAAAGGGCTCTCTGTTTCTTTCCCCTTTTAACTCTGAGCCCCCTCATTTCCCTCCCGCTGTACACAGGATGATACAACATGCATACACACAGACACACACATGCCATCAGTGCAAACATTTCAGCTCCAAGGCAAACACACCTGTATGAACAGGTAAAGACAAAAATCATAGCTTGTCTCTTGTCTTTCATGTTTTCAATGCACTTCCTGCCTTTAATGGCACTGCCAGTTTGAGCAAAATCCGATGACAAACACAACAAAGTTGGAAGCTCAGGTGTTCCTGTGCAATACCAAGCACTGATGTGCAGGTGGAAGTTTTATTTAAACAGTTTTGCGGAAACTGCATTGTAAACACTCAGTCAGCTGAGCTTGCAAGGCCGTTTTAAGAATGAGCCCGTCTGCAGCCACAAAGGATGTTCTGTTTGCTGCATTTAGCAATCAAAATGATTAAAAGGATGAAAAAGCTCCATGAAATGTGCCAGGTTGGAGCTGAATATTAAGTGGTGCGGAGACAGGATGGCGGGGGCTGGTGGGGGGCACTGGCTGACATGGACCGGCTGGGAGATGGTCGACACTTTGCTTGTCCAATTACTGGCGATCGTTCAAATTGTTTGGTGAGAAGCATTCGACCTACTTCTGGACACAAAGCACCACTGCCCTGAATACAGAGAAGCTGAGGGGGGAAACCACGTGTGATGACAAGTGCCATTAGAGCCTCTTGTCTTTGGCCTAGAAATGAAATTTAGACAACTTACCTGATGTGTGAGAACACTGCAGAAGCTATGTGCTGGGATGAAGGGGGTGGGCAGCATGAATAGGATCTGCAGCTGGATTTGATTAAACTCACTAATGGCAGTTTGACCTTCACAAGGTCTTTGCGTTGAACACTAAGCAACGGGACCAGGATAAGAAGTAGCAGCACCCCGAAAACAAACAAAAGTGGCAGTGTTTAGTGTGTACATGGTTGTTTTTTTTTCCTTTTTTCATTACAAATGTGCAGACAATATGGGTTGCATCGACTGTTCTGAGAACAATACAAGACAATGATCAAAAGGAATTAAAAATATCAAATTATGGGTAAGCTACGGAACAGTTCTGTTTCTTGGGATTCCCTCAAAGGCATCATCTACAAGGGTGGGGGGGGGGACCCAGAAAACAACACTACATTTGAAATCGCTGCACTTCCACACAAGAGTTTAGTACATTTGCATACCTCTTAAATATTCACACTGAGGGAATCCTCATACCCGCCACGTGAGACACAGTCGGTTCATACGTGCAGCAAACACAATGAGGCACGCAAGCAACGACTGCCCTTGGTTTAAAATGTGACTGTAATGTGATTTTAATCGCACAGATTAAAGTCTAATCAGTTATGCCAATCACACATCACATATCTAACGCACGTAATGAGGAGCCACTTCCCGTAAGAGCAGAACGAGATTAGAGAAACCTAGGGTGTTTTATTTTGTTTTGTTTTCTACAGCCTTTTACAGAGTTTGAATGTCCAGTGTGACACCAGTTAACCTTTTGTACAGGTCTTCTGCATTCAAGTCACTTCAGAACACATGCACCTTTATTCCTACTCCACATACCTGGCAAATGACTCTCATATCACATGCAAAAGCACTTTTTTTCCCTCTAAGAATGAGATTCACCATGCTGGGTGACAAGGTGTGATTCCCTTCTGCAGTTCAGCACTCAGCATGCAAGCCAGTGATATGCAGGCTCAGATCAGCCCTGTGTTATGGCCAGTGTAAGAAGGATGGTGTGTGTGTGTGTGTGTGTGTGTGTGTGTGTGTGTGTGTGTGTGTGTGTGTTCTCCAATGAGTATTTTTTTTTTACCTCAGGCTGTCATACAAATAAGAAAGGCATTAATTCACAAGCAGTAACTCTCTTTCTCGGCATACCACGGACGTGATTTAAAAAGGGGCTGAAGCAAAGGTAGCTAGCAACATCATTTCTATTACTCTAAACTGCACCTGTAGTTATTATTCCACTCATGAAACATTCTCCCAAAGCAGTCGTGACAACACTTCCCAATTCCATCCCAATTCCATCTTTTCCTACATTTGCCTTCTTTCTTTATTTCCTTCCTCTACTTCTTCTTCTTCTTCTTTAAACTGGCATTTCCAACCACCTGCCATATAGAGCTCGTGCAGGTATCTGCTGTATATCACTATAACAACCGGGGAGCTCCGCGTGCGCAAGCTAGCAAACATTTCTAACAAGTGTCACAACTAAAAAGTCAGAGGGGAAAAACGCGACTTGCTTTTCGAAGCAAAGTGAAAAAAGAAGAAAATAAAATTTTAAACAGAACTCACCTTCAGGTGCAACTCATGTCCAGACAGCCGCTCACAAAGTTGAATTGTGTCCACCGCTGGAGGAAGAAGGCAGAGGGAGTGTTAACTGTCAACGTAACGCTGCCGCCGTGCCTCGCAGTTGGTGTGTAGCGGAGTACCACCCCTCCTCCTCCTCTTCTCCTCTTCCTCGTCCTCCTCCCTTGGATGCTACTATTGCTCCCCTCTCCTCTTCTTCCTCCTCCTCCTCTCTGCGCCTCTGTAAAAAGGGGGGAAAAGTAATAGCGGTTTCCTCCTCCTTCTCCTCCACCTCCACAATGACAGGCTCAAAGAAAAGAAGGGACCCTATCGTAGTCAATAGGTTTCACAAAAAACCCATGGCAACGCAGAAGAACCCGTGCGCAACTTCCCCACGTTGTGACCGGGTTAAAGCTCTCCCCAGCCCCCCAAACGGTGACAGACATTATTCCCAAGACTCGGAGTGAGCAGGTTTTATAATGGGAGAAGGAGGAGGAGGAGAGAGGGACACTGAACTCTTCTGGTGGGGATGCTGTTCAAATATGAATGAGAGGGAAACATTTAAATTGTCCTTCGTTGGATGTAAATCCCTGATTGTGCCTGTCCTGTTTATGGAGTTCCTTGCAGGTGTTATTTATTTGAAAATGTATTTTTATAATTTCACCGGAATTCTGTTTGTCTTGCTGAGCCTGAATGGTCTAAACACACGAGATTTACAAAATTGCAATAATTTGAATTGTTTTTATTTTAATTTATTTGAAAAAAGTACATTGCGTTTAAATAACATTATCATTTTTATGATATCAAATACTGAAAATAATAATAATTACAATTAAAATATAGATTTTTTTCACTGGAAAAAATACCATCAAACTGAGTTCTGACTATATGATACATCACCTATGCTAAAGGGAAGTCTGAAATTTTAATACCTATAACGTAATATGTGAGACTCAGCTGTGCTCTGTTATACTGTGCCTGTGTGAGATTGAAAAATAACTCTGGGTAAAAAGGGAAAAGGTCTGAAAATCATCTTCCACTGACTTCGCCTGGTCATAAGTCCTCTTTGTTGTAGCTTGGTTTCATAGTCGCATCTGTACAGTTCTGCTAAAATCTGCATGCTTTATGATTTTGTGGTGTCTTGCAATATATGGGACAGCACCAAGTGGTGATCAGTTAACCTGCATAGCCACAGGTAAAAAAAAAAAAAATTAAAAATTGATTACATCGCCTCAGTATGTGAAAGAAGAAATGAGGAATTGAAATGCTCTGTAGTCCCATATATAGTGGGACACCTGGTCATCCTAATACTACTGAGACTAGAGCCCATCCCCACCACTATCTATCAAAAACCAGGGTACACCCTGTCTTCCAGACCCAGCACAGGAGAGACAGATATACTGACATACATATACTGATAAGGACAGGCTAATGTGTTAGGAACAAAAGGATACCACACTGTTTGATGAAAAGAAAGTGAAACAATGATGCGATTTATATTGTCAAAATTTTATTGCAGTAACAGAGTAGTTTATATGGCCTCCATATGCTTGTATGTACATCCTATTGGACTTATGTGAGGCGCGCATGGGGTTCAGTCAATGGTATCAATTCCTTCATCCTCCAGGAACTGCCAGCATACTCTCATCACATGAGGCCAGGCATTACCATGCACCAGGAAGAACCCAGGACCCACTGCACCAGAGAAAGGTCTGACAATGGGTCCAAGGATTTCCTCCTAATAAATAATGGCAGTCATGGTGCCATTGCCTATACATGGAGGTCTGTGTGTCCCTCCAAGGATCTCCATGGCTTCTCCAGACCTTTTCACATCTGTTACATGTGCTCAAGGTGAACCTGCTCTCATTTGTAAAAAGAAAAGAGTGCCAGTGATGGACCTCAGTCTCCACAGTGCTAGGCAGTGAGCACAGTGCCCACTAATGGACGATGGGCCCATTCTCATGAAGCCTGTTTCTAATTGTTTGGTCAGAGACATTCACACCAGTCTCCTGCTGGAGGTCTTTTTGTAGCTCTGGCAGTGCTCATCCTGTTCCTCCTTGCACAAAGGTGCAGATACTGGTCCTGTTGATGGGTTAAGGACCTTCTACGACCAGCTCTCCTAGAGTAACTGTCTGCCTTCTGAAATCTCCCCCACGCCCTTGAAACTGTGCCGGGAGACACAGCAAACCTTCTGGCTATGACATGTATTGATGTGCCATCCGGGAGGAGTTGGAGTACCTCCACAACCACTGTGGGGTCCAGACATCACCTCGTGTTAGTAGTAGTTGGTTTTGGGGGTTGTCTCATTGTTGCCCTTGTAGTGCACCTGTTATTATTATTATTATTATTATTATTATTATTATTATTATTAATAATAATAATAATAATAATACATTTTCTTTGAGGGTGCCTTTTCAAAAACCCAAGGTCACCTTACAAAAGAACAAAAGAACAAAATTAATTAAAGGTTGTTGTTCATTTTATTAACACCAAAGCAGCTGAAACTGATAAAAAAAAACCCTTTGCTACTTAACTGATCAAATCAATACCTGAGCTGTTTCACTGACTTGATGCAATACTCTGATTAACAAGTGTTCCTTTCATTTTCTTGAGCAGTGTACATGATTCATATTGTCTTGCATGACTCCAAGGGGGCATGTCAAAGAAGTTCTGGGTTTGCAGCACCAAAGTTTATATTTGTTGGAACAGCTCACAGTGACGTGCAGAAGATCTGAGTTATATTTGTTCTACTGTGTTTACAGTTTTCTCATATTGTGTTTTATGTAGCTTCATGTCAGATTAGTGAAACAGCATAGCTGGTCATTTCCATGTTAGCACAGATAAGTAAAAGAGGAGTGTTTTTTTGCTCAGCTTTAAAAATAAAGCACATGTGGAGAATGTCAAGCCATCTTATTTAAATTAAGGCGTAATCCATTTTTTCACTATATTTATTGATAACTTTCATTTCTTTACTCATCAACATACCTTAAATGAATAAGGCCTATAAAATGTAAACATGCAGGTAAAATGATAACAGCAGACGATACTATTAGCTATGATGCAGTTACTCCATTTAACTAGCAGCCTGAATAATTAGCATAACATAACCCTGCATCAGCAGAACAGTACACACTTACAATACTATAACAGTAACACGCAGAGAGAAATGACAGTGAATGTGTATCCATTCTAATTACCCACACTGTGAGAAACACAATGTCGGCCCTTCTCTCTCTCTGTTTGAGTGAGAGGAACATTCAGTGTCATGGTTATTCCAGTTTCATTACCTGCTGTTTGTTACGCTTCACTAATTAGAAAAAGAAATGCACGAGTATGGCCGCTGGTTTCTTGAAGCAGCCCTTTAGCCATTCAACCATTTTCTGTTTCCAGTTAGATGTTCACCGCCTCACTCAAGGGCACCTAAATAATACAGCAATAACAGGAGGTATAGTTCTCATTTCTCATTCATTCTTATTTCCCACAAATTCTCCCCAGCCAGTTTCAGTCTTGGCTAGAGCCCTGTTGTGTATTATTCGTGACTTCATTGAGCCATCCAGGCAGGGGTCTGGGTCTATGCATCGATTCAATTATAGTCTGAAGAATACTTGAGTACCGAGGCTATCAACAGTATCCGAATAGTTAAAGAATCTCTGAGATGTAAATTTTGTCAGTTTATTTATTTCAGTTTTATTTTTTGTGTTTTTGAACTTAAAGTATATTTTTTATCCTATCCTAATGGTGTTAATATCAATAAAAACAAATGCAACAGAAGATTCGAATCAAGTGTGACAAAAACAGAAAAAAATATTTTAATAATGACAATTCTACCCATATTATGGAGTTTAACTTATTTTAACATGTAGATTTTCCCAAAATGTAATTTTATTACATAAATATAATGTAAAATATTTTAACTCCATGTAAGGGAATCTGGTCAAATGAAATGTACTTAATTGAAATGGTAAATGGCCTGTATTTGTATAGCACTTTTTACTAGTCCCCCCTAGGGACCCCAAAGTGCTTTACACACCCAGTCATCCACCCATACACACACTGGTGGAGGGAAGCTACAGTTGTAGCCACAGCTGCCCTGGGGCAGACTGACAGAAGCGAGGCTGCCATATCGCGCCATCGGCCCCTCTGGCCAACACCAGTAGACGGCAGGTGAAGTGTCTTGCCCAAGAACACAATGACCGAGACTGAGCCGGGGCTCGAACTGGCAACCTTCCGATTACAAGGCGAACTCCCAACTCTTGAGCCACGATCGCCCCACTGAAGGTTTATTTATTGAAAAATAAACCTTCAGTGTTATATATTCAGTTGCATTTTACTCAAAGTTATGGCTTCATGTTTATTGAGGGTGAAGAATCTTTTTTTTTTTTTAGTGTAAAAATATCTGATATTTCAGGGTGCTGCTGTATCAACTTGGGCTCACAAAAAACTGCGGTTACAAACCCCCAAACAAGAAAGCTTACTTAGTATTGCATTTTCTATATACTTTAGTGATTTTGGTGTCTTTGTTCTTTTAAACATACTTACAGAAGTTTGCAGGGCAGTAAAAACAAGTGCAGGCTTTAGTTATTTACCTTATTAAAGCCCATTTTTATATGCTTGAGTATAATTTATTTATTTTTTATGTATATGTAGTACATGTGTAACATTAATTCAATTATTTAGAAAAACAGTTTAAATGTTTAGTAAGTTCAAAAAGTTTTTGATCACAAGTTTATCTTGTTTTCCAAAAGAAAAACCTTCTTCAGTAACACTGTGCATGTATAGAATTTGTTATTTATTTAAATAGTTATAGTCTGTTACTGTAATGTGCATGAAAAAGTCACAATAAAAGAAATCAACTATACTCAAAATGTGTCCAGCATGTACATGGCAACATGTACTCGTCAGTCTGAAAACCTTCTGTTATTTCAAATAGCTCTACGTAGCATTAATATCAGATCAATTTATTAACCTTAAAGAAGATTAGAGGTCAAATGCTACATGATATTTTAAATCCTATGGTATTTTCTATATGTTGACGATACATACCACACTTGTGAGGATCATAGTTTTTATGTTTTTAGGCTTTTTGTCAATTTTCAATCAATAAATCATTAAGTCGACCTTGAAGACCTTTGTGGATGTAAAGCAAATGTGTATGGATCATTAACATGACCCCACTCTACACCCCTGCAAAGGTTTATCAGAATTCAAAACTTCACACAAACTTCACACAAACACACCCACACACACCCACACCCACACACACACACACAAAAGCAATTCCAAAAATTACAGTCCAAAAAAATCTAAACAATTACAAAAATATCAAAAGCTAGCACAAGGTTGAATCAGCACTCCTGCGAAGTCTCGTTTCATGCTTCACAAATAGAGTATTCAGAGCATGGCTTTTGTATCGGATTGCATTGCAGTAACAGGTGTTCATATTGTTGTGTCAACCTGGTGCATATCAACTGCCTTCACTGCTTTCATCATAATGTCAGCCCGTGTACTGGAGACTAATGGTGTCTGTAGGGATCTGGGATTTCAGCACCTTTGACAGCACAAGATCATTAAGAACTCTTTGCATCAGCGGAGCAGCTAGCAAAGGTCAGCTAGAAATCAATTTATCCAATAACCTCAGACCCACAAGCAGATTCCTAACCTGTAAATGACAAAGTGGGAAAAGCCTCATCCCATTGCTGGTAATATGTCGGAGCTCACTTTTGGTCACATCTGACCATCTGGGTTGGTCAGTACTGTAGACCAGTTCGTTTCCAGATGGTATGAGTTGTTTAAAAAAAAATAAAAAAGGATTTTTTCCCCCCTTTTAATGACAGAAACAAGGAAGTGGGACTCAAATAGGACCAGCCTATATTGTTTCATTGACCTCTAGGGAGTGTCTCCTTTCTCCTTCTTCACATCCATCTTCTGCACTCCTATGAATGTCAGCCTGTCACATGCTCTGTGATGAATTGTTGTATATAGCAAACATACAAACCCTGTCCAGATTTTTCCTGCTGTTCAGAGTCTCCAGAGTACGCTGTGGTTTGTGGGACTTGGCTCATAGCAAGCACCCGCATGTTGGTGTTTGCACAAGCTGGTATAAAATCCTATAATTACAATTTAAAGTTAAGCAACACCTGGTGGCTGTGTGAATAAGTGCATGTCAAATGTGAGCTGGCTTTATCACCATCGTTTGGAGTGAAACTCTTAAAAAATGGAGCCCTTAAACCATAAACTGTAACCTTTTCCTACCATAAGCATCAAGCTGTTTTCTTCCTTAAATGCTTAACTGCCAGTGAAAACGAAAAACAGTAAGTGAAAACAGAACTTAGAAGTGACCCAATGTGAAAGCTGAACTCCAGTCTCTAAAAACTGTATGTGCTTGTGGCACCTTCAACCTCCTGGGAATAAACAGTCACTACATGTCATTTTGTGTGAAAATACTTGTTTCACTTGGTAGAAGCAAACAACAGATGTAGGTTACGGGCCATATGGTTGGCAGGTTTATTTGGCTATTATGGTCTGTTTTACTCTTTTCTGCAGTGTTGGGACTAACGTGTTATTAAGTAACGCGTTACAGTAACTACGTTATTATTGTGGTAACGAGCACGGTAACTAGTTATTATGCCAAAATCAGGAACGCGTTAGTCGTTACTGGGATTTAGATAGGGTCGTTACTCGTTACTTCGTGTGGTGGCTATCGCGGAGCTTCCACAGATTCAGTAACATTAGCAAGTGGTGGAGGCAGCAGGTGGATGAGGGAAAGGGGACGCAGAAGGAAAAGAGACCCGAGGCGGCCGCCGGTCCAAGTGTGAACTGAACTTCAGGTAAGAAGTTATGACCTGCAGGCTATCCGAGTCAGATATAAACCAAGTTTAGGTGGAGTTTATTTTCGTTATTCTGACTTTTTCCGTACTGCGTACTAGCTAGCATGACGGAGTTTCTATACAGCTGGGTGGGTGCTATGAAGTTAATGATGTTGAACTGTATTTTGTTCATAAGTTATTAGAGTTGCCAACCGTCCCGTCTGGTATTCAGAGAAAATATTACGTTTCTTATTGAGGCGAAAAGGAACAGTTTGTCCCGTAATTCAGCTACAATGAAAAAGGCACAAAGCTGGAGTTATTCTGTCTTTGCTGCACAGCTGTCTCTTCTTCTCTCATTCTCCCCCCTTCCTCTCCCGTTTCTACTTCAATCATGAAAACTGATCAATGATCAGCTGATCGGCTCTCTTGTTTGTTTATCGCCCACTTTGCGCCAGAAAGAGGAAACCAGCCAATGTCGCGTTAAACAACAGCAGCACTTTTAAGCTTGATCAGCTGTTGTTAGAATTTATTTAATATTAATTTCTAGTATCAGCTGATGTTTGCTGGAGCCACAGCTGCAAAAAAGCTGCTGGTCATGATATCGGTTTGGTTATCTGGTGAGAGGGAAACATGAAGATGAAACCAGGAGATGTCCTTACTGAATCATCAGAGCTGAACAGGTGATGGAGAAACAGGTTTACCTTTTAGGTGACATGAATGAGTTGAAGGGAAGTTATGAACTGTTTCTGAGAGACAGATAACCCCAGGATCCTTTTTTAGGTAGCTGACAGCTGGTAACTGTGCAGGTGCGGATCTAGCAAAGTTTTGCCAGGGGGGCAGGTAGGGCATTAACAGGGAGAGGGGGGCACAAAGAAATACTTTTCTTTCTTATTCTCATTTAAAATGTCTAGCTTTTAAAAAATAATTATCTGAATCTTACAACAAACGATTGATAGATTGATACATATATACCATCAAAACAGTGAACATCACTGTCACAACAGCATTTGTTTTCATTCAAAGGCTTTATGATTTTTCCTATAATGGTGGGCCGGCAGGCAGCATGGTGGCACGGTGGTTAGCACTGTTGCCGCACAGCAAGAAGGTCCTGAGTTCAATTCCAACATCAGGCCGGGGTCTTTCTGTGTGGAGTTTGCATGTTCTCCCCGTGTTTGCGTGGGTTCCCTCCGGGTACTCTGGCTTCCTCCCACCGTCCAAAGACATGCAGCTTGTGGGGATAGGTTAATTGGATAATCCAAATTGCCACTAGGTGTGAATGTGTGAATGAATGTGAGCACGAATGGTTGTCTGTCCCTGTGTGTGAGCCCTGCGACAGACTGGCGACCTGTCCAGGGTGTACCCCGCCTCTCGCCCTATGACAGCTGGGATAGGCTCCAGCGCCCCCCGCGACCCTGAAAAGGATAAGCGGAAGTGAATGGATGGATGGATGGATGGTGGGCCGGTCTCTAGTCAAAACGCCCGGTCCGATTTTTTGTCCCAGTCCAGCCCTGTATGCAGCTCATCTGCAGTCTGGTGTTACCTACATCTTCCTATTTAGAAGGCAGAATTTCCGAGTTCTGAGTACAATCAAAGCACCACGACTGCAGTTTTTGTGTTGGATGTAAAAGGCGCACATGATGCTGTGACGTAGGCTAGAATCATGGCAGCGGTCAATGATGGTCCAGGCGTGGGATTTCTCTCGTGGAAATATGCACATTATCTTTTCCGTTCTATTGGTAGGTGGCACAGTGCACTTGTGGCAAGTAAGCAAGCTAGAAGACTGGCAAAGTTATGGAAGCAACACATTAACAAGAGAATTCTGAGTAAAACCAAAGTTACTTTCCCTAGTAACTAGTTACTTTGAAAGTAACGAGTAACTTGAAGTAACTGAGTTACTTTTGATAGAAGTAACTAGTAATGTAACTAAGTTACTATTTTAAAGTAACTTACCCAACACTGCTTTTCTGTCACTGGGACTTTTGGCAGGTCCACATCGATACTCAAGCTCTATTTCAGTAAAGTTGTCACAATTATTCTGATCACATTAAAATCCATTTTCAGGATACTTTAAAGCAGGAAAGTTATTTTACATCATAGCCGCATATATTTCACATTTACCTTAAAAACTTGACGTTGTTATAGGGGTGAAATAGTGAAAAAACAGGCACTGTGCTGCCATTTAATTATTTATCTATTACTTTACTACTGTAGGTTGAATGGGTGTAGGGAAGGTCTTTATAAACAGGACAAACTGTAAAATGTGTAAAAAAATACAGTTAATAGCCCAACATTTATGCTCTCTTTTGTATTTTCCAAGGATGTCCATTGGGCCAGTTTTGAGTCTTTCCCAGGATGGTTTTGAACCCCAGCCCTTATGTTTGACACCCCTGCACTAAAGGCTTCCGCACTGACACTGGACTCTCGGGGTATGTAGCGTGGCGTGGTCTGCGGTGCCGCTGCAGGGGAGGTGGACGCACCTGCACGGCATCGGCAATCACGCCTCACCAGCATGTGTTTATTGTCACGTGTCACAAGAGAAAAGGCATTTCTTTGTGCAATGAAATTCTTTCTTTGCTGTCCACCCACAGATGCCGATTAATATATACAATAGAAATAGAACATATAAATACAAATAGTACAAATGAATAGCTGAATACAGAAAAGGAGACAAAATATAGAGATTTGTCTGTTTGTGAGCTGCAGAGCTTTAGCCGAGTTGAGTGTGTAACAGCGACCGTAGTGAATAAAAGTATGCTGAAAAGCATTAAAATGTGGACCGGTTTTCCATGGAGTTATTACAGGGTATAAAGTGAACACTGAAACAGGGACTTTTCTGTGGAAAACTACTTCACATATGGCAACACTTGAACAGGGAATGGTCACAATAGGGCTACAGGTGATTGCAGTCATCCAAGCCAGGTCATCTCATCTCAATATCCTTTTTCACAATGCATTCATCTTCATCCAACTGGCACCAAAGAAGCAGGACTGAGACCTCTCTGTTACACAAAGGAGGGAAATGAACAGATTGACTTGAATCCAAATAACCTGATTTAGGGTATCACGATCGCAGTGAATGGATTACACAATGGCTTGACTGAGCAATAAATGTAACAAGATACCTTTGTGAGGTGCTCCGTGTTACAGTGAGTGCTCTTATTAAATCAAATTAGATTTGGTGGGAACATCTGCTTCCTATTTTTCAGCAAGAGTTGCCGAGACATCTATAAGTGGTAAATCTCTTACAGTAGTAGAGTTCTCACCTGACCTATAGGAGGTCCAGTTTAAAAGCCAGAATTGTGCTGTATTATGTTATGAATGTGCTTCTATGTTTTCAGATCCTCCTTTTTTCTTCCTAAAACATCTATTTTCACCTTCTCATTATGAACCATGTGGTTTTAGTTCTGTCACATGAGTGATTTCTGTCTGTAACTGGACTCCAAACACTGACTTCACGAGCTCCTATAAACAGATGCTCACCTAAATTTACATTTGTTTGTGTTGTTTGATCAAATACAGTGAAAAACTGTGAAGTTATACGTGGACCTATTGTGCTTTTTTTCATCTCTATACTTCTATTAATGTCTATTTATCCTCTGTTTAAGTTTTGCTGTCCCTTGTTGCCTACCTTTCAGTTTTCTGCCTGAAACAAGTTTTAGCCTCCTTCCCCTCCCTTTTTTCCTGATTGGTCGCCTCAAAGGTTGAGCAATGTCGCTTCGATGACCATATTAAGGAAGATATCCACACTCACTGATGTTTACAGCAGTCTGAAGCCTGAGTTTTTGGCTCACAGCGATTATTTGTACAATGACATTAAAATATATTTACATCCTGCAATTACCTCTGTATATAATAAGGACCAGTATAAACTGTGCAGTCTGCCATTCCCGCAGTGGTTTTAAATTGCTTCCATCACATGTAAGATTAACAGGAAGACAGGAATGCAGGCAGCCTGGTGTTATTTGGTCTCACTGTTTAGCATTAAGTCTCTACACCCAGTCTAGAAGTGTAATATAGCTAAAACAACCTATGGTCAACTGTTTCATATTAAAACCATTCATCTGGAAACAAAGAGTGGATTTTTTTCTGAAGCAGTCACAGGAAACACAAGGTATTTCTCACAGCGGTTAGCAGTGACTGTAGGTATTCATCTTAAATGCATTTTACCTGTTTTTTTGTTAGGGGATTGTTTAACTCACACTAGAGTAAAAATGAACATGTCTATGTGGAAAAGGACATGTTTAAAGTTAGAGTTAAAAGACTGAACTTCTTAAAGAGTTCTTAAGAAGCTGGCCACAATGACTTTATCTGACACTGTAACAAGATGCACCGGTCATTCTTAAAGAAAAGTATATAGACAAATATATTGCTCAACATCTCTTAGGCGATGTTCACACTGCAGGCGAAAGTGCATCAAATCTGACTTTTTTGACCCTCTGCGACCCATATACGATCATACTATGACAGTGTGAACAGCACAAATCCCATATTTTCAAATCCAATCTGGGTCACTTTCGTATGTGGTACTGAATCCGATACATATCTGATGTTTTAGAAAGTGACTGCTGTTTGAATGGTCATTAAATGAAATCTTTTATGTCACTGACACAAGACAGATGCCAATTATCAGTGCCGGAGAAGACAAACGAGAAAGGATGGAGACGGAGCGAGTCAGTGGACAGAAACTGAGGTTTTGGAGTTGATTAGCATATGGGGAGAAATTGATTGAATTGACTGCTGCTGCAACAACACCTACTAGCTCTGTAGCCGGCATTTTTACATCCGTAAACAGAGTGTGACGTTTTCTTTTGTGCATGCGGGCCGCTTTGAGGGCTGTGAACTGTTCACACTAGAGCGTGTTTGCTGTCACATTTTATTTTTAGTGTGAACAACTAGACAAAAAAAATCGGATTTCATCAAAAAATCCAAATTGAGTATTAAGACCTGTAGTGTGACCGTAGCCTTAGTCTTTAAATTCAGGTGTTTTCAGTCCCATTGCCACAAGTGAATAAAATATAGCACCATAGAAACATCTGTGAAAGAATGGGTTGTTTGAAAGAGCTCACTGAAATCATGTGTGGTGCTGTAATAGGATGCCACCATTGTGAACTTGGACTTTCCATGATGTAAGTGGTATTCTTGCAAAGTGGAAACATTCACTTGTGTATGTGTATGGTGCATATATCACCAATGCTCTGCTGACTCAGTAACTGCAGAGTCAAAAAGCTGTTCAGATATTAACATCAGCATAAAAACTGTGTGCAGGGAGCTTCACACTGTGGTCGAGCATATTCTGTAGGTGTGTGGCTCTTTTGGTCATATAATGTAGCTGTTAAGAGCGTTTACTATAATATTAATTTCATACTACTACATTCAACTACATTTCATTGTGTTAGTGCCTTGAGGCAGCTACCTAGTAGCTAGCTATAATCCTAGCAGATCAGGCAATCTTCATGCTAACCAACATTAGTGGGTGGGTCAGCTGGTGCCTTGCACATATCACATCTAGGGCACACTATTTAGGCTGTTTAAGCCTGCCACATGTTTTGCATACATCCAAGCCCCTTTGGAACCCACCTCCCAGCTCCTTCTCGATGCTGCATTATCAGTATCAATCAACCTCTGTTGTCATTGCGCTCTTTAAGAGGGGCTTGCTCTTGTTCATGTATGCATATGGAAGAACGGGGAGGTGTCTCACATAGAGCCATGCAGACATGTAAATTACTGCAGACGGAAATAACAATCTTTTGACAAAAGTACCCACTCTGACTACAAATTAGTCAGGATTTAAACATTAAGGACAATTAAAAATGTGAAAAGAAATTCCCAGAAAAGCAAAATAATTTAATCAAAACACCAATTATTTTCTCAACCCAGACAAAGATCTGATCATTGTAACCATGGTAATGATTATCACTCAGAATATGCTCCTACAATCAGAAATAATATGTTGAGACTGCACCATTTCTCAAGTGGCATTTGGCTGGCATTATTAACCATAATTACTAAAGGGAAGCAAACCCAAGATATAAAATTATAGCTCCTCCCCAGCTAGACAGGGCTGGGCCTCATTATGTGACAGCGAATGTGAAATTTCCAATGGAGACTGAGCGAGGCCAAAAGAATGAGCTGGTGCCGTCAACGTAGGCTCTGAAAACAGAGGGTACCTCTGTCAAAGGTGTCAAAGTTCAGAGCAGGAATGAATGCACCCCCCCATCGCCTTGCTTCCGCCTTGTTTTTCCTGATGTGTCCCCCCATTTCTCTCTCTCTCTCTCTCTCTCTCTCTCTCTCTGCTTCTGTATCACAGAGCATCACTGTGGGGCAGAAATCCCCTCATTGACGTCTGCAGGACTGCATAATGAGAATAAATGAGCTGGAAGTAAATATGCAGGCTGTGTGCTGCTTTGCTGCTCTATACCAGACAGCCCATAGGCTTTCATCAAAAATGAAGATGGATTGTGTTGCCAAAAACCCATAACAATGCTGTGCAGTGTTTTATTTATCTAACGTGGAATTCAAAGGCCATTTTACAGGATTTAACACGGTCCTTCAATCCAATTTGGGATTTTTTGTTTGCATGCTTTATCCTTTTTGAGCACATTTATTCTAAGTGAATATGATGACAGTGTTTCAAAATGCTCAATTTCATTTCACACTTACATAAATAAATAGTTAACATGTGTGTTTTACCACAGTGGGGGAAGAAGGGCACTGAACATTGTGTAGCAATGGTGGTCCCTCAACCCCTTTAGCTGCTCCTCCCTCTCCCTCACTCCCTCCTTCTCCCTCCCTCATGTTTCAAGTCAGTTAGATCTACAGTTTCTTCTTATATTGTAGGGCATGCTGGGTAAATATGCAGTAAATGTAACTCAAGAGTCCTGACTTGGAATACTCATGAATATCATCAAGAGTTAAGACCCTCTGTGAGTTCATCTCACTTAAACATGCAATAAATTCTTTGCTTCTTCCATAAAAATGAAAAACTCACACATTGAATATGTTGACAAACAGTTTGTTGTCGGGATGGATTAAAGTGTCAGCTCCGAATCGACCAGAGAGAAAATCTCCTTTTGAATGAGCGCGTTATCAAATGCATGTTCTGGGAGCTGCAAGTTGTTCAGCCTCAGCCGCTGCTTCCACAAATACTAACCTATCACTGCAGCAAATTCAACTCTTCAATCCACAAGCAAACCACACAAAGATTAAGGTTTTCAAAAAGGTTAATTAGAAGATGTGATTTTTCTCAGCCTCTGTCAGCTTTACAGAGATTCATTCAGGTTGTTTTTTGTTTTTTTTTGCTTTCTTTTACTTCATTGGATGGAAATTAGTTATTTTTAGGAAGGAAAAGGTGCCTCATGTCTAGGCTTTTGTGTTTCAAATACAAAACCTGAATAATCCATGCTGAATACCATTTAGCTGCTTCTGTTTCAAGATCCTCATGCATGCTGACTCACTGTCACTCTGTCACACTGTCAAGGACTTGAATATAATAGAGCTATTGTTAATGTTATTAGCAGTAGTCATTTCTCAGTCAAAATGTCTGCTGTGACTCTTTTGTACGGACGAGAATATTCATTTTACTCTCACGAACTAAAGTCAGAACTATCCTCAATGTGTTTAAATGTAAAAATATTACATTATACTGTATAATATCTGTAAGTCTGAATATGCTACAAATTGGATGCTGTAAGGCGTCACTTCAGCAGTGAGTGATTTTATCTCGTATAGTGTGTTATAGTGGATGACAGCTGACACTTTTCCTAATAATAAGACATCTTACCATGTAAACACAGAGTTTACGCTTCCCATTGTCACACTAGCAAAAATGGTATCACACCCATAGACTGTATACAAAAGATGGACATGGATAGCATCCATGCAGCTATTGGCAGAGTTATTATAGATTTTTTATTTTATTTTATTTTATTTTATTTATTTATTTATTTTTTTTGGGGGGGGGGTTAATTATTTGTTATATTTATTTGATTTTGTCTCACAATTTTTCTAGACATTCAGAGTCTCAATAAACACACATATCAAAGTATTAATTGTGATGACATTACCTGTTAAATAGAAAACTATTAAAACCAGATATTTACTCTATATTTTTTATTTTTATTTTAAATATTTCTCTTTAGTTTTAATGAACTATAATAACCTTAGTTTGGTTGGTTCTGAACTCTTTTGAAGCCTCAACATCAGTGTTTTGGCCACCAGTCTGCTGGATTTTTGGAGTCAGTGTCAAACCACATCTGGATGAGTAGGTGGAGTGCTACAGTAACATATCAGTTAATGCTAACTAGCTTGATCAGCAAACTGCTTCTGCAAACTGTAAACTTTTAAATACAAAGACACACATACCTTCTTATTAGTGGTAAGGAATAGTATAGAACAGATTCAAATAGAATAGAATAGAATAAAATAGAATAGAATAGAATAGTCCTTTAATGTAATTGTCCAACAAAACAACAAAATTGTGGAGAGAAGCAGAATTCTAGAATTTTACTCACCACACGTGAAATACAAACTTTTGTATCACACTTCCCCCAAAGGGACAACAGCACAAACATGGCAGAGCGGTCCAGTTTAGTCTCAAACTGACAGGGATGAGATGGAGCAGGCAGCTTTTGGCTACAGCAGTTAAAGATAAACATGTCTCGTGGGTGTTTAACCTGGAAGTTATTGGCACTGGCTTACATTTGGAGCCTTAAGCTTCAAGTGGCCATTCTGTCAACTGCAGTTTTTCATGTTACGTGTTACATAACATGTTACATTCTTGTTTACAGTCATTTACACAAAACCAAAGCCTGTTAGAAGGCTATCTGTATTGCCACAGACCTGCTATTTACTAGTGGAATATCTCTGAAGAACCATTTCTCTATGGTAGATTTAAAAACAAAAAATGACTTCATGCCTGGAAATGTGTTTATATGCCACACTGCTGTGTGCGGTGACTTCACAGTCACAGTGAGGTTAGCAGGTTCTGCATCATATCCATGACTGCCTCCGGCAAAACCATGCTGGAATAATCTGGACCAGACCACAAGCTGATGTTTCATGTGTCATTTCGTTAATTGCTCACCTTTAAAAAAGGTTGCGGAGCTGTTAAAGATGGTAAAGTCTTTCTCTCTTTATGCTAAGATAGGCTAAGTGCGAATGCCGTAAAACTTATGTCGACATTTTCCAAGATGTTCATTTCTGTCTTTGTGTGCCTCAGAGCACAGGAGCTGTTTGAGAATACAGACTGCAGAGACTTGGCGAATAATCTTGCAAACATAGTGTTTTATTTATGAATGTATGAATGTATCATTTCCAACCTTGTATGAATTTGACTGTTGAATAAAATAGTGCTGTTGCAAATATAAAGAGCTTCCTACAAGAACTGGACATGCAATCGGCAAGGTTTCTAGTAAAAAAAAAAAAAAAAAAGGAAAAAATTATTATTTACTATATGCTACAGGCAATATTGGAGGGATACATCAAGGGAGTCAGCACACAAGCATCTCTGGCTGAGCACATGCTGTATTACCATCAAGGGCAGCTGCTATTGTGTAAGAATTTTCTGCTCCTGCTCAGACACCCGGCTCTTACCAAAGCACCTGCAGCAAAGAGATGTGAATAAAGCAGGAGCCTCTCCCAGTTTTTACTATAAGAATGTGTGAATAACATCTGTAGTTTCCCCCCACGGCTCCTCGTAGCCCCTCCCACCTCTGCACAGGAAGCGCTGGAGGCACAGTCGTAGCTTGCGGTTCGTAATTAATATCAGCAGCATGTTGGGAGAGGGTGTTTTCCTGTGGCAGATTGCTTTGCACATAGGCGCTTTCCCCAGAGACAACGCGTTGCTCTGCCAGTAGACCTGCTTCATCTGCCTTCGTGGAATCTTTTGCTCTTTATGAGAGCGACAAGGAGCATCCTCTCACCCCAATAAAGGCTGGGAGATACCGTGGTGTCTGGATGAAAACGGGAGGGGAGGGCGAGGTGTTGTGCTCGCAGTATAAAAGCTGTTACCATAGCAATCCAAATATTGCTCCTATGAAATCTGAACTAAAATGGGAGGCTGGTGCCAAACAGCCGTCAATCATTTAACAAAGGAGGAAATGGGGAACGAGTCTCCCCTCTCTCCCTACAGTAATATAACTGATGGGTCCCCAGATAAAGATGGAGTGTTATCATTAGATGTGAGCACATGTGGGGTTTTTTAAGAGCATGCATGACTGTGGCGGTGTGTTGCAGCTCAGCATTTTAGTGGCCACTTAGGTGATGCAATTGATTCCACTATAGTCAAAGATCCAGACGCCTGGATTTTTTTTTAATCAAATGGATTATCTTTAAAAAATCAATCAAAAGGCAAGTCAGCACACTTAGCACATATTAACTTAAAAGGTGATTTTTCAGCCCAAGTTGCGTGTGTGGAAGTGATTATCTTCACTCACGAGACTATGCTGTGCAGTGAAGAAAGGTGAATCGCTACAGCCAGCAAAGACGGGCCCAATCGCTACTCTTCTCCTGTGAAAGTATTTATCATTAGATAATTAAATTTCACTGTGGTTGGATGCAACACAATGCCTGTGTGACCATGCAAATAATTGCCTTTCCTCTTGTACTCAGGCAGACGGATCAACAGGCACGGCCATATCTGATCTCCAGGAAAGCGGGAGCTCACATTTTCACATTTGATGTTTGTATATTAATTCATTATTGCGTGAATGGATGCTGTGGATAAACATCGTCTGCACTCTGATAAGGAGGATGTCATACAGCAGCTTTATTAGGTAAACATCTCGGGCTCCTGACCAGCTCTGCAGGCAGCGTGATCGTTCCGGGATGAGATTTGAAGGTGTGGATGATGTGCCGGTGGTACATTCGCTTTGTGGCCGCGCAACTCCCTCAGGGGAGGTGCCTAAGAAGCTAATAGAATTGGGCCACTGGGATAACAGGGGTGTTATTTTGTCTGTTTCAATTAAATGTCTCGGGGAGCCATCCAAGGGGGCAACTACATGTTTGGTAGCAGGGCAAAGCCTATACACATGGGAGCAGGAGGAATTGGTAATAACCAGCAGAGAGGCTTTAAAGGAATCTAGCAAAAAAAAGCAAAGAAAGAAAGAAAGAAAAGAAAAAAATCAATAACTTTAGATCCAGAACCCCATCTAATCAAGTCTTAAGCCCTGGGGCTAATTAAGAAGATACAGTGGAAATCGATCTTCACACTTTTCCCTTAATATCCAAAGCACATCACCAGATAAACAATCATGCGCTCTCCTATTATCTGTTAATGTAATAACAAAAAAGTTAGAAAAAGTACATAATGACAAACTTAATGTCCGCTAAAGTATTTTTAATTTTAGTCAGAAGCAGCTGCATGTATGAGACATTCACAACATAGCGTTCCCTGTGTTGCAATTACATTTTAACGTGACATTTTCAGCAGCTGAATTTAGCAGTTAGATGACACGCTATTAGGCTTTCTCAGGTTTGTAAAAAAACAAAACAGCAAAAAAAAACAAAGAACACAGTGTGCCAGTACTTTCTTTTTTATTTAAATGGTGATGGTGAACCTGCTTAATGATCATCTGCGCTCTCAGGAGACACCCCCGGCTGTTCATTTTGTCACTTTATTATGTTTTTGTTTTGCTCTTTCATCATTTTAGTCACATAACTATTAGTTTTAGAGACATTTCGGTGTAGTTTCGAACTGCTACATTTGAGTCTAATATATGCACGTATCACTTTCACGACAAGCCTCAGTGCTTTCTGTATGTGTGGGGTTGCAAGCGCTGTTCTGTATCATTTGTGCATTACATGTCAGCTGAGTATTATGAAATAGTCATTTTCCTTTTTGCTTACATATATCGTAGTGACACCTTAGACTTTTACCCTTACCATAATCTATTTATGTAGCTGTCAGCCATATTTGTTTTCTTCTCATTTCCACTATCACTGTAATCATATTAGCAGATAGCCATCTAAGTAAGCTCTTCATTCATAGTTCTCATTAGGATGGTTCTTTATTGGCAGAATCACACATGCCTATATTCCAGCTTTTGTATCACTGTTGTCACTGTTATCTAATGTTAAGTAATATAATTCTGAGTCATGTTCTTTTCCAACATGGGCATATAATGTGGCATTCTCTAACAGTAGAATCTGCTAAATACAACTTTTAATAATAATATTTTTCTATCGTGATCTTTTTATATTTTCTAATTATTTGTTGTTGACACTTAATTGTATTAATTTGTCAACTATGCAGCACATAAAAAAGCAGCTAAAGGCAACAGACTGCGAATTCAAGCTGTGTCAACAAATGATGAAATTAGCAATCTGAATTTCCAAGTTTCTAATGTTTGCTATCTTAACATCACTGTCTGCAATGTCTCTCAAACCTATGTTAAATAAATAGAGTTTACTGGTGCTGCAAATAATGCTCCATTTTGCCCCAAATTCTAGTCTGGCAAACCTCTCTGCTGTGAAGGGAAAATGCAGCAGTTAGCT
Organism: Neolamprologus multifasciatus; assembly: GCF_963576455.1. Lineage (NCBI taxonomy): Eukaryota > Metazoa > Chordata > Actinopteri > Cichliformes > Cichlidae > Neolamprologus > Neolamprologus multifasciatus. The sequence continues at coordinate 31,859,967 of NC_140443.1, read as the reverse complement.
GTTTCTTATAAACCTGGTGAGGTTTTTAACCAAATGTTTAATCATTTTAGTGCATGTGATTTTATCTACTACAATAATTCAGAGTACAAACATACTGTAGTTTGATATCTTCAAGTTAAAAATTCACAGGAAATGAAAAAAGAAGATTGAATTTAAATATATTTCAATTCTATTTTACTTATATAGCACCAAATTACAACAGCGGCCATCTCAAGGAACTTTAAGTAATACAGAGGAAACCTCAACAATCAAACGACCCCCTACGAGCAATAGGCGACAGTGGGAAGGAAAAACTCCCTTTTAACAGGGAGAGTAGAGCAGTAAACTGCCAGTGGGTCTGGTTAATATAAAAACGATTAACATATGGATCTGCAACAAGTCCGGCTGCTTCCTCGTCCACTCTGAGTGAGGTCGGGCTTAGGAACCGAAACTCTGTATGAAATATAATGATGTTGATGTCGACAACACGGACGTGAGCAGAGGAAATACGGTGCACATCTACACTACCGAGCTTAGAGAGATCCAAACAAAATCAAGAGTTTGTTTGGAGGAGCCGGTGTCCGTTGCACGTTCTTGCACAATTTGCTGCATGTTTCTGTGTGGCTCACTTCCTGTGTCCCTGCAGCAGGATGAGACATTCTGGATCTCGTTACCCGTCCGATTTTGGACACACGATCTGATCTATGTGCGGGAGGGGTCAGTGTGTCAGGAAGGGAAACGGATTCACAGAGGAGGCCGGTGGTAGTGATTCAGGACTGGTTTATGTCACTTTGACAGAGAACAGTGAGGGCCGTGTTGGTGTCAGTGGGGAGTCAGACACTCCGACAAGCCCAGCCCCTCCCCCTTCTCCCCCCACTACAGTGTCTCTTTTAATGGCCTCTCCTCACACTGCCTTTCCCCCCCAATCTTGCCTAGTACATCTGACTCATTAATATTTATGCTCCTCCTAACAGATATAATCTGTGTAATCATGTGTTGCCCTTGATTAGACCTCATTATTCCTTTAATAACATTAGCAGTTAACAGTTTGAGAGCAGAGTTGAAATGTAATCACCGATGTATTATTCATAAAAGACAACAGAAAAGAAGTGAATGGAGGCTTTAAAAAACTTTGTTCTTTTTACTACCAACGTGGAAGGAGGTGACTGGTTTAGTTGCCATGGAGAAAGGGGCTACGTGGAATTCAGGAAGTCAATTAGCAATCTGGCTGCATCTCATTAAATGGGATCTGGCAGCAGCGAGTGGTTGAGGATTTATGTTTTATCCGGGACGTTTAGTCTTATAAACATTCATGGGTGTCTTATCCCCCCTCCTGCCTCGACAGCCAGTGGTCAGTAACAATCCGTGCATATGTGGCCTGTCACCGCTGTGACGGTTGAAGAGTCAGGGCTCCATTTAAATGCTCTAATGCGGTCCATTGTAGGTCTTGAATGAGGTATAATCTGGAAAGACAACATGTGTTTGTCTAAGCTCCCTGTGCTGGAGGCAAAGGTGTAAGAGGCTGGGGACGGTCACAAAAGAGGCCCTGCTGATAAATCCGCCTGTGCAAGTCCTAAAAGACGCACACGCACACACATCGTAGCACAGTTAGCCTGCAAGGATTTGCATGAGCCTCTAAAAATACTCTGAAGAAATATCTTGTTTTTCTGTGTTTTGCTGCTCAATTGTGCCTCTGAGGATCAAAGGCGGAGCGCGAGCGGCAAACAGCACCACCTTCCCATGGATGTACAGAGCAGCTCTCGGTTTTGCAGTGAATCCCAAGAATCATCACGCAGCACGAATGAAAAGCAGAATTCATTAAAGACAGCTCATCATCAGCAGGATCATATGTAGCATATATCAGATCACTAGCATCCGGGAAAAAATGCTAATGCAGTCTCTGTCCATTGTCACTGGCTTGACCAGCTTCATTCCAGGACCTGATGAATCTGCTAGTAGACTCCATTCATTCACTCATTCGCTCACTCACTCATTTACGTGCACCGGCAGCAGCAGGCTTCCTGTCATCGTGTCTGACAGGCAGATGACATCAGCGTGCCCTCAGGCAGCTCTGGGGATGTGGCATCTCTTCCTCATCAAGCAAAATAAAGGAGGACTTTGATGGTATCGTGTCTGAGTCGTAACCCCGCCCCGCAACACCCACCACCCCCACTGTACTGTCACAGTCACACGACAGCAGACTTCCATTTCCTAGTAATCGAGTTTCTGTCTCGCCTCTTTGTGTTCAGATGAAGCTTTGATGAAGTCACCCCTCCGCAAACCCCCGTCCCCTTCCCCTTATAGAATACTGCCTCCCCTAACCATGTTTGAGTCTCCTTATTTCCCTCTTCACTAGACATAATGAATATTTATCCCCAAACTTAGCAGTCAGCGGAACGGTTTTCCCTCTAACAGCATGATTGTTTTTTTATTTTTTGAAATTAATTGAGAATATACTTATTTCATTCACTGTTGGTTTCAGTGCATGGCCTCTTTATATCAGCACATTATCTCCTCCCTCATGAGCATTCAGATCCCACAGCTGGTAAAGCCAGTCAGCCCCAGCATGTTCAACAAACTCCGAGTTCAGAAATAAACTCTTTGCTGAAGTCTGAGATCGGCCACTCTCAGCTTTCCCGAACAGCTGATCCAAGTTTACTCAAAAAACTCTAAATATGTTCACCTGGAGAAAGAAAGCCATCATTAATGGAGCTCTGATACCAGGATTCACCATGGAAACGTGTAAATAAAGAGCAGAACCTTCCTTTTAATCCAGTGGATCTAGGACCATGACGTTTATCATCAAAAGCATGTACCCAGTTAAGCCCCAGTGCCACCAAGTCCTTAAATCATTTCTGCTGTTTAATACCTAAAAAATTCAACTTAATATGGTGTTCAATGTGTGCCAAAACTGGACAGAGCTAGAAACGCCTGAAGATTTATTTATTAAAAGTGCTGTATTTTCTCACTGTTTTACTTTAGAAGCATAAATCTCAGCATAGATGATGTTTATATGTTGATTACTGAATTTCTGGATTAAAAGGTGAACTAAAGCATATTTTTAAAAGGGTTATATGCTAAAAAATAAAAATAAATAAATTAGGCGAGAAAGAAATCTACTTACTTTTTCTGTGTCCCAGCCTCAGTAACTTAGACACAGTAACATCTGCTGCAATATTTACACCTCTGATGAAATCTCACAGGTGTTTGCTTTTTTTTTGATACCAAGATTGTTTACACAGAGTTTGTAATTGCAGAGAAATACTCCATTTATTTTCGGCATGTCATTTTCGAGCAGGAAGCTCAGAAAGCCCTTTGGGACCTAGCTGGTTAAGAGAAAAGGGTTGTTTTAATTAATGGGCGTTATCATGTACCCAACCTGAACTTTCATTAGATGAAGCTGGGAGCCTAATTTTACATTTGATTTGATACATCTAATCATTCAGCTGTAACCTGACAGCACCAACATGTAAGTGACAGAATCTAGAGATAAAAATATGCAGAAGCAGACAAGACGCAGTTCACTGATGGAGCTGTCATATTGATTGTTTACCAAGATATAAAGAGAGAGCTCTGTCCTCAAATAAAAAAAGAACTTTTTTTGCCACAGTTTATGACCATTTAATCTTTTCAATATTTGATCGGTGAACATTTAATGTACTGACGGGCTGTCACAAATTTATTTTGAGATTTACAGAAGATAAATCTATTCTTTAATGTCCCCCAGTGTAACAATTTATAATTCGATCTAACATCAGCCTTCAAGGATGGCTCTGTTACAGCTGTGGCAGAGACGTTTTATTGAGCTATAGTTCATAGTGAGAGTTTGATAATAGGATTCAAAAAGCTGAATATATTTTTTTCTATCAGTAAAGACAAACACATTATAAATTATAAGCTATTATAGAGCTGTCCACATTTTGGTCAGCTAAATTTGAGATATTTCTACATAGTTTTATTATGCTAACCCTGAGCTCGATGTCTGTGGTGCACACTGGGATATTTAGCTTAGCAGTGTGCTAAAGGAAGAGATGGTCCTTCCTCAGAAAATGTCCAGGTAAGTTTTTCTGTAACCTGTAAGTAAATTGTAAGTAAAGTGTGTGCAGTAAACCTAGACTGATACATGGAAGTGTTTCTGTAATGTAGTAAAACCCCTAATCATGCTGTTTCCTAGCATTAGCTAAGCAGCTGCATAAGCTAACCAGAGTTTGAGTCTAAACCAAAGTATTAAGCATTTACATAGTTACCCACTTCAAAGTTGTGTGTTTGTGCTGCCTCCACCTTACACCCCATCACCCCCTGAGTGTCAGTTTTGTTCATCCTTTTAAAGGGAAACAGTCCAAATGTCAGGTGAGCGAGTGTAATATTAGCAGCTACCATAAGCGCTGTCAGATAGAAGACTGAGCCCCACACTGAAACTCAAAGCACTTGTAAACACAGAGCTTGTCAAACATTCAGTCATTAAACAGCCATTCATGTGCAGTATCAGTGCAAGCTGCCTGACCTTAAATCTGATGTTTATATATTGATTTCATAACTGCCCACAGCTTTCATAAAATTGACCGTGTGTTTGTTGATGCTAACAGCCAATTATTTACAGACACGTATTCTTCTCGGCATAGCAGACATTTACACTCAGCGCTTTCTTTATTTTCCCCTTTTTTTCTTTAAAGTTGGGACTTCAGGATACAAAAATATATTTTCATACTGATAAAGAAAAACAAAACAAAACTTTAAGGGTTGGTGAGGTGATCTGTAGTCATTGTCACCTCTTGAAAGCCTACTAGGTAACCCAAGTATTTCATATTTCAGGCCTGCTTATAGAACAAAATGACTGGATGTGCATCAGGTGGATGTGCATCAGGACTTTCTGGGGATGGTCTCTGCCTCGACTCTTGGAAAAACCAAGAAACTAACGGCTATCAAACCACATCTTTATTGACATAATACTAGGTGTCAAAACTCATCATTAATGAGTAGAGGGGAGGTCGTCATATGTCTTAATGGGGGAAGCTTTAGAATTACTGTTATGAAGCGTTACATTATAAAACTCTGGACATGCTCAACAGACGGTGGGTGAGGTGGGGAAGTAATTAAAAAAATTAAGCACTAACAGTAAATCAAACAAAAAGGCAGGTGCAGAATTCTTGTGACTACTTATTATTTAATACATTTTGACAGCTCATTGACACACACGCTTATTTTCTTCAAAATACACTTCCGGCTTCCTTTGCAGGTGTCACTGAAAAGACACTTTGATCATCTTACAGCCTTTACTTTGTAGGTTGAAGGACTGCTTAGCTTTCCTAGTCAGTGCATTCACATTTGCCAGAAGTTAATATTTGTGTCACACCTTATGACATTGATAAGTAGTATGGGAATATTGTTAGGCGGCAGCATCTTAATCCTTAAAAGATACTGATGATTTGAGGGATGTCTTCTTATAACGTTAATGACCAAATTAATACTCAGAATGCATTCTCATTTCTCCCCCAAGTCCATAAGCCTGCTTTTAAAAACAGTCCTCTGGCTCCCTCTGTTGGCAGAAGAAAAGTAATAGTTTTGCATAAAAGCTTGTTGTCTCTGTCGCCCTCTTCTGGCTGTGTTTGCTCCTGCACACTTCACTTCTGCCCCCCCTCTATATGCAGCGACCTCTAAGTTTGTTTTGGCACATTTTATTTCACATGTGCTCAGAGTGTTACAGCGTTGTACAGACTTTTTTTTGTTACAGTGCTCTGGAGTACTGGAGCGACATGGTGCTTCCTTGTGTCGGCGTGGTCAAACGGCTGAAAATGATCAAGCATCATGATTTATTAACACCTGCCGCAGAGGGAAATCAGGGGACCCATCAAAGAGACGTGATTTTTTTTTTATTTTCTATCATTCAATATTCTTTTCAAGCTCCTCTTGACTTTGAGCTCCCCTTGCCACTGGGGTATCCCATTATTTCGCCCACCATTTTCTCTTGAATATATAATTAAAGCCCTTTTTTCTACTGTGTCAGCAGCGGGTATTGCACAGGGTCAATAGCCTGGTGATTTAACACCGCAGCGATGAATCCAAAGAGCCACTTGTATTTATGCCCTTGAGCAAGGTTCTTGTCCTTAATTACAAAAATACACTTGTTCCAATGTGCTCTAGTATGTGTAAAATGCATCATATTTTTAAAGAGTTATGGGCTTGAATTGTTATTAATGAACTCCAGCAGCATTAACATCCCACTTTATGGTAGCAATAACATAAAGAAGTCTATTTTTCCCAGCACAGCCATATGCAAAGTAGGGCTGGTCAGTGATTACTTAGTAATTCATCCTGTTATATATAAACTTCTGGCACATAGTCCAGAGGGAAAAAACGGAGCATAAAAAGCACACACAGCTCTCTGCTGACTGTTTGGATTATTTTAAGAGGGAAAAAAAAAAATGTTGCATTTAAGATTCTTCCCCGAGGTGCTGGAGGAACTCTCCGTCTGAAGCCGAGCTGGAGATGCACACATGTATGTAAATCTACTCCTCCTCAACACCAGAGCCAATTCCCACGGAGAAGATCTCCGACTTCCACTCTCACCCACAGCAGCTTCACACCAGCGCAACCTCCTGCCATGTGTCAATGCCTAGTCTAATCTCACACCCCACACCATCTGCCGCCAGCCCCCCAATTTGGCATCCGCTGCTCAGCGGGGAGAGGGCGAACATGCAATTCACGCCTCTGCACATATTGACCACTTTTACAGATGCTGGCTGGAGCACGGAGCTTTTCAACCAAGACACAGACGGCTCTGCTTCCAGCCGAACTCAAAACTGGCGCTCCACTGATAAACATTTCATAAAACCCGTGTGTGTCCATTTTGACTGTGTAGGATGGCGGTTGTAATGCTCGTAGTTCTTGCCTTTTTAAGCAGCTTTTTGCAGATTTCTTTGCTCCTTTTTTTTCTTCTCCCGCCTCTTTGTGCCTCCTCAAAATGAAGAATCACACTGGCTTCACTATCAGCCCCACAGACTGTGTCACTCTTTACACCCCTTGTTGCAAAAGTGCTTTGAACAGTCTACCAGACCATGCTGTCCTCGCTCTCGCACTGTGTTTGTGAACTATCTAACACTTGCTTGACTAGTCATTGGTACTGTGCTTTTAGTGTGAATGTTATACTTTGCCTCGCTGGTATTTTCTTGTTTTTTAAACACAGTCCAACTGTCAGCTTGATATATTTTTGAAAGTATGGCCTCCAAATAAAAAAGAAGCCATACAATACCCTATGAGCTGCTGCTTTAATGATCGGAGTTCTTAGAGCCCCCGGGCCTGAAAAGTCAAGCCAACATGGAAGTGCATCTGCATTCTATTCAGAGACCACCAGGGGGCGACTCTTTGGGTTGCAGTGTGAGGAAGGGCATCGTAATAAAACTTTTGCTGAAGATTTACATATTAGCAGTGTTGGGAAGGTTACTTTTAAAATGTATTCCATTACAGATTACAGAATACATGCCCCAAAATGTATTCTGTAACGTATTCCGTTACGTTACTCAATGAGAGTAACGTATTCTGAATACTTTGGATTACTTAATATATTATCATGCTGTTTACAACTACATGAATGTGCTATTGCTGTGATTTATTACTGTTACTGAAGGTCCGCGGCTCCGAACCGTAGTAAAGGGACCTCTGGCTCATACGTCGGGTTCTGTGTCGGGCTCGTAGCCGAAAACTAGCTTTACTTTGTTGTCTGAGTCAACTCTGCTAGCGAGAGACAGAGAGAGGCGTTGAAAGGCTGCTCCAACAGAACTTATTGTTTTTGGAGGAAAACACGAACACGGTGTACAGTCGAGTCTTAATAGCTTACTTACAACTGGGCTCGTCAGGCTCTCTTCTTGGCTGCAGTGGTTATTATTATATTTACATGCTTCCAGCTCCCGTTTCTGCTGGATGACAACTCATACTTTTCGACTCTCCTTTTTCCTCCCACCTCGCGCTCACAGACACATAACGGGTATGGCAGTCCATTCTCCCTGCAGCACGGACTACACCGCCCATGAGGCTACATTCTTTAGAGATATGCCTGTAGCATTCTGCCTATTAGCTTAGCACAACAACAACAACAAAAAGGCCTCTCTCACCCAGGAAACACGCAGAGCAAGAGCGTCACCCTGTAACCATGGCAACCGCAACGCTGCCGCCTGGAACAACAGAACATAGCTGTCAAACAAAACCCAAACAGTCCTGACCCGCCACAATATGAAACAGGAAAGTACCGCCGTGTAATCCATTTATTTCAACAAAGTAACTGTATTCTAAATACCACCTTTTTAAACGGTACCTGTAACGGAATACAGTTACTCATATTTTGTATTTTAAATACGTAACGGCGGTACATGTATTCCGTTACTCCCCAACACTGCATATTAGATTGACTGCCACTGGCACTGTTGACTAGCAGGGCTCTTGTGGAAACTGTGCTAATGTTGGCTTAAGACGGAACAGGAGACAGAACAAAGTTCTGTCTCCTGTTCCGTTCTATGAAGAACATCCGCTCAGCATGTTCTTCATAGAACAACAAGTTCTATGAAGAACATGCCGAGCGCTGGTTTGATAGATGCGGTTACTAAGGATGGGCTGATCTTCTATGGACACTCTTTAAAAGAGCAGCCAACAGATGAAGAAGAAGACAATAAAGCAGGGTGTGATTTAGAGAGTGATTAATTTGTAACTGACAATTTCATATCGCATGAGTTGTATAGTCCTTGTCGGTCAGATGCACCCCTTCCTTGTCACATCTCAATGCTCAACATGCTCAATTCCAAAAGGCTCCAAATCTAGAGTCCACAGAACGATTCATGTAGTCGTAGTGGCTAGGTTTGTCTTATATATGCAACGAGTGAGCACGAGGAAAGTTTTATTTGACCAGATTCAATCAAATTGAACATTTTAAACTGTGCTCATGTAACAAAATGACCTGAAAAATGAACATGTAATCAAATGACTCAAAGTCAGCATTTTGGGCGTAAATATCTCTGGAGTGCAGATGACTGTGATGTCCAGTTTGCTTGCTTGCTGCCTTTCTTTGGATCAGTGCAGCCAGAAGCTTGATCTTCCACTTTGTTTTTGTTTGTTTGTTTTGAATAATAAATATGATGGCTTTTAACTCATTAACTTTTTATTGCCACTGCACAGTCCTAATTTGTACAAAAGCACAATGTAATTGGAGTAACGCTCCACATCGACGCTAAAAGAAAGGCCAGCAGTAATCACCATATACACAATATAACATAAAAAATGAACAGTATGTGCAGAAATTAAATTTGAAGCTTTCTTTAATTCTTGGGGCTCAGACATCATGCAGGATGTTTTATTGATATACAAAAACAGCAAACGAAACAACATGCTAGACAGATAATGGCTACGGTTGAGGAATGCTCAGTAAAACATATACCACTGTCAAAATATAATGTTTAAAAAAATGATCCTGTCTTCAAAGTATTATAAAAGCTGAATTGGCTAGAAATGAAATGGAACAGGCTCCAAATAATAATAATAATGATAATATAGTGGTTTTTCTAGTCTTTTGTTGTCTGTTTTTCCAGTAAACTAGCTCACAGTTTCTGGGATTGAATGACTAGTGAATACTTGAAGATATATCTACAAACAAGGACATTTATTTTAATCCTTTGTGAAGGAAAGAGGTTGTGGATTACGTAGAAAGAGCTCCAGAGTTGACATATTATCATCGTCTTTAAAAAAATCCTGCAGGTACAGAGCAATTATCGTTCATTTGATAATTAAGGATGGAAATGCAGTTTGTGCTGTAATGTCTTCCTTCTTTAATTTGTGTTTTTTCAGTTACAAATAAACTGCAAAGAAAACCACAAACACTCCAGGTGTTAGAAAAGGCACATGGAGAACTTTTTTAATGAACTAGACTGAAGCATAATTGTGTGAAATCAGTCGTTATTTGTGGACCAAAGAAAAAAATGAAAGAAAAAAATGCAAGCCTGTGATATTTAATCTTTACAAGAGTGACTTAACTTGCTGCCCAGGCGGTGTGTGAAATAGAGCATCTGCTTGTTTGGACTAATTGAAAACAGGTTGTTTGGCTGGAAGGTTACTTGTAAAATCTGTGGTGATTGGCAGCTTTTACGCTGCTTCTGCTGTAACCGCATTCTCGAAATTATTTGAAAAACTGAACAGTTTGTTACTCGCTTAGTGCTTTAGGCACACATGGAAGCGATTTAATGCATCCTCCCAGAGAAGTTGACTAAATACGAACTTATTTTAGTCTTTAGGGATCATTTTAAGTCAAAGGACTGCTTTGTAGGAATCTATTTAAATCTATTTACTCAGCATGCCTAAAGTAGAAGTTGTTTTGGGGTGCTCTCTTCATATTAGAGCAAACATTAAAATCCAATAAAAAAAAAACTTGCGTGGAGCACACATACTCACAACATACATAGATGCTGCAGATAGTTCAATAAATCATTAAAAAGCGTGCACGAGCACTGCTGCTGCTGCAAATATTTAATTACAGCGCGGAAACACAATCACCATCCTAGTTTAGCCTTGCTAATAAAGTCGGCAGAGTTCCCAATTATTACTGTGTCAAGCGCACTTCTCAAGGGCCGCAATCTTTTAAAAAAAAAAATGCAAAAGTGAGCAGCAGAAGGTCTTATTAGATTAATCGGTTCAGCCAGTGTAAAGTGTGTGGCAGACCCACAGGGAGCAGGGCCGTGGGTTGGGAGCAAGCACCCCGGCAGGCTGAAGAAGCACCGAGGAAGGCTGTTGACAGTCCCCAACCTCATTAGAGGACTAGTCAGAGGCGGCGTGTTGCAGTGCAGTCTGCTGGAATGTGCTTCCACCAAAACACTGGAAGGGCTCTGAAGCTCGCTGGTGCGTTGTAGCCATGTCAGGCCGAGAGCAGAGCCAAAGTATGTTTGTACCACTGCACTGTTTTGACATTAATTATCCTCCCACAGCCTGCAGGCTGGAGCTCGTGCTCCGGCCATCGAGAACTCGCTCTGTAGTGGTGTCTAATTTCTGATGTCAGTCTTAAAACGCTCTTTGGCACAGATTCACATGCATTAGCATTTGTGTCCATATAAAATTTTCACATCCTAACCTCTTTTTTTTTATTGCTCAAACACCCCTTTTTTTATATTCGTCAAAGCGTGTCTTTTCCACTGCAGATCCCCCAAGTATTTATTCGTTCTGCAATGCAGACTGAAACAAACGAAAAGAAAAAAAGAAAGAAGTGAATGTGTCTGAACAAAAGAGCAGTTAGCATCTGTTCTGTAACACTCTGGCCTGGTTCCAGCGTCCCTGAACTGGGTTGAGAATCTGCACCACTGGTGACATCCTGCAACTCAGGTAATGTCAAATAAAACTGACAGAGCAATAACATTTCGGCTGTCCCCGAACGGCTGCGATGGGAGTAGGGCATATCCAGAGGAGCAGACGGGGTGGTGAAAGCAGCACCTGGGTACTTATTTATCGCAATAAAATGGGTTGGAATCAGCCATGCCTTCCTAATATCCTCAGTTTAACTGCAGGAAAACAAATGAATGCAGCTCTACCTGAGAGAAGACACATCGCCAGTGAATAACCTGTTGCAGGATAAAAGCACTGTGAAGCAACAAAAACCAGGAATTTCTTTTTCCTTTTTTTTTTAATACTACATGTGACAAATAGTGTTGTGATGCTCCCAGATTGTAAGAGTGAATACTACAATGCTTCAGCAGTCCCTGGAGAAAGAAACATTGCACTATTTACAGCCCTGCTCGGTCCCGAGAAGCAGCCTGAAAAACAGCTCGTGTCACTTGCCGATGGGAACTGGGGCCAAAGTAAATGCAATGCAAAGTGCAATTATCAGCACAGGGCAACAGGCGCAGGCAGCGTGGCAGTTACTGCAAACTGCTTTCCACGGCCTCCTCGCAGCTCCACAGGCAGTGATGTAGTGGTGTTCACAAAACTCCAGATGAAGTATGGCACGGCATAAACATGACTATAAACCTCGCAGAGGCTCCGCGGCTTACTTGATGAATGCTGTCGTTGTGTTGTCCATAACGCCATGTAAACCAGGCTTATGAAATAAAAAAGATATTCAAGAAACAGTAAAAAGGCATATTTATATGGATCAAGTTCCCCATGAATGAAGATGGAAATAGGAAGGGGGCGATGCGGTGTGTTTTCAGCTAAGTGGTTCGTGTAATAGACTTTGAGTTATGGGTCTTTGTGCTAATGTATTAGAGCTGTGGACAGCTAAATTTGTCAGAACATATAAATATCTGTAAAGCTGTGCTAATCAATATTTCTTTTCATTTAAAATGGATGAAATGGCTATGTAATGTGAAAGCAGTCGCTTCTACTAAAAAATAAAAGCCAGCAGAAAGTTATTGTCTAAATTTGCAGCAACTCTTGCTTTTATTGAAATCAAATGGATAGTAAATGTTTGCTACATATGAACTGTCTGTCTTTGAAGACTTATTAGTCCCACACTGCAATTTTACTCCTTTGACAGCATAAAGCAATGGATTAAATATATCTGAAGTGATATTGTCAGTAGGAGCTTTCTGCAGGCTTTATGACGTGGAATATAAATAAATGTACTACGGTAAAGTTTTATGAATGTCTATACTGTTTAGCCTTTCGGTTCCACTTCCACGTCTCTAAGTATTGACTGTGACTTTCAGTAATTTACTCTTCAGTTGGCACTGAGACAAAATTTCAAACACTTCAAACGTATGTCAGTAATGTGAGGTAATCTATGAGATCTACTTTTGATTCCATAACATGTGATTCATCAGCATTGCCATACAAATGCATATTAGTCCAGACTTCATTTCTGATATCCAGAGAAAACAGAGCAACGTTTCCCTGGGTGCGACTGGACAGACTCTGGGGAATCACCGATTCCAAAAAACAAAAGTAAAGCAGACTATGGCTACGTCCACACGTACACGGGTATTTTTGAAAACGGAAAATCTCCGTTTTCAAAAATACCCGTGTACGTGTGGACGTAGCCTATATCAAAAGAAACCTGAGTACATGCACTCAAAATAAATCTGCACACAATGTAAACTTCAGTGTACCTTTGTTACATAGAACAATTTGAAACGTTACATTTAATGAAACCTCTTCAAATTAATTTTACTTGATCACTATACATTAAATTTATACTAATCAAATTACCTTTATTATTACTTGTTTAAATAAAAAGTTTGAAGTAGTGCTGTCAGCGTTAATCTCGTTAAAATTAGGTTAGCGCCATAACCACATTAACGCAGCAAATCTCCATTAGCGAGTTAACGCGGATTGCCCTGTGCGTGGGGCTGGACGGCATCAACACGTTAACGAGATAACCGCGTTTAACCGTGCAGCTCTCGCACGGGGCGATCCGCGTTAACTTGCTAACTGAGATTTGCTGCGTTAATGCGGTTATGGCGTTAACGTCATTTTAACGAGATTAACGCTGACAGCACTAGTTTGAAGTTTTACATTTCAACTGCATTTTACTCAGAATTATTGCATCAAGTTTATTGACTATTGTTACTATTAGCATTTATTTTGTCCCATCCTTTATTGCAGCGGTCCCCAACCTTTTTTGCGCCACGGACCGGTTTATGCCCGACAATATTTTCATGGACCGGCCTTTAAGGTGTCGCGGAAAAATACAACAAAATAAAACTAGTACCAAAAAAAAAGAAGATTTATTCATAACACACGTGAAAAGACCCAGGAAAACCGAGTTAACAATAAAAACGATACCAAAAAACCCTGAAAACCGATAAAAACCCTGAAAACTATACATTTCACACCTGAGTCTCAACTCTCGCGGCCCGGTACCAAACGACTCACGGACCGGTACCGGTCCGAGGCCCGGGGGTTGGGGACCGCTGCTTTATTGGATCATTGAAGGAATATGCTCAAAACTACTTATGTGGCAGTGCTTTGCACATTATGCTCACTACATTAATTCTTATATCACTACTATCCCCCTATTCTAATGACTGTTTTCCTGTCTGCGTTGTTATTTAAGTCTTCCATGTCCTTGACCTGAATATATCTCATTCAGCTGCTGTCCTGTTTTGTTCATAATAATAATAATAAAAACAAAACAAACAACCCCAGCCGAGAGGTGACTACCTTGGTGGCCATGTGGAAGTCTGTAACATATATAAATATTTATTTATTGTGAAGCATGTTTAAGGGATAGAAAATTAGATTTAGCGTGTGGAGGTGCCCCACTTACCTGTGAAGCATGTCTTGGCTAATACTGCACACTGAAAGTCAGAGGTACAGGAAATTGTGGCATGGGCTGTATCAAAGCTAGATTACCATCTTCTATTAGATTTACCACATTTCTTTGTGCTAATTTAATAGAAAACATGTTAGGATATATGATATGACTGATATGATAAGGGCATCTAGCTTTCAGGTTCAAGTTCCTAGACAAATCAAATTAACACGCCAGTTGCATTTTAACATACGAAAACCATACACACTGAGCATGACTACGGGATTTAAAGTCATGTGAGAGAGAGGACTTCCCATCCAGTGTTGGAAAAAACATTTACTGTACATCAGGAAACTGACCCTCGTTGAAACCTTAGGTACTCGCTGCAGTCCTTCTCGTTGCCATGTTAGCTGATATTCTGGCACGTCTCACATATTCTTGAAAGCCACAACACTTGAACCTCTGGTGTATTCCTACTTTATGCTGCTACAGCAGTTAAAGAATATATATGCACTTGTAATAGGAATAACCATAAATTAATGAGAAAAGAAGTAAGAAGAAGAAGAAAGATTTGTGTCTGCAGAATCACAAAGGATCCTGACACATTTGGTGAAGGAGGATTTCTTTTAGAAGTCTAGTGGAAGTGTGCTCTTGGTTTCACAGTCTGTCCTTGTCCGGCAGCCCCTTCCTGTGTTTCACCGGTCCAGGAAACACAAAGAGAATAGGCAAAGATAGGAGGGTTCCTGGAGACTTGATGCTGCCCATTGATGTTTGAACCAAGTTTTTCAGCCATTTCTGCAGAAGGCAAGTTTTGAGTGTGAAAGTGCACCTACATCATGGCACTGCACTGGCATGAACAAAGAGACTAAGGTATGAGACTTACTGCAGAGATGTTGCTCTGGAGCAATATAAGCATCTCACCGTGCCCTTGGCGTGGGTCTCCTAATTTCCTTTTGATGTAAACAGAATTATTAGCCTCCTATATTACAAACCCACAGGGTAAAAGGAGAGCTATAATGAACAATGCACATATAGCAAAGTCACACTGAAATGGAAAACACATGCACCTCAAGATCATTAGAAGTGTATTATCCCAACAGAATATCATCAGCCAGCGATTCCCTTTAACAGCAGCACTCAACGTTCCTCAGACTTTGCTCACACAGCAACTTATCATGGTTGTGTGCACATATCAATGTGTCAAGCCCTTTGTCCTTGAGTTGCAACATGGAAGTAATTTGCAGCTGGTGAGGGGTGTGCGGCGGGAGCTGCAAACGCACCAATTATACTGACATTCGCTTTTCTGCTCACTTGTCTTTCACAACACACAAGGGCTAGTGCTCCAATGTGCAATGAAAGGAAGTGCACAAGTGAAATCCCTCGATCCCTGAGAGAGAGCAGAGGCAATAATTACGGGCCAACACATTTGATTTATGGTAGAGCTACATTCCTTTAGCATGGTTATAAAATACTCCCAAGACCTGCCTGAGTGTGATACAGAGAGCATCAACATGTCACATGTTTACTTTGTGGTGCAATGAATGTCTGGCTTGATATGAGAAAATCCAGCAGTGAAAAAAAATACTTGTGTTATCCTTTTTTTAGTCGCTTCAGTGAATCATTGCAACCTTCTGCCATTGTTCAAACTGAAAACGAGTAAAAGGGGACATTTTGACACAGACAGTCTGATGACATTATAGACGAGAAGGAAAAAGACTGGAGACAAACCTGATATTCCCCTGAAATCTGTGATTGAGTCCTTTCTTGGGATATGCCGATGGCTCAGCTACTCACAAGCTTTAAATATCAGCCAGTCAATATAGTGTTGAAATAATGAAATAAACCAGCAGCAGAATATGTATTAACACGAAGCACAGCAATGTCATTTTGAAAATATGATCCTGACAGCGCTGATGCCTGACTCAGTCAAATTTGAGATCACCATAAAAATCCTTTTACCGCAGATCAATGCCGAGCCATAAGGTCACATCATTTCTCTTTTAGAGCTTTGTGCTTGGTAGCTTAGTGCCTCCCTAACTAAGCTTGAATACATACAGTGTTTCAGCGTACAGCCTACACACTATCAGCAAATGGCATTTATAAAACCAGCGTTTGTAGAAACTGTGGTTTATGAGGGTTAACAGGCTGTTATGGGTAATGCATACTGTAATCATGTAAAGGTTGCAAAAGACATTATCTATCATGTATCCTCGGTGTTCTGGTGCCGCAGCAGCAACAGCTGCTTCAAGATTTGGGCTAAGAGCTTACAGATTTAACGTGATTCACGCTAAATATTACAACTTTAATGCACAGAATAAAAGCTCAGACCTTGTTTTCTATCATTAAGAATGCGTACTAGGCTGCATTATGAGTAAGTAGTGCACTTTTTAAATAAAAAGGAACATGTCGGATTGCTATATGTCCCTCATGTCTGAGCACATGCTTGATTTTAAAGCGTGAAAGCTCCAGAAAGCATGTGTTACATACTAGGTATGTGATACAAAAAGGTTTCTCCTGTTTGAGCCCTGTGATCACATTGTAGACTACAGCAGTGGAATATACATTTATTATGACAAAAGTATCTTTTTTAAAATCAAAAAACATTAAAAACAATAACAATTATTAAAACTGGCAACTTTATTTGTCATTAGGCCATTACTTTTGTTCTTTTTAACTATTCTTTTTATTTTTGTCTATCTATCTATCTATCTATAAGTTTAAACCCAGATTTTATATTTCAAATGACAACTTTACTGTCACCTTTATGCATAAAACATATATTTAACTTTCTTGCTTTGACAGCAACATGCTGTTATCAAGAGAAAGCCATCAAAAGTTGTGATTTTTAAACACGACATATTTCTTTGATGATGAAATACTTTTGTCTTAGTAATGAGAATACAATAACATGAAAGTACTGTACTCTCTTTTTCATGATTAGGGGAAAGATCCTGATCTGAAAAGATTTCCTTCTTCTTCTTTGTTTTTTTGAGGTTTTATGACAATATCTTCTAGAAGAAAATGACAGGGATTAAAAGGGAGTGCCACTGCTGTGTCTTCTGTTATCACAAAAGGCATATTCTGTGTTTACATCTACAGAGTTTTAAACATTGCATTACAAAGTGTCCTAGAAGATTAATAAATCTGTGGTCACCGTAGGGGCTTGAGCCATTCCTAAGAAACAACAAAGAGGCATCCACAGTCATAGTGCACTGATATGAATCCTCCACAACTAAAGCTACTGTAATTAGGCTCTCATGCTGACTTACTATGATGTAATGAAATACGTAAGTTTCTGGCAAAGCTCATGAGAGGTTGTTAAGTTTCTCTTGTTTGTTTTACTGCCAGAACAAACAGTTCTGTCACTTTCTCCCTATTTATTCTCAAATCAAGGCTTCATATCATACATGATAAATTCTCTGCTACCTATTAACTTTCGTAATGTGTCACGTTTACAGAGAATAATAACAGCTGCCATCCTTTTCAGCAGAACTATTTCAGCTCCGCATCTTGAGACAGTGTCTGTCCTAGATTGAGGCTCCAAGGATACTGAGATGCATTAAATGTCCTATGTAAGGCCACCATGTATGCTGTGAAGTCAGGCAAATGTTCCATAAATGAATGTTATGTTATAATCTAGCCCTGATTATTGTCTAATTTTTATTACCATCATCAAATGGAAGGTCCTTAGAACAGGCTTCCCTAGACCTATTCTTTTCACAAGATGAATCTATTGTGCAATTTTTCACTCAGCTCGCCCACTGATGGCCTCCCCACCAACAAACTCAATCTTTTCTATGTGCCTGCCTTCAGTGCTCTCTATCCTGATAAAGTCTGGATGACATCTTAATAAAGGCTGGATGACCTTTCCCTGGCAGTGCAGAATGTATCATCTGGGCTCCACACACCTGACCACACAGTGCTTTGGTCCAGTGCCTATGTCATAATGTGCAAGATGTTTCTGTCTCTAATTAGGCAGGAAAACAATTAGACTGTTTTGACATAGGCATACAGAACGAATAGATATCTAAAATTACAATTCCTTCTATGATTAGTATCGGCCGCGCCCAAGATCAAAGGGAGTTTTCTGTAATCTGGTTAGGTGCATATGTCTGTCTGTGTTTAAATGTGAAGCTTCTGTTAAAATATGGATGTGGTTTATTCATACACTTTGCATTTGTAGATCTCAAGAGTGAAGCCCCATTGTGAAAATGGGTATACCCCAACCAGTTGTGAGTGGATCCAGTGGAGGTGAAATCCAGTCCTAATACCCAGTCTTGAAGGCCTTGAGAGCAGTCAGCGACTCCATGGTAACCACTGGTTGCTAGGCAAAAATGTGTTGTGAGTGGTTGCGGGAGGTTGCTGAGTGTCACTAGGTAAAATCGGTCACAAAGAGATTGCTGCACCAAAAACCTTGTTTTAAATGTTTGCTTCCTAGCAGATTGTGATGGTTGCCCATGATCTTCTATGGAAACTAGAGACTTGTCTGCAAACACTTGGCAACTTCTCACTGAGTGATCATGAAAGAGTTTGATGCAAACCAGAAACAAACACTATTCACCATCAACACAACTTATTTAGAAGGCAAACTTTCACTAATTCCAATATTACTCAGCAACAATCAACAACTTCCTGCAACCAGTCTAATGCCTATTGGTGGACAATTTTCTCGTTGTAGAGAGACACCTGAGTGCATAGAAGTCCATGATGAAATAACCCTTTAGCTAGTTGAAAGCTCATTCTTAACCTTGGAAAGAAAAAAAGCTACAAGCTTTTACACTTAATTTTGAACTCTTCTGGCCATACACTTAATGGACCTTGGAGCAAATTTACATTTTAAATGAGTCAACAAAAGGCTTGACATTTGCTTTACATTTTTAATGTCTAATTTTTAAAGCAAATGTTCTTTGCTGTGACATTTTTTTTTCTCAAATAAACGTTACAATCAGTACTTACTGAGGTCAACACAGCAGCTAGAGGTCAATGCAAAACAACCACACATGATCATTCAGAGAATGTGCCACATCTTTATACAAATAATGAAAAGCAGAAGCTACTTAACACTCAGTGCATACCGTTTTGAATCTGTTCTGCTGCTTTTTCTTATTTTCTTTCTTTTTTTACATCATGACTAATAGACTTAATAAAGTAACATGGTAAATATTCACCTTTTGAATCACTAAAAACCCAAGTTTTGAATGCAAAGAAAAGCCATATGATGTAGAAGATCTAATTGTAATGGATAACTACCATTTAGTTACATTCACACATGATTAAACATTTGTAAAATGAAGTTCAGATTCAGACTGGCGTGAGGTTAATGTTAAAGTTTCAGTGATGGAATTGTTGAATTCGTACCACTGCCTCATTTGTTGTTTGGATATTATCCACCGTAATTAAAAGGACAAAAGCTATTCTTGCTTTTATTATTGGAGCTGTTACTTTATTTCTTTTGTCATGAAAATTGCCCGCACTCAAATTCATGTTGAAAGGTCCAGCGCAATCAGGCAATATACAGCCCGATATTATTGTTGTCTGACAAAGCGCAGTAATAAAACAACCCTGCTTATCATTTCTAAAACGATTTATTAATTTCCTGTTTTAATGTTCAAGTGAACAACAGCATCACTGTCTCGCCTTTTTCAGATGAACAAAGGCTGGGCAATTAGCCAGACTGGTCAGGTTTAAAATGATTCGCTCCCCTACCAGTATAGCATCTGCAGGATCAACACCCAAACATGCATAAATGGCAATTATTATTATATTTAAAAGTGTTTGTGGAGATTGTAGTTGATTATTTTTTCCAGACTAACTAAGCATTTCTCCAAAGTTTCAATTCCAGAAATCTTTGCTTGAAAAAAGATAGTTTGGTTAAACGTTTACATACAGTCAGAGTCTTTTTTCATGGACTGGATGCACAATATTTATTTCATTAAATAACTAAAAAGTGGTTCTATGGTGAAGTGGCTCTTGCAAATAAGTTAGTAGCTGAAAGAAATTCCTAAAAGTAGCACAACTGCTGCTAATCATCAATGTGGGGAGCATTTTAAAGCAATTTCTAAACATTCTGAAGTCCTTCATTCTGCAGTGAGAATAACTATTCGTAAGTGGAAAACATTGAAGACAGTAGCCAGAAGTGGAAACACATTCACCTCAAAGTCAGACTGAGCAATGCTCAGAGAAAGTGTAAACATGACTCTACAGGCCTTTGTTAGCATGTTAAATATTAAAGTTCATGTTATTAGAAAAGAAAAACTGAATAATATATAGCTTGTTTGGAATTATTCCCAGGAAGAAAGTATCTTCTCTTGAAGAAGAACATGGTAGCCTGACTTTAGTTTGCAAAGTTGGAGATGAACAACATACGAGACTTCTGTAATAATATCCTTTGGATAGATGAGACCAAAGTGGACATATCTTGATGATATGGTGTCTTTGGTTTTTGTCAAAGGTGGAGCCAAACACCTCATAAAAATCACCAAGCACTGTGTGGAACTTGTCTTTCAGCCATAGGATTTAGGCATCTTGCTGTTGTTGACTTGACCATGAAATCCTTTGTATACTAAGGTATTCTAGAGTAAATTGTGAGGCCATCTGTCAGACAGCTAAAGCTCTACCATCATGCAACAAGCTAGTGATCCAAAGTACAGCAGCAAATCTGAAATAGCTCAAAGTCTGGACCTCAACCTGATTGAAATGCTGTGGCAGAACCTTAAAGAGGTATGGCTGCAAACCTCAATGAATTGAAGCAATGTTGTAAAGAAGAGTAGAGCAAATTTTTTCTGAGTCATACAAAAAGCAATTACTTTAAGTTATTGCTGCTAAACGTGGTTTTACAAACCTTTGAAACATCTTCTTTTGCACACTCATTTGTGATTCTATTTAAGTAATTTTAAAGCTGGTGAATTTTTATGATGTCCTCATATGTAATACTTTAAAACTCAAACAGGGTGTACTGTGTTGTTACCCCTGACTATATAAATTAATATTAATGTAGACTAATAGATTAATAATCTGGTGGAGCTGAATGTTTGAATTTTACATTTAAGGTACTGTAGGACCTCTTCACTTTCATTTAGTGATCATGAATGACTACAGCTGATAGCTTCTCTGAGCCAACATGACCAGCACACAATGAAATGAAAAGTGTCCAGAGGGCTCAGGAGAGATTTGAGAATGAGATCACAGATTTACACAAGACTCAATCTCGGAGTACTTCTAGAGAAATGCATATTTCAATATAATCAGCTCAAACAACTGTGTAAGTTATTGCAGAGTGAAGTCGCCTTTTCAAAAATACCCAAGCTGTCACCAGCAGATGAAAGACAGATGATGTTCAGATGGCCAAAAACAACAAAGAAACCACCCAGACGCAGACCTGCTATGAACTGGAAGCTGCTGTAACATTGGTGTCACTGACTACTCTCAAAAGCTGGCCAACATGAGAAAGATAAGTTTGCTAAGAAGTCTTTGAGCTTGACTAAAATTGGCAGTTGACCTCTTCAAAAAATGCGCATGTCAGACGAGACAAACATTTTGTTTCTTGGTTACACTAAACACAGTTATGTTGGAGGAGCAAAGGTGAGGCAAAGGTGAGCTATCCATAACTCGAATTTTCAGTTATGTATATAAAAATGTTTGCTACAGGGGAACAAGGAAATAACATCTTTCACAGAGCTTCCTGATTAGCAGAGCTAACTGTCTTCTCTGAAAAAAACTTTCTTGGAGTTCTCAGTTGACTACACTGGCTCCAGGGGCGTTTTGATTCATTTTGCTTCAGCACCCCCAAAATGAAGCAAAACGCCCCCAAAGATTTCTTACTTTTCTGACAATATTTGCTGTTTGTGTGACACACTACTAAAAATATAAAAAGCACACAGTACTTGGTTGAGATGTAACGTTTTAACAACAAAAGTATAGATATCCCCCCCCCCCCCTCCCAAAATGGTTTGTTCCAGCTCGGCTCTCCCCTACTCTGGCTCTAGCGCTCTTGCTGCCAGAGCGATGGTGGCTCAGCTGAGCGGAGGTGTAAGTGCCTGGCTTAAAACAGGACATATTAGCTGCATTTAACCTTCAGTTACTCTTTATATAGTTAGGTAGGAGTCAGACCATGTTTCTTTTTAGCTGAAAAACATTACACCAGGTAACCTGCAGTGTTAAACATGTGTTTTCCGAGGATATTTGCTATCCTACAATCCGTCCTGCTCTGTAGTAAAATCAGCAACATCTGACCGCCCTGTTGCTCCCATTGAAATTTATACAGCCTATTTAAAATCTAAAACTTAAAATTGTTTTAGCCTACTGTTGTTACCACTGTCCTGTTTGAAATGGAATGAGAGAAGCTGCTTATTTTGTCATATGTGCCAATATTAAACCCACACAGCAAATCCAGCATGTCCAGATTAACACTGTCAGATTTGATTTCAACACTTTTAAAGTGTCTATATGGGTCCACACCAGAGAGTGTTAATATAACTCTTTTTGGAGAGTTGGTACGTTAACTCTGATTTAGTGTTAAACACCAAATCTGTCTGGAGTTGATAATTTAACACTTGGTGTTAAGAGTTTATATATTAACTCTCAAAGAGTATTTTAGTTTAACTACGTAAGAGTTATCTTCTAATTAATTCTAAAAAGCGGGAATTTTACTGTTCTGAACTTCTAGAAATTTCTTTTGGAAATAAACATTTACTAAAAAGATGCAATGGTTTTTGAAAAACATTTATTCTGAACTGTGCACCACAATTTCAAAACATTTTCTAAAGATGTAACAGTGTACATGTTCTCACTTTCATTAGAATTTTGTTTATCAAAAGGTCTGACATAGGTGAGCTGGTAAATGCAAATAACAGCATTCTCATCACTTATTTCAATAAATACAAAATACAATATGCATGTCCTTCATTCATCACTTTGTGGAACTTCAGCGCACTTCTGCTCTCCCCCATATTCCGTCTTCACAAGCATATCCTATGTGGAGATTGAATAAAAATTAGTTGACACTAATTAATGGCACAAATCAATTGCAGCACAGAAAAAAAAAGGAATCGTTTTTGAGCCATTACTTGTGTAAAGTATTTTCCCAAAAGACAAGGACACAGACAACAGGTAATACTGAACTAAATGTAAAACCTCAACCTTTTTCATTTTTTCCTAAACGGTGTGCACAAAACTCTGGAGGGATCTAAATGCTAACGTAGAACTCAGTCAGGACGTCTGCTACTGCTGTTTGCTCGTTTTTTATGGGAGATCGTTTTCAGGCTTCAAGTAGCACCATTATACCAACATTTCACATTGTAGACATTGTTTTAAGTGTATTTGACCAAGAAATTTGACTGAAAATTCACATGCAAGCTTTTTTTCAAGGCTGTGGTATTTGCCGCAAACAATACCTTTCAGCTAGCTAAAACAGCGAGCGGTGTTATCAGCGAGCAACACGGCTAATGCCTTCCACACAGCTTTGTCTCAACTCCAAAGAGCCACAGAAGTAAAAGCTAATAATAATAATTGAAACAATCTTTGAAAAAATGACTTACCAAGCATGGCAAACAACTCAACTATGTAGAGCAAAATGTTCTGAAACGGCTTCACTTCAGCTTCGATTGGAGCCGTGCTGGGGGCGGAGTCTGTGAATTTACTCTATTAGTGTCATAGCCCCTGTAGGAGTTCAGAGTTAAGAGGTCAAGAGTTAATGTTTCCATTGTAACACCTCCAGATTTGAAATAGAAACACTCATTTTTAACACTCGATTTTAACTACTATCATTTTACACCTCAGAGTTACATTAAAAGAATGTGACTCTACTTAGAGTAAAATTAACTCTAAGACTACTAACACCAAAACATTTAACACTTTTGAATTTGCTGTGCAGGAGCCACATTCAGGTAAAAGTGTAAAATCAAATGATCCGTCAATAAAGAATAATGTTGGATCAGTGTTTCAGTATTTATATATTTTATTAGATGTTCATGTGGTTTGGTTATTTGCCTTTTGGTTGAAAGTAAACTGAGAGAGAACTTTTTGTTAGTGATCTTAATAGTATTTTTTTTCATATTAATGTAATTTTTTTTAATCTAATTGAATACAATCTATTTGTGTATGACTGTCAGTCCAAACAGGGAGAGAGAGGAAAGAGGGGAATGTGAGGAGGAAGTACAAGGTCAGGAAGAACCAGGTAAGAAAACAGGCAGGGAATAGTGACAGCAAAACAGAAACTGTTAAACTGCTTGAGAGAGTTGACCACCAAAAGTGATAGACAGATTTGTCAACCTCAAGGTGACGCCACATAAGTTAAAATAAAATAAATAAATCTGCAGAGCCATAGTAGTATCTGCAGTAAAGATCTTTTCATACATTGTACCATAGGCAAAGTTGCCTCCATTTTTATAATTCTTTTATCAATATTTTGTACATTTCTACATTTCGAGGACTCTATTTTTGGAGTGTATTTTTATATATCTGTATTGTATTATACATACACATTAAAAGTGAACCTCTGTCCAAACAATGCACTCAGTTTACTTCTCATTTACTATGAGCATCATTTTCCCCCAGTAATTAAGGTTAGGATATGTATTTTTTTTTATTCCAATCCATTCTTCATTTGCAGCATTTAAATAACCTTTATCAGATTTTATGGTTTTGTTAAAGACTTTAAAAAAAAGTTTTGCTTTTCTTTTACGAATTTGGGGATTCAATTGTGTTAAAATGTACAAAACAGTGATGTCATGTTTTGTGACGAGGACCCAGGCACAGAGAGACTTGATGAATTTAAGAATCTTATGATTTAATAAAGAAATTTACAGACTTGCACAGAGATGGTAAAATTATGATGACTGATAATGGAAACGAAGACAACAGAGGACAAGGACAGAGAGGAACAGGGGTTTAAATGCACCAAGGAGACAGTCGGAGAGAACTCAGGACAACTGGAGACATTTAAAGATGCCTGGACTGACAGAGACAGGGAAGAAGTCTCATCGTGACGAGTAAAGTTTATCTTGCCTGGCTGGGCAGCTCTCTGGGTGCTCAGCACCCCCAAAGCTCTGATCCTAGAATCGCCCCTGACTGGCTCCATATTTCAATTTAGTCTGTGGATATGTTGGACAATCAACACTGCATGGCCTTGTTTAAAAAGGCCAAATTAAAATGGGAGATGCTGATGGTGACTCATTTGCCTTTTTAATAGAAGCAAAGCCTTTAAACTAGCTGACTAAACTAAAAGACGGAAACCCCTCGGAAATCATTTAAAACTGAGCACACTTTAAATGGGTGAAGCTAAGCATTGTAGCCAAACAAATATTTAATGCATTATTAATTAGCGATGTGAAACTTTTTTGTCACATTCCTCGCTGGTCAAATCATGTTTTAAATGTCAGTTAAATTTAGACTGCATAAAACATTGCAAACACAAACAATATGGGATTAGTTTAGTTTAGCAGAATTTGGCTAACCTTAGCAGTGACAGCAGCAGTAGCATTGTTTCCATGCTAGCATCCACACGCTAGTGCGGAACACTACAGCTAGCTTTGGTTGCTCCATTATAATCCAGCCTTTTCTGACAAAGTCAAGATTCAGCTTCTCTCATTCTCTATCTGTCTTGTTTAAATATAGAAGTGCTGCACAACAGTGCTAGTTTGCTCGGCTGTCAGCTGTTTACTTTCCTCCCCACTCGTTTACAATTTCCATTCACAGAGGACGAGAGGATGAGGGCACAGCTCTCTGTTAATGGTGCAACCAAAGTTAGTGGCCAGTGGTATTGTAACATCTTTGAATCAGTAACTCATAGTCAGTGTTGGGAAGGTTACTTTTAAAATGTATTCCATTACAGAATACATGCCCCAAAATGTATTCTGTAACGTATTCCATTACGTTACTCAATGAGAGTAACGTATTCTGAATACTTTGGATTACTTAATATATTATCATGCTGTTTACAACTACATGAATGTACTATTGCTGTGATTTATTACTGTTACTGAAGGTCTGCGGCTCCGAACCGTAGTAAAGGGACCTCTGGCTAATACGGTGGGTTCTGTGTCGGGCTCGTAGCCGAAAAATAGCTTTACTTTGTTGTCTGGGTCAACTTTGCTAGCGAGAGACAGAGAGAGGCGTTGAAAGGCTGCTCCAACGGAACTTATTGTTTTTGGAGGAAAACACGAACACGGTGTACAGTCGAGTCTTAATAACTTACTTACAACTGGGCTCGTCAGGCACTCTTCTTGGCTGCAGTGGTTATTATTATATTTACATGCTTCCAGCTCCCGTTTTTGCTCGATGACAGCTCATACTTTTCCTTTTTCTCCCTTCCTCGCTCACAGACACATAACGTGTATGGCAGTCCATTCTCCCTGCAGCACGGACTACACTGCCCATGATGCTACATTCTTTAGAGCTATACCTGTAGCATTCTGCCTGTTAGCTTAGCACAACAACAACAGGCGCTCTCTCACCCAGGAAACACGCAGAGAGAGCGTCACCCTCTAACCATGGCAACCGTAACGCTGCCACCTGGAACAACAGAACATAGCTGTCAAACAAAACCCAAACAGTCCTGACCCGCCACAGTATGAAACAGGGAAGTACCGCCGTGTAATCCGTTTATTTCAACAAAGTAACTGTATTCTAAATACCACCTTTTTAAACGGTAACTGTAACGGAATACAGTTACTCATATTTTGTGTTTTAAATACATAACGGCGGTACATGTATTCCGTTACTCCCCAACACTGCTCATAGTGCACATTAATAAAATGCAAATAATAGTTTTAACCGACTAGCAAGTGCAGACAACATTAATGTGTAGTGAAACAGTCATGCAATGCTTAATTAAAATGTGTAGGATGTATTAACACATCAAACAACATTCAGTCATAACCAAAAGCTTTAGGCCATTCTATGCATCATTAATGCACTCTGGGCCAGATTTCCTTAGACACATGCATATAAAATACTCTCCAATACCTAAGACCCGATGTATATATTAAACAGGAGCAAGCATAATTTCTTTGAGAGTTACTGCACTCCTTATTCTACATTTAATGGCAACAGCACATATAAAAAAACGATGACCATAACACTTGTGCATGCATTGCACTGATTTGCTAATATTATGTAATTAGCAGTAGTTATGTGTACGAGCAGGCAAAACACGGGGCAAATGGGATTTATGAGAACTGCAAGGTAGATTATAGCAATGTGGCTTGTTAAGTTAAAACAAATCAAAAATATACATTCTAACTAATTCTTATAAGAAAACAAGAACAATAATTGTGAGCGTACCTATGTGATTATTTTATTTTGCAAACAGAAGGTGGAGAATTATGCTTTGTTCTCATTAAATGAATGAATTTTCTTTGTGACTGCAACTACTATTCTTATCTTTTACTGTGTTTAACGTTTAGTAGTTAACTCTTAGTGTGTTAGTACAATGTCAGCTGTATAATGAAGCAGAAATGCTGGCTACCAGAATTTTTATTGTTTTAAATAATCTTTTTGCCTGCATGCACATGTAAAATGAAAGGATGGGCACACACTGATTTTTATCATATGATTCACGTAATGCAGGATTTCTTTTTATTCCCACACCTTAATTTTCCATCATGCTCATCTTTTAAGTAAGAATTTATGAGCATGTTGCCTTTAATCACAATCTAAATTGATCTAATTAAGCATAAGGGTCTAATTTAAAATAAAGATTTTAAAACTAACATCAAACTGCAGTACATATAATGAAGACACTCTGTGCATCAGTCTCAGGCTTTTCACTGAATTTGGGAACATTTTTCTGTGTATCATTTGCTAGGATTGTCACTTATGAATATTATGAATAGTGCTATAAAGCTGCCTCAACACAAGTGCACGAACACAGGAATACAGCACCGGACTGAGAGAGCAAGGAGCTGTTCTCTATCATCTGCTTCCCCTTTGCAGATACAGGTTACCTCAGTAGAACAGCTGCTGTTTCAAGAGAGACAGCTCATCAAGATGAGTGAAGTGTCGGGGCAGGATCCTGTCTGTTCACAGGACTGAGGGAGGATAACAGCACAACATCTGTCTCAAATAAAAGGTACTGTAGTAGTGCTAGTATCAGGAAATGCAATGTATATAGTAAAAATGTACTATAATGTGCAGAATTCTTGGTGAGTGCTTATGTCTTTAAAAAAAGGGTTGATAGCTGAAACTTTTTTCAATGTCTTTATTAAGTTTTTGTTATTTAATACCCTTTGATCCCTCTGACGATCGACCTATCAACACAACCATCGATTGATCCATTTGTCGATCCGTTTCCTTAATCACTATTCAGGGATGTGTGTGGCTGTAGCCTATCACAGCTGTCCTACGGTGAAAAACAGGGTAAGACCCAGGACAGGTTGCAGGACTTCTTCTATTCCACTGAAACAAATAAATAAATAAAAATAACAGACCTTCATTAAGAATAACTGACTTGTTTTGAAGTCTTTCAGCTTTTCATCAGACTATCTTTGCATATTTATAGCCAGCACAGAATTAATGTGACACAACAAATATCAGTCAACATACACTATATTACCAAAAATATTCACACGGATATGAACTTGATTGGCATCCCATTCTTAAGCCCTAGGGTTTACTATGTCAGCCCACCCTTTGCAGCTATAACAGCTGGGAAGACTTTCCACAAGGTTTAGGAGAGTGTTTACGGGAATTTTGATCATTCTTCCAAAAGTGCATTTGTGAGGCTAGACACTGAAGTTGGATGAGAAAGCCTGATTCTCATCCCTGCTCCAATTCATCCCAAAAATGCTCTCTCAGGTGGAATTCAGGACTCTGTGCAGGCCAGTCAGCTTCTTCCACACCAAACTCGCTCATACACATCTTTACACATCTTGCGTTGTGCAAGAGGCCATCCGCAAACTGTTCTCACAAAGTTAACGGAATAAAATTGTCCAAACTCTCTTAGTGTGCAGTAGCATTAAGAACTACTTTCACTGGAACTAAAGCCCCTTTTCCATTAGTATCTGCTTGGATCGAGTCGCCATGGTTTGCCACGGTTCACCATGGTTTTCAGAGTTTTCCATTAGGTCATAGTACCTGATGCCATAGTACCTGCTTGGCTGGGGTTCCAAGCAACCCGAGCAAGTACTAAAATGTGACGTTATCAGACTGCACACAACCGTTTGGCTGGTCAATGGCATTACTTGATGAGTCGTAAGAGGGTCTCATCAACGAAAATCAAACCCGCTATTTTTGAAAAAAAAAAAAATACAAATAAATGTGTGTGTACATATGAACTTTATGAAGGCTATGAACCTTTGCTGTTTTTTGCAAGTAGTAATTTTTGAGTAACCATCAAATTCCAACAAACTGTCCATGCTTGCTTTGTACTCGACCTTTATTAAAACTGAATGCACTTGACAGAACTGTGATAATGACTAACTTGGGTTTTGTGGAAGCTCTGGAAAATGTTTAACTGCAACAGCTTCTTAAATACATAATTGAATATGTGTTTATTCAAATAAGCACATATTAATGAAAATTACAAATTGTGCTACATTTAGCTGCAATATCAGGGGTCATTTGTTTCTGATATTTCTCTGTTTTCTATTTGCCATTTAAACAAAATAGCAGTCATGCTTCACTCAAAAAGGCTTCAACAATCTAATGGGTATAGACATACACTGGAAACTGAGACTGTTACGTGTCTGCAGGCTGCCTGGAGTTGAGAATCATGAATTAATCAGGTTCGGTATGACTTTCACTGGTAATCAGCACCAGTGAAATATCATATCAGAATCAAAAATACTGATGGATGCCAGCGCTACCCCTGAGCGTCCTAGTAGATGCACCTATGGTATAAATTTGAAAACTCCTACGTCGCCTCATTGTCAAGTTATCATATTCCCAATCCTGAGTGTCTACACCGCCCGCTCAGCAGCTTGACGGATCAACAACGATAGCCCATCAGGCTTTTATGGCTGAAGGGGAAAAACAGTTGACTTGAATATATACAAACCGATGCACTGATAAATGAATGGTACTAAAAAAATAATCCATATCTATTGCAAGAAAAATACAATATCTTACTCAGTGTTAATCAGGTGTAATAGAGTAGTCAATTAATAACATATACTTAAATATGTATATAATTCATGACAAGTACATGCATAAATAAAAGAAGCAGCTATACCATTACATGTCAGCTACTAGATTTGACATGTTTATCTTTACAAAATTATCTCTTAAATGACGCAATTGCTTTAGTTATTTCCAGGGAAAAATGATTAACAAGCACTTTGCTAGCAATAAGATTACTGGACAAGATGTGCCAGTGTTGTGACTGTATTGGGAAAGGATTGGGAAATGGCTGAAAAAGCAGAGGTCAACCCCCCCGCCCCCACACACACACACACCCCCGTTCCAATCTGTTCTGAGTAGAGTGATTGAGCGCTTACAGATTACATCCATGAGTTTGTCTCTCATTAAATCGCTTTAATCAGAACTTTATTTCTTGAAAATGGGTTTGAAATCATTGACCTGTTTCTCCACAGCTTCCTTAGAACTACTTTTTTATTCGCAACAGCTGGCTGTATGACAAACATCGTTTTAGGCTATGTAAATCATCAACTTGAATGACATGAAAAAGTTTTTTCTGTCTTTTTTCTGTATTACTATTGTTTGTCACAACTCCTGACTTATTTATTCTCAGGGTGAAAAAAGAAACAGAACAACAGGCACCGTCTCTGTGAGCCTGATTACCTCTGTGCTACAATGGGAGCTTTGTGATGTGAGGTCTCGGAAGGGCCCTAATCAGAGTACCAAAAAATCCTGATGAGTTACTGATGATGCAGGCAGTCTGCATCATCAGTAACTATAAATCAGTGACTAAGTGGAGCAGAAGGAGCAACAGCTGCAGACTGGGGTCAAGCTGCAGTCTGAGAGGTCTGAAAAGTTGGGCTGTTTTGTTTCTTGCTGAGCAATTCTTAGAGCCAGACCTTGAACTTAAGCTCTGACCCCGCTCAGGTACAACCCATCACCGAGGCTGCTGTGATTTATCTGTTAATTACAACCACCAGCATCTACTGATGCTGCTGCTTTTAAGCGTGGCCTCGAATAACGGCATTACGGAAGCTGTCAGTGGTCTCTTTGGGTCACTCTGAAACAGATTTCAAAATTAAGAGAAGTGCCTATGCAGCAAAAGCACTGCTGGCAAGCAACTGTGATGAATTGGTGGGCTATTTTCAGCTCTGATCCCAGAAGCAGGGCTGGCGTCATGCCACGGAGAGGTCGGCCTTACAACTTCAGATGAGGCCCTGGGGCACAAGGGACGGACCGGGCAGGGCACTGGGCCTCAGCCAGCTCTCTGAAGTGGTCCCTCCAGGACGGCAGATGGAGGGCTATGCAGGCGGCAGCCGTGTTCCCCCGACTCAGTCAGTCGCTCCAGCGGAATCAACCAACTGGGCTTTGATTCATCCCAAATCATCTGGCTTCTGTCGCTGCCGGTCCCACCAGTGAAATCAAAACTTGCTCTTCCAGATGGAGCGACAGACAATGCACAATATGTCCCATTGCACTCCACGTGACAGACTGGAGCCTGCCATGAAATGAGGCAGGAGGAGTGTGGTGTGGTGTGGTGTGGTGAGCGTTGTCCCTTAACTTTCTTGGCATCTAATGCACTGTAATTACTTTACTGTAAGGTGTCAGCTGAACAGCATAATTTATTTGACAATGTTTCCTCACTGCAGCCTCGCCGGGACCAAACTGGCTTCTTAAAGTGTGCAGTTAGGGAACAGCAAAAATTAATGTCCCTAAATGAAATTTCATCTTGATGTTTTAATAGTGAGAGAGCAGAGTGACAGTCCTGATGTTAGAAATTCCATCGAGTCCTCTCCCTGCTGCTCTCTCAGTACCTGTCACCAACCAGTCAAGGGCAGCACACACTTCACACTGTGTCCAACATGCTCGGTGTGTGTGTGTTGGCAACAGAGGGCCCAGATTTAATGAGGCACACCTGGCCCTCATTCATAATGGAGGGAAGATTTCATATTAATTTGGTGACAGTGTCAGTGTCCAGGGTGAAGTCAAACAGCTGTAGGGATCCAGTTACTACTGCATAATGTATGATCTATATCACATGTATTTGAAACCAACATCTTCATTGTTCAAGCAGTAAATAACACAGAGGGGTGTGTTGATTAAAGTCCTACTGTATCAACAAAAAACACCTCTACATGAGTCATGAAACCTTCTTGAGAATGACTTGTCACGGTGAAGCATCAGGTGGATGGCGTTGGTTAGTGTCAGGCTGCGTGTAGATGCAGACTGCGAGCATGCTGCGTGGCTTGTGCGAGCAAGTGCATCAATAATGTTTGTTTCAGAAGGAAGTCGCAGCTCCTAGCAAAGAAACAGTGAAAATACTGCAATGATTAAAGCAGACACATATATTGTTTTCACCTTGTGAGTGTGTGCACATGTCGTAATGACAAAATGGGGTCCTGGAGGGACTCACCTACCATAGCAGGAACAACTGTCTGGCTGTCAGCCCGGATGTCTGTAGGGAGATTTTATCTACACTATAATGTTGTTACAGGTGTGTAGCATAGTCTGTATATTCAAAATATAAGTAGCGAATGTGTTGTTTGTGAAGTCCCATCCTGAGGCCTTTATTTTAGCTTAATGGCCTCAGAATTGGTGCTATCTGTAGCCAGGAATCATAGTAATCAGCCAAGACGGGTAAGTGCTAAATACTCTGCTAATTGCCTACCTGTCACTCAAAGAGGTAATGGATAACTTCATGACCTTAATACATAAAACTGAAGTTCTTGTTTTTGGTCCTGAACATTATTCCTAATAGTGTTTTTCTCCATTATGGACAACTGATAATCAACCCAAAGTCATTTGCTTTGGGTTGATTATCAAACACTAGATCCAAGAGTTTCATCCTGATACCCAACAACAATCAAGGTGCCGTTGCCTTTAGAGGTCTGGGCATCCCTCTATGGATTTACTTACATAGACCATTACTGGCTCACAACCAAACCAATCATGCATGCTGAATGATACAGGTAGCATTATGTTCTTCTCTTCTCTTCTCTTCTCTTCTCTTCTGTTCTCTTCTTCTCTTCTCT
Organism: Neolamprologus multifasciatus; assembly: GCF_963576455.1. Classification (NCBI taxonomy): domain Eukaryota; kingdom Metazoa; phylum Chordata; class Actinopteri; order Cichliformes; family Cichlidae; genus Neolamprologus; species Neolamprologus multifasciatus. The sequence continues at coordinate 31,826,667 of NC_140443.1, read as the reverse complement.
TCTCTTCTCTTCTCTTCTCTTCTCTTCTCTTCTCTTCTTCTCTTCTGTTCTCTTCTTCTGTTCTCTTCTTCTCTTCTCTTCTCTTCTCTTCTCTTCTCTTCTTCTCTTCTGTTCTCTTCTTCTCTTCTCTTCTTCTCTTCTCTTCTCTTCTTCTCTTCTCTTCTTCTCTTCTCTTCTTCTCTTCTTCTCTTCTTCTCTTCTCTTCTTCTCTTCTCTTCTCTTCTCTTCTTCTCTTCTCTTCTGTTCTTCTCTTCTGTTCTCTTCTTCTCTTCTCTTCTTCTCTTCTCTTCTGTTCTCTTCTCTTCTTCTCTTCTCTTCTCTTCTCCTCTTCTCTTCTCGTCTCTTCTCTTCTCTAGACTCTCTCATATCTGTTGTTTTTTTTTGCTCAGGGTGAACCTGCTTTAATCTGTGAAAAGCACAGGGAGCCAGTTCTAGTATTCTATGCCAAATGCCAATCAGGCCCTCATGAAGTCTGTTTCTGATTGCTTGGTCAGAGACATTCAGACTAGTTGCATGCTGGAGGTCATTTTGTAACTCTGGCAGTGCTCATCCTGTTCCTCCTTACACAAAGGAGCAGATACCGGTCCTGCTGATGGGTTAAGGATATTCTACATCCTGGTCCAGCTGTTATAGAACAGCTGTTTGTCTCCTCTCTTACATGCTCTCGAGACTTTGCTGGGAGACAGAAAAAGAATACTTGTGAAACCTCTGTAGGGTCCAGGTATCGCCTCAGGGTACCAGTAGTGACACTGACTCCAGCCAAATGAGTCAGAAAAGATGAGAAGGAAAAAAAAATGTCTCTACTTGTTCCTGTTTTGGGGGTTGTCTCATTGTTGCTATGGTTGCTAGTAGACCTATTGTTAATGTCATTAACACCAAAGGTAGTTAATTGACCAAATATTTTAGAAGTTTAATTTGACTTTGATTTATTCTCTGATTAAAAAGTGTTTCTGATTTTTTTGAGCAGTGTATTTTACTAGACAAACTGGTCAGTTATAACAAGATTAGTTAATAAGGTAATTAGTTAGCTAACATAAGGTTTGTTTCTGCAGTAAAATTTGAAAAACTGGTAAACTTACTGTGCAAAGCTGGCCTTACTGTCTAAAACATGGCAGCAGTTGTTAAGCCCCCCCGACCCAAGTTTGCAGTTTTGATTGAAATAAATGAAACTTCCTTTCTCAATAAAATATATTTTTGTTTGCATGCCATTTTCATCTTTTTTTTTAAACCACCCCCACATTCTCTGACAAATGTGTATGTGCAAATATGATTCATAAATAACCTTCTGCTCAATAAGCTGTGCAGAAGGTGAAGTGTAATATTTTGAGAGTGCCTCATTCCTTCATCAGAGAACACCATTAAGTCATGATTAAGGTTTTTTGTTGTTGTTGTTAGTAACAATCCTTTAACTTTGATGCAATTGAAATGTGAGGCAAACCATCTGGACAACTGGGTGTGAAAATGTTTTGTCCCATATTAACTTCAGTATTGTTAGGAAAAAATAAACAAGTATGCATGAACTTCACAGCTTTTATAAGGTGAGACTGTACGAGTTCTTGTGTGTTAATAACCACACGCTCCCAGCTCAGCAACGTGTGTTATGTTACGTGGAACTGCACCTGTGCTAGGAGGCTAAATCAAGATTAGTGACAGCTTGATTCAGGGTGTGATGTGAAAATGAGCAGCAGGTCATCTCAATGCACAGATTGCAACACACGGAGTTCCCCTTAATTAACCCCCACCCTCCCATCCTGCACACACATACACACACAATTACAGACTGTGATAAATGATACCATTTATACATAGACTCTGGGCCTCAGGACTTGTGAAATATGTGTGATAGAAGGAGCAAAGACACAAAACAAAAATCTACATTTGCATTTTAAAGGCAGTTCTGTTTCTGATAAACTCGCTCTTTATCAGTAAGGTTAACATCAGTCCCAGTTTTAAATTAAAACCTTCATAACCTTCATAACACAAGTTTATTTCAGGTTATATAATTCATTTATTTATTTTTTTAAATATGCAAGAATCAAGGTAAGAAATTGATTAAACAGTGTATTTATCAACTCTAATGTATGCTCAAAATACTACACTCCCCAATTACTGATTTGCTAAAGGGAGCATTATTAACTAACAGTGTGCATACAGCTTTTTTAAAATAACACTGCTAGCTAGTAGTATACTGCTGCTGTGGTGTGTGGTGATGTTCACAGAAAGACAAGCAGATGATGACACTCCCCAGTCCCACACCCCCACTTTGTCCACTGTTTACCAAGATAAATTGGATCAGATCAAAAACACACTACTTTACGCTGCCTGTCTTTCATTCCTTTTATATATGCTGACAGCCCCCTGCCGCTTGCAGCAGTCTTTCTGGATGCCTTCACCATTCTGCGCTCCTTCCTTCCTGAAGAATTGTAACATATTATTACTTCAGTAGTTAAATAAATATTTACTATAATGCCATCCTTCCATTTTCTTCCTGAAATTGAGGGGTGGTGGAGTCATTTTCAAAACATTTTCAAACAATAAAAACGTTTTAAAAAAGTAAAAGACATTTTAAAGTAAAATGTCTTTTACTTTATATTCTGCTCAGTCCTCAGTAATGCATCATATTCTGTCAAATCATGTGTTTGTACTGTGGCTGTCCTGTCAGGACCAACTAATTGATCATTTAATAATTCCATTTTTAATGATAATAATAATAACAATAATAAATAAATCACACCTGAAATTAAAGCTTTGAACTGTATTGATCTACAGGGGGATTAAAAAACATGAATGAAAAATGACATATTAGCAAAGCAGCTGGTTAAACTTTGGGCAGCCTGGTTCCTGTGGCTAATTGTGACAACAAGATGGCAATAATGTAAAGTATGGATGCAGATGGTTTACAAGTTTTGTGACAAATGCTGTTTGCGTTGAACTGATATCTACTTTTAGATTTCACTGGTCAACCACTGCTTGCCTTGCTTGTCTGGAGAGAATACGACAGCTTTCTGTCCTACTTTGTACAGTAGCTGGGTGGGAAATATCGCAGAAGTAGTCATCAGCCTTTCACCCTGTGGTAGCTGGGAAAGGCTCAAGCCCCCTGCAACCCTGACCTGAATAAGTACGAAGTGTGGATGGATGGAAGCAGCAATCGAGTGCACAATCATTTATTTTACTGACTTCTAATTTTAAAATGTTCTCAGAATTAAAACCTAGTCATTTCATTAAGCTGGAACTAGCTAAGAAACTTAAATAGCTAAATACTTAAATACTAGTTATTTTTCTAACAGTCTGCTAAATTCTAGGCAGATGATATTTTTTAAAAGTACAGTGCGAAAAGGTACAATACAGAAAAATGTAGTACAGTAGAATACAAAAAAGTACAATTTTTAAGTGTCAGATTTGTCTGTTTTTACTGTAATTTCCTAGAATTACATTAGACTGTAACAATGTGAATTGTTGATCTTAATTTAAATGAATTAAATCTGTTTTGTACAGTTTTTACAGTTTTGGACACAAAGTTACATCAGCTTACTTTTTGCAGGTTCAAAAAAGATTGTGATAAAATTCAGATTTAAGATTTAAGAAAGGGAGAACAGAAGAGGATTATTTTGAAAGGTAAGTGAGTTTTGATCAACTGGAATTTTTTTCCTTTTATTTGTTTGTTGACAAGGGTGGAGGGAAGGGTAGATAAATACTGCATTTGTGCAAACTAACCACATTTAGTATTCACAGATGTCACAGTGGAGCTATAAAAGGTCCGTGTCAGTGGCATGGACACTACTTTCTTCTAGCAATCCCACATAGCAATGAGACGGGAGGAACCTGAAATGTACATTAATTGTAAGGGCCATCAGGCTGCGATTCATCTAACTGCACAAAAGTGCTGAAGTATCCAAGTCTTCAAAAAACAGCACCATCTTTTTTGACCCACTTGTCCACTTAGCACTTGTTTGATGACTTTATGGTCTTAATCGTATCTTCCAAGTCCTTTTGAGTATAACATCCATTAGAATAAAAAAGTGAGTAAAACGAGGTCCAAGCTTGTGATTGACAGCAAGCCGAGTCTCTCGGTTCCTTCGTAGTGTCCCCACTCACTTGTGACATCCAATTTCAAAACACCAAGATATGGAGAGTCTTCACTAACCAACAGGCTATGCCCATCTTTTATGTACGACCTGTGTGGAGCATTCATAGACTAGAAATCAGTGAACAAGGGACCTTACCTCAGATGCACTGTGTCGTTAATTCTGGCTACTCTGGCTTACTGGGACACTTAAAGGAGGGTGGGTAATATTTTATAACATTACCTGCGCTTTTCCTTTGACAAGTCAAAATGTCTGCTGTGAGAAAAGCCTATTATGCTCATCCATTAGGTTTGCACATGCAGAGAGCTTAATGTTCCAGACATCCCACGTTTGTGCTTGGAGATTTGGCTAGTGCCCCAACTCATGTGGCCACTGACTGTGATGCCAGATGAACATTACCCAGCACTCCCAGCCCCCTCTTGCTTCCTCCACCCCATCGCTTGTTAAGAATTCTCTCCTGACTTATTATCCTTTGGGTGCGTAGGGGAATTTGATGCATTGCACACTGTCATATAACAAGTAAAATATTTATTTTGCTGGTTTTGCACTCGGTGTCTGCTGTCAGGCAAGGCTAATGTATTATACAAAAAGTTCCACAGAAGCATTGCGTGGCAGTGTACAACAAAACACTTTATGTCTCAAAGTGAAATATGATATTGATTGATACTGTGGTTGTGTTCACCTGACATTATGCCATAGGGCTGAATAGTTGAGGGCTTCTTCTGTCAAACGAACAGCAACCCATCGAGACAAAAAATTTGACAAACGCACACCTGCAACAACTCTAAAATAAACTTCTTTGCAAAACTGAACCCGAACATCCATTTACATCTCTGAAAAGGCGGTGTATCTGACCGCTTATATAAATGCATCAGATGGAGCTATTGAGCTGCGGCACTGTATCATATTTTCTCGTCAATGACCTCCTCAGTTGGTCGATTCACAAATTTGCTATTAGCAATGCAAGTGTAACATCTAGTATACTCTCCAGTCCATTTTCCACTACAGTGTTGCGTGATGCATGGGTCTCTCCCAGCATGCAGCCAGTGAAAGCTTGGAGTTGAGCCCAGAAGATTCGATTCTGGGAGTACAGTTAAATCCAGCAAGCCATGCTGTGTCACCTTTTAACATTTCGTTTGTTTTTGGCAATATGTGCCATATTTATAGTTAAACACCATAAAATGCCAAAGACAATATAGCAGCTGTTGTATTCTCGAAGCATTCATTTGATCTTTTCGCCACGAGGTGGGAATAATGCATTTAGACTGCTCCATCGCCTGCACTGTTCCTTTCAGTGTTGACTCTGCAGGATTGCAGATCAATCCCAGTGACTAAATAATTAATCTGTCAACTGCTGAGACATCTGGATTTAAAAATTAAGATGATTTAACACAAGCCACAGAAGGTGTCATTCAAATTCATTTATAACAGTGTGTGGGCACTTTCACAGAAAGGCAAGCAGAGACTCAAAAAAGAAGAAAAAAGTAACAAGATTAACCGAACCTTATTAAATCATACTGTTTTGTGATTATGTGCTTTTATTCTCTTATATATGCATCACTCTGCACGGACGTCTTGACCTTTCTGCGCTCCTTTGTTGCTGATTGCCAGTTTTTCGAACAACACGCTATGAAAACACCTCACTGCTAACCCGGCTGTAGCTCAGGTGCTAGAGTGTGTGGTAGAATTTGTTCTCCTGTCCATGTGTCAAAGTAAAAAGGTTTTGAGGTTACAAACAAAGGCCTACAACTTAATTTTAAAAAGTATATTATAATATATTAATATAATAACAAAAAAATACAATTTAATTAACAGAAATAATTAACAAAAATCTGGTGTTGTGTGTTAGGTTTTGTATTGTTGATTGTCATTTATGCTTAGAAATATCTACTTATATATGCTTAGAGTTTTATAATTAGTTTTAGATTGGTAGAGGTTTGATCCTGGGAGCATGGGAGAGGTCGTACCTTCTCTTAGTGTTTTATGGTAGGATAAACGTAGCTATATCTGTTTTAGGCTAAGTGCCTTTTGTTTAGATGAACTGCTGGACTTCCAGACCAGCAGGTTTAGGGAAGTCATTTATGGGGTCACACTCTGACCCCACACACACACACACACACAAAGGCAAGGTACTCTTTGTGTGTATGTATACGTCGTATGTTAATGAACCTATGCATATTCATGTAACCTCAATAAAAGAGCAGTGTTACAGGGGAGCGGACGAGAGCAACTGGGGTCAAGCGAAGGAACGGCGTTTGTCCGGTTCTCTCCCGTGCACAGAAAAACATGAAGAACATGAAACATGAAGAACTTTGCCTACTTCGTGTCTTGCTTTGCTGTGTAATTATATTGTCTTCAACGTTCCAGCGAATAGGTTCAAGCTACAAACCTATCATTGTGTTACAAAAGCAGCTGGCTAAATTTGGCATAAAGTTGGCAGTAATGTAAGAGATGGATTCAAACAGGTAATGGGAAAGAAAATAAAGGAAACATTAATAACGAGTAAGTAATGTTGAAAGGGCATTTAAGTGACTGTGACTATTATGTAAAAAAACATTGAATAATCACATAAATCTGTCAAAAGAAGAGTTAATATTGCACTTAGATTTGGCAAAAAGATTCTAAATGAATTAAATAAATGTAAGGATGCAAATGTATCCTTCCATTAAAGCTATTAAAAACTGTCTAGTATGAGATTAACTCCTTCTGACCATGGAAAATGTTTATTGGATTAGATTTCTGTTGCATATTAGAATTCAAGCTTTCAGTATTTAGACACATGTACACACACACGTACTGTACATAGAATATATAGCATACTTACACTGTAAACACAGACACAGATTAGAAAGCCAGTGCATGGAAGCTGGATTCTACGTCTATAAATATATATTTAAATTCCAGGAGGAGGCTAAATTCTATAGCACCGGTGTGTTCAGGGCCTCAGAGCTGGAGACAGGACATGCTGTCTCACAGTGCTTATCGATGGTGCTTATTCAGCACCCGGAGACCAGTAAATCAATGATCCTTTAACTGTTAATCAATCACATCTCACTGTTATTCTCATAAGACTACTGTAGCTTCATTACTGTTCAACAATTAACACTGCCAGGAGAGTGATTGGTACACTGAGTGCAATGATTAATGGGACTATACAATGGGAGGGGGTCCAATGAATTCAAATTTAGATGTTAATTAATTATAGGATAGTCATTCATTGACGATAAGATAAGGTTATAGTGGTTTATAGCATGAGGTTTGCTCGGTTGTTCTCAACCCATCTTAACATGACTTATACTGACAGCAGCAGGACAACATAAATATGTTAATTTTGGATGTAATTAAACTTTGTGCTGACAGGGGAGGGGATTATTTCAGTGTTGCTTCACCTCGGAGTTGTAATATTGCCTGATCTCTCCTTTTCAGTTCTGAAAATGTTCAAAGTCTGCTACAAATCATTGGGCCTGATAATTGCCATTTGTTCCCTCTCATGCCTTTTGTCAGAGGGGTTTTAAGTTACATCCTTGACTGTTGCATTTATTTTATAATAATTAATTGTTCCTTCTCCAACCAGCATATGAATATAAGAGACTGCAGAAATAATTGGAGAATAGCAGGTAGTGGGCAAATGTTGAATTGTGTCCCAAAAAATGTGATGACACAAGACAAGATCACAGCACCTCCTACACACTGTTGTCCAACATGGAGCACTTACATGCACACTTACATAGGCAATTTCAAGTACAATGAAAGACCAGATATAATCCTAGCTTTTGTGAAACAGCCTGCGCTATTCTATCTTTTCTCTGTTGTTTTTTAGGCATTTTTGCAGCATGTTGTCATCCATCACTGAGATTAGTAATACACTGAGTGGGAGAATGATCTGATAACAAAACGCCAGTAAATAATCGTAAGTATCTCATCATCTGTCATGTGTTACAGCGATGAGTGAGACTTTATCTGTTTTTTGGACAGAGGGCTGTGGACTACAACACTGTGAAGTCAATACGTCTGGCTCTGTCTTCATATCCTTTTGCATCCAGCCTCAGTCGATTGGCACACTGAGAAGTCAATTTTTGCACATTTGCATCAGTTCCCTGCCAAAGTGCCTATCGCATGGGAACCTGTGGCCACACTTCCAACAAAAAAGTGAATGTTGATTACATTTTAATAGAATAACCTCCAGTAACACTGGAAAATCATGCAAAGAGAAACATAGGAATGAACCAGTGAACCATAAATCCACTTTATTAGAATGCAGTAACCTATTGTATTCTGACATTTTTGCAGTTGTTTAGTCCAAACACTAATGAACCATCAATGTAAAGCAGGAAAAAATGAGCGCACGAGGGAATGTTTAAAGTCTGCAGCTGGGTTTCTACTCGCCAGGATCTTGTCAGTTGAATCGAGAAATGCAATAATGTGCAGTGGCTCGAGCTGTGGGTGAAGCTCAGACAGGGAGCAGGTGCAACAGATGAGTATAATAATGCTGTTACTTTAAGCAGAAAACCCTCCAAAAATGCCCTCAATATAGATCTCAAATCCACTGAAAACTTGGTTTTAAAGTTTGGCTTTTCTCAGTAACATTAAATATTTAAACCTAAGCAACAGTAAGTTAAAGGTAAGGGGGGATAAGTCGGGTTATATTTAATGTGTCAAGAGCTGAACACTTAAAAACACCGTAAACTACTTTATTAGAACTGTGTGGGGGTAATTCCAAAGGCACATGATAACAGTGAAAGGTTCAGAGCTGCTTTATGCATCTGTTCTTGATTCTCAGTCTCCTGGCAGAGGAGTTTCAGATATTTCAGTTCTCCAAAAACCATCACAACATGCAAGAGAGGATCCTAACATATCGTACCTACAATATTGTACCAAAGGTAATGTTAGGGTGACACAATAAAAACCGTACAAAGATCAGTGTCATCTGATAACTTTAATAAACATATTACTATTGTTCAGTGTTAGGCAGATCTAATCTAAAGGCTTTTGTTTGCAGGAAGTTAAGAGCTTTAACGATTTAGTCATGTTTTTTGACCTGTGATGTGAATGTTTAATAGAGATTCTTTATCTAGTGAACACATGGATGATAATATTATTGGCATGTTATTTCTAAACATATTTAATAATCATTCATGAAAAGCTTTTGTAGAGCAAAACAAGACAAAGCACACTGACTCGCTGGCAAAAAAGCATAAAAACATTATTCCTCTCGTTCATTTTTATTTCTGTTTCATAAACAAACTTTGTCTGTGCAAGGAACTTCATTACATCATTGCTGAATAGCATTACACAACAGAAATTCCCAAAGACCTTTGAAAGAATTTTGTCACTAATCTTCAGCTGTTCAACCACTGTTTTGTATTTTGATGGAGAAACAATCTCCAAACAACGAAAAAAAAAGGAAAATGATTTTTTAGGAATAGCCTGGAGAAAGGACTAACCTTGTCAAAATCAAACAACTGTTTAAAATCTGATCATTTTCACAGTGTTCATCTCAAATATTCTGCAACAATGAGGCTGGTTTGTACACTGCTTCGGTGGCAGAGAGCCTGCTCCCAGTATTGCTTTACCACAGGTCCCTGTGGAGCCTGAACTCCCTTTTATCCCTTTGCCTCAAGTCGCAATCAGATAATTGTTTCTCAGAGCAACCATTTGAGACTGCAAAACCATGTAATCCCCAGTGCTGCTCTAATGGTGCTACAATAGCAGGAGACTGCTAGAAACTCTCTAGGTCTCATTGTGAGCTTGTTGCTGAAAAGAAATGCCTTTCAGAATAGTTTAGGTGTGGATAGGAACCGCAGATACTTAAGTCACGGTGAACTTTCACAAAGATGAGGTGCATTTTGAAAAGTTGCACTTCCTTTCAGTCCCAAAGGATGCATTTGTTGAAGAAGGGACATTTAACTGGCAGCTTTTGCTGTTGCTATACTACCTTGGAAATGTATAAAAAAAACCCTGGTGATTTTGTTTTTTTTCTTTTTGCATCATGCGACTCAGGTCGCATGAGACACCCCCCCCCGGCAATTATCATGACAGTATTACCTGTCAGCTCCCTGGCGCTGTCACTACACTGTACCCTTGTTGTATGCATTTTCTACTCAGCCAAAACAATTTTGTTGATGTGTGGGCTGTTTTCAAAGATGCAGCAGCAGCACTGTTGCAGATAAAGCGCTAGAATCCACTGGAAATATTGCAGCGTTTCTCGAGGAGAGGTGGTTGAAATAGTGAAAACCTGTGAAAAGACAGAACTGAAGAAAAGAAAAAAGAACAGAAAAACCTTTAGATTGACCTTTGGAGACAGACACTGTGAAATCACAGCCTTGGCATTTCAACTAAGCCAAATTATATTTAGAACTGAAATGACTAATTGCAAAAGAGAGCTCCAATTCCCACCTCTCATTATTTATTTCAGCTATATCATTACTCAGAGCTTAAAAAAAGAGAAAAGAATGAAATGTATCGTCAATTTTTTTTGCCCTTCTTCTGTAAGACGTAACTTCCGCAATATATCCTGTGTAATGGCAGGTTATCGCTCCCTGAACGGCACTATTCGATGATATAGTAAAAAAGGTGTAATTTTCCATCTGTGCTCTGGTAAGGTGAACGGTCTATTTATAAGCCAGATTGAACATATTGGCTGTTTTTCCCCTTTTATTTATTTATTTATTTATTTATTTATTTATTTATTTTACTGTTTAAAAGCGTTGTTATTCCCAGCGGGTAATCAATTTTTCATAGAAGGTTTTAGTTGGAGGCTGTAATGTTTTTAAAAGCAAAAAAGGACGAAAAGCTTTCCTGCTGGTTGCTTTTGTTTTTCTAATCCAAAAGAAGAAAATTTGCTGACTACTTGCAGAACAAATATATGAAGATAAGTGTAAGCTGTGAATGTTAAGCTCTTTCCTGCCTCACAAATCAATATGTATTTCATTGGAACTTACAGCTAAAGTTTCACTGTCCCCCAACATGCAGTGAGGTAAGTTTGCCCTCCGTGTCCATCTTTTGTTTTCAATTCTTTTGCTCATGCAACAGACAGAACAAAGCCTTAGTGTCATGCTGAAACAGAGTGCCTCCAAAGTCATCATTGAGTAGAAATCAGCCAAGGTCGCCACCTGCAGCCTGAAGGTGTTGGTCTGTCTAACAGCAATGATAAGCCATGCAGCGCTTTGTGCTTGTCTCCAAGGCGTCAGTCATGTTAGCAAAAAACTCTTGGTTTTTATTGAGTCCTACTCCCAGCGCTGAAAGCCTTGTGGCCTTTGCCTGTGAGGTTAGGAGACAGATGCTTTGTACGTGGAGCCAGCTCTGACTCAAAAGTAGAAAATCAAATAATCTTCAAGTTTAGAAAAGCTGTGAAAGCGTGTGCAATACACCGTGTAATGTTTTATATTGATCTGATCTGATACACACATTGGCTCCTTTTGACAGAAAAGACGTGGCACGATTGCTTATTGCTTTCAGTCGTTTTAGGTTCATTAATGTGTTGTGAAATTAGCAGAAGTGTCTGTCTAAGCCTCCAAGGATCCAGGGAGAGCAAGAATGATGAGAAACAAGAGCCATCAGAGAGAGCTAGATTTAAGGTGTGGGAAGAAGCAGTGGAACATTGAAGTGGTACTTGGTAGAGACCAGCTTTATTAAATATTTCTCTGTGAGGAGAGCAGTGTTGGTTGTAATGGGTTGCAGTAAATTTAGATGCTAAATAATCTTACTCAGGTTACCTGATACTTAGGTTTTTTGATGTAATGAGTAGCATAACATGTTTATTTCAAATAAACAATCTCTGTTGTTCTGTTGTTAAAATGTCACCATGTTTCAGTGTGTAAGAGGAGTGTGTAAGAGGAGTGTGTAAGAGGAAAAAAAAAAATATATATGTATAAATATATATACATATATACACATATATATATAAAAAAAAAAAAAACACCCAGCACGCCCCTGCAGGCGGTTTATCCTTCAAGCTCGGGTCCTCTACCAGAGGCCTGGGAGCTTGAGGGTCCTGCGCAGTATCTTAGCTGTTCCCAGGACTGCACTCTTCTGGACAGAGATCGCCGATGTTATTCCCGGGATCTGCTGGAGCCACTCGCCTAGCTTGGGAGTCACCGCACCTAGTGCTCCGATTACCACGGGGACCACCGATACCTTCACCCTCCACATCCTCTCGAGCTCTTCTCTGAGCCCTTGGTATTTCTCCAGCTTCTCGTGTTCCTTCTTCCTGATGTTGCTGTCATTCGGAACCGCTACATCGATCACTACGGCCGTCTTCTTCTGTTTGTCTACTATCACTATGTCCGGTTGGTTAGCCACCACCATTTTGTCCGTCTGTATCTGGAAGTCCCACAGGATCTTAGCTCGGTCATTCTCCACCACCCTTGGGGGCATTTCCCATTTTGACCTCGGGACTTCCAGGTTGTACTCGGCACAGATGTTCCTGTACACTATGCCGGCCACTTGGTTATGGCGTTCCATGTATGCCTTGCCTGCTAGCATCTTGCACCCTGCTGTTATCTGCTGGATTGTCTCTGGGGCATCTTTACACAGTCTGCACCTGGGGTCTTGCCTGGTGTGATAGACCCCAGCCTCTATGGATCTTGTACTCAGAGCTTGTTCTTGTGCTGCCATGATTAGTGCCTCTGTGCTATCTTTCAGTCCAGCTTTGTCCAGCCACTGGTAGGATTTCTGGATATCAGCCACCTCCTCTATCTGCCGGTGGTACATACCATGCAGGGGCCTGTCCTTCCATGATGGTTCCTCGTCTCCCTCCTCTTTCTTGGGTTTCTGCTGCCTGAGGTATTCACTGAGCACGCTGTCAGTTGGGGCCATCTTCGTGACGTATTCTTGGATGTTTGTTGTCTCATCCTGGACTGTGGTGCTGACACTCACCAGTCCCCAGCCCCCTTCCTTCCGCTTAGCGTACAGCCTCAGGGTGCTGGACTTGGGGTGAAACCCTCCATGCATGGTAAGGAGCTTTCTTGTCTTTATGTCAGTGGCTTCTATCTCCTCCTTTGGCCAGCCTATTACCCCAGCAGGGTACCTGATCACGGGCAGGGCGTACGTGTTGATGGCCCGGATCTTGTTCTTACCGTTCAACTGACTCCTCAGGACTTGCCTGACCCTCTGCAGGTACTTGGTGGTTGCAGCTTTCCTAGCGGCCTCTTCATGGTTCCCATTCGCCTGCGGGATCCCCAGGTACTTGTAACTGTCCTCTATGTCTGCAATGTTGCCTTCTGGTAGTTCAATCCCCTCAGTTCTGACTACCTTCTGACTATATATATATATATATATATATATATATATATATATATATATGGTATGGCTCTTTTGCTCTTATTAAACAGTGAAGATAGAGAAACAGAGAAGAAGACACGCAACAAATAGGGAACATGAGACTTGAACCCTGGCCGCTGCTTTCTTACCATGCAGCATGTGGCCACCTGCTCACCCACTGAGCTTAATGGTGATGTTTAAATGCATGCTTCCATATCCACCTTGAAGCGTTATAATTTTTTTGAGTTATCACAGGTGAGTTTTTTCTTCTAAATGAAGCTAGCAAATCAAGAGAGAGCAAAACTGTACGATGATTATTTACAAGGCTATGCTGCAAAATTACCTGCTTACCTGCTCAGTGTCCTGCTCAGTGTCCTGCTCAGTGTACTGACATGTCAACAAAGCATGTTAAAGGTAAGCTGAATTATAGAATCACCAGTTGTTGTCATTCAAAGACAATAACAAAAGACTATCTGTCCTCAAACTGTGGAAACTGCTACTATTTTTTTTTTTTATTCCTTTGTGGTGATAAGTGTGATTACTGCCTTGGGTATTGTTCCTAGGCAACAATTTTTCAAATGATTGAAGCACGACATCTAAGCACTGCACAAGAATCAAATGGCATTTACACAGGAACAAGATGAAAGTGGAAGACCATAGGCTGAGTGTTACATCCTGAATGCTGTGTGTGGCCAGATTTTTGGCAAAGAAAAAAACTTGTCTTTGCTTGAAGTAACCGCCAACTTGTTTTCCATGCTGCACCAAGAACCTTTAACTTACCTTAAACTAGCGCACTGACTGCCTCCGCAACAGTTATAGAGTAAAAGCTCAATAGTTATAAAGTTTAGCTGGTTATAGACTTCACTCTGCAACCAGCAATCAGAATGATCTGACTTTTAATGAAACAAACTTCCAAAAACATAGGGTTGAATAAGTGGGAGTAATTATCTTTATATATAAGGGGAAAAGACAGACATAATGCTTAGATTATGGTCTACTCGAGGGATGCTCAATAGTGCAGATGGCCAAGTTAAAGATGGAGTACTGAAGTTCCATCTGCTCACTTAATATATATAATAAAAACTTTTATACTCTGTAACAACCACTCAGACTAACCACAACCTCCAAGACACTTTTTAAAAAACTGGCTTCCTTATGTGAGCCGACACAAAGTAAACAAAACAATTTTTGAAAGCATAATTTTTTTTTCCACATCAAAAGAAAGGATTCAACTTACAAGTTGCACTTTAACCATCTGTTTCTGTCAAGTTGTTGCAGCAAAACGAGTCTTTAATTTGTACTGTGACTGTGAATGCCACTTTGTGTGGGCTATGATTTGTATCACTTGCAAATGGCAACAGCACTATAGCAGCCTGTGATTTATAACACAGAAACATCTTGCGATGAAAGCGGCGACAACACCGACGATGCTGCACTGTACCAACATTTGATCAGAAGTGCGGAGGCTCGGAAATGTGTATTTGGAGTCTCGTGTGGGTGTGATATTTGAAAATCCCACTAAAGAAAGCGAGTTAGTGTTAGGCTTGCGATTCCTTCCAAGGACGCATTTTTATTCAAATACATATCCCTTCAGAGGCGATGATATAAATGCAAACTTGATCATCATTGCACAGTATGTAAGCAGCATGCAACCATCGTAAACATATCGAGATTCACGTGTTTTTTGTTTGTTTGTTTGTTTGTTTTTTGTATCAGACCTGCAGACTGCATTTTTACATGAGCTGTGCTTGATAATAAAACTCATATCTCTGCTGCTGATTCATCCAGCATACTCCTTTGTGGCTGTGAGAGATACAAAGGAATTGTACCACGCAAATCTTTCAGAAAAGATATGACAAATGACGAAGTGTTGTAGGCATGGTAGGTGCTTTCAGTGCTTATAATGATCCATATCTACTCTCTCTACTGCATATTCTGTACATCTCCTCGCATTTTCTGGGGAAAGCTTGAAAACAAATGTACAATAAACAGAAAATAAAGCCACTTTATGCTACCTTACACTTAATTCCCTGCCATCCAGCTTAAATTGGAAAGCCTCTTCCTCTATTTCAGCTTTCACTGCCAATTCATGTGCAAAGATCAGAAGCATATCTGGGCCCAGCTCTGCGGGTTAAGATTGTTGTCTGGGCCTGCCGAGCTCATCCCCGGCCAGGCTCCTTGTTGTAGTGGAGGAATAATGAGCAGAGTCTTGGCTGATGCTGTGGGCGTGCCAGAGGCAAATATGTCCTCCATGTGTCTCTCCAAGCATAAACACAGCAAACAGGGAGACTCCAAAAGTTTACCCAGCGCACCGAGGGAACACAGACACAAGGGAATATGATTAAATACAGTTCTTGAGAAATGTTTATTTACAGCAAGAACAATGGCTTCAGTAGACGATACACTGTTTTAACTGAGATGCAACCTACACTACACTCTTTGACGGGGAAGCAAATACTGCTGTATTCAGTGTTACGTTGAATATTATGGATGTGCGGTGCAGTGATGACCCAGACAGATGCAGAGGTGGAGTACAAATAAAAAGTGAGCTATTTATTTAGACTGTCAAGTACACAGGTAACGATATCAAACTGAAAACAACAGATGACTACTGGAGCACCGGGAATACCAGGTGAAATATTAGGAAGGAGCTGGGAACAAATCAGAGATGAAACTACCAAAATAAAACAGGAACACGAGAACACTGGACAAAAAGATGGAGACTTAATGAGAAGCAGTGGGCAGGCAGGATAAAACTATAATCATCAACAGTAACTGGACTGCGAGCAGAGAGTAGAACATAAAGAAACCAACCAGGAAATATCTGTTACAAGAAATATAAAATAAAAACAAACACAAGAATAGTGAAACTCAGGCACAAAACCCTGTGTCCATGACACATATGCTGTGTGCTTATCACGCTATAAATGCAGGTTTGAAGATGGGTTTTAAGTTGTGTAGGAATACAAGTATGCAGCTGATATCGCTAATGCATTAAAGAAAGTATACAAGAGTTGTGAAGCATTCATGTGAAGAGTGGGCACTAACTCATACAACACTTGTGGGAGCCATATTGCAAAAGTTTTGTCTCCTAATGAGCAGCGGCGGACTGCCTGTCGAGAGAAGTCGCATTGCTAAATGGAAGAGGACGGTGGAGGAGTACCAGGCACCTCATTTAAGTGCCCGATATCATTAAATTAAATTATGTGTTACAGTGCTGTTTAAGCCATCCCAAATTTATTTATATTTTTCTAGAAAAAAAAAGAAATAGATGCAGAAATTATTCAAACGTGTACAAACATAAATGGGAATGCAACATTTAAGCCCAAAACAGAGTTTGTACAATTCTACTGAGTGTGCAAGTCAGTATTTGATATGACCACCTTTATTCTTTAACACAGCATAAACTCTCTGTCAGGCAAGCGGTCTTTAGGACCAGTTCTCCAGGCTTCCTGGAGGACATGCAAAGCTCTTCTTCTCTGTCGAGATAATCATGCACTGCTTCAATAATGTTTACATGTTGGTCTAGGCTCTGACTAGGCCAATCCACCATTATAGTTCTCCAATGTGTTTTTTTCTGTGCAGGTATCTGATAATCATTTTCTGCATTCGTATTTCCATCAGTTTCAACAAGATCCCCAACAACATGACTGAAATGCAGTCCTAAACCACGATAGAGCCTCACAGGTGGCCGTTGACCCTCGCTGTTGTACCGCTCGCCTGACAAGTTACTTACATATTGATAATAGTGATGGGATTTCCGGCTCTTTTTAGAGTTCCGGATCTTTCGGCTCGGCTCACTAAAAAGAGCCGGTTCTTTCGGCTCCGAACCGGCTCTTCAGGTTGTTTTGTTGCTTTAATTATTTAATCATTAACAATAATATAAAATTATGCAGAAAAGGAATTACTAATGTAAAAAAAGTGGTTTTATTTATATATGTTTATATATGGCCCCTAGAGACAAAGCACGTACAAACTCCAAAAAGCACGTACAAATTCCAAAACACATTTCTAGCGTTAACTGAACTTCCAAAACAGAGCTACCCAGATCACTTAAATTACACAATTTAAAGCATGTGTGTATTGTTTGTGTATTTACAGACAAGCACTCATATTTATTCAAATAATTTAAAAAAAAATTCATTTACCTGTTACTACCACACACCAAATCCGGTTGTTGATACTTCCTGGCTTGTGTAGCCACTAGGTAACAAAAGCTCAACACTGTGCCCTAGCATCCTGGAGCAGTTCTGTTGTCTTTTGTACGTGATTCTGAGTTTGTACGCATTTTGGAGTTTGTACGTGCTTTGTCTCTAAGGGCCACCGTAAATATACTTTATTTATTCACTCCACATAAAATGTAATAAATAAATCATATAATACAAAAAACAACTATTTACATTTTAAACTTTTAACTATTTAAATTTTCAGCTTTTTCCTTTTAAACAAATTTAACGTGAAACAACACAAAACACTGCAAACCACAACACAATTAAATATAAATTAAAATATTAAAACAAAAAGAAGATGCACATTCTCTGTCATATGGGCCTGCATGATTTCTGAATCCTTTATCATCAGCAACTGAAAATAGTGGATGATTACTATACCTTTCTAATGTGACGTTGTTGTCCCTCGCTCTCTTTCTCTCTGGCTCTGTTCCTGTGCTACTGCAAGTGTAACTAACGCCCCTCCCCCCTCTGCCCAGCGCAAAGTACAGGCCACGCGTGCGGAGTTTAGCGGAAAAAAGGGCGAGAGAGAGGGTGAGAAAAAGAAAAAAAAAACCTCACAGCCGGCTCGCGTCATTCACTTCAAAGAGTCGGCTCTAAGAGCCATTTCGTTCGCGAACGACCCATCACTAATTGATAACAATTTGAACCAAGAATTTCAAATTTGCATTCATCGCTCCATAAGATCTGCTGCCACTGATTTTCGTACAGCTTTGGTGCAATCTGGTTCACCTCAGCCTTTTCTCCCTGTTTCTCTCGGAGTAAATGGCTTCTTAAGAGCTGCCCTCCAGTTGATCCATCTACTGTTAACTGAATCAGCTAATTCAGTTAACAGTAGATGGATCAACTGGAGGGCCAGATGCATCTTTTGTGAGAGTCCTCTGTCAGGTGCCTTTGTTTCTCGTTTTTCTTTAGGACATGGCTCTCAGATACTATTCATCTACTGTAGATAGTTTTTTAGGCTCGCCACTTCTTCTTTTGTCCTCAACTAGTCCACTTTCCTCACCTCGCTGAGATATCTCAATGTTTTGTTTGGGAACCTTGTTGATGGAAGAATACATTTGATGTCTGTTAAACCGTGTTATCTTTGGCATTTTTCAGAGATTCAGCTGAAGAAATGGAAGCAAATTGCGTGTTTTTGCAACAGACTACTTCTCATAAGTTCCTGCAGATACACTTTAAATGGTTTGTGCTTTTGTCTGTTTTGTGTAGACACATCACTGGTTTATTGCTTGAGTTGGGTCCCTTTTTATGCTTGATTCATTGATTAGTGTTCGGTGGCATTAAACCAAAAACACCCTCTTTTGAAAAGTATCAGGTAAAAAAACCTGACAGAAAACTAGTGAAAAAACGAAAAACACCTTAAAAGACCTCTAGACAACTTGGAGAACTGTTGTTCAAGATCACTTAATAAGTTAAAAGAAAGTCAGGCTTCTGAGCAAATCAGGGCTGGCTCAAAACTTCCGCACAGTCCTGTACATCTCAGTGAGGATGCGCTGAGAAACTGTCATCTGAGATAAACATAGTTGACCAGTGTTACCATTAGAGGGTTCACTAGATTATTACCATTATTATGGATATAGACTTTCCCTTTATCTTCCTTCACTGGTATTTTCAATGTATTTTTTTTTAGAAAAAAAGAGAAAGCACATTTTGACTTTTAAATTTTTAAGTTGATTCTTTTGGACACAGTAATTCGTCCATTTTCTTCTTCAGCTCAGGGTTCTGGGCTGGGCTCGAGCCTATCCCTGCTACCACAGAACAAGAGGCAGCGATTGGCTAACAGTGAGAGGCGGACAAACATTCACACCTACAGCAAATTTCGACTCATCAGTTAACTCAACCTCAAGCTGGAGTTCCCACAGAGAACCCACACAACCTTGACACTGACGGGATCGAGCTGGCCACTGGATTTAAACCCAGGACCTCTGTGCTGTGAGGCAGCTGTGCCAACCACTGCATCACCCACCGCCAGATTCATACTGAGAAAATCTGATATTGTTACAGCCCTGATTAGCATTTAGTCAGCCTACACTATGTTGGTTTAAGAGAATAGAGTGGCCTTGGACAGAGCTGACCTGAATTATTATTATCATAGTGACACATGGTTTTGAAGATATAGTCCCTTTCATATCAGGGATGTGTAGGCACACAAGCATGGAGTTCATGCCAATAATGCACCACATGTTGAAGCAAGAGTTCTGTACATCTTTTAAAAAGAAAACAAATCTTGTGCAAATATAGAAAAATTGCAATTTTGCTTTTTGAAATGTTTTTATTCAACACTCTGTGACATGACATACTGAGTATAACTTAAAATACCCTACTTAATTATGACTAAGTCACTCATTCATGTGCTTGAATCCTATTTCAGTCCAGCTTTTGTATGCCAAACAATGCAGTCTTCAGGTTTAGCAGAGAGACCCAACAAGAAGTGCTGTGGCTCGGGCAGTAGAGTAGGTTGGCTACCAGTCAAAAAGGTTGCGGATCAAACCTTGATTCCTCAAGTTTACACGTCGAAATATCCTTTGGCAAGATACAGAACCCCGAGTTGACCCTGATGCATTTGTGTGAGCGTGTGCGGAAAGGTTAGAGTGTGGTTATGCATAGATAAAGGGCTCTATGAATGTAAGTGAATGAGGCTTTCAGCGAGAGTGCTTTGAATGCTATGTTGTATAGAAAGCTGCATATAAATACAAGCCCATTTATCCAAGCATGATTGTATATAACGTACAAACGTGTGTGCTATCCAGTGAACACAGCAGATCAGATGCACAGGTGAGAAGGTAACAGCAAACTCTTGACTGTTTTCAAACCTTAAGTGTGCACCATTCATGCGATCCTTCCTTTAACAAACACAAGTGGTTGAAGTGGGAGTAAAACAGTAACTACTATAGTGTGATTTACACCACCACAATGCCTCGTGCTTTTTCAAGTAGACCTTCTCCCTCTTTAAAACAAGCTTGTACTTGTCCTAAATTCACAAAGACTACGTCCAATATCAGAACTGTGCGTATTTACAGATGGCAGCTGCCTTGACAAAACGGCAGTATTTGACACCCTAGAAAAGACAACCTGTCTCCTGCATTTGTGCACAGTACATAACTGAACTGAAACAAGACTCCTCCTTCTGAAATGACCCAGTATTTGCTTGTGTTAGGTATTTACCAAGCTTATTGGACTTGAACAACTATGTTTGAGTCTAATTTGAACAGTAAAATCATCAAACAGCTCTGCCAGGCTGTCACAATAAGTGTAATTACATAACAGCCTTCTCTTGAATAATCTCCAGACAGCTCACCTAGACACTGCAGATAGAGAGATATTAGCATATGAGGATTGCACGCCTGCATACCCTCGCACATATAACACCAGCCACTCCCGCAGAAAGATATGTAGACAGGGCTACGATCATGTGAATGTGGGAATATGTTTTGAATGTGCTGCCGGGGAGCCTGGGGTTGGATGTGACGTGTGCTAGATGTGATTGATTGTGTTGTTATTGCTAAGGACTCTCTTCCGGCTGCCTCCGGGACCCTTTTCGATCCATCCACTGTCTGTTTGTACTGCTGCTCATAAATTTTACAGCCCGCGCTGGAACCTAGAGGGAGCTTAAACAATTGCTTTATTGATGAATTTGTCTCATACAAGGAAGAGCACCGCACCAGGCTGGCGTGAGACTTTTCACCACACCAAAATGAATATGGCTTGCTCCCCCCCCCCCCTCCCATTTAAATCTGATAAGTGAAGGGAGGGAGAGGGGATTTGGGTAGGTGAGGATTGCCCTTGAAAATGTTTTTACTGGCATTCGTCTTCTTTTTTATTTACTGCACCCTTTTTTCCTGCTCTAAAAAAATGAAATGTATCTTCAGATGGAGAGGTGAAATTATGCTTTATAGTGTTTGCAAGGTCTGCGTTGTTTCATTGCCATCCCCCGTGGAGAAATAAATGTGAAACTGTAGCATTAAACAAAGGCAGCTTTTTGGAATTAGCATTAGAGGCTTAAGATTGTTTGGTATCAAAGCAACCTCAGACATGGCTCTGTGGGAAACACAAATTAATTACAGGGCTCAGTGCCGTTGTGGTGTAGGTGTTGGAGCCTATGTCAGAAAGAAAGAAAGAAAGAAAGAGCCACAGTTTACAGTGTGATACTATTTATAGGAGCAGAGAGGCAGTGGGGGGACATTATGCTAGTGGGAGGATTATTGGTGTTATTAGTCTTGTGCTACTAACCTATAAGAGAGCGAACTGGGAAGATTTATTATGTCATTAAAGTGGGCATCTTTAAATGCACAAAAGATCAAGCCCAGTCACAGTAACCTCTTGAAATCAGCAAGGCTTTGGCTGTTTTTACAGAATAAATATTGCAAGGAAAACATGTTTAATTCTCACCAGGATCAGCTCCAGGTTCCTGGTGAGTCAACCAGGGACTGGGGAAATGGAGTACTGAAATATTTATCAGAGCGTTGCATATTCAGCTGAGGGTCCTTTGTGCGTGCTCGTGTGATCTTTCACAACACGTTCACAAATTAAATATTTATCACATTTAAATAAAAGGCGAGTGCCGGGTCTCACCGAGCACTCGCGTGCGTGCGAGTGTGTATCCGGGTGCATGAGGGGAGATGTGAGTCGCGCGCTATCAGGGATGATTGGTGTGGAGTCCCGGGTGGCGGGGGTGGGTTGTGCCTGTCAGGATGGAGATATGAGACTCACCTCCCTATCTACTCATTCACAGCGACTGGAATCAGACTCAGCTTATCCAGTGCGCTGTGGCTGCTGAGGGGGCTGCAGCAGACAGAAAAGCACTGTGCCTGACCTAATGCTGAAATATGCTGCTAGGTAGATAGTTACGTATGGAAACAAATGCTTTTCACAAAATTCAAACTGTTGACTTGGAACATGTGATTCACCTTTAATTTGGAAATTCTGTGGAATTCCACCCATCAGGGTATCCCCAACAAGCTGTGTGATTTTTCTCCACATTCAACAAGAAATAGATAGCTAATTTGAAGGTTTGTTTACAGGTATGACCAGCACGCATTTTTAAAAAAAAATTTACGGTTGTATTGTGATTCTGCATCATTAAATTGTTATTTCATGTTGTCTTTTAAAATGAACGGAATGATAACTCTAGATTTTTCCAGTGTGATGAGAATAGGTGAGGTCTTAGTTTGCAGTATTGTGGACTGGTTACGATAGGCTACGTCAAAGAGTAGCAATCATCAAGTTCATTTTAAACTGATGATAGAAATTCCACCTTTATTCTAGCTTTATTTCATCTAAGGGTTGGCCAAATCAACAAAGACCAGTAAACCTCAGAGCCAGGTGCAATGATCAGCTGATCACAGCCTCAAAGAAGAAAAGTTCAATCGATATAGGATTTTATTTAGCAAGTCTGCCAACATTCAATCATTCAATCGCCCGTCATACACATTTAAAAGTTTAATGTTAAGCAGTAAAACACACTATTGTCCAATGTAGTACACCCCACGTTCTTGCTGTTATTGTGATATCTCAAATGTCCAGTGGAGTAGTGGCTAGTGAGGCTAATGGTAGCATATTCTGACTGTTAGCCGAAGCACTGAATGGTTAGAAACAGCACTTCACCCTTTTTATGCCTTAAGACATTCACTTATGTAAGTAAGGTGACAAAATCTCTCCCTTCTACACTTCAAACTAACTACTTTTGACTTCAGGCAGTTTGCAAGACTGCCTGCGCTCATGCAATGATTGCAAGTTTTTAACAGTGAAATTCATAACTGACAATGTTCTGGTCAAAAAGATTAGACTGGCAACCCACACCCAGTTTATATTTTCTGTACATTTACTAAGATTTAAGAGAACAGTTCATGATCCCGAAAAGTTTTTTTTTTAAAACAAAACTTCCAGGGAGAAATATAAAAGTAGCAACCACAGCTACAGATTTGCACTATGAGGATTCCTCATAGGAATCATACATTCATTTTCATTTTACTAGCTTAATTTGCGATTCACCATCAGATTACTCAGATTTTTGCCCATTTAGAAACAGGGTGACAGTTACTCCTATTTCTCCAGCAACATTTCCTCGTTCAATCCAAATTGTATGTGTTTTCATGTCAGGAGTTTTTGTATTTGTTTTATATTTCAGATATGATCAAGTTTGCTGATGTAAACACGGCCTGGAAACTAGTTTATAATGAATTCACGTTCCTGTTTTAAATATTTAAAAATTATATATATATAAAATGTTAATGATGAAACATAAATAGGCAATGAATAAATAAATAAATAATCAGACAAAGAACATTTTGTTTTTAATATTTACCCCACTCCCCATGCCAGGCTGGATAGCAGCTAAATCTAACTGTGGGAAGATTGAGGAACCCTGACTAGCTCATAGCTAAAACCTTCACATTTAAGCCCCCAGAAATGTAGCAAAAATCCAAATAATTTATGACAGAGGCATTCACACTGTTTATACAATTTATACGCTTTAAAGCAATTTACAATATAAATACATATTAAAAATGGTTTGAAGCAGAATCAATTAAAAAGTGTTCATTTTGGCATTCAGGTCGGTTAAATAGTTTTGCTTGTAAATGTCTTTTCATGTAAATACGTTATACTGCATATTAATTTACCCCTGACTCAGCCACCACACACACACTGTTCTTGAACCTCACTTGAATTGGCATTTTAGGCATTATAACCTTGTTTTTTTTCTGGAACATTTCTTCTACCAGGCAGTTTTTGTTAAACCATTTAAATTCTTTCAAGCTTTTCTTCCAAGCTTTTTTATCTTAATAAAATCACGTGTTAGAGCGATTTTACCTCTTGTTTGGAGTTCCTTAATGCTTGAAAGAATTGCCATAATTATAAAGCTGTTTGATCAACACTGACAAAACTGCTTTGTCATAGTTTAGATTTAATTTCAGGCACCGTATTCCTTTTTCTTCACATATTTAGACCAGACGATGAACATACGTGAGTCAGTGTTTCATTATTCTTGCACCATGGCACAGCAATTCTGTATTCTACATACAAAATATAACGTTGACAAAATTTGTGCAGCCTGAAGTTAAATGGATCACACGCGTGCTAGTGTCACATTCGCAAAATAAATATTGCCAATATGTTCATATGTGGCTTTGAAGACTAGCAGAAATCCCATTGTGATCATTTTCTGCAGATTATTGGCCTTGTGACACATTTTATCAGGCAGAAGGCATTTAGAAGTGCAATAATTCTATCCAGTCAGTATTTTATAAAGATTCACATTTACGCTTTTCTTTTAAACTCAATTATCTGGATGAACCTGGAGCGCAGTCAGGTCAAATTACAAGACAACGTAAGAGCTTTAAAAGATTTTTCACATCTGAGTCATTTGAACTGTTGTGTAATATGTCAATTTTACGTAAATATCTATTTGAATGGAATGTATTAATGGGTTCGTCTCTCTCCGATCTCCTGCTCCCTGCATGCTGAGTATGAGAACAAAAAGCTGAGAATTCAAAAGTGTGAGAATTCTAACAGACTGTAAAAGCTGAAATGGACCGCTGCAGTGAAACAGCTGTTTTACATTAACAGTTAGAAAGAAAACATCTTGGTAGCATTTTGACAGCAGCTGGGTCATCAAGCTTTAAGCAGTTATATATACGTGCGTATACACTCCTGTGCCACTTTATTAGAAACACCTGTACAAGTATTTGTTAATGGAAATATGTAGTCACACAGTCACACTGCAGAAACTCAATGTATTTTGCCTATCAGATAGGCTGGGTTAAGTATTTCAGAAACCTACACAACACATTTTTTTAAGATTACAAAGAAGATATCGAGTAAGCGGCAGTCTTGGAGAAAATGACTTGTTGATTTCAAATGTCAGAAAAGACTGGATGAACTTCTTTGAGTTAATAGGAAGGCAACAAAGACTGTAATAACACTTGTTACAACCAAGGTGTGCAGAATAGCAACTCTGAATGCTCAAGAGACTGAACCTTGAAGCAGATGGGCTGTAGCAGCAGAAGACCACACCAGCTGCCGCTCGTGTCAACGGGAAATTGAGGATAAAATTAATGTTAGCTTCACAATATTGGATAAGAAGATTGGGATAACTTTCCCTGGTCTGATGAGTCTCAATTTCTGTTGCAAAATTTGATTGGCAGGATCAGAATTCAGTGTAATATGTGAGGGATGTTTCATTGGCAAACTTTGAACCTTAGTAATGACAAAGCATCTTTTAAAACATAGGCCACAACCTACCTAAGCATTGTAGCTGATTATGTCCATTCCTTCATGGCCACTGCTCATATTGCCACATTCAGACGATCTCATTCCAGCTGAGCAAAGTTGGGATATGAAACCACATAGATGGACTTCTGATCCCAGTTTGCAAAAGTGCTTGAAGTAAATAATGTTATCTAGGAGTGGAAGAACATAATAAACACTTTTTTTAAATGGTCCCTTTATTGCAAGATTTCATGTTTTGGGACTGTGTTAGGGTTGTGTCTCAGGGTTGTGTTGGTCTGGTGTCTCAGAGAGACATAAATCTATACGTTATCTCAGTTACACTGGCTTTCTCTTAAATTTAGAGTCAATTTTAAGATCCTGGTCTTGACCTACAGAGCTGTGCACGAACCGGCACCTGCCTACATCTTTGATCTGCTACAGCCCTATGTCCCTAGCAGGTCTTTGAGGTCATCTGATCAGGGCTTACTTGCTTTAAAACAATACTAAGAGGAGGACTAAGGGTGACAGAGCTTTTGCCACTGTGGCCCCAAGACTCTCTCTCCCCCAAACATTAAGAACTGCGGACTCAGTAGCTGTTTTTAAAAAACAACTCAAAACTCACCTTTTTAAAACTGCTTTTGGTTAATTTTTTGCCTGTTTTATTTTCTCTTTTTAAATATTTTTATGACTTGTAATCTTATGTGCTGTCAGGAGTGTCGTGTGTGGAGGCGAGGAAGTGACCCAAACGCAGGACTCGTGGATAGTGAAGAACTGAAGATGGTTTATTATGAATCGTGGATGAACAGGGCAGGAACGAAGGACTGGCTGGCTGAAAGACTGGATGGATGGCTGGCTGACTGACTGACCTGAACATACATACGGCGAGACGACATCAACATCAATGACACGACATTGAACGAGTAGAAACAGAAGACTTAAATACACAGACTGATGAGGATGATAATGAGAGACCGGTGAGCACACAGCTGAACATAATCTGGCTAATGACACGAGACGAGCTGACACAGGAAAAGCAGGAAGTGAGAACATAGATGTGACAAAATAAACTGAACATGAACAAAACTGAAAGCACTGGGTCAACGACCCAGGAACCCTGACATGTGCAGCACTTTGTGATTCTGTCTTGAAAGGTGCTATATGAATAAAAATGTATTATTTATTTATTTATTATTTATAGGCCAGATTTCTCCTGTAAAAAAGCACACCCTGTATTCATGCCCCACATGGCTGTTAAACTCTGGGATAACATTCTCGGCATGATTGCCAAGGATAAAAGGCCCTTGCTATTGCGGAGGGTCAGGGCTTCTGTGAGATGGTCAGCACATTTTACTTCGGGTACACACTTCCCCCCAGGGCCCACTTCAGTAAGTTGATGGAGAGGAAATACAAGGGTGCTCTTGAGAAGAGTGAAAGCTTTACTCGAAGAAGTGAAAAACAAAAAACCTGAATTTAAATGCTTTATGGTCATTGCACCTACAGAAAGCACAATGAAACTTGCTGTGTACACCTAAAAACGATATTTCATACACCCACACGCTCATGCCAGATAACAATAGCCAAAGATAATAATCGCACGTACTCGCATGCTTGTGCAATTACGCCAAATAACAATATGTGGTTGCACTCATTCCTACGCACTCGTACAACACACAAAGTACTCTGATAGGAGTCTGGCACTGTGTAAATAAGATAAATAACAAATAAGAATATCGCACCCAGTGTCTCCAGGTTATTGCGTGCAGATATGACCAGAGATTTTTGTCAGGCACCATAAAATATGTAATGTTGCACGTACTTTTATGAGGATTTTACTGGGTATGACCTGCGATGTAAATATAATAGTTAGTGATGTAGATATTATGATGATGTAGATGGTGGTTGTAAAGTGCTTGACTGTGTCTGGGAGTTCAGTATAGTGATGGCTCCTGGGGAAAAGCCTGCAGGTGTGGGCTCGATTAACAGTGTAATGTTAAATAGCTGGTCGGTTCTTTAAATTACTACCACTTTCACACACTTTCGGTCTCAGTACTGACATCATTACTCCAGTCCAATCATCTTTTTGCCCACCTCCTTTGAGCCAATCAGCCTCCACTCTGTGCGGTTTAAATCTGTACTCTCCTCATTCTCATTTTCAGACTCATTTGTGCAACCCACCACCTCTCCAACTCCACCTGAGAGTCACCCAGAGCTCCATCCAAGTCTCAGTCTTCATCAGCACCAGCGTCTAGACTCCAGGGCGTCCTCCCCTAAATCCCGTCACCGCTGGGATTCCATTCTGCCACGATGGACCATCGGAGTCTAATCGCCAAATACGTCGATTAATTTATCTATCTCAATAAATCACGTTCAATTCTCTCAAATGATCCCACCTTTTTGAAACAGCATACACTCAAACTACACCTCAGTTCAGATGAGACCACTCTTTAGCACTGACGTGACTGCAAAACCAACTGCACGCTGGTCAATAAAACCACTTGTGGTGACCTTCCTAAAAGTCTACAAAAGTGCAAAGCATTTCATGCTGTATTATTATACCCTTTACCTCACACGTCCATGCTGAAACACTCTGCTTTGTCCTCTGTGACACCATCTAAAATCTAGACATTATTTCTTCATGAAAAAGCCTTTGGAAGAAGAAAGAAATTCATTTCTGACTAGGATAACACAATGCATTTGTTTTACATTTCAAGGCCAGATAACAAAACCGTGTGAATCAGCTGCATTTATTTCCCAGTATTTCAAATTATGAGAAATTAAGATGAGTAAAAACAGATTTGCCATACAGAAAGTGTGTTTGTTTATAAGCTCATTTAGTTCTTAATTGGTACTCCATTACCAAACGTTAGTGCAACACTGCAGTATGCCATGGAGGTGATCAGTTTGTGTTACTGCTGAGGTGATATTGAAGCCCAAGCTTTATGGCTTTTTGCTCTCCTGTATTTTCAGGTCAGGTCTTTCTCATCAGCCTTTTGACAGTAACCCATATATTCTCTGTGGGCTTAGGTCAGGCGAGTTGCCTGGCCAATTAAGCAGAGTAATAGTATGGTCAGCAAATGTTTTGGTAGTAGTTTCAGCATTGTAGGCAAGTGCTAAGTCCTCCTGGAAAAGCAAATAAGGATCTCCATATAGCTTGTCAGCACATGGAAGTATGGCATGCTCTAAAATCTCCTGGTAGATAGCTACACTGACTTTGGACTTAATAAAACGCAGCGGACCAACCACCAACCACACCAGCAGATAACATGGCACCCCAAATCATTACAGGCTAAAGCAGGGGTGTCAAACTCAAATAGACAGTGGGCCAAAATTCAAAACTGGAACAAAGTTGCGGGCTAACATTAATATTTATTGAAATATATTTATTCCTCCAGATATAAGAATGAATCTTTTCTTATGGACTCAAACACGTTTTGCTGAAAAACTGAATATGGAACAAGCAAAGCTTAATACTAAACAATATATATATTAGCTGTATAATACCAGCAGGCCAGCTCTAATAATAATTTGGTATGGCTTCGCGTGCCAAATGTAATTAGGCTGCGGGCCAGAGACACCTATGGACTAAAGGAACTACACACTGAACTTTGTTTGTTATCTGTGCCTCTGTACTTTTCCTTCACACACTAGGACCTTAATTTCAAAATCAAGATCATAGATTTCAAAATCGCTGGTTTCAGAATTACAAAAGCAGTCAGGTTCTTTCCCCCCTTATCCCAGGATGCTGTCTCTGTTTCTGGAGCATTAACCACTGTGCTCAAGACATCTGTGCATGGTGACTCTTGATCCCACAGACAGCAGCCTCAGTCCACTTCTTAAGAAGCTCTTCCAGGTTCTTGAATTTACTTTTCTCGACAACCCACTCAAGTCTGTGTTCATTGCTGTTGCTTGTGCACCGTTCCCCTGCCACACTCTTCACTTCTAGTCAACCTTCCATCAGTATACTTTGAAACAGCACTAGATGATTGGATTTTGATGATCGCTGCTACAACGTGACATACATGCTATCTTTATGTTAATGTTGACCTTTTTCACTGCATTCTGAATGGCTACCGAGTCCTCAAAAAGGAAGTGAAGTGAGCCAATTACATTTCTATGATATTTTTATTTGCACTCTCAATTCCAGTATATGTGTGTAACCTTGTTTTCAGAAAACTGGGAGAGAATTAGAACCTGTAATTAAGCATGTTAAGCACTGCAAGTTGAGATGTTTTTAAAATTTGATTTGATGATTTCCCATTTACACTAAGAACGGTCTGTTCTACCTCGAAGAATTCACTATAAATGCCTTTGACTTCAGGCACAGTCACCCAAGGCATCTTTGATGAAGCATGGGCGTTTTTAGGCTCAGGTTACAAGCCTTGGTGTTTTATAAATAGCCTGGGCTCTCCGAAAAGAACAAATAAATCCATATCTGTTCATCTGTCATTCGTGCCATGGAGTAAAGCCATTGAAATATTATATAATCAAACAATTGTGTGAAAACAACAATTTCTAAGGCTTTATGTAACATTCCAAGAGACATAGCGCTGTGTTTTCAAATATTTGCTTAAGTCTTTCGGCATGGGAAATACATTTTTAAATATGTTTTTAAAAATGTGTCCTTGGAAGACAGCAGAGGAGATGACGATTGAAATAGACCCTAAAAAGGTTCTGTAGATAATGAGAGTATTAGATAAACAGATATGGTTAATGTCATTTTTTCTAAACTGAAAAAAGCAAATGATTAGGTCTAGCATAACGCTCATGTCTATCAACGGCCTTCCTGTTTAAAGTACACACTTTCTGCTCTGCGGGTTATAAATGAGTGTTGAAGGGTTTGTGGTCAGAGGTGGTGGGGTTTCTAAACAGCACAGTGATGCAGCTGGTCAAGATGCTTTCAGTGCCTCTGCGCATGATGGGTCCCAGGACTCTCGGTCTTCTTAGTATGCGGAAGAAGTAGGGATGTTGCCTGCTTTGCTTTCTTAGCCAGTGATGTTGTTGTTTGTGTAGGAGAAGCCTTGATGTGCACACCCAGAAATCTGGTGCTACTCACTCTGTCAACAGCAGAACCGTTGATCACAAGTGGTGCTGCTGGGTGTGAGCTCTCGAGAAGTTGATATCTATTTTTTTCTTTTTTTTTACATTTAAGGAGAAATTGTTCTCACTGCACCACATGGCCAGCTGTTTCACTTCTCTCCTGTGGTCTTTCTGGTCCTTGTTGTTGATGAGCTCCGCTGCTGTTGTGTCATCTGCTAGCTTGATGAAGAGGTTAATGTTGTAGTTCAGGGCGCAATTGTGGGTCAGCGGGATAAAGTGCACTGGACTGAACACATGTTCTTAGGGGGCT
This sequence comes from Neolamprologus multifasciatus, assembly GCF_963576455.1. Classification (NCBI taxonomy): domain Eukaryota; kingdom Metazoa; phylum Chordata; class Actinopteri; order Cichliformes; family Cichlidae; genus Neolamprologus; species Neolamprologus multifasciatus. The sequence continues at coordinate 31,795,534 of NC_140443.1, read as the reverse complement.
CGAGTGCCCAGCATTGTTGCCAACCCAAACTGCTTGTGGTCTCCCAGTAGATTAACCAGATGTCCCTCTTTAAGTGAGACTGCACAGCGTTTTTACTTCTTGTCCTCCTGTCCCACTGCTTGAGACAACGTACCTCATTTTGACCAGCTCTGCAGGACATGCACTTTCCTGATGTCTGGCTTTTCCCCAATGCAGGTGAAGGGAAGGCTTTTTATTATACTCAAATAAGGGTTAGTCTGTCTTAGAGATGGCACGATACCACTTTTTTATGTCCGATACCGATACCGATATCATAAATTTGGATATCTGCCGATACCGATATGAATTCGATATAGTGTGTTTTTTAATCAATAAAACGTTTTTTTTTAATATCTTGCTGCATTTCGTATAAGTTCATACTCAAGTTTAAATAAATAACAACACTAAAGCTATTCTGTTATACCTGTATGTAAAAAATACACTGCGCCCAAAATATTTCATAGTTCAGCAACACTGATCAATCTAATAAGTTTGATCAGTGTTTGCTAAGGATGGAGCAGTTAAACCTGCTCCATCCTTCCTATTCTGGTATTTTAAAGAGTACTTAGCAGAAATATTAAGCAACCTAACTAATAGGGTTGCAAACTCCCAGCAAAAAAAAAAAAATAGGGAACCACCCTCCACCTCATGATGCTTAATCGATGTAATCAAATTTAATTTGATGCAGGGGGAAAATGCACAGAAATAAATTATTTTTCAAGAATAATTAAATAGATTCAACATCTTTCTTCAACAGAATTGCAGACTGCACAGATGGTATCTTCCCAAAAGAAAAAGTAGTATAGCTTACTAGGGTATATTAGACTTAACAGTTACTATATACAGTAATGGACTTCTATACATTTTACATCAGATTAAAACTTTGGGTGTAAGAGTCAGATAATTATTTATTAAAAGCTAGACATTTTAAATGAGAATAAGAAAGAAAAGTATGTCTTTGTGCCCCCTTTTCCCTGTTCATGCCCTATCGGCCCCCTGGCTAAACTTTGCTAGATCCGCCCCTGCACAGTTACCAGCCGTCAGCTGCGTAGAAAAGGATCCTGGTGTAGAAAGTTATATTAAATAAATTCTAACAACAGCATATCAAGGTTAAACATGCTGCTGTTGTTCAACCGCTGGTTTCCTCTTTCTGGTGAGAAGTGGGCCAAAAACTAAGAAGAGAGACGGACTCGCGATTGAAGTAGCAGCAGGAGAGGGAGGGAGAGAGAGGCAGTCCCTCCATATATCTGTTGTTAAGCTTAACGCTGGAATGCTTTACAGACATTCAGAGATGAACTTGCACACTTGCTTTACTTCTCTCAGGGATAACTTCCTCGGAGATGAAATGCTGGTTTGCTAGCGAGGCTACAAATACACATAGCCGCTCTGTCACGTGATGCATACTGCTGCAACGTGCTACAGTTATGAGCCGAGTTACACGGTGTAGCAAGTTTTGTGAGGTGCTTTTTTTGATATTTAATGGATCAGATTACATTTTTTATTTCTCGCCGATATCCGATCCAGTAATTTGGGTCAGTATCGGACCGATACCGATATGTAATATCGGATCGGTCCATCTCTAGTCTGTCTAATGCTGTTACCAAGTTACAAAAAAGTCAGAGGATTTGCAGATTTTGGTGAGCATGATGGAAATTACCACAAAGAAAATGAAGTGGCAATTTCTAGCCATGGGGTCATAGGGGGTCATTTGGTTGTAAGGTCGTTACCTTAAACTATAAAGCACCTTGAGGTGACTGCTGTTGTGTTTTGGCACTTTATAAATAAAACTGAAGTAAATTTAACTTGTGTGAAGTGACACAAAATCTGTGCGTGTTATAATTGGCTAGAAATTCCTAAAATTAGCAGCTATGGCTCATAAAGGTTATGTCCAAGACTGTTACCAGACAGAACAGCAGCTGAAATAACAAAAATATTTAAGATTATTTCAATAGCGTAAGAGATCATAAGAACAAACTTTAGCTTCTATTCATTCTTATTGCATTTACTGGACTGTAAAGCAAGAGAGTTGGAAAAGTTGCATTCAACACAATACATTTGACTAACTCCCATTATTGTTAACGTGTCCCACTTTGTCAATTCATTTCCATTCAATTCAATTTTACTTATCTAGTGTCAAATTAAAAAACAACGGTTGCCTTAAATCACTTTATTGTAAGTTAATAACCCCACAATAATGTCCCACACAAACATTAACTGTGTTTGTCCCACAGTTAGTTGTTTGGGATCTGGTCACCCTATCAGATCTCTCAGTGACAAAGTTCACCACTCAGTTACAAACAGAGGTGTTCCCATTATCCCCCAGCTGGTCCAGTTTGTCTGTTAACTGCTGGTGAATGATGTGTTAAAGTGCCAAACTCACTGAACTCCATTTTCAAAAAAGATTGTTTTTGTTTCCAGGTGGGTGTGGGCTGAGTGGAGGACAGAGGATATTGCATCATTGATTGACTGGTTAGCAAACTGACTGAAACTGAGTTTCAGAGAGGGAGGACGCGTGCGATACGTTGCGTGACTAGTCTTTTAAAGAACTCCACGATGACGAGAGTCTGTGCAACAGGACAATATTCACCGAAGCAGGATGGATAACCATCTTTGGTGCCAGTGCCAGTATTACTGTGGTAAGTAAACTTATAGTGTCTCAGAAAAAGACAGTGTTTGTTTTTATTTATTATGAATATCCACGCCAATGTTACACTGCTGTAAAGAAAATACAAACAAGCTTTTTGTACTGCTACTGTTTATGATTTTAGCTAGACCATATGAAATTAGTAACAGGACTTTAACTGAACTTCAACAGGTAAACAACTGACGCGCAGTCAGGCTGCAGCCTCCATTTGTAGTCGTTCATGTTTCTACAGTAGAATCACCATGGTGATCGCTTTAAAGTGTCTTTGTGCTGGTTTGTGTTGTCGGCTTTGTGTTTATACCTAAATGCTAGGAGAATGATCACGTGTGTCCTCATCAGGATCGGGATTTGTGCTGGTGTGTTGGACTGCAACCTGTAGGTTTATATTGTGAACTGGTAATTATGAGACAGTGTTTCTGATCATTCTACAGAGTAACATGAAAATAACGTAGTAGCGAATAACGAATGTCTTTCTCCTGGGAGTAATTAAGTAACGTACTGCACTACGTTTAAGAAAAGTGTTCTGTGTAATATGTGCAATAATTTTTTTTTTTTTTGCAAAACGACCCCAACAATGATCACAAGAGTTTGACCATCCTTCTTGTAATTACTGTCATGGTGCTGAGTCGTTGACCCAGCGTTTTGTGTTTTGTGATTGTTTTCCTCTGTTCTAGTTATTCTGTGTCCTTCCCCCTTGTGTTCTAGATTTCCTGTTTTGTTCGAAGGTCTCTGTCTGTTGTCATTGTGTTCAGCTTGTCTCCTCCGGTCATCATGTGTATTAGGATCAGCTGTTCTTCCCTCCTGTGTGTGATTACCCGATTACCTTGTGTGTGTATATTTAGTGGGTGTCGGTCTGTGTTCGTTGTCGGCTCGTCTGTGTTTCATGGTGTCCTGTTCCTCGTCTGCGTCTCTCTGCCTCCCACCCCGTTCGTATGATCTCTGGTTTGTTATTTAGTTTTCCCAGTTTAGGTTTGTTCTGTAAATTCTCTTCCCTCACTGCCTGTTTTTGCCACTCCACCACTTGTAAATAAACGTCACTCGAATCATCAGTCACTGCCTGCATTTTGGGTCCTCCTTTTCCTCCAACACCACACGGCTCACCCCGCCAGCCGTGACAATTACTTTGCATGAATGTCTTTGATATGCTGCTTAGAGACGGTGGTGACTCTTAAAGTGGAGCCAATGAGAATCCATAAAGAATCGAATCAATAAGTGATATTGATAATGGAATTGGAATTGCTAAATTCTTATCGATTCCCATCCCTGAACAGCAGCGATTGGCAGCGATTGATCCCTGGCTATTTGTTTTCTGAGTCAAGAGTCTTGTGTGCACTACCTACTGTTTAATGGCACATTCAGATATTTTTTAAAAGTCCAGCACCAGCAGGCACTTTTTAATAACAGCATGCTTAGATAATATTCTTTCTAATGTGGATTCTCTTTCAGTTTTATTTAGTGTTCAAACAAATCAGGTTCTGATGTTACCTTCAAACATAACAAAGCATGAATCAGGCTTTTCACTGTTCCCGGCAGTGAACTTGAAGCATGGGGTCAGCACGTGCTGTGAGGAGATGAGGTGCGTCAAAAAGGCTGCTTTAAGAGAGGGACCGTGAGCAGAGCGACCCACTGCAACAGAGGCATAAAAAAAAGAAGCCAAATATAATTAGCATTGAAAGACTCAGCATGTGGGAGTGTTTTATGTACAAAATAATACCTCATCAACATCCACAGCTGCTATTATAACGTTGAAGAAATACCTCTATTGATGAGTGGAGCACAGTACGGAGCACACCGTAAATCAATGTCTGATCCCTCAGAGGTTTAAATTTGCCCCCTTTTTAGAGAATCCTACACGCTTGTGAAAACAACCGAGCAAGCAACGTGAACCCAAGTTCAAATTTTCCTGTAAATCACGTCTTTTGCTCCATTACTAATTCAGCACCAGGCAAAATTCTGGGCGACAAGGACAGGCTGGGAGGAGGGGGGCGATCGACGTCCTGGGAAGGGGAGTTTCAGAACAGCTTTGTCTTGAAAATGTAGCACCAGTTCATTAAAGGTTAATGGTGCATTGATGATAAGTTTTATTCACCTCGTCTCTTCTGGACTAATGGTGCAGTGCGCACATGTTGACGTCTTTCAGATAGGATGGATGTTTGAGTCTTTGGATAAGGCTTTGCTAGCCGCTAGTGGAACGACACAGTTCTCTGCAGCAGAATGCAAGAAGTTTTTCAGAGACAGGATTTACAACCAAAGGCAACGGTATTCTCACCTCACCAGACATGTCAGTAAATCCTCTTGAATTGAAAGGATAAATCTGAGACTCTATGATATGTTTATAGCCCCCTGTCTCAGCATTGCTCTAGGCACTAACGCTGGTTGTCATATAATGTAGCAAAGCTGAGACTTAGACGTTCTCCTACTAAAAATATGTCTAAAAATGAAAAAGTAAGATTATAAACTTAAAAGTTAGTTTTCCCAATGGGCGTTTGACATATGGTGGGAGGATGTAGCGTTCATATTTCAAGAATTGCATCAGCAATGATTACAAAGAAAAAGTGTATGAACTTTGATATATCTATAACAACTCATTTGTGGAAGTATGGCTAGTAGTTGAGACAACTGCACCATCTATTTTCCTGCATTTTAAAATGGAAATTGGCAGTAAATAGGAGTTTATAGTGCTTATATATTAGGAAAGGGACTGAAGGGACTGCATTCCTGGCCACTCGCCAGTGTGATCCGAGCGCTTAAATAAAAGGGGGTTGCATATTTTTTGACATTGACTTGCAATATATGTGTATAAATATTAACTCCAGCCATGGTCCTATTGAACAATTTAAACTTTTCAAAACCACTGAGGCCAATACAAGTAGTACTGTAAACTGAAAGTGTTTTTCTGCTTCTTCAGGGTCAATTACATGCATTTACTGTGTGCCTTTCATTGGCTCTGTATATTTGAGCAAACAAAAAAAAGGTGCAATAAACACAAATACACTGCCTGCAATAGCTGTACTATTAAATGATTCAGGACTGTGGATACCCTTACAGTAAGTTTACACAGATTACAAACTCAGCAAAAGTTGCTTTTCATCATCCATTTACTTTCTCAGGTGCTGCCGTAGGGCAAAAAGCGGGGACCATCCTGGACAAGTCAGCAGCCTTCCATAGGGATAACACTCTCACAGCCAATGCACATGTGTGGGACGAAAGCCACAGGCACAGGATGAACATGCAAACTCCACAGAGACGTGCTCCAGACATTTTCTCACTGAGATGCCGCGGTTTTAGTTTTTCAGGACTCAGTGTTTATTTTTATTTTTGATGACAAGCTCAATCCTCTCAGCATAAAAAAGGATACCAGTGTTCACATATTTCTGGAAAGACGTTCTGCTCTTCTACTTCTTCTTTGCTAACAGCTGCCGCTGCTCTTTGCTGGAGGGCTTGTGATGCTCTACATTTCTCTTTTAAATACCCCCAAAGGTGTTCTGTTGGATTCAGGTTAGGTGACATACTTGGTCATGTCATAGTTTTAACTTTTGTGTTATTTTGGCAGTGTAAGCTCGATCATTATCATGATTGTGTCGTTCTCTTCCTCAAGGCTGTTGGAGACATCTTGACAGGTGGCATTTTGATATATCCACAGATAATCATGATGCTATCTATAAATGTTCCTTTGTGCTTTGCTAACTGCTCGGTCTACTGTGGCAGCCCGGGTGAGGCTCACACCAATCTGAGCTGAACAGATATGTACATCTGATATTTATTGGTTACCTTTGTATTCTTTGGAAAAGATTCATCTTTGTTGCAGTTATGGGAGCAAGAAAGGTTTTTTGTTTTATTTCTGTTCTTGGAAACCATCCATAGATGTTGATTATGTGCTTCAGACTGATTTCCTATCACCTGGGCCTGTGAAGTACTTTTCCATCTGTTTTAGAGCCCACGTTTCACAGTGGACTTTCCACTCTGGGTCTTATAACCACTCCTTTGACTCATTATGTATCTCCTGATTACTGCTTCAGTTGAACTCGACAAAGTTTTAGTTGGTCACTTTTTTAATCTCCTTTTAAAAGAAAACTTTGGGCTAATTAGAAATCTCTGCACTCAGTTTTGATTCAGTGATCACATGTGTTCTAGCCTGCATGTTAGTGACCACATATTTATTTGAATTAGTCATTTGAAACGTTCTTAGAGCGCTGGTTTTTCAGTGTGTCATAAAATTTGCTTTGCAGTTTCAAGATCTTCACTCACTCTCCACTCCACTTTAATCTGAATATTGTCACTTGTGATTGCTAACTAACATCAACTAACATCAACTTTGTAATCATTAAAACAAATACTTAGCCCTTCTCTGTGGGAGAGAGCTAAATGAGAAGATGAGGGAAGCAGCTGTGCACAGCTGTTTAGCAGAAATGGGGAGGTGATCAGATGTGCATTTTTCAAACCACGTAATTCAGTCGTGTTCAGATCTTTGGTGTATGAAACGGCACAAAAGAGCCAAACAACACACCTCATGCAATTACTCATGATACTTTTGGCTAATAAACTTTAAAATGCTGACACCACACTGTTGGCTCAAAAACACACTGTCTCTATTTTTTTTTCTGCAGTTTTACCACCTCCACATATTAGTTTTTATTGTACTGGTTATCATTTTGTAATATACTACAGGCCTTGCACCACATCACCAGTAGGCTATTTTTGATTGCTGCAACCTGGCCATGCAGTCTCTACTGTGACTTCTCCCAGCACAACCCCACATTTTAAAAGCACACTCAGTAATTTTAATGTGGAACTGGCACTCCAATACTGCTTTAAAAAACAACCACAAAACAGACACATATGCATCTGTAACTGATGAGGTTGTGTGGCAAACCGCAATCGTCCGGTTGCAACTGTGTTGGTTCATAGCAGTCTGATTTAGCTCACTCAAAAGACACACAAAGTCCTGTCAGCTTAAAATGAATGTTTACTTTTCTTTTTTATGTATGATCATAAAGCAAATTCATCTTGTTAAACCCTGAGCACAAATACCGTCAGGTCCAGCTGTTACCAACGCTTTAGGGACAACAAAAACTAAAACCACCTGCATTTCAAAATGTGAATGTAGGAAAAAGTGGAGAACATTTCTGCTGTTTAGTACAGAAAACCTTAAAGAAAATCAGGCAACCTAAATAAAGCATAAAAAAAGAGAGCAAAGCTTTATTTAGGTTGCACACTTTATCCAAGTAGAAGCACGGTGCAAAGTATGAGCTTACACAAAGTTACAGCCACAAAACTGTCATGGTGCTGTTTTTCTTCTTGTTTGGTTTTAGTTTATCTATTTTTTGGTGTCCCCCTCACACTCAGATCAGTTCTCTCATGCGTCCTGTTTTGATTTTACCTCCTGCTTTGGTTCTTCTCCTCAGTGGTCGTATGCTTGTTTCCACCTCCGGTTGACTGTGTTCTCCTGTGTGTTCGTCTGTAACTGTGTTCCCTCCTGTCTTACAGTCTGATTGTTCTTTAACGGTGAGATTGGAAGCGCTGAGATTCCATTGCTAGAGTGGCTGATCAGTGTTAGTTCAATCAAGCCTTACTACTTTCGCCATGTGTGAAGTGTGTGCGTGTGTGACTAGCAGAGATGGGCGTAATGCGTTACTGTAATCCGATTACTTTTTTCAAGTAACGAGTAAAGTAAGGGATTACTATTGCAAAAACGGTAATTAGATTACCGTTACTTTCCCGTAGGAACGCTGCGTTACTAAAACTGTGATTTTGTTTTGCGAGAATGTCTCATGACAGTGACGTAAGCAAGTGCGGCGTTCGTGACAACAGCTGTGTGCAGATTAACAATGGATAATATATCGAGTGCGGGAGAGAGTATGAGGGTGCAGCATTTAAAGCGTGGAAGTACTGACCTTATTTTGAGTTTGATTCCATAAAAAGTGACAAAAACATTAGTGTCCGCTGTGCGTGGGAAGAAAACTTCTTTATACAGGGAAAAAAAAACCTAAACACCGCACCCTAAGCAAGCACCGAGTGCGTTACGACATAATGGGAAATTCACAGAGAAACTCGCGGATTCTTCCACTGACCGCTGCGGCACACCTGCACCAGGGTAAACCTCCGCCTACCCCACTCCTGCTTTACAAGTGAAAATAGAGCAACAGGACCGCTAGTCTTTGACTTTATTTATTTTCTGCTGTGTTTTACTTGCATCTATTTGAAAGACTGAGTGTAAACACACAAAATATATATATATTATGGGCTGGAATGTGCAGAAAATAGGTTTAAATATTAAACAAATTTCTTCCAATTAAATATTTGCTTGATGCATAAAGTTAAAATATTAAAACTAATAAAACAAGTTTTAAAAAGAGACTTTTCCATTTGATTACATTTTGTATGATGGATTGTAGAAAAAGTAGAATTGGGCTGAAAGATCTATCGCTTTATCACCTATTCAGGTTGTAAATCGTGTTTTTAAAAAGTAACTACGTAACTAAGTAATTAATTACTTTTGAAAATAAGTCATCCGTAAAGTAACAGGATTACTTTTTTGGGGAAGTAATCAGTAATTAGTTACTGATTACTTTTTTCAAGTAACTTGACCAACACTGGTGACTAGTGAAAGGTATCATCAATATCAAGCTCCAGTTCAAGATCATGGCAACAAGACAGCCGATACACAGATAAACACACCTGATAAAGCAGATTTTTCTTGTTAATTTTGATTTATTCAAAGGTAAAATAAGAAAAAGCTGGAGAACATGGAAGAATCCCGGCCATCCAGTGGACTTTAACCCAGGACCTTCTTTCTGTGAGGTGGCAGTGCTAACTGCTGCACCGCAGTGCTGTCACAGAAAGTAAAACAAAAAAATCTAAAAAGCTGAACATTGGATTCCAGAGTTTAGAGCCATCAGTCATACAGTGAATGTGGCTGAGAAGCTATTAACATCATCATCATCTACGCATGACAGGCTACTTTCACCCTGCACGCAATAAATTGCAATAAATTGCAATAAATTGAAAACTTTTAATTTACCTTTGTGTGTATTATTGTAACTTCTACCCCACACAGCATATAAATGGCAAACACTGCTAATCTGTCAGACTCGGCTGCCTGCTCACATTTCTTTTTTTTTAAACACTTGATTGAAGCTCAATGATTTTTGTGTGGATATTTGTAGAAAGCTACACACAAGTTGCGTTTTAAAAGTTCCTGTGCTGCAAACTTTGATCTCAAGTAACTTTAACAATGTAACAAATTAATTTGAATTCATGAAAGGGAATTTTCGCCATCAACAATGTTCAAATGTTGTCAGAAAATTTCACTAAGACTATTCAACACATTTTTTTTTGTACATGTACACAAAGTGTACTATCCTTTCTCAAAGGTAGAGAAAATACCAAATATTCTTTTGAAAAACTTTCCTTTTGTCACCAGCACAATGACAGCTGTAAACATTTCTGAATTTTGTCCTTAATCAACAAGTCTTCACACTTCTAAGCATCCATCTGTATCAACACACCCACCAACCACTTCATTAGTCACATCTTGGTAGCAAAGGAGGGTCGGACTTCCTTTTACCTTCAGAACCGCCCAATTCTTTATGGCACAGATTCAATAAGGTCCTGTGGAGGCCTTTTGAGCACAGTGACTCATCATGTTCACGAAACCAGTTTGTGCTCATCTGAACTCTGTGACATCATATGCTATCCTGCTGGAGACAGTCATGAGAAGGTGGTTTTAAAAGGATGGCCACAGGCAACAATAATGCTCAGATTTTGCCATTTAAGTGTTCAATTACTAATAACGGGTACAGGGTGTACCAATGAAATATGCCCCCCAGCATTACGCCACCTGGAGCTGAAGATGGAACCACAGTTTCATGTTTAATGCCAAATTCTGACCCGACCATGTGAATGTTTTAGCAGAGATTGAGACTCGTCAGAACCAGGCAACATTTTTCCTAAATTCTGTTTTGGTGAGCCTGAACAAATTGCAGCCTCAGTTTCCTGTTTTTAGCAGACAGGATGGGTACCTAGTGTAGTCCTCTGTTGCTGTGGTGTTGTTCGTTTAAAGATGCTCTTCTGCATACTTTGTAACGAGTGGTTATTTGAGTTATTGTAGCTGATCAGCACAAGGCAATCTCCTGTGACCTCTGGCATCTTTGCCTAGAGAACTGCCGCTGACTGGATATTTTCTCTTTTTCAGACTGTTGTGAGTAAGCCCCAGGTTGTGTGTGAAAATCCCAGTAGATCAGCAGTTTCTGAAATACTCAGTCGAATCTGTGCGGCACCAACAACCACATTCAAAGTCAGTGTATGTAAGCTGTGGCCAACTCTTTATGGAACATAATTAAATATACTAATGCCATTGATGGTTCACAGAAGAAAAGATTAATCTTTTTTTCTCTACCTTTAAGGCAAAAGCAGTCTGAAAAACCCCACTTATCACCCACGAACAACATCAAAGTGCCTCACAATGCCACAGTGTAATCATTTGCACAGTGATATGTCCCCTTTAGGGGCAGCTACCATATGTGTTGCACAAATATGCTTTTTAGATTTTTAAGGGTAAAATGCCACAGCACAGTAATTAGGCCATACATATTTTCTGAGGTGTTTTTCACTGCTGAGGGAAGAAACACAAATCAGTGGGTATTGTCTTTAAGTGTGTTTCCTCCTTGAAATAATTTAAATGTTGCTTTATCTTATTAAAAATCTAAGCTAATGTTCATATTTTAAGGTTTATTTTTCTATATGATGTTCAGGTGGTGTATATACTAAAATACATTATTTAAAATATGTAAATTGCTTTTCCGTTGTTCCCTTAATCAGTGTGCGCAAAACATAACCTGAGCGAAAGTGTTTCCATTCATGAGAACAGATTCTAATACTAATAGGTGTTCTCACTAAATGATACTGAAATGATAAATTAACTAATTATAAACATTAAACTCTGTTTGGACTTGTTGCTAAGGTACAGACAACAATACAATAAGTAAAACTCTGCATTTTCACATAATTTGGGACCATATGATTCATCCTCCTCTAACCATTTCATGATGATACAGCATTTGGCCACTTCTGTTCGGTCAAATGTCCGGAGGCGAGTCACTGAGGTCCACTTGCTGGAGTCAGTCAGTTCATCTCCAGCTCATTTTCTCTGACAGATTTTTCCTCTTTGTCTTTTTTTAACACATCATCTGTCACAGCTATAACCAGACACATGCTCAGATAGACCCCAGGTCTCAAGCACGTCCTCTTTTGGCCTATTACTTGCCCTTTTTTGCGAGACAGTTCTGTTTTTCACTTTCTATTTTAGAATTCCAATTTTAAATTTGGCTCATGGCATCAATTCCTAATTAAAAGTATGCATTGCCCAAAAGTTGTGTTTTTGTAATTCTTAATGTACCTCATCCCCACCGTTCACTTTCCTTGTCATCACAGCCAGCTACTCATGCCATTCGTGCACCATAAGGAGCAGTATCGTGCCTCTTGATGAGAGGTGGATAACAAAAGCGTTTAAACTGGCCTTGTCCATGTTTGTCACCATTGTGAAATTAAAATACTAACACTACATATCAGCACAGCCAGCCAAACATATGCAAGTATAGCTAACCATTCGTTTATAAAAAGTAAGATAATCTGATTAAAAATGTGCAAGTGGTCTCAGTTAGGCACAGAAAGCAGTATCAGAAACATTAGCCCTCCATCTATTTGCCGGGATACATAAATGTCAGCTTGGACGAAAATCCAGTAAATCTGATTTTTCACCACTTGCTGGTGTAATCAAAAACATTTGGACTATTATGAACTCTGGAGCACACACTGTCTTGGATAAAGCCAGTGCAAATGCTAAAGTGTAAGTCCAAAACCTAGGAAGGCCCTTAAAGTAACTTAGTTTCAGCTTTTTAAAACTATTGACCGACGTAATATTTTAACAACCCTTTATTATCATGTACGATATCAATTTGTACACGATAATCTGTATTTATAAATAGCAGCACAATGCCAAGAAAGAACAGAAACTTGCCTGTTTTTGTGATAAATGTAGAAATATTAAGTCCACTTAACCACCATCAGTGTGTAAACCAATCATTTTGTAGACGTCTGTTGATTATTTATCTGCTGATAATGAGTAATGATCATTGTCAGTGTGCGGGTGCTGAATTAAATAAATCCATAAGTATGTAAGTAAGTAAAATCTCTGTTGCTGCTATAAATATGTAAGTGCCTGTTTTTGTTTGTATAACACACCAATTTTCATCCTGCGTTATTTTAAAGTTAAACATCTGGTGTTCTATGAATATCTGAACAAATGCTATGAAATAGTTCTCATTTTCATTTATTCTGTGTCTGGAAAAAATCCTAGAGCCTCCAACGAGCCTCTGCTGTTTTGGCTGATTTATTGTGAAAGGCCTCACTATAAACAGACTCGTTGCAGAAGATCATAATCGTACTTTTGTCTACATTAAAGAATGTCTTTTCAAGGAATTGTCTAATTGCCACCAAATACAGACTATATGCAATTATATAACAACAGCATCATTTTTTTTTCTCGAAAACAAAATCAGTCTCCTTAAAAATAGTCTCCCATGCTGCTAAACTGCATTCTCAGTCTTTGAAGCACACTTGGTTTCTCTAAAACAAAAACTCTTACAAATAAAAAGATGAGCAAAGATCACTCGAGGATTGATGCAGTGTAAAAGAAGCAGAAGACAGCTGAGGATTTACTGCAGTTTCTCATTTCCTCCTGCTTTTCAGTGTAATACGTACTTGCTGTTTGGTTAAATTTAGGCACCTAGAGCAACTGGTTAGTTTAGTAAAAGGTATAAGTTCAAGTAAATCTTTTAAAAATACATCATACTTAATTATTATTTCACAAACGGTGTGTTTTTTTATACACAATTGATCCACTGCAGTTTTTTCCTGACTAAAATCTTACTTCCTGCTCTGTCTGACTGAGATTAAAGTTAAAGAGACCTGTGCCACTGTTATTGGCTGACAGCACTTAAGATTGCTGCTAAACTTGCAGCACGTGTTGTAAAGTATAATTCAACTGAAGCTTAGTGTTGTTCCACCAGGCACTTGCAGTTTGTACACTTCCACAACACTGACATACCCAGTGGCACAAGGACTAATTAGTTCGATTTCTTTTTGTCCTGCTGTGCAATATTGTCTTAGGTGCCTTTGCCCTAGATTACTCAGGTTTGCTACAGGAAAATGTAATGAATTATAAGATTTCTCTCCTTCTGAGCTGAGGAAATTGTACTTGGAATTCGAAAGTTTTTTCAGCATCTAATTAGAAACATGTCTATTTCTGTACAAGAGTGACGCAAGTTTCTCTATGAATTAATTTTTTTCTCTCCTAAGTTTCTCACTGAAGTTACGTGTGCCGAGATTGTGGATAAACAGCTATTCTCAGCTTACAGAGAGCACCGAGGCCCTGGGGCTGAGCATGTGCTTTAATAGATGGGTGGTGATATACATAATATTTCAGTTTTGACAGCAAATCTGTTGTAAAGTTGCTGTGACAGCCACTCCAATTCCTGCCACAGAGCTATCAAATAGAATGGATTATCCCTGTGTTCCCCGTCTACAAACCCAGCTGAACAGGAACATGACACAGTTCTTCTGGCAGTAGTTTGCGGGCTGGCATGCTGCCAAAGAACAAAGGCCCCTGCTTGGCAGGGCCACATGTGACGGAGCAGCAGAAACATCTTCATAGCTCCAGCTCAACCTCCAAACTCGTGCAGGTAAAGAAAAAAACCCTGTGCACAGTCGCCGTTCATCGAGCTCTCGATCCGATGGGAAAACACAGCTGCTTATTGTGCTCACCGCTTAATCGCACCAATTAATGTCCTTGTGATCCTTCCTTCCTGGCAAGTTCTGATGAATGCCGCCATTGGTTCTCTATTTGAATCGCTCGCTTTACATCTCTGAATATCAGTATATCAACATCTGCAGAAAAGGCCATGTGTGCTAACTGAGAAGCTCTCAGCTTCATACACTATTTATATCACCCTAAAGAGGTCTTTGCTCTTGCTTACCATTCACAGATATAAACATGCCTTTCACAGTGTTCATAGTTTTTCTTCGCTTTAGTCGTGACTTGACGCGTTCATGTGTACAGTTTTATTAACGTGTGATACTTTGATCGTTCATTTTACTTCAAACCCAGCCTGTGCAAACGAAAAAGAAAGGTCAGCATTTAACGTGAATAAAAACAGACATCATCAGATATGTAAAACTGCACTTATACAAAGAAAGGATTTAAAGGCTTTCACATACATGCACACCAAAGGGAAGCTGTTCAAAAGCAACTTTCAGCCCTGTATTAACAACTAAATTGGTGCAGGAGAAAATAACATTCGTTTTCCTGCACCACCTTCATGCTCCTTGAAGACGTACTCACACCAGTAAACCATCAGAACTGTGTGTTTCTCACCTGCCTTTATTAGCCAAAACACTGGTGAAAACTATTATCGATCAAAATAACATCAGGTGGCAAGATTCAGTGTCTACATATCACACAAGCATGTGAAAGGAGCACAACCCGAGGCAGAGTGAGAGATGAAAGGCTGTGAGGGGACACCGCTGACCCAGATACCCTGAAATCTGTCAGTAAGTCAGGCCGGACACGCATCTCATAATGATTACATCCAATTTGACGTGGATCTGATTTATAGTTCGATGTATTATGTGACAGCTGTCACATTTCTGTAACTTAAAAATGCTTCTTTTTTATGTCTCAGAGTTTGTCAGCCCTGCATAAAGTCTGCTCACGTCTCCTACTTTCTGGACTGAAAGCTCTTTTACAAACTTCACTGAAATTTGTTTTTTTCTCTGCATTCCGTCTTTACAGTCTCCCCTAATTCCAGCGTGTGCCTGCAGTGAATCAGCTCATCGGAGGCTGCTTGGAGGTGTGTAATGGCTAATGTTTCCCAGCCAGTCTCATTTGGTTGCATTTTATCTCCATTTTTATACCTCCCTAACCTCCTGCGTCCCCCCCCCCCTTTTTGCACTTAATAGGGATGCACTTTATCTGCATTACCCCACAGAACTTCATTACTTTAGTGGTCATAAAATGTTACTGCAGTTCCTCCACAGGTCTAATAGAGCCAAGCATGGCTGCATTTTAGCCTAAAGCTTAAAATAAGAACGTTTCTAACTTTTAAAGGAAAAAATAATTAGTGTGAACAAATCTGTCATTTTAAGACTTTAAATGAACAAAAATGAAATCATCTTTCTCTGTTATGTGTGTGTAACTGTTTATAGACTGGACATCTGTGACATCGCCCAGTCTGTCAAATATTACAGTCTAATTTCACTCAGCTTCTTGGACGGTCTGTATCACAAAGCTAGCCATATTTCTGAGATAGTCGCATCAGAAAAGCTCCAAAAGACGTCACCGCAGCAGAGAGGTTCTGCTCAGAGACTCCACGTCAGTGTTAGCTTCACTTTTCAGACCCAGAGGCTACGTCCATCTTTAATGCTGTCTGTAACGGCCCCCTTTTGTTCTACGCATGTGCAAAAAGGCCTTCTTCCTTCCCCTTAACACATGCACAGTGTGACCAGAGACAGTGTGTTTGTGTGTGACTGCTGTACTCCTCCAGGAGAAAAAGCTCTTCAAGGTAAGCAACTGAATAAAACAGCAGACAGGAGGAGCTGCAGCATGTTATGTTTGGTTCTCGGATTGACGTCAAATCATATTTTTGCTTTTATATGATATTAAAGATTTTTTTCACTAATGTTTGAGCTTTTCAGGCTTTAAGAGCAACAAACACACAATCAGCTTTTACAATTGATGACACAAAGACCTTTACAGAAAAGGGAACGCAATTATATAGCTTACAGTTCTGTATAACACTGATATTTATATTGGCAGATGTCAGGTAAGTGCAGTCATTTTATTCCAACACTGATAAGAAAACAAGAAAATCCTTTTAAATTGCAGCAGTGACAGAAACGACGAATTGCTCTGCAAATGCCTTCAACAAATTGGGTTCCCCGTACGGAGAGGGCAGCAACACTGGGCTTTTCTCATTTCACTAATTTGTGACTCACGTGTCTTCCATCCTCCATCCTCCTGCCTGTGATTCAGTAATCAAACTCAGTACACCATGGTGAAGGATGTCTCAATTCCCAAAATGCATTTGGAGGACAGAGAAGAAAGGAGGCAGAAACTATGATCATGGATGCACAGGTGTGTGAAAGTGTCAGACAAGGCGTGGAACGCAGCTACAACATACAAACCACGGTGGGAGGACTATACAAGCGACTTCTCCCTTTTATTTACATTTTTACGGTATTTTTAGTCAATATTTTATTCATATTTTTCATAAGAATCAGCAGTAGTTGAGCTAATATAATGAGCTATTTATAATGCATTAATGTCAAACATCATGTTTAATTCACGTTGCTTTAAAATCAGGCTCTAAGGCAGGGATGTCTGATTTTGTTTCTCCGCTCTTCTGTCTTTGATTCTCTTCCTTGTCTCCCCCATTAGCATCTGTGGTGGGAGGGACTAAGATGCAAGGAGATGACATCCATCTCCTTGGATGTCATTAGGGAAATGAGAACGTGGGCCTGTGAGAGCTTACAGCACAGCCAAGGTCTCAGGTAGGACCCACGAACACTATAAGCTAGGGCTGCTCGATTATGGCAAAAATGATAACCACGATTATTTTCACTGAAATTGAGATCTCGATTATTTGACGATATTTATTTAACAATAACAATGTTTTGAATAATGACTTTAAAGATTGTCAAAAAATAATATAAAATAGTGTGCAAATACTGATAACAGTGCAAATGTTTGCAATATAAAAAATAAATGAAAAATGTAAACATCTATGTTTAGTGAACTTTGCAGTGTTGCTCTGTGGTGCAGCTACGACACCGTAGCAAAGTTTACACACTGTGTCTACTTGATCCACGTCTGACGCCGCGAACCCATAATGTTTCCACACCACTGAAGGTTTTTTTTTTACCTCTCTTTTCAACCAACGGCAGTCACTCTGCTCTCCAAATAACTTCTGCTTAGCTTTCCGAGCTTCCCGCGGGTCCTCGTAATTGTTGTGACACGTGTTCGAAATGCAGAGAGGTGCGCTCGATTTACCACACGGAGCAGCGCGAGAGTAAAGCACGAGGGAGGGGCTAATAATCGGCTCAGTCATTTTTAATGATCGTTGAAAGCCCAGATCGTAATCGAGATTAAAATTCGATTAATTGAGCAGCCCTACTATAAGCTATCCTATCTATGCATAGCATGCAAGTTGGTTCAATCAGTGCACTATACCTGTGTCAAAGGTAAGCTAGCAGCTTGACAAATTAGCCTGTTAGTGCTTTACGCCTTTACACACCACTGTGCAACTTTGTTTTGACGTCATAAGCTAACATATCTGCTATTTCTGTCCAATATAAAACAAAGATAGCAACAGTCTGATACATTTGTTTAGTTTTTAGGCTTTTTATTTATTAATTAAATTTTTCACAAAGTGCCAACTTTGTAGTGAATTCGATTGTTAAGGGGATAAGCACTTAGTAGAGCAATTATGGCATTTAAAAAATGCATTAACTTATAGACTTCAGTAGTTAATGCTGCCTTTTTAGTGCAGAACAAAGTATCACTAATAAAGCACAGGTGGTCAGCAGCCCACGGGCACGCTGTTTAGCTCCACATAGAGAGTAAATTGGTCAATAAATGTGGATGTTTCCTCTTCAGTAATTGCATCTCGCTGCATAGACTGTCTTGGTCTTTGTTAAGAATAATGAAACAAATTTTAGGAGTTGTTAACTAAGCTTTGGTAGGAGACTACAAAATATTACACGTGTTACTAAATTAATTTTACATGACTGGAACATGTTCTAGCATTTATTTTGGGCTTAGTAGGGATGAATAATTCAAATCACTGTGTTGTGTTGTGTGTTTTTAAAAGAAGATGACAAGGTTCCTCACCACACCTTTCCTTACCTTGTTACAGGGGACATAACAAAACAAAACAACAATGAAGAGGCAATAATCACAGGACTATAGTGTCCCAGATATTGTATCCTGGCTGCTTCTGCTCTACAGGTCACATGACTCTATTAATACATCATTTAGGATGTTTGGATTTACTCATGTTTGGACAAACATACAGTAAATCCATTTTGCTCAAACACAAGTGGCTCAGTTTGTTTTATATACTTTATATTTGGGGAATACTTTTTGGGCGAGGATTGATGTGAATCCCTCAAATTACTATTGTTGACTAGTAACTGCAAGGCAAGACACCAGGGCTGTGCCCCAGATCTCTCTCATGTTTACTTGTTCACTTCTCCGTAATAGACACTAAATCGTTTACAGAGCAGAAAATTGAGATTTTAGGCACTTGCTTATTAAAAGAGCTGTAGGGATAGAACTTTTGAGCAATAAGATAAATGTGGCACACTGCAACTTTTGTGATTTGGTTGTGATTTGCACGATTTCAAATATAGCTCCTCAGTTTAAACCACAACTTACTTTTAACTGAACATATGAGTAAAACAGGCAAGATACAGCATGTTAAGTAAATGGCTGCGAGCTGTTTTCTGCATGCAGTCTTCAGTATATGCTTGCATACTGCAGTCATTTCTTTTTATTAAGCCTGAGGAAAGTATTCCAAAGACGGTCAAACAATTAATTACACACGTCATTTAAACTGATTAATCTCAATACTCTTTCTCCAGAATAGATTTGTGGTTCATCAGAAGGCAATGAAAAATAAAGCTTTCCATTCATTAATTTTAAAAAAAGGAGCAATTTATAGAAAGATGGTATGACTCACTTGTTCTCAAGAGCAAATATCCACGTTACACCGCTGTGAAAACTAACAGTTCTAACAGAGGTATAAGATATGTGTATCTGGGGGAATTTGCCGAAAGTGGAGCACTACCTCAAGCTCTAAATGCCAGTGTGTTTGCACACCAAAATAATTCAACACAAACATTCACACATTCTGAAATCTGCATATTAATCATCAGTGGTGGTCAGGGATATGTGCAATATGTGGAAACAACACAGTGCAAGCATCAAGCTTAGAGTAAACAGGGACTGGATTTTCTTCTAAGGGCATTTCCCAATGAGAAGCATTGCAGAACATGACGAAACAGCTGTCAAATTGTTGTTTTGCAATCCAGTCCATCCAGAGTCTCTGCTTCACTAACGACAACAACAACTAGTTCAATATTTTAAGTATTTTTTTTTCTTGTTTTTGATTCTGCCAAGGATATAATGAATTTGATGACACGACACAAATCGTTCATTAGAAACATGCGATGCTAAAGAACAGCAATAATATGGAATGCTCCATCAACTACAGTATTTATGATACTATATGTATCTATATACTACTGTATAAATATATATTAATATATATATACATATATATACATATATATATATATATATACACACACACATATATATATGAACCTGAAGTGTGGATGCAACCATGTCAGGCACCATTTTGGTGTTTTTAACAACAAGTTTTTTTTAATTATTTTAAAAGAGTTATTAATACAGAAATGAATCTAAAAATATTAATTGCATTCCCTTATCTCATGTCAACAGTAGTGAAGATGCAATATGCTTCACGTTTATATGTGAATGTTTAGTCTAAAACCAAAAGGTTGATTGTGTTCATCTGGACGTAGCGTTTTCAGTGGGAGAAACGTTTCATCACTCGTACAAGTGACTTCTTCAGTCTCAGCTGACGGCAGGTTTCCCCAACCTTATAAACAGTACATTTGCACAGTGACTGAAACTAGCATCACTGAATGAACAATTGGCCGTGAGGTCAGTTTCTTGATCATTATCATGCAAATTGTCATGACCATTGATTAACAACCACTGATCAAAGATTGATCAGTGGCCATAAGGTTGGGGAAACCTGCAGTCAGCTGAGCATGAAGAAGTCACCTGGATGAGTGAAGAAACGTTTCTCCCACTGAAAACGCTACAGAGTCAGCCTTTTGGGATTTACTTACCTGGATGGTTGAGTGTGCATCAAGACTGTCTAAAACAATGTAACAATGTTGGATCCTGAAATCTACATTTTGAGGCCTAATGCTAACTTTCTTCTTTTTACGCCTCTGTTGTGTTTTTTGGCACAACAATTAACAATATTTGGAAAAAGGGGGGTGTGCTTAGTCATCAGGTAACACTAGCTTGATTAAAAGCCTGCATCTATAAACAGTCCCAGTGCATCAAAGAGATACACATATCTGCTAATTAGCGATAAGTAGCTCCCTAAAAATTACTGGAATTTTACTAATCAAAACTTCTGGGACAACACAGACATGATCAAGAGGTCCAGTTTATCGACTCGGAGGTGAATCTGAAACTTTTGGGTTGGCTGCACTTTTTAGATTGAATTTCTGAGCTTGGTTATGACTCACATGAGAATCATGTGAAAGTACTGCATGCTTGAGCTCAAGCAAATTAGAATGAAAAGAAGACACGGTGGTTCACCAACTCTCACAGGACTCAACATTGCCAGTATTTTGCAAGTGTTTGCAACTACAAAGGAAGCACGTAAAATGTAAATTGTATCTAGATAAAAATACGTGAATAGAAAGATTTGTAATAATTACAACACTGAAAAACTTGAACAACATGATCTTTTTCCACCTGAAATACAAGCACAACCCCAATGTGACAAAGCCAGGGAATAAACACAGTAAGCACAGGTGAAGTGAGAGACAACATCTTTGAAGCTTGAGTAATCTTGCTGTTGGGATGGGCTACAAGAACAACAGGACACTTTGAAGAAGGTGACAGTGGCTGGTACCAAATTTCAGAGACAGAAGAAATATAAAAAGACTGTCAAGTCACCCTTGGGCTGGAGCTCCATGCAAGAGCTTGCCTCATGAAGTGAGAATAATCATGAAAAGGATAGTGGATCAGCCCAAATCTCACTGAAAAAGATTGGTAATGATCTGAAGGCATTTGGGACCACAGTCACAAAGAACACCATTCTATGATGTAATCAGTTGAAATTTTGCAGGACCTGCAAACCTCAAGAAGGCAATCTTAAGTCTGCCAGTGAGCATCTGAATGATTCAGAGTAGGCTTGGGAGAAAGTTCAGTGGTCAGATGTTTGGAGGAAGCGAAATGCTCAGTATGACCCAAAGAACACCATCCCTACATTCAAGCATGGAGGTGGAAACATTATACTTTAGGGCTGTTTTTCTGTCAACGGTACAGGACAACTTCACCACATTGGGGGACTATGCCACATAGCAAGCAGGTCTGGCCCAGATCTGGTATCAAGCCGGCACTGCTGGCTGACTTCTGGCATGATAAGATGTATGTCACCCAGATATGGGCCAGGTCTGGCATAGATGGCACTGTATATGGGATGGCATGCCATATCTGGCTTGATTGTGGTTTGGGTTATGTGGCCCAGGCTCATAGAAAACAGGCCTGACCTGGATCTGGCATCAAGCTGTCACTTCTGACTGACTGGTGCCATGGCAGGCTGTGCGCCAGGTCTGGCAATGATGGCACTGTCTATGTTCCTATTTTCCTATTTTAGTTAGAAGACCCAAATGCCATGTTGCAATACTATAAATGGCCTGTATTTGTATAGCGCTTTACTAGACCCTAAGGACCCCAAAGCGCTTTACACACTCAGTCATCCACCCATTCACACACACATTCACACACTGGTGATGGCAAGCTACATTGTAGCCACAGCCACCCTGGGGTGCATTGATAGAGGCGAGGCTGCCGAACACTGGCGCCACCGGGCCCTCTGACCACCACCAGTAGGCAACGGGTGAAGTGTCTTGCCCAAGGACACAACGAGCGAGACTGTCCAAGCTGGGGCTCGAACCGGCAACTTTCCGATTACAAGGCAAACTCCCAACTCTCACCCACAACCGCCTATACTGCTATGGTAGCCATTGTTTTAGGTTTGTGTGTGTACACTTTATCCAAAACCTGGTGACGGTTTACTCGTCTTTGCCAGTGGGTGGCTGTAGCTCAGGTGGTAGCGCAGGTCACCTACTGATCGGAAGGTTAGAGGTTCGATCCCTGCCTCCTCCAGTCTGCATGTCAAGAGTGTGAATGTGTATGGATGTAATTAGGAAGCACTCAGTTTAGAGAAAG
The DNA here is from genome assembly GCF_963576455.1 of Neolamprologus multifasciatus. Taxonomy (NCBI): domain Eukaryota; kingdom Metazoa; phylum Chordata; class Actinopteri; order Cichliformes; family Cichlidae; genus Neolamprologus; species Neolamprologus multifasciatus. Next base: position 31,772,750 of record NC_140443.1, on the reverse strand, counting down.
TGTGTGATCGGGTGAATGTGGCACGTTATATAATGCACATTGAGTAATCTGGAACCATAGAAAAGCAGTTTTGCACTATTATGTTCCGGCACAGGTTGTTATTACATGGCTTGATTACATGGCTTGCAGCCCGTGGCTGCATACAACTTACACATGGCCCACATACCGCAAAGAATGACGGCCCTTTGGTGGCCCAGATCAGGTTTGCCAGAGGTAATCCACACATGGGCCAGCACAGGACCACCAGTGTGTCTGCAACTGGCCCATGTGCGAGCCACCTCTGGCAAACCTGATCTGGGCCACCAAAGGGCCGTCATTCTTTGCGGTATGTGGGTCTGGGCCACCAAAGGGCCGTCATTCTTTGCGGTATGTGGGCCATGTGTAAGCACATTGTCTGGGCCAGATCCGGGCCATACCAATTTTGCTATGTGGGATGTAGAGTAAAATCTTGTACAAGAACCTGCTTCCCTCAACTACAGCACTGAAGATGGGTCATGGATGGGTCTTCCAGCAACACCCAAAGCATACTACCCTGGCATCAAAGGAGTGGGTAAAGAAGAAGCACATTAAGGTTATAGAGTCAGGCTCCAGACCTCAGTCCTATAGAAAATCTGTGGAGGAGCTGAAGCTTGGAGTTGCCAAGTGTCAGCCATGTGAAGTAAATTTAGAGAGTTTTTGTAAAGTGGAGTTGTCCAAAATCCCTCCTGAGATGTGTGCAAATCTAACTTTAAGACATCTTACCGCTGTGCAAGCCATCAACGAGTTCTCCTCTATTAAACATGTTTGCGAATAAGTATTTGGGATCAAATACTTATTTCACTCAGTGAGATGGAAATTAAAATTAAAATGAAACTTCCATAAAAAAAATATAAACTGTTCATTTCTTTGTAAGTGAGCAAACTTACAAATTTAGCCAGGACTAAATAATTATTTCCTCCACTGTAGTTATATTTAATTCTAATGCTGCTCCATGTTTTTCAGTGTAATTAAAACAAACTAATCACCAGTAAAAAAAAAAAAAAAATGCTGTAAGATAAGATAAATGTACAACATCTGCATATACTATATCTCAAGATGAGAGAACCACTGCTACACAGCTACAGCATCAGCAGCTCATTTAACCTGTCAACATCAATTTAGCATAGACGTAAAATTGCTGCTTCTGTTTATAGAGTTGAAAGCATTTAAAACATAAATAAAAATACAAGAAGTAAAAGCGTTATTTGGTGTGTCTTTTTTTTTTTTAATAAATCAAACAAATTACTTTGTTTGTGGTTTCTCCTGTTCTTTCAAGAAGGAAAATTTGATTAAATTTGTGATGTGTTGCAGATGTACTTCACGAATGAAAAACGTAAGCGTCACATCCTGTCTCACTCACTGCTGCCAAGAAAGAGAATTTGGCATCATGACTGCAGACGCTGGAGTGGCACAGCTGTCAGTGTTGGTGGCTTTGGTTGTTAAAAATATGGCTGTGACATGGTTGCTGTTCATGGTTATAACGCTACATGCAGTGGTTGTTGCTGTGATGCTTTTGCTGACTGAGCATTGCCCTGTAGCTACCGTATGTTTGCGACACATCCGTCACAGAACCAGCATCATTTCCAAAAGTACGAGGCTTAATACAGCTGAACATATCCATAGTATCATAGAGTGAACCGCATCCAGATCAGAAGCAGAAGTCAGAAAAATAACCACAAATCCCGCCACAGCTTCCCCGTCACAGCAGGGAGAGCAGCTGTGGAATAGTCACTCTACTAAAAAGAGCAGCACATGCATCATGTAGGTATTGCATCATGTATTTTTTCATTAGGGTCTTCAGTTTTTGCTTGAAAGTCTATAACTGAAAGATTAGAAATTCACCAACACAGCTGGCCATATAGTTCAGAGGAAAATACAATGTGAGAAAATACATATAAGTCATATTCAGCACATATGTATTGAAGTACAACTTATAAAATATGAAATTGAGGCAGTTTACTGCGAAAAAAGCAAACGAGAAGGAGCGCAGGGGGTAAATGAATTCTATATGAACCATAGTCCCAAGCATCGGGATACTTTGAGTTTTGGATTTGGAGTTTCGCTTTCTGTTCTTAATTTTTAATCTTTATTTTTGTGTGTTTGAATCTTCAGACTCGATGGTTTCCTGTCTGTTCCTCCCTCAGTGTGAACGTTCTTTTGCTCTGTTCTCTGAGTCTTCTTGGCTCTGTGTTCAGTATTTGTTTCTTGGGCACTTCCTGTTTCCACTGAAGGTTTGTTTTCTGGCGTGTATCCTTACTGTTTCTCCTTCCTTTGTGATTGTCAGTCTTGCCCTACTCGTCTTCACCTGTGTGTTCCTCTTTGTCAAGTTGTGTTTTCACGTTCTCTCTCGTGCTGCCCTGTTCACTTTCGGCTCCTGGTGTTTATCTTTCTGGATTCCCGTGTGTTCTTGTGTTTTTGGTTCCGTGGTCCATCTTTCTTGCTTTGTTTGTATTGGACTTGTTTGTATTTGTTGCCTTTAACAATCGATTTCTGTCTGAACATTCTGCCTCATTCATTCTGCATTTGGTCCTCACCTCACTACTTCAGCTTAGGAAAACTAGCAAATGCCACCCCGTGGGTGTTTTTTTAAAAGGCCTGTGACACTTGTTCGCCTTGCTGTTGCATAAAAACACAGACATGTTAATTCATCATGTTATTCTTTTTATCTTCGTTGTATCACTTTACATTTTTGCAAAAATTGCTGCTCAAAAACACCAAACAAATGACTGAAAAAATATAAATTTTGTGTCCTTCTTTTGTTTTTTCCTTCATTAAATAAGACACAATAATCCACGATAGGCACTATTACTGCCAAATGAAAAGTCATTTATAGATATGCGTATAAAAACACATACCTGTTCCCCCAAAGATTTTAAAGTATGCACAACAAACAATGTATGCATAATGTGTACATATTGTCAGCTAAGTGAGTGTTATACAAATCCCAAACAATATAAGGTATAGATGTTAATAATCCTGGTACCACAGGCTTTTTATATTGAAAGTTTCATCCAGATTGATTAATGCATCTAGGAGAAGTGAGGGAGTAAACATACTTACACTACAATCATTATAGTAAGATGTAGAGTTACCAGAAAAAAACATATATCAAGGAGGTCAGGATTTGAATAATGAATATATTTGTGTGGTACATATAAAAAAATAACAAACTGAATCAAATGAATGGATAATAACTTAACATTTAACTTAACATTGATGGGCAACTGACTGTCTGTGGATTAAATTGCAGCTCCTGTGGCCTTGTGACTTTCCTAATGTGATTCAGTACAGATGAGTCTGATGTTGAGATAAGGGAAAAGGAAAGTGACACAGACAATAAGCTGTGATACAGCAGCCTAGCAGAAGATTCCTGAGTAACAAACAGAGGATTGTGTTGCTGAGGAGACTGACAAAAAACATCAACAATAAATATAATACAGGATAGTAAGAACTGAAGTGTCGCTTCTTTTATCTTATTTTCACCAACGAAAAAAAGGCTGGCCTCAAATACAAAACTCCCAGGCTGAAAATTGGTTCTGCTCGTGTGTGTGTGTGTTTCTTCTGCTCTGTTCATTGTGTGTCACGGTGAAACAGAGGACAGGTGAAGTGAAGATAATTGCTGGTGTTGACCACAACTCATTATGCTACTATGCAACAACACGTTTCCAACAAGGATTAATATGTGCTGTGAGGCTCGAGAACCTCCTGATTTAGAAACCAAACACTGGCTTTTTCTCTCCAGCTCAGGAATAGAAATGTACATATGATCAGATACCCACAAAATTAAAAAAAAAAATGGATCAAAATAATTTTAAGAAATTATTTTTAGTCGAAAAAATTCAGATGTGGTTTAATCCTCAAGAAGACCTTTAAGATGCTGTTCTTTTCCAGACTGTGCCTGTTAAAACACCAGTATCTCTCAAAACAGGTCCAGCTCTGTATTTTGCATTTGTATCCTGCATTCACAACACCACTTCAGTACAGCAAAAGAAATGCTTAACAATTAAGTTTAAATGCACTCAGTTTTATTCACTGAAAATGCATGTCTAACAACAAACGAGACAACAAAAAAAAACTGAGCAGTGAAGCAAAAAACAAGTTGTAGTACCCTGAAAATAACACAAGCAGTCTTGTATATGTGCAGGAACCATGACTTAGCATTTACTAATTCCTGGCAAACTTTCTACTGGAATTTCCTACTATGAGTCTGAGCTGGCTGAGCTTTGTACTCATATATTTCTCAGAACAGCATGCTAACACATTGAGAGTAGGGCATGCTACAGATGGCAGGACACCAGAGTCTACTTATAATTTCACACATTTTGAGCTGAGGTTGGATTATTTCAGTGTCAATGAAATGGCATTCCCTTCTTCTTTTAAACTTACCGTTTTACTATAGTTAAATGCTAATTGCTAAATGTATTTAGCCTCTTAAGTAGCACCTGTTAATGGAGTGGTTTCCATGATTAATAATAATACAATGGTCATGAGAAGAGCACAGTATTGACAACATTAAAGAGCGGTATGTGTGACATACATACGTCTCCCTTAACTGCCTATAGGACAAAATCTTTAATGTTCAAACATATAAGATGTGAACTGTCAGCAGCCTAATGTGGAGCCATCACTTAATAAACAACAATTTTAACATAATTAACACAAATAAAAAATGTATTCTTCTGATCTGTGAGGAAAAACCTAGAGTTAACTATCTTAATCATGAATTATTTTTTTTAAACACTATTTATCTTCTTCATCATCTGATTGAAGTAGGTGGCACTCACAGAGATCCTTTTATGCAGAAGAAGAGTCAAATGATGTGTGAAATCCCCCTTTTTATGGGAATGCAAATAAAACCTGAGGCTTTGAGGCAAATTTGATAAACAATTCAATTCAATTCAATTCAATTCAATTTTATTTATATAGCGCCAAATCACAACAAATGTCGCCTCAAGGCGCTTCATAGATACAGAGAAAAGCCCAACAATCATATGACCCCCTATGAGCAAGCACTTTGGCGACAGTGGGAAGGAAAAACTCCCTTTTAACAGGAAGAAACCTCCGGCAGAACCAGGCTCAGGGAGGGGCGGCCATCTGCTGCGACCGGTTGGGGTGAGAGAAGGAAGACAGGATAAAAGACATGCTGTGGAAGAGAGACAGAGATTAATAACAGATATGATTCAATACAGAGAAGTCTATTAACACATAGTGAGTGAGAAAGGTGACTGGAAAGGAAAAACTCAATGCATCATGGGAATCCCCCGGCAGCCTACATCTATTGCAGCATAACTAAGGGAGGATTCAGGGTCACCTGGTCCAGCCCTAACTATATGCTTTAGCAAAAAGGAAAGTTTGAAGCCTAATCTTAAAAGTAGAGATAGTGTCTGTCTCCCGAATCCAAACTGGAAGCTGGTTCCACAGAAGAGGGGCCTGAAAACTGAAGGCTCTCCCTCCCATTCTACTTTTAAATACTCTAGGAACAACAAGTAGGCCTGCAGAGTGGGAGCGAAGTGCTCTAATAGGGTAATATGGTACTACACTGTCTTGATAACCTCTGACTGGGATTTTAGGTTTTGTTGCAAAGAAAGCCTGGCTATATTGAACGTCCTCCATACTATAGCTCACTGATAACAGAACAGGAATGTGCTGACACAAATATCTAAACAATAAACCTCAGAAAGACATCTTTGCTGTGTTAACTGAATATAAAACCAAAGCGAGATAAAAACCCAAGACCATGAAAGAAACTTTTCTTAAGAAAAGTAAGTTTAATCAGTTTTTTTTAATTTATATTCTACATACCCACTGAAAATAATCTTATGGCTTGTGGTGAGATTTGCTTTTAGAAGGCCTAATATTGCCTCTAGTTACAACCAATGTCATGAGAAATACACCACTGAGCAAGCAGCAACCTCCGTACTAAAGCAGCCAGTGTGGAATAGCCAACGGCAGCAGTTCTTCAAATATGTATATGTCTTCTTGTCTCGTTGTCCTGATTTTTTCACACTTAAAATAATAATAATAAAAAAACTAGAACACATTTTAAAACTGTTAGCATTAAAGTAAAAGTCATTGATTTGAATTCAAATACAAACAGTCTCATCATTAAAAACATGGACAGTTTAAAAAAAAAAAAAACTAAGCTAAAATGAAGTATTTCCAGTCAAAAATTCAGTGGAAATCAGCAAATGTACTTTAATTTAACACAATAACTTAATCACATTTTTAAAAGCTGATTACGAAATACAACTGCAATAACTGTGCTTCAGTTGTGCACCAGTGCTTATACAATTTAACACAATATTAATACTGTATCTGTGCATGCACCTTGGTAACCACAATTGTCAGTGTTACTGAGCTTAGCACTCCACCCACAATCTAAATATGGCCACAGTTAGATGTGTTTCAAGTTTTAGTCAGTGATTTCAGCACAAAAATCCATGTTTGTTACATTAGGTAACACAAAAAGCACTTCCATGTGACTAGTAACTCTATAGCATCAAAGCAATTTTCCAAAAAATTAGGTATTGTAGAAGTTTTCCTTCTTTTTCTCACTTGGATTCAGAAAATGAAGAATTTAATAATTTGTTTAGGTGAATCAAGTCTATAAAGTGATCAAGGCTTTATATACGGTGTATAAAAACTGATCTTTATTTACTTTGTTTCTTTATGTACAGCTATGTACAGGTTGTATACAACAGTTTGTACAAATTATGCGTTTTGTTGACTTACTAAATACTAAATACAAAATTCTTAAAATAATATTTTTTTCATTAAAAAATGTTACTAAAATCAGTCTTCTTCTTCTTATCATTGTTGTTCTTGTTGTTTGGGCCTTGATGAAATGGGAGGTTGATTAAGTCGCTCATTGAAATTGTTAAACTGATGACAACTCGTGAGCTGATGAATGCTTTTACTCTTCAAACTTTGTGGTGACACTCAGCAACTAAGGGCTCTTTGCGGCAGCTGACTGGATATGAAAGCTAATTGAAGCCTGCAAAGCAGAGGAAGTCTATAAAAAGAAATCAAAGCTTCCAGCTTGCAATTTCCACTGACTAACCCGTCATTAAGAAATGGCAGTTTAGGGGATTTATGGAAGTTGAAACGAAATCTGGAACACCAAGAAAACTTGAAGGCATGACTGTATGCCTGCTGAGCAGGAAGCTACAGCAGCACCATGTGACTGCAGAGGTGCTGCAGGAAAGCTAAAGTGACACGAATGCATACAAGTATGTTCATTGTAGCCTTGATATGATTTGTTAACAGGGTTTATTCTACCAAATAAAATATTATTTAAAATATGCACCTCATTACCTCCCCGTGATACCATTGTTATTACATTAATGCATGTAAGGTGAACTAGCAAACACTGTCATAGCTACATGCGGCTGTCTTCTTGTTTGATGGCAGATACTCCCTTCACCCTGGCCAAAAAGGCTAAAATGACCAAAGAAAAAGTGGAAAACAGCTAAACATGAGAGGTTTTTGGACAAAGTTTGTGTTTTTTCCATTGATTAAGCACTGCTTCCAGCCAAGAGTGATACCATAAATCCCCCATAGCTGCAGAAAAGGCTAACATTGTTATCTTTTTACAAAAAAACAGCTGAACATGAGAGGTTTTTGGACCAATTTTGTGTTCTCCACTCTTTAAGCACCAGTTCGAGCACCAGTTCGAGCACCGTTTAAGCACGGCACCGTTTCAAAAGTACCGGTTTGATACTGGTATCGGATAAAACCTAAACGATAACCATCCCTAGCCAGGACTCTACTCTTCGGGTTCTTGGGGGATGTTGCTAACTCCTCGTCCGATAACAGGCAACCCACCTGCAGTAGATGTGCACTGTGTGAGGTCTCGCAGCAAGCTATCAAATACAGCGCATTTCTCGGCTTTTAACAAAACACTATACGTCGCCAGGTGTTTCATCAAATTCGAGGTGTTACCTCCTTTGCACAGTATCACCTTAAAGCACTTGTTGCAGGCTGCTGAGTTTGCATCTTTTGCTGTGAAGTACAGCCAGACTTTTGACCGCTTTGCCTTGGGCATTTTAATCTGCAGCTCTGCTCTAAAAGAACGTACGTACCTGGGCCCGCCTACTATCCTCGGAAAGGTAAAATGATTGGCTAGAATCCAAAGTGTATGACAGCTCAGGAAAAAAAAGCACCGAAATAAAGCACCGAAATGCACTACCGTTTATGTCAGAATGTCAGATACCGGTACCCATCCCTACTCACTGTCCTTTAGATTATACTCAAATTGTAGTTTTACTTACTTAGAAGGTGTTACCTTACCGATCAGGCTGTCATTGATAAGGAATAATTTTCAAACATAGCCAATGTTCATGATAACTGCTTCCAGCATGAAGCTAAATCCATACTGAATCCATACTGTTCATTACCACAATTCCTATACTTTCATTTAAAGGATAGATAGATAGATAGATAGATAGATAGATAGATAGTTTTGTAATATAAAATAACAGTAAACTTTTATGCAACAGTTTGCAAAGCATTTGCAGTAATGGATGTTCATCTGCTAAATGTTCCTTGAGCAGCTTACATTTTATTTTAAACTGAATTTTGTGAAACTCAAAGACTGGAGAACAAAAACTGGGTAACTGTCCAAATGCTTACCCTCTGGACTGTACATTATGTAACAACGCTGATTTCTTTTTACTTTGTGCTTTTTGATTTTCCTACTTTTTTCCACTTAGACCACCTTTGACATTTTCACGCTGAGGTGTTGCCCACATCTCTTAGTGTTTTTTTTTCTTCACAGCACAGATCCAAAGTGCACCAATGAAACAAAGTGTTATACTCGCCAGTGGATGTTGTTACACCTCCAACTTTAGAGAACTGGCAGAAACAACAATGGGAGTAGTATACTCTATGCTGCTAAGCCTGGAGCTTGAAAGAAAAAAAAGCATTCTCTCAGTCAAAGCTGTATATGTCTCTGGGAAGAAGTGGACACCTTCAGGTAATTTTCATCTTTCTCATAACTTTTCCCTTGTTTTCTATCTTTCCAGTTTCTTTCCTCGTGGTGCCCATTCAGAAGGTCATTGTTAAGTATGAAAACAGCGAGAATGTGCAAAGTACCAGGAGACCTTCAAAATTATACATTTTTTTTCCATGTGCACTCCCTGCTCGGGGGTCAGGGGAGCACAGCAGCATTAGACTCAATGTTATGTTCATAGAGGAGCTGCTTGATGATTCACAGCCTTCTGACCTCTTTTTAAGAATTTTATAACACTAATTTGCATATATTTATACCAACATATGGCTTCTTGGAGAATCCTTAATTTAGTGCATCAGTCCCAGTCCACCCCAGTTTTTAGAAGAATCCTCAATTGGAGTAATTTAAAACATTTATTTTCCCGTAGTGTAACCTTCAGTTATTGTTTGGACTTGCCGATAGTGCACACAGATATTATATGCTAGTGTGTACTGTGTGACATGCAGCATTTCTCCTCACTAGCAGCAGCGCCTGCAGATTCATCAGAACATGGTCCAACATTCTGAATTAATGAACATTATGTCTGTCACACAAAAGCTAATATAGAATAGTGACAATTCAAAGGCTCACTGGTTCAAAGGTTCAAAGTTTACATATGAAAAAGCCCATATTAATCGCCATTTTGGGGCCTGGCATGGCTGCAGTAGTCACTATTAGATGGTGAAAGCAGAAATCCTGATAGAAGAGATATTTCCATGGTTATCTCTTTTTTTTTGGAAAGTTGTTTTTTTTTTTGTTATTACTAATAGCGTGCTTTAAAATAACGTGCCGGAACTCAATTTGGAGCATCGGAGGGATGATTGAGAAGAGTTATTCATTAAAAGACACAAGGCAACAGCGGAGTTAGTTTTTGCAGTGAGTGGAGCATTAACCAGTACTTTCTGCTCCCCCTACGTTTTTCTATAAAGACTTTTACAAAATGCCGAAATGAAAACTGTAGAGCATACCAAAGCCCCAGTCTGTCTCTGCAGTGTGCAGCATACTGTAACAGCATGCTGTCAGCTTTTGTGTTTTAGTTCATTCTTATTTTCACAAATTAAAAGAAGACACTGAAATCTATACAAAAATGCAGCTAGTAATGTTAGTTAACTAACAATGTAAATTTTGTGTAATAAATAGAGATAATAATGTTGTGTCAGGTGATGCTGTTTGGGATTCTGAAGGTCTATATTTTTAGGATAACTCCTGTTAGTTACCCACATCTGACTATGTGTCAAATACCTGCATCATCACACTGCAACACAAACTTCAAAGTGAACTATAAAACCGAGAATGAACTGTGGCAGTTTAGGCAATGCACAGTAGCAATAGGTTCATATATGTTGGACTGGTCTGAATTTTATGCAGTTACTGCCCTGGCATTCATTCAATAAAAAAAACTAAACTAAATAAAAAACAGATCAAATTCAACTCTGGTCATGTCCCAACTCCTGTCCGGATCAGTTTGGATCTCTTTGTAGTGTGTTATTTTTTCCAACACAATCTGTTTTCCTTATTTCAAATGGCCTATCCCCCAAAAGCTTTATTGAAACATTTAAAAAAATACAAAATCCCAGATATTTGTTATGACATGTTTGCTTTTACTAATAAACCTTTATATTCGTTAAAGACTTTGAAAAGGTCCGTTTGTTTTGTTTTTGTTGTTTTTGTTTTGTTAGATGTGAAACTTAACTCTTAAAATATTATTAAGCATGTGAATCTCATGAAAAATAATTTGTCTAGTAATGACAAATAATTAAATTCTCTGTGAAACAGTCATGTTTCTACACAAATGATTACATTTTTACTGAACAATTACTGAAACAAACAAAATAAAAAACTGTAGCAATAAAAACCTTTTTTTAAGTATTGATTTTTTTACCCTGTATTTGATGATGACAGAATGGCTCTACTTGAACAATAATAACTATTTCCTTTCTTTTAATATTTTAAGATAAATATCATGGTCCATGATGACATATATTCATATTCCTCAGTCCAAAATGAAGGCTCTGCTCTTTATTTACCTGTTGCCATGGCGAATCAGAGTATCAGCGCTCCACTGATGATGGCCGTCTTTCTCTACTCATGCACATGCCTAACTCAGGCTGACCATACTCGGAGCTGACTGAACTATCCTAACCAAAAACTGAACATTTCCTGGCAAAGGCGCAGGCGTACAGCATTAACTGACAACCTGCCTTATCAGTGAGCAGAGGCCAAAACTCCCTTGGAGACAGTGGGAGGGATGTCAGGAACTGAAAAGGCATAATAAAAAATAACTGCAGACTGTAGTTTTTGCATCACACCATCAGGATTTAAATGACATTTCGCAAGGTATTAAAAAGATTTCAAATGTAACTTGGTAATTGCTTTAATCACACTCCAAACAGTACAGTTATGCAATGTGCTTTCAACTGAATGTGAAAATGTGATATTCTCACTGAGTCATATTTTATGTATAATTCTATTGTCCAACGAATGAAATCTTTTTTAGAAACTTCATGGTTGTACATTTTCTGCAAAAAAAAAAAAAAAAAAGAGAGACACCTAACAATGTCAAGAGCACATATATAACAGAAGTGCAAACCATACAACCAGGAATAAGCAAAACATTTCTATACATTTCTAAAATGATAAATTCTCGAATAAAATACTATTTCTTAATTTTTCCTAACACTATTTCTTTCTTGGGTTCAAAAATACAGCACATCGGGGTGTTAGGGTTGGGAAATAGCTGGAGGTTTTAAAAGAAAGACAAGGTTATTTTCAAGTAGTCAGTAACTTCAGACTTTTAAAACGAGAAAAGACACTAATTATGTTGTAAGTAATTTTAAGTAGTGAGTAGCCTCAGGCTATTATAGAAGAATGCACAATGTTTCCCCATCTCACTTTGTAATTATAGTGATTTTAGGGGCAAAGGTTGTATCACCTCCCATTTCATGTTATATTTTGGTGTGCGTGGCAGAATATCCACTGTTCAACTGCACTCTTATATAAAAAAGACAAATGCTGTTCTCCTTTTCCTCCTTTGTAAGGTGACATTACAGAGCACAAGGCAATATGGTTTTACAGTAATGGGAGCAAGATGGTTTGTTTTCAGTTACCTTTAATTAAAAGAAAAAAACTTTAAACAGACACGGCTGTGTGGATTTCTTGACAAATAACTGCTTTAACAAAATATCTTCGCTAATTAGCGTTATAACAAAAAAGAACAGCAGGAGCATGAAATAATCCTTTAATCCATCAAGAAATGAAAATATATTTGGTCTACGGCTTCATTTATTTGACAAGTTGTTTTTGTTTGGGGTTTTTTGTTTGTTTTATCTTGAACACTCACAACAACAGCAATGTTTTTAAGCATGAGTATGTGAACATTGTTGTGGAGATGGAGACGGCGTCAGACAGGGATGTGAGTTTGAAGCTTGAAATTGAAGGGCTGATGATGAATGTTGTCAGTGAGTTCGTCCCACAGGTTGTTGTCAGTTAGAAGAGAAAGATCTGGATGAAGTGGTAAAAAGATTCCCGAGAGGGGAGAGCGTGGTGATTGGAGTAGACTTCAATGGACTGTAGGGGAAGGGAGATGAAAAGAGTGTTTGTTAGGTATGGACTTAAAGAGAGAATAAGGTCTATGTTTGTGGATTTAAGGAAAAAATATATAGAAATCAATATATGGAAATGGCTGTGGTTAACACCTACATAAGCAAGAGAGAGGAACATAGGGGGATGTATAAGAGAAAGGTGCATGCAGGTGTAGAAGGTGCAGACTGAAAGAGATACAAGACTGCAAGGTTGTAGCTAGGGAGCATCGTATGGTAGTCTACAGGAAGGAAATGAAGGCAGAGGTGAGAATTAAAGGTGGAAGTTGAAGAAGGAAGAATGCTGCGCAGAGTTCAGGAAGGAGTTGAAACAGGATCTAGGTGAGAAGATGACTGGGAAAGTACAGCGAAAGTGGCAGGGAAACTGACAAGAAGGGGTTTGGTGTATCCTCTGGACTGAGGAAAGAGGACAAGGAGACTTGATTGTGGAATGAGGAAGCATTCAAAGGAAGAGGTCGGCAAAGAAAATGGGGACTAGTCGGGGAGATGAAGTATAAAGACGGGCACCAGGAAACTAGGTGTACTGCAAAGAGAGAGATGGAAAGGAAAAGGCTTTGGTCACAAAGAATAGCCACTTGTTTTTGTGCAAAGTTCCCCGGCTTTCAATTCAAAATGTGTTTATCGTCAGCACCGACACATTAAACTACTTAAACATTATAAATGTCTTCAAGCTCACACTGAGGCCTGTGGAGCACTATCAGCCACTGAGACAGTTCACACATTTATGTGTATTTGTATATGAATATTTAACACTTTAAGGCTGTCTGTTTATTTAAGGGAGATGAACAAAGTACATTGGAATTGTACATAATAATATCACAGATGATAAATTCAATAGATTTTAAGTAGATGCTTGTGCATTCTTAGTCTTATATGTTGAATTGAACTATGTGATCTGTTCAAAGCCTCCCAGTCAGTGCTGTTCTCCAGTCTGACTGTACATGATGTTATTAGCACAAACACTTTAAAAAGTGATCATTTAGGACTTCAGCAATAATACAGACAGCAATGTAGTTAGCAAAAATGTTTAATTGGGAATTAACTTAAAAAACAAACAAACATCTGTCTCCTATTTTTTGTCACAGAGGAAAGAAGCATCAATATCTGATGAGAAGACTTATTTCTTTTTTGTTTGTTTGAATTTTCAACAGGAGAAGAATATCTCTAACAAGTTGATTTGGTCACATTTTCACATCTTATTTTTTAAGTGAAATGTGCATTTTGAGTTAATACACTATGTATATAAGGCTACCGTTTCCTTTTGCAGTATTTTTGTGTGGTGGGGGTGCTGGAAAAGCTTGAAAAGGGACCTTGAAAGACCTTGAAGTGAATGATTGTGCGAGACAGTAGTGAACCTCAGCTTTGTGTATCTCTAGCTCTGTGAATTTTCCCTGTGATTTCTGCATTAGCGTAACCCACCTTTTCCTGTGCACAGTTTCTTTTTTTTCTTTTTTTTCTGGGGGGGTCAACAGGAGAAGAATATCTCTAACAAGTTGATTTGTTCACATTTTCACATCTTAATTTTTAAGTGAAATGTGCATTTTGAGTTTATACAATATGTATATAAGGCTACCGTTTCCTTTTGCAGTATTTTTGTGTGGTGCATTTTTCTATGTCTTAACAAAAGGGGAACAAAGGTGTTTAAGTTCACCTCGGATGATTTGTTTTAATTTTCTCATGGTCTCACTGAGGTGATGCGAATTGAAACATGCATTCTTTTATTTTCTTTTTTTTGGCGGGGGCTGGAAAAGCTTGAAAAGGGACCTTGAAAGACCTTGAAGTGAATGATTGTGCGAGACACAGTAGTGAACCTCAGCTTTGTGTATCTCTAGCTCTGTGAATTTTCCCTGTGATTTCTGCATTAGCGTAACCCACCTTTTCCTGTGCACAGTTTACCCGGACCCGTGACCGACCCGATGTTTGAACCTTTGTGAAGAGAGTAGCGAGAGTGAATGTGATTCCCTTCCCGGACTTTCCTTTATGACCCTGGACCCCCGCTATTCCCCCACTGTATATATCTGCACCTGGTGACTTTGTAAATAAACATTGTTCCTTGCATTGCACTCTGCTCTGCGCCTGAGTCCTACTACAGTCCGTGACAATGTCTGAGGAACGAGAAGAAGTTTACTGGTATCAACATTCAACAACAAGGGTGATGTGTAACGTTTATGAACCACACACAGAAGAGAGGTGATGAGCAGTGAGTAGCAGTATGGTACTGCAGATGCTTGCTTTGAGAGTGCTGATGGATGAAGCCAGGAGTGTCTGAAAAGTATGTGAGGGTGGTGCAGGACAGCGAGACAGTGGTGAGGTGTGCAGTAGGAGAGACAGATGGGTTGAAGGAGAGGGTGGGATTACATCAGGGATCGATCCGAGGTCCTTCTTGTTTGCAGTAGTGACAGGCTGGCAGATGAGGTCAGGCAAGAGTCTCCATGGACTGTGATGTTTACAGACGACATTGTGATCTGTAGCGAGAGTGGGGAGCAGGCAGAAGAGAGTGGGGGGGGGGGGGGGGGGCCTTTGGGGAGAACAAGCAATACAAAATACATGTGTGTGAATGAGACTACCTGGGATTCACCATTCAATGCAACAGACAATGCACAAGAGAAGAAAGAGAAGGCTGGGTGGAGTGGGTGGAGACAAGTGCCATGGGTGATTTGTGGGAGAAGGATAGCAGCAAGAGTGGAAAAAAAGACAGATGGCCAAGCTGGAAGTGGCAGAGCTGAAGATGACGACCAGAAATGACAGGATTAAACATGAGGTTGAACACTTTGCAGACCAAGTTAGAGGGAAGACACCGATGGTTTGGAGATGTGTAGAGGAGGGATAATGGATATACTTGACAGAGGATGTTGAATACAGAGCTGCCAGTCAGGAGGAAAAGAAGAAGACCACAGAGAAGATCCACGGATGATGGAGGACATGCAGACTTTTGGTGGAGGAAGATGCTGGGAATAGGGTGAGTTGGAGGCACTATGGCGACTGAAGAAGACGATTAATCTATGATTAATTTATATGGCTGTAGTTGGCAGAAATCTTCTAACAATTATGTTGCTAAATACATTATGAGAAATATATTGTTTTGTTTTTTTAATTTAGTTTCACATGCAGTCTTCTGTTCCCACTCTTCAGTCATCAAATTTGTTTCTCATCAGAGTCGTCACCCACCTAAATTTAAGCACCAGCTCCAACATCCAGTCTGGACTGGATTGCCATCAGTAGTAAAGCAGTAATCAAATTCCTTCTTGGCACCTGTATTTTCCCGCGTTTTTGCTTTGCTAACTCCTGAGCGAACTCCTGTTTGTTAGTCACTCCTGTAGGGCTGAAGAAAACACTTCCTGCAAGACTCTTGTGGCGTGGGTGTGGTCTCTGGCCAGCTGCAGAGGAGGGGTGACACAGTGAGCTCCCGGGGCGGCGCAGGGGCGGGGTTGACAGGTGTGCTGGGTTCCGACATTGATTGTGTGTCTTCTTATGTTGACAGTGACAGTCGGAGGGGAGCGGACGTGACAGCTGCAGAGAGCGGGAGTGGCTGCGAATAAACCCACGTCTCTAAATAAAACGTTGTGCTGTCAAAATAATCGCCCAGCGTGTATTTATCGGGTCAAACGCTACACTGGTGCCGAAACCCTGGCGCGATGTCCGGTCCCCTGCCGGCTCCCCCTGCTCCCCCGGTGGCGGCGCCGCCCGCCCAGCCGCCCGCCCAGCCGCCCGCCCAGCCGCCCGCCCAGCCGCTGCAGATCTTGGGCCAGATGATGTTGGACATGGCGGCGATGGCGGCGATGGCGGCGATGGCGGCGATGGCGGCGATGGCGGCGATGGCGGCGATGGCGGCGATGGCGGCGATGGCGGCTCATCAGGCGGCCGCGCAGGACCAGCAGTTGGCGTTGCTTCGCCTACAGTCGGAGCAGCGGGCCGCGGCTCTGGGGCAGCTGCTGGGGAATGCGGCCGCGCCGGCGCCCGCCCCTCCTCTGTCGGTGACGTTGCACCGGATGAGGGATGGGGAGGACCCGCTGGTCTTCATCGAGGCGGTGGCCTGTCGCTGGCCGGAGGAGGAATGGGCCGCCCGGCTGCTGCCGCTTCTGTCTGGCGAGGCCCAGACGGCGGCGCTGAGCCTGCCCCCCGGCTCGCGGGGGGTGTTTGAGGATGTGTGCCGGGCGGTGCTGGATCGTTTGGGTCTCTCCCCGGAGGATTACCGCCGTCAATTCCGGGCCAGCAGGATGACGGGAGGGGAGCGGCCGTTTGCTTGGGCTCGACAGCTGGAGGACGCGGCGGCGAGGTGGTTGCGACCGGGCCCCTCGGCTGGGGAGGCCCGGATGCTGAATATGGTCGTCCTCGAACAGTTCGTGGGGGGCCTGCCCGAGGCGACGGCTCGTTGGGTCCGCTGCCACCGCCCGGCGGATTTGACGGCGGCAGTTACGCTGGCGGAGGACCATCTGGCGGCCAACCCGGCACCCAGCCGCGAGGAGCCGCGGCGGAGCGCCCGTGTTCCGCCGCCCAGGCCTCCGGCGGCGGCGTCACAGCGGAGGAACGGCGGCCCTGCGGGAACGGAGCAGGCAGCGGGGTGGAGCCCCAGGAACCCGTTCCGCCCGCTGCTTCCCGCCGGAACCCCCGCGGCCGCCGAGGTTGCCCCGGAGCCACGGGGAGCCGCACAGACGCCGGGGCCGGACTGCTGGAAGTGTGGGCGGCCGGGGCACCTGCGCCGAGAATGTCCGCTCATGGAGGTGGGGCAGGTGTTCCGTGTTGCCGGCGCTCCAGCGCCCGCCCCCGGTCCGGGAGGGACGTACCGCGTGCCGGTAAGGTGTCAAGGGGGTATTCGCCATGCTTTGATGGACACGGGCTGCACGCAGACCCTGGTCCACCAAAGTTTGGTTCGCCCCGGGGCATTGTTGGAGGCTAACTGGGTGGAGGTTAAATGTGTGCACGGGGATGTTCACAAGTACCCGGTAGTGTCACTGTTGCTGAAATTCAGGGGCAAAACGCATAGTGTGAAGGCGGCGGTTAGCCCGCGCCTGTCGCATCCCCTTATTTTGGGTACGAATTGGCCGGGGTTCCACAGCTTACTGGGGCAGTACGCGGGGATGCGATCGCGGTCTGTCAATTTATGTAATGTTTGCGCGGCGCTCAGCGGTGACGCGGGGTCGACCGACACTGACTCTGGGGGGGAGGAGGTGGCGGGGACTTCCACGGAAGCCCCGCTGCCTCCCGTTGTGCACCCCACGGAAGATTTCCCACTAGAGCAGTCTCGGGACGACACCCTACGCTCAGCCTATGACCAAGTGATAGATATTGATGGTCGCTTGGTGCACCCTGACGCTGCGCGAACTTACCCTCATTTCCTATTGCGGAACGATCGGCTTTATCGAGTGAGCCGCGACACTCACACTGAGGAGATTCGCACACAGTTGTTGGTGCCGCAAAGCCGCCGGGAAACGGTTTTCCAGGCGGCTCATTCGAACCCCATGGCAGGGCATTTGGGTGGTGAGAAAACTCTGGAGCGCATAATGGCCCGATTCTATTGGCCGGGCATTTGGGCCGACGTGCGCCGCTGGTGTGCGTCGTGCCCAGAATGCCAGCTGGTTAACCAGCCGGCCGTGCCAAAGGCGCCGCTGCGCCCATTACCACTGATGGAGATTCCGTTTGAGCGTATTGGTATGGATCTCATCGGGCCATTTCACCGGAGTGCACGCGGCTATCGCTTTGTGCTGGTCCTGGTGGACTACGCAACGCGATACCCGGAAGCAGTGCCGCTGCGCACAATTTCAGCGAAGAGCGTGGCGCAGGCGCTGTTTCAGGTCATCTCCCGAGTCGGTATTCCGAATGAAATACTGACTGACCAGGGCACGTCGTTCATGTCGCGCACATTGCGGGAACTGTACGAATTACTGGGTATTAAATCTATTCGGACTAGCGTCTACCACCCTCAGACTGACGGGCTGGTGGAGAGGCTGAATAAGACCTTGAAATCCATGATTCGTAAGTTCATTCGCGAGGATGAACGCAATTGGGATCGCTGGTTAGACCCTCTGTTGTTTGCAGTGCGGGAGGTGCCCCAGGCCTCCACGGGATTTTCTCCCTTTGAGCTGTTGTACGGCAGAAAGCCGCGGGGGGTGCTCGACCTAATTAAAGAAAACTGGGAGGAAGGTCCGAGCCCTGCGAAAAGTGAAATTCAGTACGTGCTGGACCTGCGAGCAAAGCTGCACACACTGGGGAGACTCTCACGGGAGAATTTGCTCCAGGCCCAGCAGCGGCAGCAACGCCTGTACAACAGAGGGGCGAAACTTAGGCAATTTTCACCGGGAGATAAAGTGCTTGTGTTACTTCCTTCTTCCAGCTCTAAATTACTCGCCAAGTGGCAAGGACCCTTCGTGGTCACACGGCGAGTGGGGGACGTTGATTATGAGGTGGTACGGTCGGACAGGGGCGGAGCCACGCAAATTTACCACCTCAACCTCCTCAAAGCCTGGAGGGAGGCGGAGACCGCTTCTCTGGTGAGCCTGGTAAGAGAGAGGGATGAGTTGGGGCCGGAGGCGCCAAAATCTAACATCCCCGCCTCCCTCCGTTGTAGTGACCATCTCACACAGGCCCAGAGAGCGGATGTTGCCGCATTGCAACAGCGCTTTGCCGACGTGTTCTCCCCCTTGCCCGGCCGTACTTCTCTCATAGAGCACCATTTTGAGACGCAGCCTGGCGTGACGGTGCGTTCACGGCCCTACAGGCTGCCGGAGCATAAGAGGCAAATTGTTTTCCGGGAATTGACGGAAATGCTGAGGTTGGGAGTAATAGAAGAATCACACAGTGCCTGGTGTAGCCCCATCGTTCTTGTGGTGAAGAAGGATGGGTCTATACGGTTCTGTGTCGATTATCGCAGAGTGAATGAGGTGTCACGTTTTGATGCTTATCCCATGCCCCAGGTCGACGAGCTCCTGGACCGGTTGGGCACTGCTCGCTTTTTCACGACACTGGATTTAACCAAGGGCTACTGGCAGATTCCCTTGTCTGCAGAGTCCAAGGAAAAGACGGCCTTCTCCACTCCGTACGGGTTGTACCAATTTGTTGCGCTTCCGTTCGGCTTGTTCGGGGCCCCTGCCACTTTTCAGCGCCTTATGGACCGGGTGCTGCGGCCCCACGCTGCCTATGCTGCCGCCTATTTAGACGACGTCATCATTTACAGTGACACATGGGCGGAGCATGTGCGGCGTGTGGCCGAGGTGCTGGAGTCCCTGAGGCAGGCGGGGCTCACGGCCAACCCGAAGAAGTGTGCGGTTGGACGGAGGGAGGTACAGTTTTTGGGGTACCACTTGGGGGGCGGGCAGGTGCGACCTCAAGTGGATAAGATGGCAGCAATCGCATCCTGCCCGCGTCCCAAGACGAAAAAAGGTGAGACGGTTTCTGGGGCTGGCCGGCTATTACCGGCGGTTCGTACCAGGGTTCGCGGACTTGACCAGCCCCCTGACTGATCTCACCCGCAAGGGTGCCCCGGATCTGGTCCAGTGGACGGAGCGGTGCCAGGCGGCGTTTGTGCAGGTGAAGCGGGCTCTCTGTGGAGAGCCGCTGCTGTTCACACCTAATTTCTCCCTCCCTTTTTGTCTGCAGACTGACGCCTCGAGCAGAGGGCTGGGGGCCGTTTTGTCCCAGCAGGTGGGGGGAGTTGACCGGCCGGTCGTCTACATCAGCCGCAAGCTGACGGACCGCGAGTCGCGATATAGCACCGTGGAGAAGGAGTGCCTGGCGATCCGGTGGGCGGTCGACTCCCTTCGCTACTACCTCCTGGGCCGCCCGTTCACCCTCTGCTCAGACCACGCCCCGCTGCAGTGGCTCCACCGCATGAAGGATGCCAACGCCCGGATCACTCGGTGGTATCTGGCTCTGCAGCCCTTTAAATTCAAGGTGATCCATAGGCCGGGTGCACAGATGGTCGTGGCCGATTTCCTCTCCCGCTCGCGGGGGGGGAGTAGGTTCGGCCGGATGGGCCCCGGCCTCAGTCGGGCGGTGGGGATGTGTGGCGTGGGTGTGGTCTCTGGCCAGCTGCAGAGGAGGGGTGACACAGTGAGCTCCCGGGGCGGCGCAGGGGCGGGGTTGACAGGTGTGCTGGGTTCCGACATTGATTGTGTGTCTTCTTATGTTGACAGTGACAGTCGGAGGGGAGCGGACTTGACAGCTGCAGAGAGCGGGAGTGGCTGCGAATAAACCCACGTCTCTAAATAAAACGTTGTGCTGTCAAAATAATCGCCCAGCGTGTATTTATCGGGTCAAACGCTACAACTCTCTTACCTGATTCCTTAAGCTGGATGAAAACCACTGGTCAGAAACTCACCTGTCTGTCTACTCGCCAATGGTACCAACTCTCCGGGGGTACCGTTGGCTCCTCCTGCTGTTCATCTCATTCTCATCAAGTAACAACACTTGCTCTTCAAACAATCAGTTTCTGGCATGGACTAATCCTCGACTCTTCCCTCCCAGAGTCGTACTCCTGAGGGACCTGACCAGTTTTCCCAATCATTCTCAATGCCATACAAATAAAACCTTTGAGGTATGTTAAGGTTGCACTCTTGCTTTAGAGTCTGCAAACTGGCTTTTTACCTTCAAGAGTTTGTAGTTTCCCACATGTTCAGACAACATGCATGATCAACCTAATATTCTTGTACTTTTAAATTTATAATATTTGAATTTCCTAAAAGAAGAAGAAGTAGTAGTAGTATGATTTTCTACTTATCTGTATTTTTTAAACCAACTCCCAATTTTGACCCATTCTAACCGCAAGCTCATCGCAGTCAACATTCTTTATCAAGTAAAAAGCACTGCTTATACAGCACAGCAACACAGCAAACTTTGATGCTTGGCTCTTTGTTTTAAATAACTCTCTATATTTAATCTTGCAGAAGGATGCAATAATAACTTCCTCTTCCTTCCTTATTCCTGCTTTCATCTTCATCTAAACAAGGAAAAATTAGACTTGGTTCCATCAATTTTTGATAGTATTTTTTTTTCTTGTAAACCAAAATGTGAATGCCGTTGAACAGTGTATATTTTACCATGTGCACCAAAATGATTTGTAATAACAATGTGTGCACGAGGCTTAGGCTACTCAAACACAGAGCACACTCTTAAAATTACTGTGCACTTACAACATTACATGGAGCAGAAGTTATTTTCTCTAAACTACCCAAAATTTACTCATCACCTAAAATTACTGAGAGTAGAATTTTTTTGTTCTTATTATTCAAACTTGCATCTGTTTCTCCCTTGTTCTACTGAATGTCGGGGTAGATAGTTTTAGGTACTGAAAATTTTGGCCTAGTTTTAGAAAATTTCATGATAAATGTTGTGAAATTGCACTTTAATTTTCAGCCTATATCATGAAATGCCACCAAAAAGACTTCTTTCAAGAGATGGTTGGAGATGCGACGCTTCAAAGGGTCTCCAGCCATGGTTGGTCTGCAGGCAATCGAGCAGGACTTGTGCTCTCTGAAACAGATGCTTGTGCATGCAGAATACAGAATGGTGTCATCACTCATTTTGCCACCTCACTTACTTGTAGATGAAGGTGGATGGAGTGTATGTGATAGCCTCATATCTCTGCAGACCTTGATCTGTCATTTTCCCAAACACAAACCCCCACTACGGTACACCTCTCCTCAACCAATCAGACCCCAAATGACCTTAATTAATGGAATCTCCCCACCTCTGTCTTTTCTATTAGTCTCCCCGAAGCCCCTGGATTTCTCCTATGACCATAAACATTAAAAATTCATATCTCCATCATTTTAATATTTAAGTCAATCAAATGGTTTGCATCAGATAAAACTGACAGCAATTACCCATGCATGGACAGGAAAATGTATTTAGTGTGAGTGACAGTTGATAAAACATGAAGCTGAATGTCTGCAGGTTTTTACCTATTTTTATTTATTTATTTTAAGCAACTGCATCTTCAAGGCATCCTTCACTTAAAAGTGAATCACTGGCACAGCTTATAAAGTAAACGAGATAGCCATTCCACAGCTGCTGATGAAAGACTTATAAAATCTATCGGTTAAAGTGGCTTACACGATTAAAGTTTATCGATATTTCACAATGATGAGCCTTGCATTTTGAATTTCACTGACTGTTTTCAGCCCTGTTGCATTAAAAGCCTGAATCGCTGCTGTAATGCTTCATTTTCAGTCAGTGTCTCAGTGTAAGCAGAAATCAGTGGCAGACTGCTAATTTGTGTGCACTTGTAGTCTGACACCGACAACAACATAATTCGTACTGTCTGAGAAGCCTGTGAAGAACTTCAGTTTGAAATTAGTGCATTGGTTAAAAAAACACGAGCAGTAACCCTGGCAAGATGAGGCTCTATTGTTTGTAATTTGCAACACAAGTGACCTCGTGGCCACTAAACCATCACGAGCATTGTGAAGCTCTGATTTCACAGATGAAAACCGAGAGACTAATTAGCTCATATTAAAGAAGTGTTTGCTGGTCAAGTTCAAAAGATACACACTTCCAAATTTTAACTTTCAGTGGAGTTCAAATTTGCCCGAGTAAGACTAGAGCTGAAGCTAACAGAAGCAAGTTATCTGATTTTACTTAAGCTGTCCCTCATGCCGAGTACTTGGAGAGGCAACCAAGCGGTCAAAGCGTCCACTCAAGGACAAGGACACTGTGGACTGAGTGCAGCAAGGGAGGGGCCACCATAGCAGCCTGGAACAAGGTTTCTTGCTCTGGAAATACTGACTATAGGAGGAGGAGATATGTAAGCAAATGGAGGTATCCAGGTGTGCAAAGGCCATCACCATCTGACTCCCTATGATGTCCTGTTGGCAGATCCCAGCTCAACAGCACTAAAACACATTCTGGTTGGTGGAAAAACAGCCTCACTTAAGGCTTGGTGTTGGATTATATTGCAGCCTAGCGCGAAATTGAAAAGTAGAATGTAAATGCCTTCTCTTCCTAATCCATAATTTAAAGATGGTGGCAGATCTGAGCGCAAATATCTAATCTGCTAGTCACTTTCATTCCACATGATGGTTTATTTCAGAAACTGCTGATCTACTGGAATTTCTCCACACGATCATCTTTAGAGTTTACAGAGAATCGTTCAATAACAAGAAGATATCCAGTGAGCTGCAGTTGCATGGGTGGAAATGCTTTGTTGATGCAAGAGGGGAGAAAAGGTCAGACTGCTTTGAGCTAATAGAAATGCAGCAGTAACTCATATAACTACTTGTTACAACCAAGATGCCAAGGTACCTTGAAGCACATGAGCTACAGTAGCAGAAGAACATACCAGGTGGCAGTCCTGTCAGCTAAGAACGGGAAACTCAGGCTATGATTTGCACGGCTCATCAGAACTGGACAGCAGAAGCAAGCATTGCCTGGTCTGATGAGTTTGCATGTTTTCTCTGTGTTTGTGTGGGTTCTCTCTGGGTACCCTGGCTTCTGCCCAGTGTCCAAAGACATGCAGTTAGTAGGGTTAGGTTAAGCTGAGTGCAAATGGTTGTCTGTCTCTCTGTTATAGTCCTGTGTCAGACTGAAGACTTGTCCAGGGCGTACCCTACCCAGCGGTAGCTGGGATAAGCTTCAGCCCCCCATGACCCTGATAAGGAAGAGGAAGAGAATGGATGAATGGATCCCTCCTGTTGTATATTCAATTCAATTCAGTTTTATTTATACACCCCAAATCACAACAGTGACCTCAAGGCACTTTATATTGTGAGGTAGACCCTACATTAATACATACAAAGAAAAACCCAACAATCATATGACCCCCTATGAGCAAGCACTTTGGCGACAGTGGGAAGGAAAAACTCCCTTTTAACAGGAAGAAACCTCCGGCAGAACCAGGCTCAGGGAGCCATCTGCCGTGACCAGTTGGGGAGAGAGAAGGAAGACAGGATGAAAGACATGCTGTGGAAGAGAGACAGAGATATTAGTGGTTCAGGTTGCTGGTGATTGTCATGCTTGCTGGTGGCCTTTTGGGCTATTAGTATCTATTCTACAAAGAATTAAGGCAATTCTGAACAAAAAAGGTGAGTAAACCTGGTAACACTGTGTACCTAATGAAGTGACCTGAGTGTATTTTTGAGGTTATCATTCCCGAAGAAGAAGCTCGGGTACATTAAAAATGATGCCAAAACAAAACAGTGAGGCTGGGAAGCAACTGAAGTAGTCTGAAACGTGTTTGGAGTCACGTCAAATCCAGGAGTTGGCATTGCAAGAGAAATATTGCCAACAATCTTTGTAACTTGTCAACCACAGATCCTGTACAACAGGTAAACCCAAGTAGTTAACCTCTGCTTTCAGCATACTCCTGTGAACGCTACCTACATGTCTGTGCTACAGAGTCTATGCAGTATGTCCCATTAAAAGGACCATTTAAAGTATATGCATTATAGATTAAATGATTAACATAAGTGATAATTTTTCAAGACATCCTACTGCTATTTATTTGCACTTAATCTCCAAATATTAATAGCAACACAGACACAGCACTGGTATGTAATCGTCTTATAAAGCTGCACATATTTGCAAACAGTTGCCCATTAGCACTCTTTCTCTTATGCTCATCAGCTAATGTCCACTTCCTGCTGCTGGACAGGAAGTGGACGGCAGATTTATCCTTATATTTTGGCTGAAAATAGACAGGACAAATGCGCAGAGGACAAACATGCTGAACAATACCAAAGCACCTACACATCTGGGTTATAATTAATATTTAATTTGTATTTATTTATGTTTTTATTTTTTTTGATATTGTTACTACATTGGTTCCCTTACATGCGCACAGCAATTGGATGGCTTTTACATAGTGATTAGTGCAGCTTTCAGACTGATGACCTAACTGTGTTCATACGCCAGGCGCAGACGTAAGTGGGGAAAATGAGCCTTTATTATTAGCCCGTGTGTTTATAACGAGCGTGTGATTGAATTTTTCCTGCAAACACTTTAAAAAGAGCTGTGGGAAATAAAACTCCACCAAAAACACAGTGATTTCGGATGGTTGCATCATGAAAACAATGAAACACAAAGTAGGCAACATCATATTTATAAACCAAGAGCCTCTAAAGCACCTGTGTGTGTGGTCCTGCATACACACACAAACACACACACACACGTTTGTTGTTGCTGTGCTTTTCAGTACAGTGAGCTAGAATCTTTTTAAGGTTTTATAGCGATACATGGGCACAAAAAACAAACGCACAAAAAGTGTATTTTTTATTTGATGCATTTTCCTCGTAAAAAGGTTTCTGGTGGTGAGTTCAGTGACCAGAAACACATCGATTCTTTCCTACTTTCCGTTAATCAGAAGATCACATTTGCCCGCCTTCAAGCCCAGGCATGCGTTTATCATAAAAGTTTTTTGCACACTACATTCTAGACATTACGTTACTAAAAACATATTTAGATGTTTTACGCGGCGTTTGTTTGTGCTTCTTCTTTTTAAAACCGACCAACCCTGTGGTTTCGATCTTTTTCTATTTTTTTCACTGTATTTATTTTATTTTTGCACTTAAATTACCTTAATTTAAACAATAAACATATAAAACGTGCATTTATGTCAGCTGCCCGTAGGTTGGTGGCGCATTACCGTGCATCGATGGGTGTTTTCACGCGTCACCAGTGGGCGCTTCTTCCTGCGCACAAAGAGAGCAGAAGCCGTGTATGCGCACAATGTGAGAGTCTCCGCTCAGAGGCAGCGCTGTCCTCTGTGCTTCTTGGCAGCATCTTGTGGAAGTGCAGTTGGAGGAGGTCGCGGAACACTCTCGGCTCGGCGCGTATCGTCCTCGGCCGGCAAATGTACTTATGATCGTGGGAATTTACCGAGAGCACAGCTTACTGTTAGTCCCATCCAAGCGAGCAGAATTAAGTGCAGAGCGCAAACACTGCTGGAGCAGAGGGCATCCTCTCTTTTTTGTTCTTGCTTTTTAAGAGGACAGGAGTTACTGTGAAAAAAAAGGAAAAGAAAGAAAATGAAATAACGTGTGTGAAACAACACGTCTGACGGATAGTGGGATTACAATCACAGCAGTTTAATGAAGAGGAAAAAATCTGCATCCTAGGACAAGTAAGTGATCCTTGGAGAGCATCACTGCATGCGTGCGTGTTGTCGCCCTAAATGTATGTGCATGCACCTACCGTGAACTGTATTCTGCTAAGTTTTGGTTTTGCAAACATGACAAAAATAGAAACAAACATAAGTTGGAAGGATAGAGCTTAAAAGCTCTCTTTCCTCTGGCGAGGTGCCGTTGTCTAAATTTGTGCAAAGGGCACAGACGCCAAATGTGTGCGTGCTGATAGTAGGCACACGTGCACGACACTGATGATTGCGTTTCTAGATGAGCCTCAAATGGGTTGGATGGTCCTACTGGGATTTGTACCGCTGGGGCTCATTTCCCTCATCTTTAGACAAAGTCCATATGGTGCCGCTCTGCTCAGTCACACAGAGAGAAACAGCATCAGGACCGCCCGCCTGGAGAAAAGCCTCTTTCGAACTTGTTAAAGGCGAAGATATCCATCTCCAGGCGGAGGAAGGGGGGGAAAGAGCATTGACCTATGTGAATTATTTAAAATAGTTGCTTTTTTATTTTTCTGTGCTGCTGAGTTGTGCCTCCATGCCCTCTTAAATTATAACATTTCGATGATTTTTACCCTTTTCTCTAAAATTTTGCATACTCATGATAGTTGTGCCACACGGGGGATAGTTATTAGAGAAATGATCTTTAATAACTCGACTCCATCCTCTCTCTTTTAATCTTGTTTTCTTCTTTTTTTCTCACGCAAATCCAAATATTTGCCCATCGGTGGTCTGCACACAAGTATTCCCTTTCTACCCACCCAGACTGCAATCGGACAGAACAGTGAACAGAAAATGCAGCCGGCTCTGCATCTTCAAAGTATCCTGCCATTCAGCAGGGATCGGAATCGTTCTCCCCTCTATTCATGTTTATTTATGGCTGCTTTTCGCATAACTTTGAGAATAACAAGCAGAAGGTAAATGAGAGGTGAGAGGTGTCTTTGAAAGGCATGCAGCGAATTGTTCTAGAACACATAGCAGGATAGCAGTGCAAAGATGAGCTTGTGCTGTAGCACCGTTTGCTTTCAAAAACCCTTTTGATTGAACCAGAGTGGCAATTACATTCCACAGCCAGTTTCCTTTTCCCTGGAAAGGCTGTGAAACGAGTTGAATAGTATAAGAAAAAATGTAAAGAGCCTGCCTGAGTGTCTCCTGCTCCTCCTCCTTGACCTCCAGTCAGGGGTTTTTTTTTCGGGGGGGGGGGGGGGGGGGGGGGTGCTGCTGTATCTAGGATGAGGGTCTGGGGATGTGCCTGGCTGATGAAGGGGTTGAGAAATGGATCGCCGCTCCCCTTTCTTCTAAGTGCACTTATGTCTTGCCCCCCTCCCCAACCGTGTGTTAGGCAGCAGCTGAGGCATGCAGCCGTGTTTAACATTGGAGGGGATGTCATGGGGAGATGTGTGTGTGTGTGTGTGTGTGGGAGGGGGGGGGGGGGGGGGGGGAGTGATTTTTCGCTTGGAAATACACAGCTGTAAAATATCCTGTCCAGATGTGTATTTTAACAAATATGTAAACACGTAAAGGAGAGAAAAAGTCAGGGGAGGTCATAACTGAATGTGATTTTTTTTTGTTGTTTTTTGTGTGTGAAAAAGTCAACACTGAATGTGAAGTGCTTTCATGCCTCTGTTTTTCACTTAAGTGATCTTTCGTGAGTAGAACTCCTGCCTCCAGCTTTGCTCTTTGCTGTCCTCCAGCATTCAACCCTGACCTTAGCCACAGCTCTAACCGCTGCGTTTTATTCACACGCTCGCAGCGTGACATGTCAATCACATGTGTGAAGCTGCTGCTTTTTCTTTCTATCCTGCGAGGAAACATCTGAGCGTGTGTGTATGGAGGAGGAAGGAGAGGGGTGGGGGTTCTTTCATGAATAATAATGTAGCTTTTGAGGCTTGGGTTTGGGGGGGGGGGGGCAATTACACAAAATGCCTTTTTATTTGAAACCTTTAATGCATAATTTGCCATGGGAAGCACTGCTCACTCACCCAAGAGCCTAATGCAGAGTTATGGCGCAATCAATACCAAACAATTACCCCTTCTTTGCTTCTGTTTTCTTTCATTTTTCTTCCAAGTATTTCACTGCAGGCTGCAAAGTTGTGAAATGCAGATATTATGCTTTGCTTTTATTTCTACGTCATCTCGTTTTTCTTTGTGTTAAGGAAGTATAATTTCTAAAAGAAAACCACCCTCAGTCTACTCGAGTCCTCAGTCAGTCAGAGTAAATTCAGAGTCGATTGTGAATTCTTCATTCACTGGCAAAAAGAGGCGAGCAGCTGTGGATTTAGATTGAGTCTGCCCCCGGTGGCACATCCTTGTTTCCCGGCTTCTTCTGCTGAGTGGATTTAATGGAGATGGCAGCAGATAGCCCTGAAGACAAGAACTACAATGAATAGATCATATAATGTAGTGAATCTATCCCCACTGTGCTGCTGGTGTTTTGCATGTTCTGATATAGCTCTGCTGTGCGTTTCCTGTGTATCGCATGTGATCTAAATGCAGACCTTGAGCTGTGATAGAAACTCTCCTTTCTTCCCTCCCTTATTAGATTCTTTTGCAATTATGCTGCCCTCGGGGGGGAAATGGATGCCTTTAACCACCTCTCCTATCAATTATGCGCCAAACAACAGCCCCACTAACCAAGAAGTCATCTCATTTACTCTGGAATGCGTTTAGCCAATGACTTCCATTAGGTTTAGCTTCTGTGGAGGTGAAAGTGTGATGCCTCATTACATTTGGCAGAGCAATCGTTTGGCCATCATTTCGGCTGAGGAAGCCGAAGAAAGAAAATGCCACCTCGCCGCCACAAAAGCAAAGAAGTCATTTTTACTTTGCTTGGCATCCTCGCTATTGTGTTCTTTCTCTCCTAGATTTACTAAAGCTTTAGACGATATTCAGCTCTGCAAGGAATGACACAGGTGCCGCTTTCTGAAGGTCAAAAGAGTTAAAAAATCGCCTTTATATAAGAAAACCGTTGGATGGTATTATGCAATTTTAATCTAGTAGGACTCAAAGGATTGGAGCATCGGGAGACACTTAAGCTTTGAACTGAAAAACTGGGTATTGTAGAAACACATGCTTCTGTTTGCTGTTTTACATTTTTTTAAAAAAGTTTTTGTGAATCAAATTCACAAAATACTCAAGGATGAGGTTTACAAAGGTTTCAGAATGAAGCCGCTCAAGGACAGCTATCCTGTACTTGAGCAGACACTCTGCCACGTGCTGATCACAAACCAGAACATCTTTACTGGGAGATTTTTCTCTCAGGATGTTGAAGTTTGCTGGGATGACGAGCTGGCTGCTAATACTACACTCGAACTGAAAAATGCAGCACACACTTTTTTTTCTTTTCTTTTTTTTTTTTTTGCTCCAGTAGAATCTCGAAGCGTATAATCCAATGTGATGGGGTTTTAGAGTGGCAAAACGCCCCCTTAAATTTTGAAAGACACCAAGGAAATCCACTCTGGATCTGGCTGCGCTTGCAATTACAGCAAACCGCGAACAATTACTGGCACCGGCACAGTCGAGCTAAGCCAGCTCTGGCCATTAAGTTGTGATCAGGCAAATGGCATTATTTTGTCCTGTCTGTAAATTTGACTGCGCATCACACTCCTCTATAAGATTATGTTGCCATGCCTTTCACATCAAACCCCAGCCACAAGCCTGTAGCTGATAGATCAAGTGAGCGGTTAGTATTTAGGTCTGTTTCAAAAAAATTTCCAAAGATAGCCTAGGGTTAATCTACACAACAGGGTTGTGTTATAAGGAAGAGGGGTTGGGTTGAATTCTTAATCCTGAGAGGCGTATCACTTTCCTCTCACTGTGATGTAGGTCAGAGCTTGAGCAAAGCCCCTCCCGTGTCACTGATACTACAATTACAGCTCTCCATTCCACCAGCACATATGAAAAGTTTTAATGGCCGCTAACATCATCGATTACTAGATAAGGCAGAACGTCACTTTAGCGCCGCGTAAAGCAAAGGAGGCGAATAAAATGTTCCACCACAGAACGGCTTCTTATCACTGTAGATGCTGTGATATAAAGACTGGAATGTCCACTTTTGGCTAATTAAGAGAGTTAAATGTGAATCTGATGAAAAGTCCATAAAGCAGTCCCACTGAGTGAGTTACCAGCTATGACCTAATCCATCCAGCGATATTAAAAAGGGGAAATAAGCAATAAAGGGCCAGATATACTGTTTGTTCCAGTGAAAGCTCTCTTCTGGCATTACAAAAAACAACCATGGAGAGTTTTTAAAAGAGGGCAATAAATGGGAAAAAAGCAGCCTTTTCATTTTTTTTCTGTCCTTATTTTCTGTCTATTTGTCGGAGTTTGAAGTTTATTGCTAATTGCTGCATTATTTCACACTGGAAAAAAAACCCCATGTCTTGCCTCATTTTGTGCTGGACATATCTGCATTATGCTTGGAGGAAACTGAAAGCCACTGAAAACAAAGCTGAACGCCAGAAGAGGTGTTATCGGAGCATATCGATTCCAGTAGGGCACGTTATTATTCATCTGCTGGAGTAAATCAAAGATGACCTGGAACCTCCAGCTAGAAGACGTTGTGCTGTACCCACTGCATCAAATCTTCTTTAGAAAAAGTCAGGCAGTGAAGTCTTAGTTTCTCCTAAGTGTTGAGCGTTTAATGTCATGCCACACGCTGTAAAAATGCAAAATCCTCAACTTAGTCACATTCAGACTGTATTTTTCACACTTC
The DNA here is from genome assembly GCF_963576455.1 of Neolamprologus multifasciatus. NCBI lineage: Eukaryota > Metazoa > Chordata > Actinopteri > Cichliformes > Cichlidae > Neolamprologus > Neolamprologus multifasciatus. The sequence goes on along the minus strand of NC_140443.1, from coordinate 31,741,371 downwards.
AGCACCATGGACAGAGCAGGATGTTTCTCCCAGATCAATCATGTTACTTCTGGAAAAAAGACCCCCTGATAATCAAGATTTAGCGAGGTCCTTCCATGTACTTTCGCAGTTGAACACGTCTGCGTACTTTTCCTCGCCCCCAATGCCATTTCCAGTCCTTTTTGCAACCAAGCTGGACAATGCAGAGTGAAGCATTTTAGTGAAATTCTTTCATTTCTTCAACACCACCTCCAACCTCCCACTGCTTCACGGACTTGCTTTTTTCTGGGGGAAAAACGCAAACCCTATATTATGTTTTCAGATTACAAGTAACAAGCTGGGCCTGTGTAGTTACTAGTTTGCTCACACCCACCTCCGCTCTGCTTGTTTGCGGGTCCTTTGCTCTAGATTGCATTATTGCAAAGAACGGGCTACGCGTGTATCCATAAAAGGGCGCATTGTTAGTAGATCACCTGCAGAGCTTTCCGGTCCGTGGGCAGTTTTTTTTTCCAACTGTGGCCTCACGCTAATTTGCCCTGCTTAGTAAATCTGTTTCATGCTTCCACAAAGTTGGCGGTCTCGGAAGGGGAAGGTTTTAAAAAAGAATGGTCACAACTGGTGCATGAGAGGCTGAGATATTTCAGTCCCTCGTATGGGTCACTCTCTAGAAGGAGATTAAGTCTACCTAACTAACAAATGTTATTAATTGCTATTTCATAGTAACTCCAGACATCACACGTCTACAAGACAAAATGTTGGCTTATCAATTATTAAGCATCTAGTTAGGGTAAGGCAGTAGGATGACACACGTCTGTCCTCTACTGTCAGTCTTGTTTTCACAGTTTCAGTGTGTGGCACTCATGTATTTCTCATGTTTTTCTTGTTGATGGAAGGAAATTTGATTCATGTATACAGAAATGAAAACAGTCACTTTGCTTACATTCAGTCGGCCACCAAAGTCTTTGTTAAAGTACGAAATAGCATTTTGTGGAGTGCTGGTACACAGTCTGCCAGCTCCTATTAATAGTCAAATTGGGAGAGAGAAGTGTCTTTTGAGGTCAATCATTTCCTTCCTCACTTCTCTTTAAAGCAGCAGAATTGAGCTTGTTAGGCGGGATGAGAAACACACACAGTAAAAGAAAACATGCCCATTTAGCAGCTGTTTCTCTTCTTCTTCCTCTTCTTCTTCTGCGCCACCTGAGAGAGAGAAAAAAACCCCTCTCACAGCTGGGTTGTATCCTCAGGTTTTTGTCTGCTGCTTCTTTTCCTCACTTCCTCAACATCCACTTTACAGTAACTCAAAAATAATAGGAACCAATTATGGAAGTTAGCAGTGCTGTAATCGTGTTTTCTTTTTGTTTTTTTGGGGTTTTTTTGCTGTTGAATGCTTGTCGTATTTGGATCAAAATGTCATATTTTAATCACATCCATAATTACTTTCCCTTCAGATTAAAATTCTTGTATTCAAGCGAGAGCATTCCATTCACAAGCAATTGGATGAGAGTCTACTTAGCCCTCGGCAACTAAAGATGATGCTACCATGGAAACAAATTGTTCTGCTATCAATCACCGGATGCCTTGCAGGTAAGGTATTTTACACGTATTGTATCTGAGTCTCACTGCACATGTTGTTATGGTTTATGTCACCACAAACCTCTCCTGAGAAAGACTAATTTTTAATGTGTGTGCATTCAGTACAGTCTTCTTATGCTGTTTTTGCGTTTTGTTTTTTTTTTTTTACATTCTCACAGCAGTGGGTTTTTTTTTTTAAAATAAAATGTGCATATACTTTAGTCTCACTAAGAGGAAAGAGCTGAGCATTTGCAAGTAACCTTGCAAATGCTTGCAAGTAGTGTAACCAAAAAAAGGTTACACTAATTAAACCACAGTCATTATATGTACAGTGTTCCAGCATGATGTCCTTCACCATTCCCTAGAGCGGTGCGCCCACTGCACGTTTTCACTACCCCGTCAGGGACATCTGGGAGTCCAATCCTATTCCTGTTTATGGCCTGTCCCGATCATTATCAGGATCCATGCAGTGAATCCAGACTCACATTTTAGCACAATCTACTTGCCACCGCGCCTCATTCTGCCCTTGTGCAGCCACCTGGGATTCTACAGCAGAAGCACAGAGACTCAGAATGTCAACCCTTGTTCAAATGACATTGTAAATCCCAATGAATGTTATTCAAATTGGCTCATGGGTAATTCACAGCCCTGCACCCAAAGGAGCGAAATCCAAGCAGCCTCACCTTGCTAGCGGACGAGTGTTTTTAACAGGGCCTGTAGGTGCTAGTTCTTATTCGGTGTTGTCATCACGCACCGGGAGCGTCTCGGCAGTCGCTGCGGCCGACAACAATCATTAATGACATGTGAAGCTACGTGTTGTCTTGGTTCTCCGTTCTGGGACAATGAAGCAGCCACACGGAATAAACTCACACCTGTGTTGTTAGCCTGTGGGATGAATGAATCCACTCCTGCATTCGCTCACGCTGCCATCATTTGTTGATAGATCATTCGGCAGCAATTGTTTTGAAACGTGATGCTTTTCATCCCTAATTTCACCTCCGGATTTCTCCAAGTCCTTCTTCCCTGTGTTCCCAAAGCACTGCCAAGAGCAGCCGTGACTCACCGCCCTGCCTCGTTACTCAACCTGTTTTGATTCCTTGACACATTTTCGCCGATTAAAACCACATGTAGAACTGCTAGCCACGTGCCACAATCTGTTACCAGTAGGATATTAATTAGGCCTACACTGGCCGTCTGTTGACTCTGCTTTAGCACCAGATTGTGTTCAACATCCTTTCATTTTTGGCTGCTGGCAGATGAGCGCATCCTTATGGCCTCAATTAACATGCATGAGTAACATGGCGTAGATGTTCCGAAAATACAACGCCTCGCTTTATTTATCAGCCCCGTCATACCCAAGCCATCGTTAATTACTGAGGGAATACGTGAAAACGGGCTCTCTGCATTAACTGTTGTTGACTTAGGTGCTTAACTTAAGTCCCTGCACTGTATTCAGCTGTTTTTAGGATATTGTTCCTGGCAAGTAATTAACAACCACCTCACTTTAGTTATATCAGTCAGCGAGCTCTGTTTGACTCACTAGAACTCACAAATCTCTTAGCCAGCTAAATATTGCAATCAAAGCAGTAGGCGACATATTTTCCAGGATTTTTATTTACTCGCATAATCACATCCGGCTACCATATAATGATTTGTCACAAGGATAAAATGACAGAATGAAGCAGGAAAACTGGCCTAGTGTGTAGAACTTGAGTGAATTCGCATAAGTGCCTCGGCCATTGCTCTTTTCCTTATTATTCCAAGTGTCACACTCATCTGAAAAATGCAGTAGCACACAGAGGAACAGATAACGAATATGTCAGCATTAGCTGTTAATGCCTAACAAGGGTAAGTAGGATTTACTCTCCTTGCAGCAAGATAAGCAAATAATGTACACAACACATCACGAGGAGTGTCCTAATGCATTCTTCTTTGTAAAGTGAGGTACTGCTCAGAGAATACGAGGTAATATACTGTATAGAGTATATTGAAAAAGTAATATACACTGAGTGTCAGAAGGTTCCTGTATTTCTGCAAGATTAACTATTTGCCCTCACAGAGATTGTGCTTCTTCCAGTATTTTCTCTTAAGGTCAAAGAGACAAATTTTCCAGCTTGTACAACTATAGACTTTCTCCCCTTTCTACAGCCTGTACAGAGGATGTCATATTTCAAGGGCCAAGATGGAGGACGGAGCCAAGTGACCTCATTTTACCAATCAACTCCCCAGACCACCAGGCTACCATTACGTGTGAGGCAGAGGGGAGCCCTCCTCCACAGTACAGGTAAATTACCACATCAAAGTGCCATTCCCCACAAGCCTCAGCTGTCTACCTGCTCCGTGCGCCACGTCTGCGTCGCGTGCTGAAAATCCAATCCGGCTTAATTGCTTGCGAACCTTCATTGCTGCTTCCACAGAAATCAAAGACGGTCCCAATAGTGTTGGATGCTATCGATTTGTTAGAGAACGTTTTCTGGACATAAATGCTCGAGAGAGAGATAAGGCGCCATCCAACAAGAAGACAAGCTTCAAAGAGCAACTGCTTAATTGAGCATCTGTTTCTAATTGAAAAAAAAAAGCTTATCTGTTTTTGGCCTGAGCTATGATGTGGAGTTGGAGTCATGGAGCCGCCACTGTGGTTGATGAATATGCTAACACCCAAGATACGAGTGAGGTTAACCTTATTAATGATAAGATTTAAGGCATGGTGTAAAATGAAGCTGGTGATTTATAATATGGTGCACGGCTTAAGAAATCATTAGGAGAGAAAAGGAGATTTGAGCGACTCATTTGCACTGCAGATCCTTTGATATCTCTGTGGCTATTCCCTGGCGGTGCAGGGAGCCCTGCCTGAAAATGGCAGCTGGCTGTGTTGTTGTTTTTTTTTTTGTGGTAGATTGTGTTTCAGAGCTTGGTCAGCACCATGTAGATGCACAGCAAGCAGAGGATAGAGGCAGTAACCTTGTGAGTGACATTCTGTTAAACGCTTACATTTCCTATAATGTGTGTGCACTGAAAACATGGTCCAGGCAGAGCAGCGGGGGGGTATCACTGTACATGTTGTGCAACCTGAGCTATCTCCGGGATGAAGGCAAAACCATCACTCGCATTATCTCACCCGCAACTTAAAGCCTTTCTGACATTCACTTGTGTTGTTCGAGAGGTTTTCTCTTTGGGGCTCTTTGCAGCAGTAGGAAATGCCATTGTTGTCAGGATGATCCGCGGTTTGTTCTCTAGCTGAGCAAGTAGAGGTATGATGTAATATTAGAGGAGCGGAGATACACAGATTCTCACTGCAAGAGTGTATCCTCATTTTAAAGCTGCTCTAATCAATATTTTAAGTGAACAGTGGCTCATATGACAGTGTGTTATGTGAAAGGGCTCGTTTGTAGTGGCAGACACCCACAACTTAGGTTTACGCTACTAGCTAGCACCAAAGTCAATGGACATAGCCTTTAACATTTAGCAACATGCCAGATCTATTTGTCATAGATATAAAACAAAGGCTAAGAGGACTAAAACAGGGTTAGGAGTTTAATTTCTCGGGAATCATAGTAATACAACTACAAAAGAATGCTAATGTAGCTGCTAGTGTGGCAAGTTTGCTAACAGGTTAGCGATAGCTTTGTCGCAAGGTAATATTTTGTTATTCATGTAACTTTTAGGTTGTTCTGACCCAACTGGGCCAAACGGGTAGTAACAGTGTTTATGAAGTAACTGTGTGTGTGTCTGTGATACAGTGATTGATACAGGTGTGTTTTCTAATACTGATTTTTTATGAGTAATATCAATTGTAGTATGAGTATGTCAACATTCTTTATATATTTCTAAAAATAAAAACTTGTACAGGATTAGTATTTTAGTATACTGAAAAGGGAAAGTTATGGCATCTTTGGTTATGAACTTTGAAGGAAAGTATTTAACAAACTACTAAGCAAATGAAGCGCCTTCTCAGAAGTGGCGAGAGTATAGAGCGTAGTGCAGACAATGTGATGACACAATGTCTTAATTACCCCAAGCAACATTTTTGTTATGTAAGTTTTCCTATCAGCAAATACTGAAGAGCGTACACTCACTGCTTACTTTAACTGTTTCTTAATGCAAGTATCTAACTACCCAATCACATAGCAACAACATGTGCTCAGGCAGGTAGACACACTGAAGTTTAATCTAAACATGAGAATGGACAAGGAAGGTGATTTAAGTGACTTTGAACGTGGCATGGTTGTTGGTGCCGGATGGGCAGGTCTAAGTATTTCATAAACTGCTGATCTAGTGGTGGTTTTCCACACAGCCATATCCAGGATTTACAGAGAATGGTCCAATAAAGAGAAAATATATAGTGAGCGGCAGTTCTCTGTGAAAAAATACTTTGTTGATGCCAGAGGTCAGAAGAAACTACTCAGATCTGCTGTGAGTTGATAGGAAGGGAATAGTTGATCAAATCACCACTTGTTACAACAAGGTATGCATAAGAGCACAGTACATTGAAACATGAAGCAGATGGGCTGCAGCAGGAGATTGGATGTCACTGCTGTCAGCTAAGAACAGGACATTAAGGCTACAGCTGGACAACAGAAGACTGGAAAAACATTGCCTGGTCTGATGAGTCTTGATTTCTGCTGCAACATTTGGATGGCAGGGTTGGAATTATGATTTAAAAAAGATGAAGGCATGGCCTTCCTGCTGTGCATGAGTGGTCCAGGCTGGTTGTGATTTTGTGATAGCATGGGGATATTTTCCTGGCCCTTCAGTATCAACTGAGTATTGTTTAAACACCACAGCTTACCTGAGTGCTGTTGCTTACCATATAGATCCTTTTATGACCACAGTGTACCAATGTTATGAACGCTGCTTCCAACGAAATAACATGTCATGTCACAAAGATGACATTATGTCCAACGTGGCTGTGCAGTCTACAAATCTGCATCGACTATGTGATGGTATCTATTCAGTATGAAGCAAAATCTCTAAGAAGAGTTTCCAGCACTTTGTTCAATGTATCCCATGAAGAATTAAGGTAGTTCTGAATGCAAAAAGGGGTCCCAGTACCAGCAAGATGTTACTAATGAATTGCACTACTGTCTGTAATATGCTAATATCAGTTATTACCTCCACCAGCAAAATCTTGGTGAACAGTCCCTGAAAAGACATTGATAGGTGCAAAGCTCTGTTTTCAGGCTGTTGAAACAACTTCTTTTTTCCCCCTTTCACTTTTCAACCAAATTATATGGGGTTCTGTTCTTTTTAATGTTGTCTTAATTTGGGCAAAATTACACTGTATGAAAGGCAGCCCAGTTTTCAGTAACTATGACTCAATACAGCTATGACTGGTTGATCAATTTAAGCCCTCAAAACAACCGTGGACAGTTGGGGCTTGGTGGGTAATATCACCCTACGATATTGAAGATATACACCGCCCACATGTTCAGGAGTTCTGCTGATAAAAAGTCATTTTTATTGCTCTTTTGTTTTTATTATTTCTCTGATTTCAAATGCATTTCCTGCTTAACTCTACCCTACCTCGCTGGCGAGCCTTGTGTGGCTTCTCATTTTCTGCAGTATCTGTCGTTCGCCAATTTTTCTGTGTTTCAAACCACTCCACTTCTGTTTGTAGAACAAAAACAACACAGATATCTCACATTGTCCAATTTCATCTAGGTCAGTAGCCCTCGGAGTCACTGCCATTGCGTATTAATAAATAATGTGAAACCAGGTTTAAAAGGAAAAATTGATGTTTGAGTAAGCATACTCTGACCACTGTGGATTGACATTTTTGATAATGCTTTTAAAGACACTAGATTTTTGCCCTTAATGTTACTTTGAAGAAAGAGTCATTTTTGAGCTTTATTTGGGTTGCATCAGTTTTTGTGACACTGATTGTCCTTGACTTCTTTCCCTTCGGGCAAGGAGAGGACTTTTTTTTCTTTTTGTCCTGGTGATAAAATAGAAAGCGTAAATTCTTTGCAATTCATTTCACCAACACTGAAATTAGAAGCTCAAAACGTCCTAAATGTAAGCTGAAAGAAATGCCTTTAGGAAGTGGTCATGCTGTGACTTTCAGCAGACTGGGCATAAACTATATGCACAAGCCTACACGCTGCCAGTGAATGGTATTTATATAATTAGATATGCCAAGCGAGAGAGGGTATTACTTCAGAGCACTTAATTTCCTCAGTTACTCTAGCTATTAAGGAAATTCCATCAATTTGGTCTAATATCCATACAGAAAATTGGGCCACACAATATTGAATTTGCCAGAAATGATGATGTTGTTAACCCTCGTGAGCGAGCCTCGAATGTGTTTGTAGCAGTGAGTTTGTCTTTTCGATTAGTATTGGGTATTTCGGCTTTTCAGCGTCTCGCATGGCGCTGGAAAACACCTGAGGACATTTAACGGTTTTAAAATGATCAATTATGAATCAGATATTACCCGAATCAATTTCACTTTCACTTTATTCGCCCTGGGAAGAGGCCAGATGTGCACAATGTGGTAGAAATCTATAGCAGGTTTAATATAGAGTGAAAAGTCCGAGCCAAAATTTCAAGTTACACCTCTGCTGATATCAGTGAAAAGTAGCCTCTGCCTCATCTGACATGTCATCTGTTGTTGTTCGTGTTTTCTTTATTGTATTATCAGATGAGACACCTTTGGGAGCTTCGCGTGTCACCTGCAGTTTCTATGCAAGGATGTACCTCGCCATCATCACCTTATCAGACACTTTCACACAATCCGATGAATCTTCTTTCTGCTTCTCTTCTGATCTAGCGCTCTCTTAAAAGTTTCTGTTAGAAGGGACTTACTTGGCACTTGGCGCCAACATTAGCCAACTTCTCTTGACACATGACACAGTCAGGCTGAGGGCTATTGTTGACCCCGTAAGACAGGCAGCTTTCACCAGAGTGTCATACTGACACTTCTTCCCCCCTGGTTTCTTTAGGTCATGGGTCCTCTTCACTGGCGGTTATTGGTGGTTTCCAATTTCCTCCTCATTAACCTCCTCACTGTTAGTTAGTCGGGGCCTTTGATGTGTCACTTTTTTTTTCACACCCTCCAATAACTGCTTGAAGTTGATATTAATAAATTATATTTTCTACAGTTTTATATTGCAATTACAGAATATAGTCAAAAGGTCCCACCCAACTGACCTCCGCTGACACTTGTGTGGCTTGGTACAGTATATTGGAACCAATGGTGTAGACCAGCGGTCCCCAACCTTTTTTGCGCCACAGACCGGTTTAATGTCAGACAATATTTTCACAGACCGGCCTTTAAGGTGTTGCGGATAAATACAACAAAATAAAATGATACGACCAAGACAAAAACTGTGGTATTCTGTAAATATCATAATAATAAATGCGAATTCACTGTGTAATTGTGTAACTTTATTAGCAGCGTCCTCCTGAAATGCGCCAACAACATTGAGCATAACATCCTCCTCTCTGCCCCTTAATGCTCTCTGGTCGCTATGGTAACACGTAAATATTTCTTTCAAAATAAGACACACAACTACAATACGGGAAAAGACCCAGGGAAACCGAGTTAAACCCGATAAAAAGATAAAAAGAGAACCATAAATTTCACACCTGAGCCTCAACTCTCGTGGCCCAGTACCAAACGACTCACAGACCGTTGTCACAGGGGTTGGGGACCATAGACCATATTTACATAAAGCACTATGCTGGTAAAAGACCAGTATGCCACAGCAACTTAGAACAAGAACTTATATTTTTTCTTCAGAGTCTAGAAATTCTGAGGAGACCAAAACAAGCACTCCGTTTGTCCATCGCTGAATACAATCTGATTTTCCTTTCGTATGCAGCTCTCAACCAAAGCACAGTGGCTCTTGCTGAGTCTGTGAATGTTAAATAAAAAGGCTCTCAAATTTACAGTTAGATTTTTAAGAATAGCTCAGTAATTTCCCGAAACAGCTGGGCACCGGAAAGGTTGACTAAACAAGAGTAAACACCTCATTTGTTCAAGACCATTTTCAGCAGGGGATGAGTACAGATTTGGCGAGCTTGTGTGCATTTATGGCAGCGGGAATGTGGATCGATTCAAAGTAAACAGCAGTACCCATGTTCCCCAGTCATAAAGGAACGTGTCACTCAGTGCATCAATGTGGGTCACTGATGCGTTTTTAATAGATGTCTGACAACAGAGGAGCTCTGCTGCACGGAGGAATAAGATCCATCTGTCTTTGGATGGACACAAAATACTCGTAACACACAAAACTGACAGAAAGAAGAAAACGTTTGGTGTCACCTGGCTCACTCCTGTAATTTGGGGTAAATCATTAGCAGCAACTCGCAGTGTTGGAGTGTCAGTCGCGAGAGAAAGTGCTTTTGAGCCTTCGTGCTGTTGTCAGTTTGCACGGATACTCAACAGTCACACATGGAAAAATCCATCACAGAAAAGACCCAGCAGAGCAGAATGCGGACTCGCATTACAGAAAATGGAAGGAAACCACTAAGTGAGGAAGGCAAGGATGACAAAATCTAAAAATAAACACTTCCTGACATATTTTCTCCTGTAATATACTGAAAACAGACAGATTGGTGAAATTTAACAGTCATGTAGAGGTGGATTATTCTTCTAACACAGGACTGAATGAGTTGGAAAAAAAAATCTGTGTGGTTGATTTAAATAGAACTCTACACATATGTGGCAGATATGATAAAATGAGAATGCCTCGTTGTCATTTGTGTTTATGCTCATAATCCCAGTGAGTTATTGTCGCTAGCTGGCTTCATAACGCCTGATTTTGTTTTCAGCGCGCCGTTCCACCTTCACCTCGCCTACACGGTGAATATATGAACGGGAACCCTGACAGTTTTTCAGTTGACAAATAGTCCAGCGTAGCGCCAGAGCACACTCCGGGGCTCAGGGCGCTGCTTTATGAATACACCTGTCACTGTGTTTACTATGAATCTGCCGTAACACAGAATCAAGGGCACAGTAGTGATTGGAAAAGAGGAATAAAAAAAGTGCTTCGGTTGGCGTCTGCAATCATGTAATGCGACTTCGGGCAGATGCACGACTCTACCTTTGTTTACCAGTTGGAACGGGGTAACAGGGACACGCGTAGAACTGGGAGGGTGTGATTAGAATTCAGTCGCAGCATAGGGCCAGATAACGGCGCCGAATCGAGAAACTGTAACAAATAGAATCGATTTTTATCTTTTAGAGAGTTACATGCTCTTTTATAGGCTGAGAAAATTCTCTGAGCCTCGGGCTTGCAAAATCATTTCAAAAACAAATGGATGAGCTGAGAGAGAGTGCAGCGATGCGGTCTTAGGCGCAGGTTAATTCTGCACATGTGGACTTTGATCGCGCTGCACGAGTATTCATTCATTAATTTGAGTATCGCTTTCAGGCCATAAATTGAAACTGTAAAGCGCAGATTATGTCAATATGTACAATATGCATGTGAATGCGGGTGCTATGTTATCTGTATCTACTAATATATCGCTAAGCTCACAGGATTTTGCACAGCAAAGCGACACTGATACAGGGCGATTTCAAGTCTGTCTGTGGTGTTACGTTCTTACGTTTGGCTCGACAGCAAAATGAACACCATTTTATTAAAAGGCAGCAGCAATAGCCTGCTAAATATAATAGCAGAGAGTACCCTGGTCAGCAGTTGAATTTCCATTATCAGCTCCTAAGCCCTGCAATTGTGTATGTGTGAACTGCATGTGGTCTCTGTGGTCACTGCTGTCTCTGTGGGTGTCTGGCCTCAAGGAAAGCCAGGTGAGCCAGTGGTGCAGTACCATCCCCGGTCTATTTGACGAGGAGACCTCATGCAAAATTGATGTGAACCTCAAGGTCAAGAGGAGTTCATTCAGAGCATGCTCAGCTCAGTCTGTGCCTGCAGCACACCGCAGCAAATAGGACTGTTCTCTCTGTGACTTACTGTAAGCTCCTCTCTGCCTGATGTGGTGTTGGATTCAGTGTGTTTCACTCAGCGCACTAACATTAAGAACTCTGGCTTGCCAAACTCTTTTACTGATGCAATAAAAGAGTTTAAGTGTTTTATTGAGTTGCCAGGTTGGGAAGGAAAAAAAAACCCTCTTTCAGCATGACTCTCTGTAATTCATCTTCTCCTCTAAATCCATTTATAACAACCTATTATCACTGACAGATACAGATTACTGTAAGAACCCATAACAAATCACTGACTAGAATTTGAAACTGAAGACTTGAACATTTTTTTGTCTTTTTCAGTGACTTACTCTGAAAGAACTTTTGCTCCCAGTTTATTTGACAGCATGAACCCATAGTTCATTTATATTATATTATCTCTTGTATTGATACTTAATAACATCCATATGAATGATGTATCTTTTTCTTTAAAACTGTTTATTAATGGATACATTTTGTGATAAAATGCAACACCTTTGCAAAATGTTGAGCTTTTACAAACACCTTATATTTATGACAGCTAATATGTGTAAAAGCTTTTATTAATAATTTAAATTGTCAATCTGATTGATTATTGGAAACTGCAGACACGTTTATTATACATGTGATGATGGTTCATTCACACATATGGAAAGTAAGAAACTCATAATTTAACTGTCATTATTGAGTTAATAACATTAAAAACTCTTGTTAGTCCTAGTTTATGTGTATTTTTATGTGTTAAAGACTTTTTAATTTTAAAAAGCTGAAACATTAATTTTTCTTATGTTTTTATAAGTTAGAAACTACAGATTTGTTAATGTACAAATTAGAACATTTATTTATGTAAGTGATGCAATTTTGATCTTTCCTGACAACTTGATGTCATCATTTGGAAGAGTTCAATAAGGTAAAGTACAAAAACATCTGTAAAAGCCATTGTCAATAACAAAATGCAGTGTAACACAGTCTACATTTAAATAGTTGGTAGTTAAAATTATCGAATATACAAAGCATCAGTAAATTTATTAATCACTAATTAGGGATGCACCGATACCGATACTGGTATCGGGTATCGGGGCCGATACTGTAAAATGTGTGTGTACTCATACTCGTAAAAGTTAACCGATACCATGAACCGATACCAACTTATTTCATTAATCAGAGGGTGGCTTGTCATTTCTGTTGTAGTTTTTTAGATTGGCCACTAGGGGGACATCCCGTGCTAAACAGGCACAGGGTTAGGCGAGTGAGACTGGCGGCTCCAGATAAAAAAGAGAAACTGGAGGCTGCTGTAGCTAGGCTAAACAAAATGTCAGCAGTGTGGACCTGAACAGCCAACTTTAACTCAGGTTTTGGAAAAGCGAAGAAAAATGTCAAGAGAAAATCCACGGGCAGTTTAAATAACAGAGGCTCGACTCATTTTATCGCTCTGGATGACCAGCCAATGCCAGTCGTGGAAAACATAGGATTGCACCGTCTTCTCAGCATACTCGAGCTGCGGTATGAAATATAATAAATAAACAGAAGCTCAGGACAGTGCCAATAGTTCAGTGATATTTTGTTAAATTACAATGTGGAGACTCTGCAATAATTTAAGAGAAGTGCTTATTTTTTACTTGAATTTTTTTTGTGGTCATTTTTATTAAGATTTTATTTTTTTATCGGCAGAGAATAAAATAAAACCTGTCTTCCAATTCATTGCATTTGTGTGTGTGTGTGTGTGTGTGTGTGTGTGTGTGTGTGTGTGGGTGGTAGAAGCATCAGTTTTTGTACTCTGTATCGGCAAGTACTCAGATCCAAGTATCGGTATCGTATCGGTTTGAAAAAATTGGTATCGTTGCATGGGCATGATCTGAATTGTCTATAAAATAGAGTGATCACTGATTTTGAATGGTGACTGAGTGAATGTATGTAAATAAGTAACTGATGAGGGAAATGCACGCATTTATTATCAGGTACTACATGCAGGAATTCTAAAAAAAGCAGGTGAGACTGAGACGTCTGTCACATTTTCTCAAATGAAATAAAATTCAAATAAACTGTAAAATAAATTTAACAGGTGAAAGTGGAAAATCAAACTATGTGCACATCCGAGTCCCACAAAGCTGTGACAGAGCACTCTATTAAGAGATAGGTACATTTCTACTTTCTTGTCCCTTTGATGTAAAGCAGTGCAGACTGGTTGGGTCTATAGAGATGTTTTGTACAGTGTGTTATGTGGATGTTCTTTCATATGTTTTCAGAGTTTACACTGTCACCATGGGAAAAGTTGCAAGAGCGGGCTCATTATTTAGCTCAAAATTGGACGGTAATGGCAAACACTGACATAGCCGCATACGGCAATGACTAAAGGACAGCGCATGTTACACAAGACTGTGCTTACAAGAAGTCAGCATCCCTTTTGCCCTTGTTGATATTTCCTTATCTATGAATCCCATACAAAAAAAAAAGGTTCCCCAGGTCTGCTAATATCAAAGCTTGTCTCAGATGTTTGTGCAGCACAAGTGGGTGGGTGGCCTACTGATTGTGTTGGTGGAGCAGAGGCACCATCGCACCCAGTCAACTGTCTGCTCCATGGGTGTGTGATCTGTCCAAGCTACCCACCTTCCTTTCCCATTAAGTTCAATCATGCTGGGTTGCTGCAAGTCTGACTAGCTTCTCATCCTTTGCCATTTAACCTCCTCTCCTCTCGCACATACAATAATCCTCCCTTTGGCACAAACGGAGGAAGAATTGGACAGTGGAGAATTCAAATGGAGGCATAAAGGGACATCATGAGCAAATAGTGAAATGGGAGTTTTTATTTTGAACGCCTGTGCTGTCAGATATATTCTTGGAAACCTGAGCTTTTTCAAGTTCAGGACATTTAAAAGTAATATTGTTGGAACAGTGACAAAATCAGTCAGATTAAGTGACGGGCACAGACTGTTAGATGATAATACAGGCTACGAGATGAAAGACAGCGTCGTCTTTTGTAATCTGTCAGGGAGGAAACTGGGGAGAACCACGAATGGCTTTAAGACTACATGAGGCATCATTTTAACTGCCTGCTAGTTTGCCTAGGAAGGAAAAGATGATTATTGATTTTTTTTCCTCGTGTCACTGGAATTGTCATTTTACAGTCCTGTTGCAAAGGCAGCATTACACATGGCATTAAAATATTTCTTTACTTCTAAAATTGTTTGAGGAACTCTGATTTTTTATCAGTGTTAACGCCCTGTGATGCTCTGTACCGTATAGGAGTTTTGCATCTCCTTGAAATCCAGTGAAATACATATGAAGTGTTTTTATTATTCAGCGTGAACATTATTCAGTGTTTCCTCTCTGATGGTAGCTGTGATTAATAGCTGTCACTTCCTGAATTCTGTTTGCATGACAGAGTGTCTCATGACCTTTCTTTGAAGGAAATGGTCTGTAGACAATGCAATATGAAAGTGTCAGAAAGCAATAAGTCAGAAACACAAAAGCACAAACAGAAAACTAATTAGAAAGCATTCAAAGAATGCATAAATCTGCCAGAGCCGCACAGACCTTTACATTTGTAATTCTCCAACCACAAAATGTTTACACATTTTATTTCCCATTTATATTTCAATTTGCATCAGATTGCACACATTGTAGGCATACAGTCATAGTATTTCTTTTTCATTTACATCTACGCTACAAAAACGTCAATGTCTACAGCCACGATGGCTGCTTTATGAAGTT
The DNA here is from genome assembly GCF_963576455.1 of Neolamprologus multifasciatus. Taxonomy (NCBI): domain Eukaryota; kingdom Metazoa; phylum Chordata; class Actinopteri; order Cichliformes; family Cichlidae; genus Neolamprologus; species Neolamprologus multifasciatus. The sequence continues at coordinate 31,726,205 of NC_140443.1, read as the reverse complement.
GTGCTGTTATACTTTGAACAGAAGTAAATGTAGCAGTATAGATACATAGATATCTTCACGGTGGGAAAGGTATGACTTACCTGTAATCAGGATCATTTAATACCATAAAAAAGTAGCTGTAAATCCAGATGACATGTGAGAAATGTATTTAATTATATTATTTTACAGTTACTTTGCCATTGATTACTTGATAATGTTTCATTGCATCTTTAAATTATGGAAACTAAATCTTAAACAAGGAACGCAGTCTAAGTGCAGGTATTTATGTCAGTGCTTTGTCAGGGTAATCTGATTTGACCAAATATCATATGACCAGTACTTTATACTGCATGCCAAGGTGAGATAGACAGTATGTTTGTTATTGTTTTGTTCACCTTTTTTACGTCCAGATAAGATTTAAAGCAAACATCAGAAAAGCAAACCTTTTTTCTTTCCAGACATCCGGCTCGCAGACTTTTAAAGCCTACCAATCCTCCTCTGTGGAGGTAATTAAAAATGAGATGAAATAAAATCCACTTCTTCATGCAACTAGGAGAAAATCCATATTCACCACAGATGATTTGCTGGGTTTTGGAAATTTGCCTAAATTAACAGCAAAACAGAATCCTTAAATGAAGTCAAACTGAAGACTACTGAAGTCTAAAGTGACAAGAAATGCTTTCTTTGTTCCTAACTCGCTGCAAAAGCTGTTCGCATCTCTGCATTAATAATACAGGGCCCTGGTCTTATTGCTCACCTTTTATCCTCGCAGCATGATGTGGGCGGACTGATCAAATCGATAAACGCTGCGAGTGTTCATCTCCAGGGGGCTCAGCTACTGATTGTGTTTGCGTTTTTCCAGATGGTCACTAAACGGAACACTCATTGATCTTGGGAATGACTACCGGCGTCACATGTCTGGGGGCAGCCTGATCATTAGCAACCTGGACAAGGACCAAGACACCGGGGTGTACCAGTGCACAGCTTTCAACACGTGGGGGTCCATACTCAGCCGCAGAGCCAGCCTTCAATTTGCATGTAAGTGATCTTACAATTGCTAACACGTTCCTGGCATGGTTCTGACACACTTATGACATTCTAGCATCTCTTTGTATCTGCTGTCTGACAGCCTGACATGAGGGTAATATGCTTGCAGCCCAGGCCTTCCTTCTTTTTTTTTTTCATTTACTATTGCGATTTCTCATTTAGATTGCCTGGGAATAGATTTTCAAGAGGGGAAATGGTAATCGAATGAAATGTCAGATACAACAAACACAGTGGGTGAGGAAGCTTCTGACTGCTTCTGAACTCCATTGATTCTCATTAGCGGTTCCAGCTCTGACAGCATCTATGCTCCATCCAAACTGCCTCATATTTCACCAAGTGCGAGCCTCTGTGATACAGACTTTAAAGCGGACAAACACAACTAACGCTTAAAAGGTCTTTGTGTCTATGCAATCACCAGCTACTTCTTAATGTGTAATATGCGCAGAAGACTGTAAGTGGATCAGACAGTGGCAGGACTGCTGCTATAGCAGCCTGCGAAGACAAAAGGGGGGCTGAGAAGTGACGCTGTTGGTTGTGGTCCCACCTTCCAGACAGGCAGTGTAGAGGCACCTCTCCTCTCTTGATCAGGCCTCCTGACTATTGATCATGTCCCAAGGATAGAGAGCCTTTCACTTCCTCTCAGGAGATGGACTGCCATTATCCCTACAGCTCAGTAATGAATCTCACTCGTGGGGACTGGGTGAAGAGGAGAACTGCTTGACATTTATTGTCTTGCCTAATGCACAGTGAGGGAGGTCTAGAAGATCAGCAAGGCTGATATTCAGTTTTTCCATGTAATGAGGCCACTGCCCTAAGATAGAAATGTCATGCTTTCTTTTGCTTTGCTTAGCCTTCACAATTCAGCTGCAACCACTGAAAGCATATCCTCCCACAGCTCATTTTTACAACGTAAAAAAAAATGTTCCAAATTAATTTAAAATACTGTGATTTAAAAAGTCTGCTTTCATACAACCAAGGTCAAACTCATTTATGAGATCTGGGAATTCAGAAAAAAAAAGGCCACTTAGATGATCACACAGGTGTCAAACCCAGTGGTTTGAATTACCATTGTCTCTTTATATCTGTATTTCATGAATTACGTATTAGCAGAAGGGGATCTGCAGCAGTTATTTTCCTGTTTCAGTCTTTGGAAGAGCTGTGGCTTAAAAAATAATACAAGCTCCTTACCTTTGATGATAGGATAGATTTTATTTTTCTGCAGAGCTGATTTTACGCATTACATACATTCACAGGGGCTAAGAAAGAGTCACGCTGTGAAAATTGGCATACAAGACTCACTGACCATTGCTTAATTCTCTCCTGACAGTCAGAATGTGACACAGCTGTTCCTATAATTTAAACAGTCAGAAAAAACTGCTGGCTTCTTTACAACTTGTCACATTGTCATGTTTCTTTCCTTGTCAGACGTTTTTTAAAGCAATGTTGGTGCAGACAGATATAGAAATTGTGTCACTGGGTACAACTTTACCAGAAGCTTTGGAAAAATAATACGTCATACGCTTAGAGACCAGTGCTGTAGCGCCTGAGTAGCAGGTAAAGGAGCTTACTCAAGAGCTCAGTAGGACACAATATATAACAGGGAATGTCTCTATGGCGCCGCCATTGCCCAGACCAATCATCGTCGAGCTGTAATGGTCACTCTCTGTAATCTCCAGGCAAGCCATTCTCGTATGGCAAAGACTGATTCTGCTTACAAAGGAATCACTGAAGCTACAGTGAGTTTGGCCTCTAGCTTTCAGAGTTACAGTGTGTGGTCAGTTCACTCCAGTGAAGCCCATTATTCTTTTTCCCAGCAAAGAGAGAAGCACATCCCCTCCAGCACCGAGTCCAGCTTCATCTTCACCCGTCTCTGTGCAGTTTTGTAAGAAGAGGCGCCATCTGTTTCTCTTTCACTAAGTAATTATTAGTAAACCTCTGATTCACCTTCCCCTGTTTCTAAAGGTCCTGCCATTATAATTATAAACAGCTGTTGCCAGGCTTGTTGTGCAGTTGCATCCACAAATGTCTGAGCCTTGCCACAATTATTGTTCTTTTTGTTTAGTGGTTACAGTTGCACTTTCCAATATGTGCATATTTTCAGGTGTCTAATGTAGTTGTAGTTGATGCTCATTTGTAATACTTTGCTACTGGTGAGAGGCACGTACCCCGCCTCTCACCAGTAGCTAAGGAAGAATGAATTTCTGATTAATTCTTTTCACTTTTTTCACACGTCTTCAGATGCTACTTTGTGGGTCTAACTTAAAATTTCATCTTCAGCAAGTGATAAGCAACTCAATAAGACTGGGGACAGGTGATTGGCTCAGACATTGCATAACTGCACTTATTTGGCTTCAGAGACTCCTGGGTTGGTTTTGAGTCTCTAAATATTTTGCTGCATTTGTGTGAATCTGAGCCGTAAGAGCAGAACTGTTCACTTCAGAATGAATCCAGCTGCTTCTGTCTTCTGTCAGCGAGGGCAGTGTATTTGCATCACACTGCCCTCGCTGTGTTTTACACAGGATGTTGTGTGCTCAGGATGGTCTTCACAGTTTTTACCTACCTTATTTTGATAAAGGCTGATCTTAGTTTCAGCTGATTTGGTAAGATCCAATCAGGCCTTTCAATTTTTGAGACCGATCAGTATTTTTACTCATCACTTTTGTGTTTTCTCTCACAAAGTCTTGGTTTTATGATTGAATTGGAAGAGAAACACCAACCTCCTGAGCTGAATAGTGAAGGCGTTTTTCGCCATGGAAAGGCACCTGCGGTTGTTTTCAGCAGACATCCAGGCCTTTTTATGTTGATGAACTCATTCTTTTCTCTCGGAATGTCCCAAACTGTTGATTTGGCCTCCCCCTAATGTTCCCACTATCTCTCTGATGTATTCACTTTGTTTTTAAAGCCTGAGGATGGTCCTTTTTTTTCCAATTGCATGCTCCTTTGACCAAATGCGGTTTCACAGAAAAAGCTTCCAAATGTAATTGCCACATTTGGAATCAGCTCTAGTCCTTTAACCTGCTTAATTTGTGAAGAAATAATCCAGAAATTGGCCACAACTGTGGGAAAAAAATCCATGCGCAGGTCCGTATTCATTATATAAATATGTTTTAGTGCACATCTACCAAAGATTTGATCAGTACGTAGCACTGTACGTTTCTTGCTCTAACACGGTTCCTGAGAATCCTAAATGTCATTTGAAGATCGACTCTCTTATTGACATTTCTTCTAAAGACAACCTAGTGAGATCAGGATGCCTCTGTCTGTATTTCAAGTCAGCCATCTCCTCCTGTGGCCTTCTAAGTGTCCTGCCGTGACTTGGCTCTGTTTGATTTCACTGCGGTCATCAGAGAGCCGCTCATTAATCTTACCAACACTCTGTCCCACTTCTCTCCATAATCTTCCTTCTCCTAATTTCCCTTATCGGTCACACTGACTTTCTTTTGTTTGTGTTTGGAAGGCTTACTCCAGGCTGTTAGCCAGAGGGTGCAGACAGAGTACAGAGCGGACTGCAGCAGCTTCCCTCCATCAGTCATGAAGCCAGGGGTGGTTTATCATCCCAGGTTTAGTTTTTGTCTGCCAGCAACTGCTCATTCATTTGCAGGGGGATAGATTGTGCTGACAGTATTGATGGGGAAGCTAATGCTTTTAAGTGCAAGATTACACCACATTTAATAATGATGTTACTTATTGCTGCTGGCACTGCAAACTGTCATTTGTCATGCGTGCTCACCAGTATTTGTTCAGCCTGTGCACAGTATTTTCTTCTTTCCCCTGCTCGTTTTGTCTTATTTCAGCCTAATCTCTTCCTAAAGTGCAGCGTTGCAGGGTAAACGTCACAGAGTCAGGTCCGTCTATTTCATCAGCCCACCAGATGCCTTTGAAAGTATTGGAGGCTGTCATGAGGTGTCCCAGGGCAATCAATGATGCCCTATAAAGTCCCAATCTTCAAAATGTAGCATCAAAAACATGGCTCAGTGATTCTGTGAAGGGAGTTTGGGGAGAATTATGTCCCCCGTTTGCAAAACTATCTCTTTAAAAGTAACCCTCGTGGATATAGAAAATCTTTGAATCACACTTTTTGGTCAATCTGACTGTCAGTGGTATTCTTTTAAACCGCCACCCACTTCTGTTTCAATGTTTTCTGTCTCATCAGACCTGGATAACTTCAAAACTCAATCAGTGAGGAGTGCTGTCAATGTGCGTGAAGGCCAAGGAGTGGTTCTTTTATGTGGGCCACCGCCACATTCTGGAGGTAAGTTTGCTATATGTTGTTGTTATTTAAACACAGCTCATAAGAATTACCTCCACTCAGTGCAAACTGCAAACTTTGATGAATAATTACTGCCTTTTCCTAAACGTAATCCAGTTTTACACCCATTAATGTGTGCACATGCTCTTAATAATCATCTTAATGTTGTTTATTGAGAACACCTATAAGCCAGTCGCACTTGGGTGCTTTTCTTTCCACTTAATTCAGATGATTTTTTTTAAATTAAAGCTTTAAAGATATTTATTCATTTTCATTGAGAGTTAAATTAGGAAATAAACATACTTTTTCTTGCTTGTGTGAGGCTAAAGCCAGCAAGTAGCTAGCCTAGCTTCAAACAAAGCTGGAAACAGGAAAGAAATTAGCTTGGTGAAGGCTAAAAATGACAATATTTGGGCCACGGCACCTCTGAAGCAGCTCATTACCATAGTATAATGATTTGCTTAGTCTGTATAAAATGTTGTGGTTATAAAGGAGGTAGGGTGCCAGAATGATAACCTCCATAAAACCACAATTTCTCTCTTTTTTTTTTTTTTGCACTTGAGCTTTACAGAAATAAATATGCTAATTAGCGAGCTTCAGAGGAGCTAAGAGGTGTTTGTTTTGTTTTGTTTTCGCACAGAGCCAGGCTTCTGTCTTCACACTATTTACAGCATTTAGGCTAAAATAACGAACATAGCACTGTTGGCTGTTAGCCTTATATTCAAGCACCTCCACACATTCAAGAAAAAAGATGCTTTAATTGTTCAAGTGAGATGCTAAAATTGCATTTGATAAAGCAGAGGCTACAAATAGACGAGATAAAGACACGGGCTGCTCAGCCCGACCGCTCTGAGTGTCTGCGGAAAACTAAAAAAAAAAAATACACAATGGCTGCTGCCTAGCTTGTCACCCTCTTGATACAATAGCTTGCACAGTGGAACAACCAATTTCCTTCACAAGCGAGCAGTTTGTAGCACAGCGCATTGTACAGCTGGTCTTTGGGATAATGGGTCAAAGTACTCTGTGAAATACAGTTTGACAGCTTTTCTCTTTGACATAGGTTTATATGCAGTTGGCTGTTGTAACCATATCACAGCTGTGTTTTCCTGCATTTTCCGAAGTGAATGAAAGTAAAGCTGTGCACGGCTGTTGTCCCTGTTTTTCTTCCTTACCTCTTTTCCCTTTTGCTCTCTTCCTGGCTCCCTCTCTCGCTGCTGTCCCCTCTCTCCACCCTCTTTTCCTTTTTAAAATTTGAAAGCGATGATGTGCCACGTAACCTTGAACTTTATCTGACGCCTACAGTAAGAGGCATTCCCTTTAGTTTTCATTGCACTTCATTGGCTTTGAATTCTGCACAAGCTTTTTCCTCCCCCTCCGTATGCATTATCCCAACACCCATTTATGAAAAATTAAATACAGTACCATTGCAAGCAGATGTTATTGTACTCCACCTTAGACATTTGTTTACTCCAAGGGCTTTTTTGGCACTTTTATCTTCCATGTGCTGTAAAACCACTTGTGTTGTATTTTCTTTGTCACTTCGCTTAACAAAGAATTGCTTGGCAAAATGATGTTACTGCCCGTTATAGACACATAGTTCAGCTCCAGGTTATGCTGACTCTGAACTATGCTGCCGCTTTTGCCTAATGAGAGGCAGCTTTGTATCTGCATCGCTGCACCCAGCTCGGACGCTCAATCCCATCTATGGGCTCCCCCCTCGGGGCGATTGACAGTCATTGTGTACACCTTTTGACTCTGAGCCCACTACCTTTGAAGTGGCTGATTACACAGAGCATCTCCTAACTCTTGAAAGTCTTTGCAGTGTTTTCTTTGAGAAAATGCCACAGTACTTCATCACGGAAAGTCTCTCCTTTCTTATGGTAGACCTGCCATTTGCAAAGGGGCATGACAACATATATTTGTGCCAATCCATCCATCCCTCAATCCAACCATCGACTTGCCTGTGCCACCCCTGAACTAAGGCGCTCAGGGACCCAGGGAATGGAGGCCATGTGTCAGGGGAGGGTTACTGACGCAGTGTAATCCATTTTGTTTCGCTCCCTTTCCTTAGCTCTCCCTTTTTTTTCCTGCACTGATAGCTGCTACAGTCACCCAGTCTTGGTATCTCCTCCCAAGGAAACTGAGATAAGGAAGGGAAAATGACATGATACGCTCACATTTTAAGGCCGTAGCCGACTTCTTTTGATTCAGCTGTTCCAGCGGGGGCCAATGCGACTAACACGTGTGAAATCAGCCGAGGTGTGAAAGTGGACCGCTGCTGCATAGTTCAACTGTCTTCCTTTCTCTTCTAGAGCTGACATTTGCGTGGATCTTCAATGAATACCCTCACTTTGTCCAACAAGACAGTCGGAGATTCATCTCTCAAGAGACAGGAAGCCTGTACATCGCCAAAGTGGAGCGCTCAGATGTGGGCAACTACACCTGTGTGGTTAACAACACTGTCACAAGGGAGAAGATCCTCAGCTCTCCCACACCACTGGTCCTCAGAAGCGATGGTAAACACTAAAATCAGGCTTTCATCTTTATGCTCACATGCCATGCAGCTTTAATCTGTTGTCAGACTTCTCTGCCTGAAGGCTGCATTCCCGGATTCATCATGATTTCAGCTCGTTAAGATCTAGGTCATAATTTAAGTTCCACATTTTAATTTCATTATAAAAGCAGATAATTGATCGTACTCCAGCAAGGTGGTAGGACCTGCTTCGCACTCAACAGATAATAGCTGGGTTGTGGAAAACCCATTTGGCTGGTGTTTATCCTCCTCCAGCTGAAGAATTTGGAACATTTATAAATTATTAATGCTATTAATATTTGTTCACAAGCTTTGATTACATAAAACGAGAAAGCTGTGACTGTCAAACAATTACAAGTGCATTATTACAAACAAGAAAAATCGAAAGGACAGCAAAAGGGATTATTACCAGCCTAAAACTGAGCTGTAAGACAGCAACAGATGAGTTGTTAACCATTAGTAAAGACACGAATTCCAAAGCTTGTCTTTTTACAATGTGGCACAGAGTTACATAAAAGCCGCTGATTTCATTTGGTATTCCAGCTGCAGCACAAAGCTTTTATGAGCTGGCGTCTTAGGTTGTGTTATTATCAAAATGCCACAAATATATTCTAAGTACAGAGGAAGATGCAGTTGCATATTTTGCATGTTTTCCTGAGAGTGCGTCAGCTTTATCAGTCTTTTCTGACTTTTAATCTGAAAACATGAAGAGGACCCCAAATCAGCTCTTACTTAGAGACTGCCAGGTTGTGATTGCTAATAATAAAGGGCAGGCTACTCTCTCTGCAAGGAAGTCACTGACCTGTCCCGGTGATGTGAATGTAAATAAACTCCTGAATAAAGCCACATAGCCAAATGTTATCAATCTCTGCTAAATAAGTCATTTTATAGCCCCCCCCCTTTTACAATGCCTTCACTGGTCACTTTGTATTCATATGCATAACTTTTGCATCAGCTGCCCCGCTGTGTTATTGCTCTCTCTCTGCCTGATTCACGGTGAGTGTGAGTCTGCTGTTAATCACTGATGTAAAAAGCTTGTCATCTATTGTCTCCCTTTTGTAGGAGTAATGGGTGAATATGAACCCAAAATAGAAGTCCATTTTCCCGATTCAGTTCCAGCTGCGAAAGAATCAGCGGTGAAACTGGAATGCTTCGCTTTGGGAAAGTAAGTCACTGTATGCCTGTGACACAAACGGTACATGCATTCATGCATGAATTACAGCTACTCAAGACGATTTAAGAATGCACAAGCGTTAGCATTACTCATCCTCAGATTCATCAATCCATCCATGAAAAAGACAAGGGAGCAGAAGTAAGAGTTCTTTTAAGAGCATCCGACAGCTTGGCAATCACGGATTGATTTGCAGGGAACGAGAATTCACAAAGCTTTTGCTTTTTCTAACAGCTACTTTTCCTTCTGTCCTTAATCACACTTTGATCAGAGCGAGTGACAGTTACAATCCTGGGAACTTCTTGTTCCTCTTTTACAGCCCCGTCCCAGAAATAAGCTGGAGGAGAACGAGCGGCGTCCCTTTCCCCAGCAAAGTCAAAATGAAGAATTCAAACGCCGTCCTGGAAATCCCTAATTTCCAGCAGGAGGATGCGGGGACGTACGAGTGCATGGCGGAGAATCGCAGAGGCAAAAATGCTGCACGGGGCCGTATTTCATTCCACGGTAAGTGAGCTGTTTCAAATCGAATGACAGTGAGGTGGAGGGACAAATGGAACATATATATCCACAGTTGTCCAGAAAACATGCAGATGGCCAGCAGCTTGAATCCCATTTGCTCGACATAAAACCTTTTCCTACGGACGTTTGAGGCTTAATGTTGTTGAAATTTCAGAACAAGCTAAGGGTAGAAATAATAAATGGCTATTATTCCAGGGGCTTTAAATTCATTTCCAGTTAATATTCAGATCTGTTTACCATCCCGTGTTTCTCATTATGTTGGTAATCCACTTGTAAAGTTTAAAATTTGATTTAAATTTAAGCTTTAATGCCAGGCTGCTTTTATGGTTGTATGATTCCTGATGCAATTCTTTACTAATCCAGTGCTTCTATAATTAAAACGCATGTTTGAATAGGTAACCTTTTCATTTATTCCAAGCTAAACCTCACTGGCTCCAGACGATGGCGGACACAGCTCTTTCCATAGAGGGAAACCTCTTCTGGGAATGTAAGGCCAATGGAAAGCCTAAACCATCCTACAGCTGGCTGAAGAATGGGGAGCAAGTGATGGCTGATGTATGGAGATATGTTACATTTCTTCCCTTTCTGGCTAAAATTTCTTAGTTTCTAAATAGTTTCCAAGTAACAACAAAAAATTGAGCTGGTCTGTACCAGAAATTGTCAATGCAATAATGTTAATATGCTGTGTAATAATAAGTAATGTATGCTAATGGATACGTTAGCTAATGTATGCTAATGCAGACGTTAGCTATTCTAAAGCCAGACTATGCTTTAGAAAGCATCGATCCCCTCCCCGCGCAGCACGGAGACAACTTTATCTGTTAAAAATGACGTGATCTGTCATCATCATCATGATCGTCCTGAAAGGTCATGAAATATAAATTATGTTAACACTTTTTCTGTTCGGTGTGTTTAAGAAGCAGATAAATAGTTTTCACCACTGCACTTCCTCATCTATGTCAAGCTTACCATGTGCAGAGTTGCAGTAATTGCTGTTGTGCCTTTGGATATAATAGGCTGGCCTTCCGATGGATATGCAGGACTCTTTCTCTTTCCTCCACAGGGCCGTGTACAAATTGAAAACGGGGCCCTTTCTATATCTTCGTTAAACCGTTCCGATTCTGGGATGTATCAGTGTGTGGCTGAAAACAAACATGGAATTATTTATTCCAGTGCCCAGCTAATGGTGTTAGGTAAGATTGCCTCCCTCCTCCTGCTTTTATCCTGCTTATCTGTCTGTGCGTTTGATCATCTCCTAAGATAAAAACCAGCAGCCTGCTATAACGTTCCTCTGCAATCAGTCTGTGCACGCATTTGATGTCACCATGGGCTTTGCCAGCAAAAATGTGAATCTGATAGAGTGTCTCGTTTTACTTTCAGTCATTTCACGTATTGATTTGGATACTACAAATGCATTGTTTTGTGGCATTGTGCATGCCTTCTCATGTAGACGGGGTATTGATTTATTTGCAAAGCTTTGATGACTTCCATCTGACTGGCTCAATAAGAAATTCAACTCTCTTGATACATGTGATGACACTTGAGTGTCCTAACGATGGCTAACAAAAAACTGATGAGTGCAGAGAATAGTTTATGACATGCTTGAGGTGAATGGTGTATTCAAGGATGTGCAGCTGAAGGGTGGGATGACTATGGCGAGCTTTGAGACCAGTAGGCTTTTGTGCTGAGATTTCAGGCTGCTTTCTCTGAAAGCTGAAGGAGAATTTATCTCAGTACAGCACGGTTGATCTGCAAAGGTTCAGGTTGCCCATATATATATTTTTTAATCTCACACCTTTCTCTGTTCCCCTACATGCAGTTTCACCTCCTACTTTCTCCAAAAGTCCGCTAAAGGCCTTGCTAAAAGCTCGCTCAGGCAGCGAAGTCACTCTTGAATGCAAGCCTGAGGCCTCACCCCCAGCAATTAGCCTGTGGAAGAAAGGGAATGAAATCCTGCAGAGAACTGAAAGGTAGGATAAAAAAGTGTATATTACTGGCAGCTTTTATTCGCATTCACTGCAAGCTGACTTGTTTCAATAGTGCGTTTGGCATTTGCGGAGATGCATAGAAGGAAAGGCTAATGAGAAGAACGAGAGGGCGCCCACCAGGAAAATTGCAGATAGCTAATATACTGCGTGCCCCCTTGTGTGCAAATAGCTCGGTGTGAAGACTGAAGATGCTAGGTGGTCATATCAACACTGTGTTTAAATATTATAATAATAATAATAATATGTTAAATATTTAAGGAGATAAAAGACTAGTAAATGGAGTTCCCGCTCATCTCGTAAACTGAGGAAGGAACTCAAAAGTAAGAATGAAGCTACTGCACCTGTAATTATCTGTTTTATCATGACAGACAAAGAGTTACAAGGGCTTGATTGATGCAATCACCAAACAGCAGAGACGAAAGCTTTGATGCAGATCGGAGAGCAGTCTCAATAGACAAGAAATAACTCTGAACACAGGCACAAAGACAATGAGCCAACATCAAGCGTCGCTTTCAGGGGTATAAAGTGGTGCTTCATTTAGTTTGGTGCCCTTCTCTGTTGGATTTTTTTATTGGATAAACCGGAACGTTTCACAATAAAGAAGCATTTAAAGGTAGAGAATTCCAAAAGCATGTCACGTTTCAGGCTTTTTGTCATCTCGATAGGCAAACGAATCAAAAAGCTCAGATAGTTTCTAAAACCTCCTGTAAGTTATCGTACGTACATCAAGACTTTGTACCACACGCTCACACACAACAGACAGACTGAATACAAACTCAATACAAAGTCAAACGCAGGCATCCCAGTACAGGAAAGAAATGCCGTTTGAATCGCTCCCATGCTGCCTATTGAAGAGGAGGTCTGAAAAAGAACAATACGAGCAAGGCATCTTGTCAAAACAGCACCGAGCCTCTTTAGTCGGCTCCAGATGGGAAGCTGCATCTATAGCGGCGGAAAATTGGTAGAATTCCCAGGCTGACTGACATTTAGCATATGTGAAGCCCACGTACTCTTTCAAGACTGGATGTATGCAGACACTGGAAGGGAAATGTTTACTCACATATGCAGTCACGCTGTAAATTGGAGCAGTGTTTAGAAAATGAATTTTGCACACATTTTCTCATTGAATACCACATCAGTTGAAAAATTGTTACAACCCATCTGATTTCTATATAAGCTTATGTTTAGCTCATGCCTTGATTTATACATGTTTGGAGATAGACATCTTCTAAATAACTACAGATTTTTAAAAAATGATAACCCAGCTAGTGGAAGTAATATAATAAAACTGTTTAAAGTGGGGGGGCTTTGCATGTTATTTTTTTAATATCTAGCCAGTCGGTGACCTTTCAGCATGATAGGGGTTTCACACTGACCTCATTGATTTAAAGTCTTTAAATCTGAGTTATTTGACAAATCTTTGAAAATTTTATTATATATATAGCGATAGATGGAAACATCATTACTGTATACAAATCCAAAACAGAGCTGAACACTGTAGTCCTACTTTACAATCGCTATCTTACCAAATACAGTAAAAAGCCACTCTCTTCTCAGGATTGCTTTGCTTCCAGATGGAACATTAAAGATTGCCAATGTAACCAAACGGGATGCAGCTAGCTACACGTGTATCGCTAAGAATCAGTTTGGGACGGCAAGCACAACAGGAAGACTGATTGTCACTGGTAAGTCTGGCCTAAAAGTCGAATCGCTCTCAGTTAATTAACCTTTTCACTTTCTGCTCCATCCCTTCTTTGTCATCACACCTGACACACTTCCCATTCAAGAACTTTGATTTGCCTCTCAAGGCTTGTGCTAATTTTTTTTACAAACAATGGGTTCTTGATTTCAAAGAGAAGAAAAGAAACAAAAAAAAAAAACAGCTTTTCATTCATTCCTGATTTTGACAGCTGTTATTAAAGATTTTAACTCGGAAAATTAACTCTCGGTTTTTAAATGGAATAAAGGAACAAGACAAACTCTGAAACCTTAGGAAAGACATGCTTTCTTGGTGAGAGTTAAATAAGACAAGAGGCTATTATCAGTCACGTGTGTGTACACTAATAATAAAGCTGATGCTGTTTCACTTTAACAAGTGCTGAATATGATTATGGTGGTTATTGAGCGTGCTGGTGGCCATGTTTAAATCGCTGCAAACATCCAAAATTAGATGACAAATACAGTTGTCCTTTACCAGCCACAACAATACTGCAATGCAGCATCGTGCTAGGAAAGATTGAGTTACAGCAACCATCTGGACACTTGTTTGGACCAAGAACATGGCTAAAAACTTTAACTGTTGGATTTTGATGGGTCATGATCTTGCCACACACGTGTACTCAAACACAAGCCATGAAGTGCTGAGCCAAAAAATCCTGCAACTGCTTTCAGAAGTAGTGACTATCAGTCTCGTCTTTCAGCTCTTCTAACTGAAATTATATGAAATATGCACTCATTGATATTTTTAATGCAGCAGGCATTGTCAAGATTTCTATTGAGAGAAGGAGTGAATGGTGAATCAGTGAGTTTAGTAAGACCACAACAAAACCAGGCAGGGCAGAATCCAGGGCTGATGTTATCCTGTACTATGGCGAGTTTTCTGCTCTTATATGCTAAATTTGATTTGATTGTTTTTGTTAAAGTAACTTCAAACACCGTATAGTTGATAAGACTTTAAAGGGAAATTTTCTTATTAGCAAATAGAGTGTTTCCTTGAAGTATTTCCAAAATAAAAGTCAGCTCTTTTTTGTCCTTATTTTTATGTATTTGTTTCTTTCAGCTTATTGCGTGTGTTATCAAGCAAGGGTATTGTAAAATTAATGGGCCTGGTAAATAGCAGCTAAAATAGCAGTTAAGTAAGCAACAAATGCTTATCATTGATTTAGTTAAAGGTCATTATTTATGAGTGCAATGACGTAACACGTTCAAGTAGTCCCCTATTTTTAATCTGTTGTGTGTGCAACTTTTTTTTTTTCTCATTACTTTCTATTCTTCTCATACGCTGACAGCTGAACCATTTAATGTCATGAAATTTAATTACTGTGACCTTTTGTCAACATATTCTGAGGGCCCCAATCCACCACAGTCACCAGTAAGAATGTGCTCCCATCTCAGTAATCCTGCTTCAAACAACTTTTTTTTTTTTCGTCCAAATTGATCTAGGGAGATAAAATGTGAACCCGCAAAGTCATTAAATGTTACTAATGGACAAGCTTGGAATTTAAGTGCTTATTAAAATCAGAAAAAAAAGCCACATTCATGAGTAATTTAATGACTGTCGCTCGGTTTAGCTGCGAATCGGAGTGAAATGGCAGTTGCAGGGGTCATGGTGGTGTTAGAGGTTTCAGTGGCAGAGATATTATCATGCTTGTGCTGTCATCTGTTGTCTGGCCAGAGCCCACCAGAATCACCATGAGGCCTACTAACATGGAGATTATTGTTGGCGAGAGCATCGTGTTACCCTGCCAGATTGCCTCCGATCCAGCTCTGGATGTCTCCTTCTCGTGGGCATTCAACGGCCAGCTCATCGACTTCCAGCGAGACAGCGATCATTTTGAAAGAGTGGGTGGGGTGAGTCATGTCGAGCATTAAACTCAGATACTTTCTGGCTACTCTGGGATTAATTGGGACACAGTGTGTAACGCGCAAGGGTATGCTCTACAGCCCGGCTGAGGGCTTCATAAACCCTAATAATACTCAAACAAAGAGATTTAGGCGAAGATTCGAAGGTTTCTCTGTGGTCAGCTGTGAACAGAATTTCAAAAAGGTAGCGATATCAGTTACAGATAACGCAGTATCTGAATGGCGGTATCAGCTCTGTAATTGGGATCCTTAGCTTTTGAATTGCCTGTGCAAGCTGCCATGTGTTACACCTCTAAAAATATATCAGTGAAATGCCGTTTTAGTCTTACAGAGGGCCCTCGTTAATAAAGTCTTTATACTTTTCATCCCTTCAACTTCTAATTCCTGTACCTCAAGGGAGAACATTTTCTTATCATCTCCCTGCGCTGTAATTGAATTTGCATACCTATTTATGAATCTAGAGTCCCGAAATAATTAAGTAATGAGCTGGCTGGCATTCACCAAGGGCAGGCCTGGCACCAGTAAATGTTCATTTGAAATCCATATGCCTTGAAATATTGATAAGTGACGCCTTTTTATTATTTTTTTTTGTTGAATATTTGTTCCTTTTGATGAAGGGCAAAGTTAATTGTTCAGAGCTTGTCAGTTTCAAATTGCTATGCACACTCTTTTTGCTTCACATACCGCCGCTTATCATCCGAGGTTTTGGAGTCTGATCACTGCCATTCATGTGGTAATATTTGACATCGTATCTCAATACGCTCACGGTTTTGTGGACACGGCGCACTCGTTTCTTCATGAAAGCAAATGGCAATTACTAATGACATTGAACTGTGCATAGGCATTTAATGAGAGATAGTTTTCACAGAGTCTGTTTCCCCTGTCCAGAGAGATTACCAACCCCCTGCTCAACAGCTTCTGATGAATTAATTAACATAATTAAAGCAAATCTGCCTCATCACTTCCTTCCTGCCAAGGCAGGAAGCCTGCGACGCATCGCAAGCTCTCGGGTCGGCCAGGTGGCGGCTGACATTGGAAGGAGAATCAGGCATGGCGCTTCAAAACTGTCAGGGAAGAGGAGAGAAGATGAAAGGAAGGGTAAAAGAGAAAAAAAGAGCGAGAAAGATAGTCACTTTATCCCTTGGGCGCATAGAAGTGCCATTCGGCTCAGCTCTGCTTTGTCAGTTGCCTTAGAGAGGTGAAGATCCATGGGTGTTCATGCCCAGTCGCGGCACAGTGGAACTATGATCACTAGCCTTTGGAGTTGATGAGATCTACTGTGACTGCAGTGAGTCTTACCTGGCTCTCCCCCAGGTGACTAGTTTCTAAAGCAGCACACTCTTTTTCTCTGGCTGACATGCTTTGTGACAGACCACTTCAAGAGGTGACTTTCAAAAGGCCCGACTCCCATCAGCAGTCCAAATGAGAGCGCAGTAATGTCGCCTGGATAAAGCGTATTAAGTCTGCTGACTTTCCATACTTTTCTTATTGCCTTTGAGCACCCATCAGAAAACCCCCAAACAATCAATCAGTTGATCCCCCCCCAAAAGACCCATCTGATGCTGTACAGTAGCAAGTGCATGTCACGCTGTGCAAGAGGGCTCTAATAATCACGCTTTACAAGATGATTGAATTGACATGCTGAAGTGTAGCATGATAGCTTTTAGGTTAGGTTGTTTCATTGCGGTGTGATGAATGCTCGGCTAATTGGAATGCACTGAAAGAATATTTAAACGAGCTATGAAGAGCTAAATCAGCCGCACGGTTTAGATTCGCCGCGTACGACTGATGAGTAATTTTGTGCCGTGTTTTCCCACATGAATTTTAAAATGAACAAATACTTTCACGGGTGCTGGAAAAAAAAAACGATTCTGATCGCTAACATATTCTGTCAGTACAGAGAAATGAGCTACGCACCGTACTTGCTAGTTGTTTTTAGAAGAGGTGTCTTTGTAGTCGAAAGCACTAGAAGATGTTAGGAATAAAGAATGATTTCCATTCTTTTTGAAAGCAAAGAAAAATGCAGAATTACAACCTCATTTTTAAGGTAATTCTGCTTTATGTAGCCACACACAGTAACTCCCCTTTTCCAGATTAGAAAGTTAACATTTGCTGCTGTGTTTCGCTGCATGTTCCTCACGGCCATCACATGCATGCAGCCCGTGTAAAATAATATTTACTCTTTACACTGGGAGTTAGACTCATATCTTGCTTGAGCTTGTGTAATTAGAGAATAATTAGGATTGCTTTGCCAATTAGCTCGACTGTGTTTGTTTTGTGTGTCCTGTGTGTAGCGGGTAGTTGTTTACAGGGGGTTTGGAGGCCGGTTGGTTAGATAGTTCCTGAAGGACGGCCAATAGGGTTATTTGCTCTGAGTACATCTGCCATGTCAGTTGTTTGTGTTTGAAAGATGCAAAAATCAGCGGCCCGGAGTCGCTGTGATTGTATTGGATGTTATGAAATGTAAAAGCATCCCAGAGCCACAGGCTGGAAGATTAATTAACGCTACATCTCTTACTTAACCTTATTTCTCTCTTTCAGAGCATATCAGGGGATCTGATGATTCGTAACATCCAGCTGAACCACGGTGGGAAATACGTCTGTGTTATTGACACTGATGTGGAAAGCCTGTCCACCTCTGCCATTTTGGTCGTCAAAGGTAAGAGAAGGGCTGGATTTCGGTTGCTTTTGTGTGAGCGCCGTAGCACGGCTACCACGGAGCGTGTGTAAAAGTATTCAAAGCAAAAAAAGTTTGACAGAAGGGTGCGAAACATCCCCGAGGCTCTCGCTAAAGATACACGATGGGGAAGCAAAAATGGATGCTGTCTCAGTCTGTAACGTCAGCTCCTGTTTATATACTGTACTTGTTACTGAAATGCAGTAATGGTGTACACGCTCGCTCTGGTGTGCGAGGTAGCTGAGGTAGCTTTGTTGATATGTGCCTGGTGTATCTGGCTCCGTGTCCAAGCGTATCTCTGGTGATTTACATTGGTATTCATGCCCTAAACAAACTCTAATAGCTGTCCCAGGTGCTTTGAGAAGGCAATGTTTATCACAGAAAATGACTGTAATTGGCTCATTTACACACCGGCAAAATATCATGGAAAGCATTTGAATAATGGCGCAGCAAAGCGAACGGCTATAACATGGTAAAGACTGAGCATGTTGTAGTCGCAAACACTCGCTTTTCTATTCTTTCCTTTTTCTACTTACTGATGTCTCCTCCTCATGAAGCACCTATTTCCTTTTCTAATAAACGATCCCATTCACTTTATCTTTCCACAGCCAGTGAACTCATCACTTAACAATCCCACACTCGCGCACGTACACACACATAAAGCGTGTACACAGCAAGGGCGCAGCCCTTAATTAAAGCGAGTGTGATGGCCTTGATATGTAACAATGTGTACAAGTCTTTATGAGCTTGATGAGAGGAGGCTTTTTTAAATGGGTGCTCACCTTGGGTTCACCCTCGTCACTGTCTGATTGATGCAGGTCCCCCAGGTCCTCCGGACAAGGTATCAGTGGAGGAAATCACAGACAGTACAGCACAGCTATCCTGGACTCCCGGAAGGGACAATGGCAGCCCCATCACCGGCTACATCATCCAGTCTCGAACTCCTTTTACCGTGGGCTGGCAGGCTGTAGACACAGGTACGCTGAAAAGAGGCTTCTGTAGTATTTATTTTGCCTGGATATTTATTTGCTCATCATTCAGTTGGAGTCCAGTTTTTAGCGTTCAATTTTCTTTCTATTAAAGAACTGAATTTCCACTTTGCAGTGCCAGAGGTGGTCAATGGTAACATGCTGACAGCCACGGTGGTGGGTCTGAATGCGTGGGTGGAGCACGAGTTCAGGGTGGTGGCACGCAATGCTGTAGGGCTTGGCGAGCCTAGCCCAGCATCAGCCAAGACCAGGACGGAGGATGCAAGTATGTACATCAAAAAAATTAAAGCTGCACACATTAACAGATATAAGCACCGATGGATCAGCTTTACTTTAAAATGTTCACTTTCTGGGACTCTATGTCTTCCTTGGCAAAAAATGAGTTGAGATTATAGCACAACTACAGAACTGTGGAAAATCAATTCCAAAAGTGACGCTTATTTTATTTGTGTTGGCGGTTTTTGATGTTATTGCCAGTTTGCTTGACGGCAGAGCGCTTTTACAAAAACACTTGCAATGGTGTGATAGTGAGCTAAAGTTAATATGTCCAAGAAAGTGACTGCTATGCTACAGATGATTTCACAGGAATGAATACCACATACTTCATTAGGTAGAAATGATAAATTGCTTGATAATTAAACATCAAATCACCCAATCGCATAGTAGCAACTCAGTGCATTATAGCATTTTAGATATGGTAAAGATTACCTGCTGAAGATTAATCCAAGTATCAGGATGGAGAAGAAAGGTGAAACTGCTGATCTGCTGGATTTTCCCACACATCCATCTGTAGTAGATCCCAACCAATATAGGGTTGTTGTAGGGCTGGGTCATATCATACCTTAAGGTTGGGCAAAGATAAGAAAATGAAATATCGCAATAGAATATGCGCAGTGCCTTTGTTTTCATATGCACATGGCGGAAAAACATGTGTTTTAAGCATGGCAGTGACGGAGAATGAGAAGGGCGAAAGCAGATCGTTGAATGAAACGACTGAACCAGAATTGGTTTGTAAAAATGCTGCAACTTCAGTGGTGTGGAACTGGTTTAGCTTTCGTCCGTCAGATACACAACAAAGCACTATTTTTGGTAGCGCATGCTAGCGGGCCGTCGTTATTACCGTGTCTTTTGGAAAATATGGCACACTTAAAATCAATCCTTTGATATTTCTGAAAATCGACAGTGCCCCTTATAATCCCGTGTGTATGAATTCTGGTTGTGTTTACTGACCTCGAAACGATTTTATATACACGACGCTCGTAAATCTGTCAAATGTTTCAATACAACTTTGCTAAGCTACGAACTCGCTTGATGGATTGTCGGAGTATTACTGTCACAATACGACTGTGTGCAGGCAAGAGTAGGACCCAAACGCAAACTCACAGAAACAAAGTAAACTCAAAAAACACAGCTTTATTGCTGGCATGGAGTGGGACACAAAAAACAACACAAAACTAAACTGGGAAAACAAAAGCACAAGGAGCCACAGGGAAAAATCACACAGCTATGAGGGAGGACGCAACACTGACAAAGAGAAACATGGGGCTTAAATACACTGAGGGATAACGAGGGGGAATGAGCCACAGGAGGAGAGCACAGCTGGGAGTAATTAGGCAGGACGAGACAAGGGAAGCAAAACTAGAAACATTAACATAGGACAGACTGTAAAAGTAAAACAGGAAACACACTGACGGAACTCAAGACATGTAAACTTAACAGACTGGGGAGACAGAACATAGGGACCTGAAACATGGAACAGAAAGGCATAGTAGACACAACATGAACATAACAACGCCACAGGGGAAAAGTAAAACAAAATGCAGGAACACAGGACCTCTTTCAAAATAAAATGGGAAACATAATGAAACGCAAACATGACAACATAAGAAACACAGACATGAAGCACATGAAGGACAAGGGAGACTTAACAGGGGTTGGATACACAAGGGGAATCTAATAAACAAATGAACTTAGATAACCTAATGAACAAAATAAACTCAAACTTAAAACGCTGGGTCAAAAGACCCAGGATCATGACATTTACGGCTATCGTAGGCAGGAGCCTCGCGGAGTGATACGTACTGTGCTTCAACATAATATTACCGTATTGTGTGTGTATAACCTCTTTTTAAGTTTTGTGGATATGATACATGGTTATGCTGAGGATATGTCGGCCAATTTCCACTGGAAATGTCTTTTGGTTAAACTGTCAGCAAGGAATTTGCACTGTTAAATTTTTATACAACTTTAATGCACATAAAAAACAGCTGCTTGTTTAAGTGAAAATACATAGATGTTTTTTTTTGCACTAATAAAGTTGTGGAGTTGTAAAGTATTTTGTCTAGTGTTAATTATATCGTCAGTTATATCGTTATCGCAAATTTTCAAATGTATATCGTGATAAATATTTTTGGTCATATCGCCCTGCTCTAATTGGTTATGTTTAGTCATTTATTTACTCATTACCCTGCAGTGCTCGGATCAGCTGGTTAATGTTTTTGTGGCACTTCAAAGCTGTGTTGCCAACAGGGATGTTGCAGAATGCCCTCTAGTGGACAAAGTATGTAGTAAGAATGAACTGTGTTTCAACCCCCCTCTTCTTTACTTTTTACATTTTCATTTGTGGGAATTTATTGCGAATGATGATACCAACAGATAAGCAAATAGGTAATACTACCAATAGTATTCGCTCGTCTGTAAATTTGTCGGCCCACCAAACTGGACAGGAGTTTGGAAACGCGTTACCTGGTCTGAGGAGTCCGAGTTTCAGCTGCAGCATTCCAGTGGTATGGTCAGTTTGGTGTAAATAACATAGAAGAGTGGAGCCAGCCCTCCTTGCATCAACGGTGTAGGCGATGTTGGTAAAATAGGGTGTGGGACAGTTGTTCTGGCAGATCCTGATCTCCTTAGTAACAACTGAGCATCGTTTCAGCATCAGTTTTGTTGTTGACCATGCCCTTGTTTACCTCAAACTGATTTCTTGAACAAGTTCACAGTACTCAAATGTCATCAGATCTCAATCCAATACTTTGGGATGTGGTGAAACAGGAGATTCACATTCATGAATGTGCTGCCAGCAAATCTGGAGCAACTATGTGATGCTATCGTGTCAACATGAACCAAAATCTCTGAGAAATGAATTAAGGCAAAGACTTAAGGCAGTTCTGAAGGCAGAAAGGGTTCCAAACCAGTACTATAGCAGGGTGTAAATAATGAAGTAGCTTATTCTTCTGAAAAACCAAGAAACTCCATGGTGTTTCCATTTTAAATGTTTTGAAATTTAGAGAGATACACAAGTAAAAATGAACATAAGGTTTGTGATTTACACTGGTTAAATTCACACAAAATACCCCATAATAAAAAACATGACCACAGTAATGCTGCCACCACCATGCTTCACTGTAGGGTTGGCATTGGCCTGGTGATGAGCAGTCCCTGGTTTCCCCAGACATGGAGGCTTGACATTCAGACCAGCAGTTCAATCTTCATTTCATCAGACCAGAGGATTTTGCTTCTCATGGTTTGAGAGTCCTTCAGGTGCTTTTTGGCAAACTCCAGGCAGGCTGTGATGTGCCGTTTACTGAGGAGTTGCTTCTATCTGGCAACTCTACCATACAGGCCTGATCGGTGGAATGCTGCAGAAATAGGTGGCCTTCTGGAAGCTTCTCTCCACAGTACAACGCTGGAACTGGTCACCTCCCTGACTGAGGCCATTCTCCCTGATAAGGGAAGACTCCTGTTAGTTCAAAACCTTTTCTGTTTACAGATGATGGAGACCACTGTGCTCATTGGGACCTAAAGTGTTACAGAAATGTTTCTGTGCCTCAGTGCAGTCCTGTCTTGGTGGTCTGCAGACAATTCTTGAGCTCAGTTTTATGTGTTAAAGGCTGTGAATACTTATGTACATGTTATAGTTTGGGCTTTTATTTAAAAAAAAAATTGCAAGAATTTCAAGCACATTATCACTTTGTTATTATGGGGTAAACTGTGAGGTTTATACTTTTTCTAAATATTATTTTGCATTTTTGCTACTGATTGGAGTAAAGTCTGACCTTGTCCTGTGTGTTTGCCCCTGGTCAGAATAGAGAAGAACTATCTGGCTATGGACCTTAGATTTTGTGTCAACTGGAAACGGATCCTTCACACTCTTGCTCTGTCACATTACTAAAAAATGAAGCATTTATAGGCTAAATCACTCGCTTTAGAAGTTCACTTTGTAGAAGGAACTAAAACAGCTTATTTCAGACAGAGGATGAACTGAGGGGCCGCACCAAGAACAGAGGACTAGTCTGAACTGGGAATCATGGAAAGCTACTCTAGTAGAGTCAAAGAATATAGAGCATCAAATAAGCATAACAGGTACGCTTTAACAATTTTAAGGCTTCTTTGATGAGCCTGTCATTTTACTCTATCCTATGTTGCCCCGTCTCTTGAAAATAGCCCCTTTTTTAGCCCCTTTGCAGACCTGGCGTACGTAGCTTAAAACATGCATCTTCTGCTTCAGTAGAGCAGCATGCAAAGCCTTAAAGTGTTACAGAAACTCTCAAATATTTTCTAAATCATAACATTTTATATTTTTCAGTTATATTTTTCATAGAACTTTGTTTATATATAATGATTGTTTTATTGTAGTTAAAGTTTTAGGTATGGCAAAAAAAAGAAGGATATCAAGTCTGGGTAGGAAAAAAAAGGAATCTCAATTCCAAGCATTCAACCACTCCTGGGCTTCAAACACAAACGCTGCTTACTAAATCAGGGCTCCACTTACGAAAGGATACTATGAGGACGTGCTTGAGTGCTCCTCCACCTACACTGTCGTTTTTTCCAGCACGCTGCAGTGCACAAACAGCCTAGTGGGAATTGAAAAGGAGTGGGTTGAGTCAAATGTCATTTGCAAAATATTACAAATCTTGGCTTGCGGTGTATGCACGCTGACATTTGGGCAAAGTCTGTAAGTCACTATTCTCTGCAATGCTTGTGTTTGCACAAAGTGGGGGATTTGTGGGGTGTGAAATGGAAGGCGAAGTATCTGCAGCTGGCATACTCGTCATAAGGTTACAAGTACAGTCGAGGCTTGTCGTTGAGCTTTGTAAACTGTGTTCTAATTGCTCCCCTTTGGGCTTTACCTCTCAGTTCCTGATACAGCTCCCACTGATGTTGGAGGTGGAGGCGGCACAAAGTCTGAATTAGTGATAACATGGGAGGTAAGTCATCTGTCACATTTTACTGTTCTCTCCATTGCCGGGTAATGGTTTTGCTTAATTGTGCAGAATTGAAAGGAGCAATTTTATGACCCCCATTAGAAGGAGACACCATTCATCTGGCTCAGCCCCCAAGTGCCATTTATTCCTCCAAAAGCAGGGATGGGGACACTTTCTTTAGAAAGAACTGTGCTCTTTAGCCACAATCACATATGAAAAGGAAAGATAAGGTAAAAGGCATTTGTGGAGGCTTCTAGGTGGTGGCAGCTGAGAAAGGGGCTGTGTCTATTCACGATATCCCTTAGTCGAGGCACAGTGCAGAGACGGGCCTGTCTGTTTTTTTGTCTGTATGCGTTTTAATATCACTATAGTTTTGTGTTTTGCTCCCAGCCTGTGCCCGAGGAACTGCAGAACGGAGAGGGCTTCGGCTACATCATCGCCTTCAGGCCTGTGGGCACGGTCACGTGGACGCGAGCGGTTATCTCCACGCCCGCGGCGCGTTACGTCTTCCGAAATGACACCATCCCACCCTTCTCGCCTTTTGACGTCAAAGTGGGGGCATACAACAACCGAGGCGAGGGGCCCTTCAGCTCTATCGCCGTCGTGTACTCGGCAGAGGAAGGTAGGGTACGGACTTCTCGGCCTGGCGGCGGAGAGTGACGCTTAAATAAGCTATAATCTCCCTCCTTATAACCATGACCTTGAATAGTAATCATGAAATGAGCTGCTTTTTTTCCAGTGCTGTTATTTCCTTCCACTCTCAAGCTGGGAATGTCAACTTGATATTAGTTATCGTGCTGGTAGATTACAGGAAATCCTAGCAGACTCTTACCACACCGCACTGTCAGGGAGGTATCCTGTTAATTGAATTTGCCGGGCAGATAGTCTTCCCTTATGTCAGTCACAGATCCCATTAAAAGAGAGCGGGGGAAATAGCTTTTCAGTGAAACTACAGGTCTATTTTGTGCCTTACCTCTTATTGCTATTAGTGTGTGTGATGGTGTTGGATGAGTCTGTGGGATTCTTACCACATTTCTGCTCTATTTCTGCAGTCCCCAGTGTGGCTCCTAAGAGGGTTAGGGCTAGAAGTGTGTCTGCAGCACAAATTGAAGTGAGCTGGGAAGCTCTTCCCACCATCCCTGAAAGAGTGCTTGGATATGAGGTACGAACTGCTACAAAATCATATTCTTTTCTCTCTTTTTTTTATTTCCCTTTCAAATAACATGATAAGTGGGTCTTTCCCTGTGCCTTGTTTATCCGTCTTATCCATTGTTTGTTTTTGTTTTTTTTTAAACGAGTCTCTCTCTTTAGCTTATGATATTCTCCGGCATCTTTGCATATATCTCAGAAGAGATTTTGTTTAATGCGTTACCATCACAAAGCGATCGCAATACTTTGGCACCCCAAAACTGAACCCACGAGAGGAAAATAAAAATCCCTCATCGCTTCAAGAATGCAAAGAAGGCTTTGCTGTTTTTAGTCTCCCTCCTCCTGTGCTCTTTCAGTATCTGTCACCTCTGGCCCTTCGCACAAAGCTCTGCAGTTGCCATAGTGCTGGCCACATTGTGCTTTCAGAACAGAGCTCAATTCTCCAAATGTGGTTCTGAAGTGGATTTAGGCTGCTGAATCTCAATAGGCCACCAACAGTATGGAAACCAAGGACTACACGTGTGAGGCACTCAGCTTTTAAGGAGATGTTGTTGGGCTTGTAAATTCAGTCGACGTTCAGATTTAATAATCCTGCGGAAAAGATTTGATTTCTGATCTTTATTAAACATGACTTTAATTGTCAACAAATTGGAAATACAACAATTTATGGGCAATTGAAAAACAGGGGCATCCCGTACGACAGGCTTCACATTTCAGTTTAATCGCTTATTGACTCAAGTCTTGTCACTTAATTCGAGATATATGAATATTAAAGATGATCCACAGCAAGCGGCAAGTTTGCTTTATCAAATATCGCGTCACCTGCACCTCTAAGTGTTGGCTGAAAGCCTGAGGGAAAGTTAGCTCTGCATCTAGTTTTACCGACCTGATGCTTTGCTAAACTAAAGTATTCTTTTAAAAACAATATTCTCAAGATTTATCCATAACCTCTTTTCTTTAAGATCCACTTTCCTTAGACTTAGAAAGACTTAAGGCAGAATTTTCAATCCTGGGTCAGTGATCATATGGCTCTCTAGTGCCCTCTGTATATAAGTAGGGCGGCTGAGAGGATGTGCATCAGGAACTGAGACTCAACTAGTGAAAAATGTATTATTCACCACCTCCTCCCCCTCCCTATCTGTAATACAAACAGCATTTCAGATTTCACGATGGATTATGAATTTTAATAATGCAATGAAATGCACCGCTTGAATCTTTGCACCTGGGAGCCTGACTTTTTTTTTTTTACCCTTCTCTCCTACCAGGTCATGTACTGGGAAGATGACACCAAGCCTGACACTATTGGCAAAGTGCGCTTATCTGGAAACTACACGCTGGTTAATATCACAGGGCTGAAAGCAAATACGGTGTACTACCTGTCTGTGGCTGCTTTCAATACGGCTGGCCCTGGGCCACAGTCCGTGCCCATCAACAGCACCACAAAGAAACCACGTGAGTCCATCCCCAGACGCACATTGAAAGTATCTTTACATGGTAACCTTCAGTTTGGCATTGGACTGTCCTCACCATGCTGGGTGTTGCATTTGTTCAGCTTTACTGTTAGTGTTCAGACTGTTCCTTTTTCCAAACAGAAGTAGCTCTAACTGCCTCACGCCCGCAACAAATCCAGGAAGTCGTCTTTAGTTTGGCAAATCTGTTTAAACTGCCCCTGCAGGTTTAGACCTACATTTGTGCTTATTTTTTCCTATATTTGTATGCTCTTATGTTTTTTCCTTACACCTCTGAAACTGGTCATAGCCAAAAGCCGTCCCCCTCTGAGCTTGGCTCTGCTGGTGGTCTCTGCTTGTGAACAGTAGGGAGTCCCCACTCTCGCCAAGAGCTTGCTTATAGGAGATCTTTGTCTGATCTTTGGGGTTGTCGTCTATTATAAATAAGCTCCTCTGAGATGAACTGGCATTATAACAATATATAAAAAATATATGAATGTATTTTGGAAATCTCAGAATGGAAAGAGCAGGAAAAAATCTATTCACTACACAAATAATGATAACATGGGGAAAAAATAACAGAAAAGAAAATGGTATTCTCCTCATCAGATGAGCAGTATACAAAAGAGTAGTTTTCCAGTTTGCATTAGGGCATCAAATTTGAAAAATTAAGCAGATTTCCCTTAAAAATCACTTTCTGATGGGTTGGTCAATTTTGTTTTATTCTTTTTACCCTCAAGCAAGTCGATTGTTAACCACTACCATGGATATGAAACTAACTCGTGGTATTCAAACTTGGATCCCGAGTCAGCGATTCAGTCAATTGAAAAGTCAGTTCAAATATAAAGATAAATGTAATATATAAGAAACATTTATGCCAGTAAAAGAAGTGCAGTGTGTCCCTTATTCATTTTACTTTATCTTTGGGCCCCTGATACGACTGTGCCATATCACGCTGTCGAGCACCAAGCAATATTTGAAATAATGGCATTAAACTTAAACCCAGCGAAATCTCTGTGAAGTTTGTGACACGGTCCTTATGTCTCATGTGAGGAATCCTGTCTGAGAACATCTGGCATAGGAATGTTAGTTGGTAATTTAGGGACCAACAAAGTCTGGTACATATTCAAAAATGTCTAAAACGGGATGAACAGTCAGGATGAGGTAGAGCTTGCCAGTAGGAGTTTCCAACAACACTTTCTCCTTTGTTAGGGCTAACCTGACTCCAGCTAAATGACTCACTGCCTCTGAGATAGGTACAGTCTGTCCTTCCACTAGCATTAGTTTTGAGACACCAACAGTTTTCTCATATTATCACTAAGTGTTGTCTACAGTGCAGTTTATTGACTTTGTTGGAAATTCAACAAAAACCAAGAATTTGAATGTTGCTTCAGAAAGATGCTTTTAAAAAAAAGGCAACCAGCATATCCTCTGTATACTTACTTCTGATTTCTTTTGTAGCTCCAGATCGGCCTCCGCTCAACATACAATGGAACATGATTGGCTCCACACTTACGCTGCACTGGAACCCTGTAGTAGCCATGGAGACAGAGTCAAAGGTCACTGGGTATTTGGTAAGTCCCACTATTTTTGCAAAGCTGTGATTTATCTCCAGAAACAGTAATGTCGGTGTTTGCATTAGCTCATTTTCCGGAGTCACTCCCCCTTGCCTCAGGTGATGCTGAAGAGACATCGCTACAATGACATCCTTACTGTGTCGACCAACCGAACCACTGCTGAGCTCAGCCTCTCAGCCAACGACAACTATCTCATTCAGATCAAAGCCGTGAGCGAGGGCGGCGAAGGTGTGGGAAGTGAGCCTATCCACATCCATAAATTAAGTGAGTTTCTTGTTTTTTTCCTTTTTTTAACCCACTGATAAATCTTACGGGTGAATTCATAATTTAGAGAGAGCATTTAATTTTTCTTCATCGCATCCTTTCCCAACCAGGTGTAATAGACAGTGCGAGAAAAGCGACCTTTTTAGAAATGCGTGCACGGTGTCATCCATCTCTGCCATTGGGTTATTATTCCTTGTTGACTGGCTGCTCAGCGCAGCAGCATATAAAGCAGTTCTGTGCTCCCATCCCGCTGCTGTGCAAAATTGTGAGGCAGCTCGATTTGGCGCTCTACTCTTTTGATATGATACCAATTTTATCTTCTCGGGATACTTAGATAGCCTCTCCTGTTGAAAGGCACTAATAATGTAGATATAAGAAAGTGTCACGCTCGGTTTTTGATTTACGATGACTTGTCAGAAATTTAGAGGATAGCACAGCAGCGTGCGGGTTTTCTTCCTTTGAGTTGAGAGGTAGTTCTGGTTCTTAACGAGCTGCTCTGTGGGTTTTCGGTTGCAGGTATGGGAGCGCGGGGCTCGGGCGCGAGTCACCTCAGCCCGCTGTGTCACTCTGCAGTCCTCATCGTCGCTCTGCTCCATCTGGTGATCTTTAATCACAGCCGATGGAGTGCTCTCCCTCTCTCCCCCTCCATCCCTTCAGTCAGCCTGTCCTGTGTTAACCCTCCACTGGACTGGCACAAAGCCCGGGTTTCAGCGGCTGGACTGGGGAAGGCTGGAAAAGACCGGACTGCGCCAAATTCTTAAAGAGACCGTGCCACTTCTTCTTAAAGGACCATCAGATAGAGATGTGATGATTTGCGTGCATGAAATCTTTTGGTATTTTTTCCAGTGTCATAAGTGCCACCGTGCTTTAGGTTTCATTTTAGAAGTTCTGATGTCTACATGACTTATCTTAGTATCTTTGGAGATACTAATGCCTTAAAACCGACTTTACATATATAGTCCATACCAAAGTAGGTAACAGAGGCTGCTTGTTTTACCCTATAAGAAAAAAATAAATTATTGTCTCAGCAAATTGATATAATATAACGATAGATTGCATCCATACTTGATCATCTCACAAGTCATTAAAACCACACTTATCCAGTATTTCTGCAGCCATTTCGAACAGAAACATCCATTGCAGGCTTAAAGTTCTACAAGGTTTTGTCAAATGTGTGAAAGATGAATAGCCAACTGATCAACTGTGTCCAAATCCCACTTAACCTGTGCACTAAAATAAAGTGTTCAAGAGCCATAGGCTCCTAAGCTAAGTTCCCCCTCCCAGTACTCTGATAGATCGTGGCATTTTGCCGTGTTTCATGCTCCTCTAAATAATAAATACCTATCCACATTTTCAGCCTAGCAGAAAAAAAAAAAGCCCAGATTCCAGAGAATAGAAACGTTTGGTATTTCAATGTCGAGCAGATCCCATGTGTACTGTTCCTCCTCTACATTTAGATGACCTGTATACTAGATCAGTTCATCGTATCGAGAACATGTACCATCTACACCCCAGATGACCAGCTGGCCCGGTGCACAGTGGACTTTGGGATAACAGTGCCTTCGGTAGAGGTATATTAACTTTTTTTCCTCTTTCTTTCCTCTTCAGAGAGATTCGTGTTGCAGCAGAGGTATTGTTTGCTTTTCTTTTCTGCAGAAATTAGTTAGAAAGGATAGGAAACTCGGCATGTAGAAGAACCCATTATCGGAAATGGTATGTTGATTAAATTTTCATCGACACACCGGAGCACCTACGACAAAAGGGGATTGGAAGCTTTAGGAAAGCCGCAATGGATTGAGATATATGACGGAAATTCTGGTCTCAGTATTTATGGTCTGTGGTATAATAAATGAATCCATCCGTAGCATAATTTATGGGCTATTAAGGTATCGGAATAATTGATGCGAATACCGTGGTGAAAGAGCCCTGACTGGAAATGGAGCAAAAGGCATGGCTGTCATTTTACCCCCACCTCATCGCTGTCGGTTGGACACATACCAAGCTGAACATTAACAAAGGAACATTGCTGCTCTGCTGAGGGAGCTACTTTTCACGCCTTTTTATCATGTGGATGAGTCTGTCAAAAGCCACCCAAGTAAAAGCCGAGGTGTGATTGCTGGGGTCCTGACAATGTTCACGTGGAAGGATCCAGTCAACCCAACTGCTACACATTACTGTGCCTTTGCCGAACACGGGGCTGCGTACGGTTATTAGCTAGAGACTGTCATCGTCTGCATTTTGCACTCTTTACTCCCCCTCCCTCCCTAAAGTCCCCACCTCAAAGTCGAATGAAAGCACAAGGAATTGATGCAAGGTGACTGGATGTCCTCACTTAAATGTCTGAGCAGGTGTGCGGACCCCAGCGGCCTCGTAAAAAAAGTCCGACATAATCAGGCTGTCCTATCCGCTCCTCGACTGGTTTCATAAAGCGCCGCGCTTGTTGATTAGACTGCTGCAGACCAGTCAATGGGATATTGATTTTCCTGCCCCATTATTACAGCTGTCACAATTCAGCTGCTTGATTGACTGATGGCCGTGTTCTTATTGCACTTGTTGTGTTACAGTCAGTGATGTTTCAGATGTCCTCCACTACTTTTCTCCCTATCGGAAGACTTCAAAGACATTCTTTTTATTTTCTGTTGTTGTTGTGTTTTGGTTTGACTAGAAATCACTGTATTTGCTTCGCTTGTAGTGTACTTGTAGATTGTGACTTTGAATTGGAGCAGTGACCTGAAATTGATTAGCTGGTTTATTCTTTTGAGTTGCACATCAAAACAAACCCTGTCGTGCTCCAGCAGCAGTACTGCTGTATCTTTCTTTCCAAGAGCAGAAAGGCCCGGTCACACCAGCATTTAAAACGGTGAAATTTCAGTTCCAGAGCAGTTCAGGCTTGCTTTGATCAGTGCAGTCACTTTTCTTGCCTTGAGTTAAACACGGGTGAATTTTTGGTGGTGCTGACATTGCTCACAGCATAAGAATCCAAATAGGGGGAGCTAGCCTGGCTAATTTACTCTGCTGCACTATCAACTTTTATTTAACTGCAGTATGTTTAAGTGTATCCTGCTCAACAAAAGATCTGTTTCTGTGAGCTTCAGTGGTGCGAATCCTCTCTCTTGCATAAACTGTGTGTCCTTAATGTCCCATTATGACAGTACTAATGACCTGGCAGTTTGCAATCTAGCTAGCTATTTTTTTTCCCCCGGGTTGGAGCTAAATTGGATGAGCCGGCTAAATACGTTTGTGATTTTATCTGATTTAAAGCATAAATGGATTCAGCAGGCATGTGCACCCACCAAGGCAAGGAATGGTTTGTAAAAATTGAGAAAATAGTCCAAGAACCCACAGTAAAACCGATGACAATGCCTGGTTCGGCCGGCCAACTATAAAAATATCACACCGACTGGAATGAAAAGTAATTAATTTTCATGTTAAAAAGAGCAGTAACCATGAAATATTGGTGTTTTCCAGATGTATTTCAGGTGAAATTCTATATACTGTTTAATCTATAAGTGCTGTACAGTATACAGATACATCTATCTGTATTCCAATACTTAAATATTATGGACAGTTTGCAGCTATGTACTAAAGTAAAATATAAAATATTCTCCTATGAAAATGAGTTGGACCAAAGTATCTGAAATTATAGTTCACGTACAAGAAGAAAGTGAGAGTCGTGGCATTTTCCTTTGCACATTTCGTGTTTTTGCATATTATGCATTTTGCTGCATAAACTTTACATGTATATCACATGATTTTTACTTTTGAAGTGCTGACCTTTTTTTTTTTCATAGCTCTTCACTAGTCTGCTTTGATTGTCAGGCAAGTCTTTAATCATATATGTCTCCCTCTGGAGCCAATCTAGTGCCAAACCTTTTCTACCATTTGGTAAGTCTTCACTGAGTGAATCCTCGGAACAAGATAACAGCGTGGAATAAATAACCCAGTAGACAGAAAGCAGAAGGATTTAAGAGCCCTAGCTCGAGCGTGGTCCTAACTCCACAGTATGTCCAGTAATTCACAAACTGGCCAGTCAAGCTGTGATGCCTGTTTTATGAATTTGGTGTGCAGTTTTCTGGTGTGACCGGGCCTCAAAGCAGCTTGCGTGTTTCTGAGTGGTGTTAATATTTCCATTAATATCCAAATAAGGTAACCTCATCGCCAGATTGCAGGCTAAAAGGTTATTAATTTACAGTACGTAATTATGTGGCAGTTTCTCAAACTGCCTTTTATTTACATAGACGTAGTTGAGCCTAATGTGTAACGTCTGCTCATGTTCACATAAGAAAATTAAAGTATTGTTTCTGACCTTGTGCTATAAAAAAATACTACAAAGTACAATCTGAAGAAAGTAAATAAAGGGATTACTGGAGTGGCTGAAATGTATTGAACACAGAGCAACAACGTATCTATTTATATCCATTCAGTCATTTCAGTCAGTTTGGTTTTTTGTGGTTGTTGCTAGAAGTGCACCAGGTCCAGTGTATATAGCTTGCATATATTTCTTTTTTAAATATGGCCATCAAAGACAACCTTACTGCTTTTCTATAGTGTGTTCTCTGACCTTAATACTGGTGTATTAATCATTGATCTCTGTGAGATACTGACATGTAGAATGGCATTTTCATATTGAAAAGTAACTGTACTGTCTTGTATACTAAAATTGTGCATGTTAATCATTGTTTGTGAATTTGTGTTGAGTTTTTTTCTAAAACTATAAGTTAATAAAAATGTTTATTCCAGCTGCTGGTGTTTTCTCTTGCTTTTAGCCAGTTACTAACATACAAGGAGCTTTCTTTAATTTGTAATCCAAAACAAGGACCCCAGGGGGCCCCAGAGCCCTAAAGTGCTAGTGACTGTTTGGTAATTTGATTGATTGCATATTTGTATGAGAATTTGCTACAACAAAGTACAATAACAACTAAAAGGTCTACGTTATTAGCTGAGCTATTCCTGAGTGTTATTATTGTTGTTTAAATTGTTCTCAGCTAAATTAAGTTTTAACAGAATTACCACAAACTGACTAACACCAATAAAACCTGCATGGAGCCGGGATGTGTTATTCCAGCTGGGATATTGCTTAGTTTCTGAATCTCAGGGCAAATTATGCAGTTGCAGTTGTCACTATGTGCAATGTGGAATTTTGCACAACAGGGTGTTGTAAACACTGCAAAAAAAGGAAGCGCAAAAGGGGGTCAACGGGGACCACTGTGCAAATATTTGCCCCGAGCATCCTACCAGGTTAATCTAGCTAGGTTAAATGATATGTAAGAAATCCTTTTAACTGTGGAAAAAGGGATATTTTTCTATATCAAAAATAGGCCTCGCCACAGAATTGGGATTTCGTCGGTAGAATTGAAGGAGGCCACATATAATGTCAGGCTGCCGTAAAGCTTTGTTGGATTAATGAGCCAGGGAGCACGTGTGTTGCCGTTGGCTATTCAAATCAAACTCCTTTAGCTTCACTTTAAACAGTGTGTGCGTATTAAAGAAAAAGATTACATTTACAGCAGTCATGAAATAACTCGCACCTCATCTGAGCGAGACTTGCCAGTTTCTAATGTTATAGCGATATTTGCTGTTTGCAAAACATTCTGTATTTGTGCTGACAGTTTGTAGTTATATTTCTTTTTAGTTGCAAAAGCATTTATTTTGCCGATGGTAAGTTTTACTGTTCAGCCCAAGTGTTCACTGATAAGTGGTGTGTGGTAAAGTTTTTCTTTTTTTCCTTCCAGCAAACCGTACACGTTTGGACACCTGTTACACTGAAACTAAATTGTATCCAGATGCTTTATAGCTGATTAAAGTAGCTTAATCATTGCTATCACTGTGCACTTCACATTGCCTTCAGCTGCTTGTAATGTTCTTATATGCTCAGGTTGCTACAACACTGGACCTACATCACGCAGGTTCCTTAGGCGGAAAGGGTCAGCTGATAACAAGAACAGGCTGTCAGAACAAACCACATTTGAGCTTTACTCTTCAATCATCAGTTGTGATATCCATAAACAAGCCTGCACTGTCCCATAGGTCAAAGCTGTTATTATGAGCTGCAGTCACATTCTGAAATTAATCGACTTCTCACTGTTGTGTGAAGGAGTACATCTCTGGCGTCAGACTCGTTGTTTCAGGAACTCTTCCATGGGTCAGTTCAGACTGAATGGCTAATATGATCACTTAGTTGAAGACTTGTCGAGACAAAGCGACAATCTCGCCATGAAGAATCCGAGGCGTTCGATTGAGGCGTCAAGACTTTGACTTACAGGGGTCGGCCCTAATCGATACTTATCACAATATGGCAAGTTAATCCTTGATAACAGCATTTCAGCTAAAAGGCTAATGATTTAGTGCCATGCAAAACAGACATTTGGAAATACAATGAAAAAATTTTTCAACTTTCTAAAACACAAGAACTCCAACTAAATTTACTCTAAAACTAAAGTTATTGTTATGTTATGTTATTAAAAGTTATAACATAACATAAAAAAAAGTTATGTTATAAAAGTTATGTTATTAAATGCAACGAAATTAAAGAGAGTTACACATTAGGAATCTTTATAGTCATAAAATAAAATTTTATGACCCAGTTTTAATCCCAGGATCCTACATTTGTAGCAGAAAAAGACATATAGATGCTGCTGTTGATAATTCACAGAGGGACTTTGCAAATATCAAGCACAATGTAACGAGTAATAAGGCATTTTAACTTAAATGGCAACATCATAGTAGTGCTTGATTAAACTAAAAAAAAAAGTCCTTACATAATCCAAAGCAAGAAGAAGAGGAGAGAGCTTCTGCTTTTGGGATTCACACATCGCTGGCAAGCAGGTCTTTTTAGTCAGTGAGATCTAAACAGGATTACTTTGTGCTACAGCAGTTTGTAGAGCAAAGGAGTGTTTCAGAACATAATCACCCGATTCATCAAAGCCCAGCTTTGCACTGCCTTCTCCACTGTGCATTTTCCCCATCATTAGCCTGGCACAGGCACAGTATCTGTGAAGAATAGAAGTTCCTTTATTTTTGACCTGGGGTTGTCTCTAAGTAATAGACAAGCTGTGGGATTTGAACTCGTGCTTTTTCTTCAGAAAAGGTGCCTCATTTGCTTTCACCCTTTGTTGACCTCCATGTTTGAGTTTTACACTATTTATGAGGAACTGCAAATTATTATGCATATAAATGATCGCCACTGAAAATCCAGTTGTAACGAGATATATATGAATGCTTCTTTAGAGCAACACCGCTCGCGCTCTCATGGCTCCCTGTACTATTTCCTCCAAATTTCTTTCTTTCTGTTTTTTGTACACGTGACACAGCATCAACCTGTTTCAGATTCATAAAAAATATTATTAAAGCAAAGGGTTTCTGAAACAAAATTAAAGTTCGCTTAACTTTTTTCCTAAATTAGCACCAGCAGTAACACCATCGCACTATAAGCTTTGTTAGTTTTGGCAGAACGCATTTATTCTAGCTGAGATGTTTATGAATAACTTAAGGTCATTTCATACTTTCAAATCTGTCCCCGATTCAGTGTGTGTGCATCGGGATTTTATAATTAAAGTGCTCTGGTCTTTCACACAGAATCACTCATGTGTTATTCATGGCAAATGATTACAAAATTTAATATAAGTGTGCTTTCAAGTGACAGAAAGACAGCAATTTTCAGTGGTATGTTATCTCTTCTCTTCCCCAAAAATGCTTCATGTTTCTGAAAATTAAAAGAGTCCGACCTTCCTCCCACGTCACCTCTGCTTTATTTCAAAGAATCAGAGCGACTGATTGGTTAAAAAATAAAAATAAAACAACTGCGCTTTGACGCAAGCTGCAAAGAGTCTCAAGCGTTATTTTTTTGACAGGAGACAAAAGTTGCTAAATGAGATTTGTTTCATAGAGAGACAGACATCCATACAAGCCACGTATTCAAGGCTGTGAGTGCCAATGGGTATCTTATTAATTAAACAACGCGAAATGTCAGCATGATCACATATTCATCAAACAGGTTTCTGAGGGAAGTGCTAACCATATATATGTTTTTCTTATGGCAATTAACACAGCGGACATTGTTAAGGTTAAATGGCCATTAGCATAAAAGATTCTAAAATGATCCCATGCATTTGCAGATAAAGACTTCAGCCACAGTGAGTATTTATGGATTTCTTTTTAGCACCAGCCCTGCTTTGTCCCAGGTCATTATAGACGCTCCATCAGTGTTCGCTAATTAGGAGGGCGCCTTTCTTTACAGACGACAAGGGAAGGGACACAAGAGGGAGGTTTGGAAATTAATCATTGAGGTTTATTAATGAGGGGGTATCGGCCCTGTGTGGCCCAAGAACAATATGAAAAGGAGCGATCAGAGACTAGCTCCATCCATCACTCTGGGAAGTGCGTGGAGGCCACCAGCAGAGTAAAGCTTTCAGAGGCAATCTTTAATGTGGGCACAAGTGAAGAAAGGAAAATCATTAACTGAAATAGCATATTAGCTGGACCTGATCCAATATTAACATTTGCTATTGTTTCTGTTTGAAAGCTCCGGCTTTTCATCACCGCTTCCTACAAATTTGATGGCGCTGCTTTACTTCGACTGGCAAATTAAG
Source organism: Neolamprologus multifasciatus (assembly GCF_963576455.1). NCBI lineage: Eukaryota > Metazoa > Chordata > Actinopteri > Cichliformes > Cichlidae > Neolamprologus > Neolamprologus multifasciatus. The sequence continues at coordinate 31,689,244 of NC_140443.1, read as the reverse complement.
GAGAGATTCACCGATCGACCAGGAACAGCAAATGGAAGGTTTTCAGCAGGGTGATTGTTCATTTATCTGTTGAATTTATAAACATACTGGAAAATGATGAGAGTGCCTGACATTTGTTTTGCTATATGGATCTGTTCCGCCTGCTTTTGTTTAACAAGGTAAAATATTTCAGCTAAAGGTGCGTGCACAGATCTCACTTCTATTTCATTGTTTGTAACTCTTTCCAATAGCGGTGCACTTTATTTTCAGGTGTTTTTCTAAGAGAAGGTTGTGTAAATTACTGCAATTTAGAGAAAGAAACAATTGAAGGGATGGGCAATAGAAATTTTGCTACTGTCAGGGAGACAGGTGGCTCAAGAGGTAGAGTGGGCTGTCTACTAATCAGCATGTCAGTGGTTTGTTCCCAAGCTTCTCCAGTCAGCATTTCAAAATATCCTTGGGCAGTTGATACTGAACCCTGAGTTGCCTTTGATGCATCCATCAGAGTACAAACAAACCTTACACGAAGGTATAGAAAAAGTGCTTACGTGTATGAATGGGTGAATGATGCTTGTAGAGTGTTACAAGTGCTCAGTTAGAGCAAGAAAGCATTCTATGAGTATCATTCACGATACATGTTATTTCTGCACACTGCAGTATAATGTGACATAAACATAAGTCCCAGTTGTTGTGGATTTTTATAGGTGATGCACGATGATTTAGAATTACATTTATCCCAGTCAGGCATGTGTGCCAACTGTAAATTCCCACTCTAATTATTATTGGTCAACATCAGCATTTTGGTCAGTTTGATTATCATCCTGGGATTTAAATGCCACTGAATTAGCTCAGTGTGTAATTCCACAATTCAGAAAGGATAAAAGGACGGTGACAGCACTAAAACCAGTGTGACCACTTCAAAAAACATAAAGCCATTAGGGAGGAAAGATGGTATAAATGCAAATTTAAAGTTTTGGATTGTATTTAAGTTCTTAAAAGCAGCTTAGCTGCAGATTACTAGTAATGGAAAATGTTCCAAATAGGGGGGAAAAGGAAAAACTGGAACACAGTCCCCTCTGACATTCCAGTGAGGTCAAGCGAACCCAACATGGGAACGATGACTCATAGTGGATTCAGCCAAACCGCCTTGACCAGCTCCCAGATTTTACTCAGAGGATAAAGTCAAGGCTCCTTCCAGGAAGCAGCTGGTAAAACCAGGAGACAGTGGTTGTGTGTTGGAGGTGTCTGTGGATACAGTCATCAGCACTGGCAAGTCCTGCATGATGCTCACAGGGCCAAATAGGTCACTGGTTATTATGTTAGCATGAAGGTTTTACAGCACTAATCTTAGGGCTGTGGAGCAAAAACTGTAACAAATCTTTTTAAAAAAGCATTTTTATATTTTATACTGTGGAGCGGGCCAACACTGGTATTTCTCTGATTTTTCAAGGTCAGTTTGGACAAGCAGATTTCTAGCTGGAAGGTTTCCATTCCAAACCCCTGACCAACAGGAACAATCTTAGCAGGGAAAGTGGATGTTTTTCCTCCCTCCCCCAGTGACTACCCTCAAACTGGCCTTTACATAGACACTTAACCCCAGTTTGCCCCTGTGATGCAGCCCTGTGGCCAACAGCAGAGGACTGTGACTACGCCGGGCTGCTCCCAGCTGTGAAAGCTGTCGAATGAGTGGGCATGTAGCCTCTCTCCATAGATAAGGTACAACAAATTAGAAAACAAGGTTAGCAGATGCCTCTGAATGCTAACCACGTTCTGTATTCAAAGGGTGACCTAGATCACCCTAGATAGGTTTTTATATGCTCAAAATGGGACTGAGCAAGGACTTGGATTTTCAAAGGATGAAAAAAAAAAACAGTCCCTTTAATCTTCTATAATGAATTTCTAAAGGAATAGCAATATCAAGAGAATTCAAAATCAGAAAGAGAATCTGACATTTAACCTCTACTTTCATTTTAGAGCATAATTCAACTTTTTGTGAAGCATGTCTTGTGAGACAGAAGCTGATACTTGAGCTGGAAATAGTGGTCAACAATGGCAATCTAACCGTACAGTTATGAACAGTTTACTTCAAGTGAAGTTGTCCAACAGCTTTATCAAAATGAAATGTGCCGATTGTACATTTGAAATCATTGGGATTTGTGGGTCTTAAAAAAACATCTAGGGTCTACCTTACAATATAAAGCGTCTTGAGGCGACTGCTGTTGTGATTTGGCGCTGTATAAATAAGACTTGAATAGAACTGAATTGAATTGCAATGGGGAGAAATGTTGGGCAATTTGGTGCAAAAGTCTTGGAAAGGAAAATGGGGGGGAAAGGTGCAGCAACTTACTGAAATGTGCAAATATAAAAGGAAACAGCATATAAGGCAAAATCAGAGTTTGTACAGTTCTGGACAGTCAATGTCTGGTATGGCCACCTTTGTTCTTTAACACAGCCTGTGCTGTCCTGGGAAAGCTTTCTTGTCATATTATTTAATTAGTTTAGAGTAACAGTTAGACTTTCACTGTCTTTTGTTCTGTTCAGTCAAGATCTTAGACTGCTTCATTAATGTTGAGGTCCAGACTCTGGGGAGGCCTTTTCTGACCTCCTCTATACATACTGACAACAATTTGAAACAAACATTTTAAATTGTTGGATTAAATTTTAAATTTGAAAACATCACCTGATCAGACCTGTTGCCACTGATTTTCAGTCCATTTAATATATATATATAATTTAGCACACCTCGGCCTTTTCTTCTTGTTGTGCTCCTGTAAGAAGTTTGATAGAAGACCTTCTATTGAAACCTTTTCTGCCAGATGCAGAAAGGCCATTGTTTCATAACTTATCACACCTTGGCCTTTTCTTCTTGTTGTGCTCCTATATAAACAGTTTGATAGAAGACCTTCTATTGAGACCTTGTTTCATCTCACTCCACTTGTCCGGTTTCCTCAAAATTTTCAAAGACATGCTGTACACCATGCAGAGATATGCCAAGTTTAGTTGTTTGGGAATTACCTTATTGATATAAAAATACTATTTTATCAAACTGTTATCTTTTAGCTAGAGAAATTTGTTCACGTGTCTTTAATAGATTCAGCCAAAGAAATGGGAGCAATGATGTGTATTTGTGACAGGCTCCTAGCTGGAAAGCACCTAAACATACATTTTCTATATTAAATAATCTGTTATGTGTCGACCCAACACAATTTTTACATTTTTAAGATGTGCCTTTTCAGTCTACATCAGTTTGGTTTAGCCAGACTTTATCCAGTTCAGATTATGGAGTGGATAATAACTCACCTCCTGAGGTTTGGATAGAGTTTTGATACTGGTGTGAAGCGTCATTACTTTACCCAAACATTGTGGAGGCTTGTTTGTTTTTCTAATTAATTTATTTTTTTCTGCAGAACATCCAGGTGTTCTTTCTCTTTTTTAGGAGAGCAATGGTCTCATTTGTTGTTTCGTTCCATTAACACCATCAGTTTTCTGCTAGTAGTGTGGACAGGGAGTTACCCTTGGGTTCTTTTTCTTTCTCTTTCTGACTGAGGTGTGCTTTTTGTGCGATTTCTGCAGGACACCCACTGCTAGGGAAAGCAGCAGTAGTTCTGAGTTTGATCAGCTTGTGGACATTCTGTCAACAAAACAAATGAGAGAATCAATAAATACCTTTGGAAATGCTTCTGTTGCCATTACCAGCTTCATGCATCTCTAAAGTCCTTCTCCTCAAGGTCCTACGAAAGTTGTTGTGAGGTATCGGTTCACCCCCAATCAGTCTTTGGAAGAAAAGCAAACTTTAACACTAACCACACACTTTGTATGCCTTTACTTACAGAGGGCACCTCTACAAACCACACTTGCAGTCTCATTTCCCTAATTTTAACTTCTGGGGAAGAGTTAACATGCTGGGCTTTTTGTAGTCTGATTGCTCAGCTTGCTCATGCGTAGTCAAGTACAACGGTTCTGTTTTCTTAGTCAGATTGTGTTTGTAATGACTAAGATGAAGCTCAGCAACAGTGTATGAGATATGCTGGTAATTTTAAAGGGTTCACAAACCTTTTTCTTTTTTTGAACTTGACTCAGAAATATAGAAAGATTTAAATTAGAGGAGTTTTGCACAGTGTGAGACATGATGCAAACTGTGGTCTTTAAGGCCCAAGAATTCAACCTAATCACTCTCCAGCCTCTTCTTTCAGAGCTTTTGCGGTCTATAACAGCTTCACGCTACTTGCACACCCACAAGAGATCCTTCTCAGGAAATGTAAACAGTCCTTGTCCTGCCTTTGTTCAAAACTGTTCTCACATCACGACTTGTCTGCAATTACCCGCTTCATCCTGAGCGAACATCTCTTCATCTCTTGTCTCCTCCGCGTCTGTTTGAATGGCGTCCTTGTCCTTTCGCTGCGATGGTGTCAAGTCTTTCCTTTCATTTGCAGTCTGTTGGATTTTCAGGTTTGCTTTGAGGAAGCGCCATATCTGTTTCGTGTTGTTAATATGCATTATTTCTAGGTTTATTACATTGGTTCTCCTTTGTGTCATTTGTCTCTGTCTGTACATAGACAAGCCGTCTCTAGCTCCTTTTTATCTTTTGCTGTTTAAAGGCGTTTCCTGTGGCTGGGCATCCATGGATGGGGCGCCGTCTTTTGCATTGGCGCTTAAGAGGTAAATCTGCAATTTGGGATATAACGTGAAAACCAAACACTATCTATGAAATAAATATCACAAATAATATCCAGGATATACACTGGGCCTGTCTCTAATTTAATGTGTTTCATCAGAGTTCATTGTTTCCAAGTCTTTCCAATCAGTAGCTACCTGAGGAAACTTATAAGTAATCAGCTATAGCTGCCGTATGTGTTGAGCCTGGATTCATCATTAGCCTGCAGTGTTTGAGCAGAGGCAGCTGTCATTAATGACTGTTCAAACAGCTTAGTTAAACATGATATTTAATATGTAACAAGCAGCCATATGCCTGGATTCTCTCAGATTATATGTTATAGGTTAGTGGGAGAACACTTTTTGCTCTTCTGTGGGAAACGTCAGTCTTTTGAACATAATATCAGTGTAGAAGTAAATGTGTGCATCTGAAAAACGGAAAGGTTTGAACTAAAGTATTGGATATTTATTAAATATAATCCCACGGCTTTTATTTCTGAACTTGTCTAATGACATGTTGGTGAATCTTTTTTCATTATTGTTTCCACTGCCGGCTTTATTGCAGCGCACTGCATGGCAACAAATTATTACCAGTGCGCACACCTTGGTGATCAAGACAGTGATAGATGATTTTTTTTCATGCTTTATAATTTTTTTTCCGGGTAGCGTGAATTATTTCCTGCTAATACAGCTTTTAAAGAAAGGACTATGTCAAAGTTCAAATAATAAACCTTAATTAGAGATCTTCCTCTGGATCCTGAAACTAAATTACAAATAGACTTGACATACAGAAGACACGTTATGCTTTTTTCTGTATATTTAAGTGGAATTTCCAAAGCAAACGTGTAAGTTTATTACACGAAAGCAGTACAAATGTATACAAATTTCTCTTTTCCACTTGAATATAACATCCATCCTACATTACTGCCCTACCCTAATCAAACCAACCCTGGTGTTGGACACTTTTACAAAGAAAGTACTTTTCACAATCATTTTTAAATTGATATATTGTGATGTATTAGAATATGTTGGAATAGCAGCTCCTCTGCACAATCTCCAGCAGAAAACGTTATAAGCAACTTTTCACCTTCGTCATGTCTGTCCTAAAGGGATTACTGGTGTTTTATTTGAAGAAAACTTGCAAAGCCACATCCTCTAGGTTTAGCTTCATTTTTTCTTTTGCAAGTGATAATAACAGTAACACCTCATCTAGAATTATAAATTAGGCGAGGTGGCACGTGGCAGTCCTTGTCTGCTGCTTAGTGCTTGGAAATGTATAATTAGTCTAAAAGCTTTGATCTGCTTTTGAGCTTTCAATCTGCTTACTGTTGGAAATGTATTGTAGCTGTTATATCTAATTTACAGGTGGATACAAGTATAAAATTGGCACAAATACTTTTCTATAATGACTTTTCTGATGAAGCCCATTAGTCATTTGAAAACTCAAGGTGGTAGCCATTTTCACATGGCTGTAGACAAAGGCAACACGAGTTTCTTCACATAGAGTAAAGATGAAGTAGTTACCATGCTGAATGATCTTAGTGTTAAATAATACGCGTTCAGTCTGAAAGTACTTTTTTTCATTTTGTTTAATAATTTCCAAAGCGGGTTGTGGGGTGCAGGAAAATTTAAAAAATATCTACATTTTGCTTTAGTCATGTCTCTTCTATGGATTCCTTACACTCAAAAAACCCATGAAATCCCAAAGGTGTTCTAAGGTTGAGGTCACAATACTGTGCAGGGTAGTTTAAGTTCTTTCACATCAAACTCGCTCCACCGTGTCTTTATCGACTTTGTGTTTTGCACTGGTGTGTAGTCATGTTAGAACAGGAGAGGACATTCCCAAACTGTTCCCGCAAAATGCTGAAGCATTAATAGTTTCTCGCACTGGAACTCCTCAAAAACAACCCCATACATAAGCCCCTCTCCACCAAACTTTAAACTTTGCAAACTGCAGTTAGAGTGCTGTTCTCCTGGCAACCGCCAAACCAGACTCATCCATCGGGTTGCCAGAGAGCACATTTCCACTGCTCTAGAGTCGAGAGGCAGTGTGCTTTACAGCGTTGAATCTGACACTTTGCGTTGCACTTGGTGATATAAGGCTTGGATGCAGCTGGTTGGCCATGGAAACCAATTCTATGAAGTTCTCTAATCTGAAGGCCACAGCTGAGTTTCTGTTGTCCAGAATCACTTTCAATTGTTATAATACCACTAACAGCAAACAGTGGAATATTTAGTAGTGAGTAAATTTAACACCTGGACTTGTTGCACGGGTGGCATCTTACCACCGTACTAGGCGACCCATTCTTTCACAAATGTTTGTAGAAGTCTACATGCCCAGCTGTTTGATTTTGTACATCTGCAAGTGTGGAAGTGACTGGAACACCTGAAATCAATTATTTGGATGGATGAGTGAATACTTTTGGCAATCTCATATATTTCAGCTGCATTTTATTCCAAATTATTGCTTTGTGCTTACTGAGAATGAAGAATCTTTTTTTTTTTTTTTACATATAATACAACAATACAATCTTAGAATAGCATGCCTATTATTCAGAAGTGGTTTCATCCCCAGCACTTGCGTTCCTATGCTGAAGTCTTCTTAGCAAGATACTGAACCACAAATACCCCTGATGCACCCATCTGTATTTGCAAATGTGCATTTTTAAAAATATATCTGTGGATGCAGCTCGCTGGATAAGAAGTACTATCAGTGCTAGGCAAGAATAAAACAGGTGCTTTCTAAATTAGAGTCTGTTTCTCATTGCACTGGACTGAGAGAGGGCGGAACACAGAGAACGCTGACTAACTTTACAAACTCAGTTAACAAGTTTAACAAATAACAGAGTGGTGAATCCGAGAGAGTAATCATTGCATCAAATTCATTAAATACACCAAGCACCTGAAATTCATTTAATTGAACTGGAAGAAATATGACCTGTACTATAAAAGGATAGTCTCTCAACCACTATTCAGCTGGAATTGTCATCAGGCCATTGGTGCACATGAAACGCACAGTATGTTTCAGTGCAGTTGTTTTGGGTTTTTTGTTATAAATGAATGACCAAAAGTATTTAAGACTAAAGTAAAACCTCTTAAACATATCCTGGGATTTAAATTTTTTAATAAAAAGATAAAAAAAAATGGTGGTCAAACTAGAAAATAATAACAATAATAACGGAAATGGTCAAAATTTGGCTGCACAATGTAATTTGTCCAATTAATAACTCCAGAAGGATATAACATTTGGTGCCTGTGGCCACATTTACAGCTACAGCTACATTTAAAGAAATCGTGGCTCAAGAGTTGGGAGTTCGCCTTGTAATCGGAAGGTTGCCGGTTCGAGCCCCGGCTCCGACAGTCTCGGTCGTTGTGTCCTTGGGCAAGACACTTCACCCGTTGCCACCTACTGGTGGTGGTCAGTGGGCCCGGTGGCGCCAGTGTCCGGCAGCCTCGCCTCTGTCAGTGCGCCCCAGGGTGGCTGTGGCTACAATGTAGCGAATGGGTGTGAATGGGTGGATGACTGATTATGTAAAGCGCTTTGGGGTCCTTAGGGACTAGTAAAGCGCTATATAAATACAGGCCATTTACCATTTAAAGAAATCAAAGAAAAGCAATGAGAATCATCAATTATGTAAAAGAGAAGGAAAGTAAAGAAGCTAAACGAAAACCAAGGAGCTAAAAGACACTGAAATGTGACCTGTATCTACATAGATCTGATGTAGACCATGAGAGTCAAACATTTACACAGTGGTTACAGCTGTAATATTCGTACACGCTGTGGAACTGTGAGCGAATGGCAATAACTGACAGCTGAAGTGATCATGTGTACATGATTAGATTAACAAAGCCTTTCTTCTTCTGTCACTGTCTGTTATCGCTGCTAACGTTGTAGAGAGCAGTCTTCACATGCTATTACATTCTTGAGGAGCTGCAGTAAAACAGCAGATTACAGTGAGTACATGCTAGTTTGTGGCACTATTAAATGCCTCACAATGTACACAAGACAAAAACAAGAACGTTGATTCATTAATAAGAAATGTGACTTGTTTATTTATATTTATGCATATTCTGATGCACTGACTGAATTTTCAGTGCTCCGGGTGTGCTTTAAAATAACTGATCCTCAACATTGGTATCCTTGGGTACTTCTGTATTTGCAGATCACTTATCATCAAAACCCTCGTAAAATCGAAATAAATAAATAAACCTGCATCTCCATCATGTCACTGTGACAATAAGCCAAACAGACACTTCACTATCACTGTATCTGGATTCAGGCATTGGAACAGCAAGACCGCAACATCACCGAGAAGTGATGTCTGACATTAGAGCATTGTGATGAAGTGAGTGATGTCCTCATTGAAAAATAATAATGATAATAATAATAATAAAACACGTTGAAGAAAAATAGTTCAGAATGCTCTCCTGTCACTAATGACTCATATTCACTGCTGATAGCTCAGCTTGGGAATATGAATTATGAGTCAGCGCAACACGTGTTCACGCGTGTTCATGTATTTATGCAGTACATACAGTGTAGTGCTATGATGCTGCATGCATCACAGGAAGCCCTTTGCACAGCCTGTTACTGTATAACTTATGTAGATGTCAGCTCGCAGAAATGCGCACGGAAAATGTGAAAAGGCATTTAATTGAGCAGCTAGCATAAAAGCAGACTTTGGCAGATGACATATGTTAATATGTCAGTTGTTTTTCTGCTTTGTCATTTGTTCTCTTGCACACAAGCCCGGAGCAAATTAAATATGTATTTGAATTATTTGAATTATACATTTGTATCTGCGGAACGCAAAAGCAATGGATGGCGTGCGGATTTCCATTCCTAAACTAGTGTTATGTTGAATCAGTTTCATTTAGATACTCTTGAATGATCATGATAATAAATATCTTCCAGGGAAACTCCCACGTTTTAGTGCAATAGTCTTGTTTTAGGTCACTGGATCTCAGTCTCCAGTGTCTCATGATTTTGTCTAGAACTTGGAGTGGTGTTGCAGATAATATCTTCAGTGTGTTTCCGGCGTTCATATTGCGCTCCGGTTTGCTAAAGAGCGGCGTGTCAATCACAGAGCCTGAAGGTATAAATGAGGTCTGACACTGGGCACCAAAAATGCGCTCCGTGTAGCTCATACACACTTCTTCATTACAGCTTAATTAAGACACTCAAACACAGATGTGGGCTCTGTGGGCTGATGCTGTGAAAATGCTCTGTTAAATATACTCAGAGGAATTATTTTGCTGTAAGAGGGACACGGCGGCTTTGTCCCTTTTGTATGCATCTGCCAAAATGTGTATATCAGAACAAATAGAAGGCGGCTGCAGCTGATAATTGTGAGATTCAGCTACACCGGGTCTGATGATCTCTCACGTCTCTAGGTTGTGGCAAAAGGACGCCGCAGTGTGATGTTGCGTATCATTACACTAATCTAATCCCCAACCACCCCTTGGAGTTTAATTTTGATAGAGCTGAAATATAATTTGTGCAAGAAAAAAAAAAGAAGAAGAAAAGAGGTTATTATATGTGTCCCACACATCTAATGCATCCTAAATAAGGCATGAACTGAAAAGATATGTCTTAATTTTCTTTTGCACAGTGTGAGAATTCATGCGCAGGCACATACTGAGCCACTGTGGAAAGCAACATACCAATTATTGGTGCCGATATCATGCGACGGGGAGCCAAGGGTGAGTCGATCATAGCTAATCTAGTTCATCACAAGGGGGCTCCTCTGTGGGGCTTCCTTGATCAGATGCGAGTGCTTCGTGGCAGGACCTGGATTTAGTGAGGCCTGTCGGGGCAGGAGAATGTGAATTACGGCTCAATGTTCCTCGACAGTGCTGAGCCGGTGGCTTCATCTGTTCTGACAGGCTCTTGACTGTGTGTGATGATGAGAGACAGCTCCGGGTTGGTGCTCTGCACCGGCTCTTCAGCTGACAATGTGAATTATGGAGACCCAAAGGAGCAAGAGCATGCATCAGCAGACCCCCACTCCTATTAATCCTTCCCCCAAAGGTTTCACTGCAGAGACCCCAGAAATATCGCACACACACATACACAATAGGTACGAGTGCATTTTAAATCCCCCACCACCACCACCCCCACCTCCTATGCATTTTTAATAGATTCTATGTTTTTATTTATGTTTATTTATGTCTTATTTGCAATAGAAATATGTAAGCACATAATCACTGACTACATATAAAATATGTAATCCACTGGTTAGTGAAGTGCTACTGAAGCCTGGAACTGAACGTTTTCACCATCGGCGTCTTGTAGTTTTGAAGCTGGATGTGACAAGAAAAGGCAGACCTGACTGAGAAAATCAGTGGCACAGTAGCTCATACTGGATGCTACTGTCCTGTCAACGTAAGTATATAAATGGGTCTTTTTGACTGAATCATGAGACTAGACTTACCAGAATTACCATCATGTTGTATTCAGTAAGACTGAAACTATTGACTAAGACTATGAATGGTTTGCTCAGGTCACAACCCAGAAGAGCTGAGGGCCATTTTCTAGCAGGAATCTATAAAGAGTACTGTGCAGAAGTCTTGAACCACCATGTACTTCGAGATATTTTGCTTCCAAGGAGCCAAAAATGTTTACAATTTTAAAGTGTTCTAGAGCAACAATTATCCAGGTTTTCTGAAAACCTTTCAAAGTTCTTCTTTGGACGTTGGCTGCTTTTTCACTCATTTTCACTTCTGTCCTTGCACCTGAGCATTTTCAGAAGAATGTTGTTGTTTTTTAGCTACGTACACGAATGTTTCATAACATTTCATAACATCACCTGACTCAAAAATCAAACATATAAATTGACAAAGAAGCTGTTTCAAACTGCATATTTAGTTACTTTTGCAGCCTGTTGCAAAACTTGCATAATTTTATTAGTTGTATCCATTGGTTCAAAATCTCCACACACCAGAATGAATGACAGATACTGTCATGATCCTGGGTCTTATGACCCAGTGTTTTGAGTTTTAGTTCTTTTGATGTTTATAGTGTTTGTTTAAGCTTATTAGGTTTCTTATGTTCATTTGCTTATTAGCTCCCTCTTGTGTTTTCAACCCCTGTGACGTCTCCCTTGCCCTTCGTGTGTTTCATGTCTGTGTGTCTTATGTTGTCATGTCTGCTTCTCATGTTTCCTGTTTTATTTTGAAGAGATCTTGTGTTCCTGTGTTCATCGTGTTTAGCTTTACTCTTCCACTGTGACTTCGTTATGTTCATGTGTGTCAGCTGTCCCCCATGTGTTCCCACTTCTCTCATTAGCCTCCTGTGTGTATTTAGTCTGTGCGTTCTCATTCAGTCTTCGTCGGATCGTCTGTGTTGTTCCCATGTCAAGTCCTGCGTTCAGGTTTTCATATATATATATATATATATATATATATATATATATATATATATATATATATATATATATATATATAGATATGCGCTCATCTTCATTGCCATGTTTGGAGTTTTGTTTGTTTTTCTGCCAGGGTTTTTCATAGTTCGTGCTTCCTTTCTAGTTTACCCAGTTTAGGTTATTGCTTAGTTTGCATTGTTTTTGCCCTTTTATTTTGTACTGTTTTGTCCGCCTTAATAAACAGCTCCTCAGTTAAGTTTGGGTTTTAGAATGTCTGCACCTGGGTCCACTCTTCACACTCCACGCAGTTTGCCGAGGCAAACTGTGACAGATACATATGAGAAAGAAGAAGAAAATATGAAGTCTCCACACACTTTGTAACTTCTTGCTTAACCCTATTTCCCTGAGTCACAGTGTTTTACTCTAACTGAACTTCATCAGGTACAACACATAGTTATTATTATTATTCATTATTTTATTTTATTTTTTATAAATTAATTGGATGTATGAAAAAAGCCAACATAACACAGTTTGCCTAGCAAAAATTAGCTTTTTTTTAAACCAATCAGCTAATTCCCAAAGAGCTACAGGCTGAAAACACAGCAAATGTTAGCATGGTGTGCAGTGTGCCCTTAAAAAATCTGAGGAAACCGAACAAGTGGAGCATAAAATATGTGGCAGGCCTAAAAACCAGTACAGCAGATGACTAGTATCCCAGTCATAGTCATAATTGAGCTTCAGTTAAGGCAATTCAAGTTGCTCATATTCAGCTTAATTTATATGACACTAAATCACAACACCAGTTGCCTCAAGGCTCATTACAGTTGTGTTTTTGCTTATATGCTGTATTTGCATTATCTTTGCATGTTTCAATAAATCTGCTGATTTTTCCCATTTTCTTAGCAAAACATAAAGAAATAAGGAGCGACTCAAGTACTGTAACGCAACACGTTCTCCCTCTCGAGGCGTACGCTAGGTGACAAATCGTCAACATGTTACGCTTCCGGGCACTCAACACAAATGACGAGATTGGAAAAAATGAGGAAACATGAGAACCGTTTGGAATCAATCTACACATGTTCGTGGATTCAAGAAGTGGGTAGAACTCATATTTTGAGTTAGCTTTTCTTTTATAGTGGAATTTAATCCAGTAATCTTCAAGTCTTCATACTTGAAGATTATTGATACTTGGAACAACTCTCAAACTCTCACACCAGCGTTTTCTTTAAGGCACATGCTGAAATGGAAAACTGTCAGAAACTAAAAGATGTTGCCTTTCAAATGAAGGCCTAGACACTCTTCCTGGCATTTTGTTTTAACAGCATTTCTATTTGGCTGTTGTGGTGGATACTAACTCCACACTAATGCCACTCTTAGATGTTTCACTGGTGACCTGGTGGATGTTGAGAAGCCCAGCTCCTGCCACCAGATTTTAACATCAATCTCACAAACTTGATGGTACAGTATCTGTAGCCTAGTCTTATTTAACAGTGTACATCATGTTTCAGTTTATTTCAAATTCCACTAAAGCAGCAGTCTCGTGGTTCTGTCCATTCCCAGAACCCTAAATTGAGCCTCTGTTGAAGGAGATATGAAAATTGAGCCATTTGAGAGAAAAGCTCAAATCCTGTTGCGTGTTCAGTGCTAATCCTCCCTTTGGACTGTAAATGCACCACAGAGCTTAGAAAAACACCACCCAGGCTGAACCGTGATGTACAATCTCCAGGAGACAATGGAACTGGTGAGTGTGTTTTCTCATCTCATGTCTCTGCCAAGTTCACATACCCACACACACACACACACACACACACACACAAACACACACACACACACAATCTGTTGCCAACTGCATCCCTTCCCCCGCCCCCGGCCCTCACAACCCACCCACCATTGCAAATAACTATTATATGATAGATTTCGATGCTGGGAGGTATTGGTAAGAACATATAGGAAACAAACAAACCTTATAGGAAGCATCTTGCACTCGGGAACTGCTGAGTGAGGCGGTGAGTAATTGTGGCCAAGATGATGTTTGCTCTTATCGGATATAACATAGATCCACTGTATATATTGAAATGAAAGTTAATTGAAAGATAATGTGAAAGTTAATGGATGCTGTATTACAATACTGGGAACCCTTTAGCAGCTTGCAACAGTAAATCTGACCAGCACTGCAACTGAGACTATCCTGTTGCACACATGCTGGCGGCTAATCTTATTACTTAGAAAGAGCAGTCTCCACTGTTGGCATGTTGTCTAAGGTTACCCCCTCCTTCTTCATCCTCCTCCTCCTCCTCGGAGCACACACAGAATGTGTTACTGTTGAATATATCCATTTCACTTTCAGTACATTTGTACGTGTCGATAGAGATCTTTGCTCGACTCTAATGAAGGCTGCCATTGATTTTATATTCCGGGCATGCTGTGTTTTCCAAGATGTCAGATCAGGATGTTCCAGCATTAAAATGGATATTGTTGCACTAATCAGAGCAACAACAATTTTGTGTGAACAATTGCTAGCTGACTGGAATTTGTAAAGTCTGTGGATTTTCTTATGCTGGCTTTCACACTGGCTACATGTTTGTTTAAAAGTTGGAGTGAAGCTTTTTAACCCCCCCCCCAACATTACAAATATGCATATCTCCATTTTTTCCTCTCATCCTCTCATTGTTTTGTTGTGTGTTGTTCCGAGGCAGTATTTGCTTAGTGTCGGGCACAATAAATTTCCTGCAGGAGAATTGTGTAGTCATATCATCGGGTTTAACCTCTGCTCAATCGAATATAGTTTCTGCACCAGGATGGACACATTATTGAATTGACAGCTCTGCATCACTTCCAGCCAAACTTCCTACTTTTATACACCATTATATGCATTTGATTCCAACAAAATTTCATTACTTTAATATCACTCACACATCTTCCACTCAGTGTTTTCACACAACATCAGCATCATTTTTCATTATCCACCACTACTTGGAGGCCCTCCACCCGACTCATAAATACTGCCGAGTATTCAACTGCTGTCAGTCCGTCCGCTGCCTTATAAATATACTGCCACTACAGCACAGGGTCACACGATTCAGAGGGAGTGCTCAGAATCTGAGGTAGATTTCCCTGTGAGCGAGGAAGAGTGTGATTGCTGCGGCTCCTGATACACCGACACAGGACTCTCTTGCTCTGGGGTGATCCGTGCAGTAGTCTCACAGATGCCACCCACCAGCCTTAAACATGTAACTCAGATGAATTATTAAGACTTTAGCAAAAGCAGAGGGGGGATACAAGCAATGTGCAGTCACAACAGGTCTGGCTAGTGAGCTAGTTTGGTTTGACAGAGCAACAACACTGGTGTCTCTTGAGCCCTGGCATTTAAAAACTGTGTGTAAACTACATATAAATGGCTTATTTCGCACCCACAGTATAGGGCAAATAAAAGACAATTTGAAATATGAATTTAATATTTTCTGTGGTGCACAACAAAGCCCAACCCAGTATACTCCTTTCCAGCTCCATGCTTTTACATATGGGCTCTGCTGATTTGTCATTCTCACACTGGGATTTGTGCAGCCCATCGGTTCATGTTCTGTACATGAAATTAGCTCCCTTCATTTTATGACCTCTTTCCCCTTAAGCCAACTTTCTTCTGATTGGCTGCTCAGTGTAAGCAGCCGGTTTAAACAGCAGGTCAGTGACCCTATGATGTTGCGTCTTTGACACAGTTTTGTTCCGTCCTTCTCATGGCTTCAAATTAAACCAAGCCCAGGAGCAGTTCAGAGGCAGAGGGAGTAGTCTGCAGAGGGTCTACACTCCCTGTAGACTGATTCACTCTGATGTTCCTGTGTCTGACTTCCTGCCTTTCTTACCAGCCATGCGGAGCTCGACGGCTTCTATAGGAAACAGACTGATGCTGTATTAAGTGACATGGGTCAGAGAGCTTCTTCAGGTGGACTTCTAAAAGGGCTGTAATGCATTTGTTGGAATTGCCAGCATTTCCTTAAATGCGTGTGATCAGCTCTGGTGGTTGAGGAGGAGAGCTTACAAAAAGATCCGTGTGCATGGGACTACCATCTCAGGAATATCCCATCACTGAGATCACACGGATCCAACAGTAGAAAAAGAATGAATGAAGCTGAGTGTGCAGAACACTTTAAACCTCTGTGGGGGGGTTTGTGCCATAGAGACTCACTGGTACAAATACTGACTTAATTATGCAATGCAATAAAACATATATTTAACAATACTACTATGATAAAGCATAGATCTTATAGGGATTTTTATCTTCATGAAGTCAAAGCTGCATATGCAAACTTTAGAACCATGAGCTAAATGTAGACTAGCTCCTAGGCATGCTAATTACGGTTTTAGCTAAACTTGTACACATATATCTCTTTATAACCAGCATTCCTAATGACCAACTTGAACGGTACACGTGGTAGTAAGAAAATTGTGATGCAGGTGTTTCCAAACTTCAGTCTTTATTAGGGAATATGCAAGAAACTCTAAGGAGAACATAAAAGCTGTTTAAGTTCATTTATTACCATCAAAAAGCAGCAAAATATGACACGAAAAATATTCACTGGTGACTGATTGAGACTGAAAATTAGTCATCATAAATTACATTACTTAAGCTGAGATTTCCACCAACTAAAGGAAAGGCAGGAAGAAGGAAGTGTGTAAAAGTGTTAAAAAGCATTGCAGTTTATATGTTTTCATTCAGTATGGATGCAAGATAATTTCATGGAGAAAGGCAGCTGTATCTACACCAGCACAGTGGGTCTCAAGTTGTGTTTAGCAGCCAATGAATGTATCAGAAAAATTGGATAATGTGCCCGAAAACTGCTTTCTATTCACTGAGATGAAAGTTGCTCATTGGATGCTCAAAAATCTCCCTCACACTTTTGCATTTTGGGGCACGCAGATCATTAATCACACTCCAGCTGGCTTTTAGCTGGCTGACCTCCTGCTGGCTTTTGCATGCTCATGAATGGGATAAAATAATTTAATCAGGCAGCTCTGGCATGGTCCACTGTGAGTCACATGATGAGCAAGGAAGTTCCAAAGCACCCAACAGCCACTACACTAAAATCATTTCATATTCTAGCTCCGTTCTTAGGGACTTGATTAGCATTTAGGTAGCAAGTAACTTTTCTAGTGTGAAAGACAGCACTCCACACTCCTCAATGTCATGATTCCACACTGAAAACATGGCAAGGTGTGTGAATGTTAATGCTGACACATTTAAATGTGGTGCCCAAATGAATCCAAGTGAGGGCCAAATGCAGTGCAGTTGCCTCTCTCTGGTGCCCCAATGGAAGCTGTGTAATCAAGTGAAGACCAAAGACAAAGAGGTCCAGATATCGCCCTTTTTTTTTTCCAGAGACAAAAAAGTGTTGTCCTCTTCAACGCATCATTGCAAATATAGCCATAAAATCAAAAATCTCAACATCCACCAGAAGCTTACATGCAAATTACAGACGCTAAACCATATTTCTTTTTGCCTCACTGTCTACCATCCCAACTTTTTTACTTTGCAAACTTAAAACAAAGAATGTGCGATACATTGTTCTTTACTTCAACCGCACAAAAGAACAAAACATATTTACGATTGTAACCAGACTGCATTTTGTTAGCTCCATTACCTCGCTGCTGAATCTTGTGCTTCAGTGCAGCTGCCATATTGTTACGGGGTGGCCGTGTCTTGGAATGCATATTTAAGGAGGCAGGAGGTCTGTTCACAACATAACTCGCTGAATTTTCAACCCAGCTCACCCTTAAAAAAAAAAGAAGATGCTTAACAGTCAGTGCTTTGGTGTGCTTTGGTACAGTAAGTAAAAAAAAAAGAAAAAGGGATTGCCAGAATATGTTTGATGATGAACCCAAGAGAATAAAACTTTTACTTACTCACATTCTGTCCCGCTGAGTATTTTTTACAAGCACATTTTCACCTAGAAGGCGAATACGATCAAACAGCATTACTAGTACATGTCATGATGATGCAAAGCTTGCAGTGTAAACACCTAAAACCAGCGTACAGTACTGTGCAAAAGTCTTGCAGCATCCCTCATTTCTTTATATTTGCTTCCAAGGAGCTTTCTAGCACCTAGGCATGCAGACTGCTTCTACAAACATTTGTGAAAGAATGGGTCGCTCTCAGGCAGGCACGTGCAGAGGGGGGGGGCTAGAGGGGCTTGAGCACCCGCCCCTTTCCTGATGGGTGCCCAAAGTGCCCTTTTGTTGAGGCAACTTTTTAAAAAAAATATATTATTAATTATTTTTTTTAATGTGTGTGTGCGTGCGGAGTCCTGTCTGGGCCCCTCAACAATAATTAATAATAATTAATAATTTAACTATTAATCACAGTTTTGCTAAATAAAAGGATCTGGCTTGCATCAGTCACATGGTCACATTTAACCAATGATCGCCCTTGACGGCAGAACGCGCTGGTTACGAGCCGGGAACGAGCTCACAAAGAGCACGCGCATTTTTTGCGGTCCGGAGTTGTAGGTGAAACACAAGTTAACTCAGAGACACAGACTGATGCGACAAAACCAGTAAGTAGGTGTACAGCGTACACTGTAGTGTATAGCACACAGGAGTATTAGCTTATTACGTACACGTTGGTAAGTTGTCTTGTTCCAACTGACGAACTGAAACAAACGAGCGTGCTGTGTGTGCAACAGCGTGACAAACATTACCTGTCCTTTTATTAACTGCACAAGTAGTGCTGGTCATAGCTGCTGGCTACCTGTGTATGGCTGTCAGGGGTCTGTAGCTCTGTCACCGTTTTAGGGAACATATTTAGTTTTAAAGTAAGTTTCCGGGCTTTTCCTGCCTTTCTGGAGGGATTATATTTCATTAAAAAACGATCTAATATGCATGTCCACATAATTATGCATTATTATAATTATAATATATTAAAAAACACACGCTGTATTTTAAAGAACATACATTAAGAAGCAGATTATATTAGATTTATATTTTACATAAGACAAAATTTGGATTTTACAGCAGTAAAATTATTGTATCGCTACAGTTTAAAAATGTAATAAGCTTTGCCCCTGCACAGAGTGGATAGTGAAACAAATGGAATCATCATAAATACATTATTTCATATTTATTACTTCCCCCTCCTCATTGCTTTATTATTGTAGCTCTAGTAATAAATAATAATGTAAGGATTCTGGATCAGCACTGTGATGCCCATAGTATATACAGTATTCTGAAGAAGGTCTAAAATGTCACTGTGTGTGCGTGCATGTGTTTGTTTTATGTATATGGATTTTAAAAAAAAATATTACTCATGATATAACATTGTCCAGACATGCCTGGTAAGGACATGAGGAGGAAACAGTAGGAGCTGTGTGAGGCTACTAAAGGCAGTGGATCCCTCAGCAGCTGGATTACAAAGAGCACATGTACCAGTTGTACCAGCTATAACATTTTTCTCTCATCATTTTATTATAGATTAAGTGCAAGAGTTGTTAGGTGTGGATTTTTAAATTATAGTTTATTGCAATAGCAAGTTGTGCCTTGTTCTCAGATAGACAGCAAGTGGAGAGTGATATATGAAATGATGAGATGGAAGGAAGAAGAGAAGCAAAGAGTGATTCACAGACAGAGCCTAAATTATTTCTCACAGTTTTTTGTTGCCTTATGGTTCCAAGCGGTGTCACCAATCTTTGCATTTTGTTATTATCTCATGACACTTGTTTAATCAGCTACCATCTCTCCTATGGACTTTCTAATGTCTACAGTCTCAGATCAACACAGCCCTGCCCTCCAGCACTATCCACAGCAACCCCTCAACAGCAACATTGTACCCATCAGGTAAAACATCGGCTACGTTGGCTTTGCCTTGTTGCCCATATTTGATTCTTGATGAATGTGTGTTGTTGTTATTCAGCCTGGTTCAATGTGCCCCTTTTTAACTTTGAGCACCTGCCCCTTTAAACCTCTCTGCACGGCCCTGCTCTCAGGAGCTCAGTGTTACCGTGATAGGATGCCACCTGTGTGACCAGACGTGAAATTTCCTCACTACTAAGTATTTCACAGTCGGCTGTTAGTGGTAGGCCATGTAAAATCACAGAGCGGGATCAGCAGATGATGAGTCACATAGTGTGCAGAGGTTTACAACTTCCTGCAGTCCGTCATTGCAGGCTTCCAAACCTCTTGTGGCCTTCAGATTAATTTAAGAACAGTGCCTAGAAAGCTTCAGGGAATGGGTTCCATGGGTGAGCAGCTGCATCCAAGCCTTTGAACAATTTCATCCTCCCAACTTTGTGGGAACAGTTTGGAGATGGCTCCTTCCCGTTACAACATGACTGTGCACCAGTTCACAAAGCAAGGTCCACAAAGACATGGATGGGTGAGTTTGCTGAGGAAGAACTTGACTGGCCTGCACAGAGTCCTGACCTCAACCTGCTTGCAAGCCTTTGGGATGATTTAGTCCGTAGACTGTGAGCTAGGATTATGGTGTCGGACATCAGTGTATTAGCAGCCTGACACAAAAACACATAATATGTTCCAATTTCTTTAGCTGGCTCTATGAAAAAAGCTAAAGATAACACAATTTGACAGACATAAAACTGCAACGCACTATTAGCCAAAAACTTGGTGTGTAATGTGTCCTAAAAAATGAGGACACTCAACAAGTGGCGAACAGAAGAAGCAGCAGGCTTTAAAACTAATCCATAGGAGATGAAGTGTATGTGAAAGTCATGTCCTTAAGACAGACCTTCCCAAAGAGTGGGGCCCGCCCCCTAGGGGGGGCGCAGAGCCATTGCAGGGGGGGCGCGGCCGAAATGAATGCAAATATGAAATTTTTAGTTCAAATTGTCATAAATATGATCAACACAAGCAATGACAATCTGCAAAAAAAAAAAAAAAGTGTCTGAGGCTCTGTAATGGTTTGGAGCTGCATTTCAGGCAGCTGTGTTGAGGATTTTGTCACAACTGATGGAGTTATGAACAAAGAAAGTTGCATACCCATTTTTTCCACCGTGCAATACCATCTGGGAAGCATCTAATTGGCACTGGCTTCATGTTTCAGAGTGGCAATGATCCCAAATGTACTGCTTTGCAGAAAGAGATCACATGAATAGAAAAACACACAGTGGAACACTATCAGTCATGGATCGGCCTCCCCAGAGCTCACACATCAACATTATTGAAGCAGTGTGGGATCATGTTGGCAGAGAACAGAACAAAAGGCAGCCAACATCCAAAGAAGAGCTTTGGAATATCCTTTAAGAAGCCTTGCGAAATAATCCTGAAGAAGCCTGAATTCAACTCTGGACTTGTAATTTCTTTAAGCGGTGCTGAGGAATAAAGGGGGTCAAACCACACATTGACTGTTAAGCTCTGCTTTTAATGTATACACTGTATTTCCACGTATATTTCAACATTTCTAGAAATCGATTCATCCATTTCCCATTTTCCCAGCAAAATATTAAGAAATGAGGGGTGACTCAAGACAATTGCACTGTACTGTATGCATCTGAATGTTATCCAAAATATTCTAAAACCCCAATGCAATTTTTCTCCTCAAAGCGTGTCAGCCAAACAGATTTTATCTGCATAGTAAGTGCTGGTAAAATCAGCAGTATCATCGCCACATTTCTTTGCTCAACGCAACAGGAACTCTGAATATCTCAGCATGAAAACGTTGCAGAAGCTTGTATTGTATAATATTCATGCTGGATGAGAGTCTTACCTTTCTCTTTGAACCGTTAGTTGATAAACCCCCACAGAGAGCATGCACAGCACTGTGTGAAACTTGCTTCCTGGCATATGCAATTTTTTTTTTGTAACTATTAAAAAAGTACAACATAATGTGGAAGCGTCTTGTTGAGAAAGTAAACAGTTCATCAGCAGGTCAGTATTGGGAACTGAGCTGCGGTACAGTTTGTGTTCTTACACTCACCGATCAATTGCCTTTTTCACTGAAGAAATTCAAAGGTCAAGCAAAATAGACACAAAAGATTGTTCCAAACTATATTGTACTGCCGTCTGAGTGATTTGGTACCACTTCGTTTTCTCCTATATGTTAGGAGTGTCAAAAGTCAATAATTGTGCCTGCAGACATTCCAAATAAGGTTTACTTTACAACAATACATTTCCATAAAGCATATCTACAGTGTTCTTGAGACCGAGCTGAGGACTTTGGCAAACTGAACCGAAACAGACTTTTCCCCAAAAGTCAATCAGCATTTATTTTGTCATGGCTTTCCCCCCTTTTGGCAAACACTGCCATTGTCGCACAGGACTCCCGAACCTCACTGAGCTCTGAATACAGACGTGGCCTGTCTATCAGAATGGCTCAGTCAGCATTATTCCTGCAGTGCAAAGAGACCTCGTCCTTAGACACCAGCCCCCACCGCACCTCACCCCAAGTATTCCCTAATAGCACTCCACTTGATGTGTGAGAAGCACAGCTTGTGGTAGACCACAAAGCATTGAATCATTGTTTGCTGATAAAACACTCAACACAGCGAATGCGTACAGGGAGTCCATCTCCAGAGTGCCAGCAATGACTGCAGATGAGACCGAGTGGCCTGTGCTGGTCGATTTCATTACAGGCAGATATAATGGTATTGTGTTTACTTGAGAGAACGGCAACTTCACTGGATAGTATTCCCCAGGTTTAATTTCAGATTTCTTAAGCCGGCACAGCCAGGGTTATCAACAAATAGGATTTTAGGGAGGGGGGGTTGGAGGTGGGGATTTGGGTTCATAACTATAAAAGGATAATCGGATGACTTCTGCAAGAGTTGCTGGTGAAGGCCTCGGGTGTAGTAATTGGACTGGCTTCCCAAATAAGGTGCAGAAATCCAGTATGGGGAGTAACGGTTTGATGTGCAGCCTCGCTTCTGTTTCAATTTTCTCCATGTCTTGAAACACCATTCCCTACCACAGTCAAACTCATAATACAGTAAATAAAGCCCATTGCTGTGACCTTGTTTTATTTTACCGCACAATGCCAGGCTCCCAGACTCTGATGAGACAAGGGTTTTCAACAATTACCTATCAACAAGAGATGTGCACTCAGATAAAAATAGCACGCGGTACAGCCGGCGCTTGTTCTGCTGACTGAGGAGCTACAGGCAAAACAGGCTGAAGTGAAGACTGTCAAATTAGGCACCAAATTATGCATTAGATAGCAAAAGCATGGCTGGTGACTGGTGTGCTGTAGAGCAGCACGAGTGCTCCGAGAGGTGAGGCTGGAAGGTTGTCTCCTGCTGTAATGGAGCTTGACAACCCTGTAAAAGAGCGGAGAGAAGAAAAGCAAATCTTTTTTACCTTTTATCTACCGCTTGGCACTAAATTAGAGTAGTGTAGCTTATATAATCCCTTATATTTCAAAGTTAGAACCTAAAATACTGCGCAGTGCTGTGTATGGGTGCATTTGGCTCTTTGAGGTACAAGAAGCTCCAGCTACACTGCTTAGATGTGCGATAGTTTAACTAATAAACTATATATGGCTCAATATATGTCAACTGCCCTAACAAGGAGAACTTAAAGGCTCAAACTGAAAATAATCTTGAAACTTAATCTACACATTTTTACATTTATTTTTAGAATCCACCCACTCCAATTAAGTATTCATGACTGCTCCCTACTCACCAAACTCCATTTCGGAACAAGGTTCTTGGGGGAAAAAGCAACTGATTAGTTACCCTTTTGGCAATAATAGTCTCTATAGGAATTTCAATCTGCCTTCCTTTTACCTCATAGCAGCGAGGCAGTTCCGCTCAAGGTGATGAATGACTTGCTTTTAGTAACTAAGGTGGAAAATCCTGTTTTAGTTCCCCTAGATCTTGGTGCAGGTTTTGACACAGACGATCATTCACTCCTACTCTCTGGGCCAGTGCATCAGTGCCACTGCTTTAGGCTGCTTTCCATCTGCCGCACAGAACTTTATCTGATGCAGTTGAAGAGTTCAGGTCAGCTCTGTGGTTTCCTCCATGGGTCCATTCTTGGGTCAGCTATTTTCCCGATATATACTCCACACTTACTTTAGGTCACATGGTATGAAAGAAGAAGCAGTGTGTATTGACAGCGCTCTCCACTCAAACAAACATGTTGTCTTTTTGTTTTCTTGAAAATGGGAATTTGTGGGTTTGATATAAGGATGTGTAACTATTGCTAATTCAGTTGCTGCCTACCTTGGCCAGCAAACAAAATTATTAATTTAACCCTCCTGTTATGTTGCGGGTCAGATTGACCCAGAACAGAAGAGATGTCACATGTCATCTGCATCACTACAGAAAACGAAAGAAAAATGAAAATTAGAAAAGAAAATTGTAAAATAATCAATGCCAGTGTTTCTGACACTTTTGGATGATTAAATTTGCCCCGGGTCAAATTAACCCAGGAGCATAATTGGTGTTCCTGGAAACCAACATAACAGGAGGGTTAAAGAGTTATAATTTCCTGGTGTAACAAGTGAGATGACTGAAGGCATCCTTGTATCATTTAGACATGGTTCAAACCACTTAAAACTGGTTGTGATATTGCAATTGCGCTGTAGATGTACAGACAGTGGTCCAATCAGACTACCATGTGCAATACATGTTTGTTTGTTTTTATTTAAACAACGGCCGTGAATAAAATCCGTATAATTGGTTGCATGATGCATGGTTGCATCATTCTGTGATTGCAAACAGAATGATGACATGCACGCACGCTAAAAACATAACCTCTTGGTAGAGGTACCAAATGATGCAGTTGAATCGGTGTATGGATCAGTAAAATAAGAAATGGCATACAGATTGAGAGATCAAAAATCTATTTTTTCTTCCCTTTCTTACTCATCATGATTCTGTTTTCTTTATTTCATTTCAATCTAAAACAGTGATGGTGTGTTCCAAGTCCAACAAGGACATCCAGGCAACAGATGTTGAAGTTATGCATCCAAAATCAGTGCAACTTTTATTTTGGAAATACTTTTCAGCCAAGACTAGATATGAAGAAAAGATGTGCGTTTTACATCATTGATGTTCCCATTTTGAGTCCTGGACTACAATGGAAAAGTAACCAGTATAGTTCAGCATTAAAATGCTTCAGACCTGGACTGACAAACTTCATGTTAGATGTCTTACATAGAAAAAGTACTTACTCCCTTTGAAATCAGAAAAAAAAATCATTGTTCAATCTCCCAGACTGTCCACAGACCATTAAGACGATATCTGTACTTATGCTGCTACCTTTAAAGTGCCGTTCGATTCATTACACGGGACAGCTCTCAGACTCACCCCTGTGAGTGATATGAAAAGGTTGGATGGTCATCACTTGCCTCTTGAAGGCATCGGCATGTCGTCATTTTTCAGCCTTTGCTGTCCATGTTTCTAAGATGTCTTTAGTTTAGTCCAGAGCTTATAATCATAACATCACATCACAGGATAGCCTAGCTTTGAAAACTCTCTTTCGGCAACAGTGAATATGGGAGAAAAATGGTTTCCAGCGCTTTGTATTAGAGGCATTCATTGCTCCAAGAGACTTGTGTGCTCATTTCTAGTGAGAGAGAGAAGAAAGAGAGGGAGACTGTCTTAATTACAGTGGTTTTGTTTGTGTGTATAAAGGCTGTTTTGAGAGAGAATGATTTCATTGTTATCCCTGAATAATCAGACCGTAGTCCATCTTGACCATTTTACCTCGCTAAACATCTACAAATACACACAAAGATAAGAGAAGCCCCATTTTAATCTTTCTTCACTGCACTTTGACTGGACTTTGAAGTATTAAAATGCATTGTACATTTGACTGGCAGCTCGCCATATCTCAGTGATTTTACCTACTTTTGGGCAATGATATTCTCAGACAGCACACTGCTGGAGGCAGATGCATAATACATTTGTGTTTACACAAAGAGATAAATAAGCACAGGCACTTTTCTTTTATGAGCTTTAGAAAGATAACAATATGGGTATGTTTGGCTGCATTTTTATAAATCTCAATCATTGTGGGAATGAGACCTTGTGCATCATTCCAATTTTTCACTTAGGTGAATAGTTATAAATTGATGTGGCTTATTTCAGATCTCATTATAAACTCCTATTATGCATAGCTGTGGCTATTTGCAAGCATCTGTATTAGCATTGAATCAAAATGATGTCAATCTTTATTTATTTATTGAAAGAGATATGAAATATAAATTTATAAAATAAAGTATTTAGTTAAAACCTTGTCACAGGATAACTGTGATAACTGAAATGTACTGGCTCAATCGCATCTTGCTGGATCGTGTATGTCAATACTTAAAATTTGTCCATATTGGAAATCTTATAAACATATATTTTATATGTTCACAGTAAATTTAGACAATTAATTAATTGAATTCGATGACATCAACAGATCTCAAAAAAATTGGGACAGGTTTAACAAAAGGCTGGAAAAGTAAGTGGTACTAAAAAGAAACATCTGGAAGAAGATTTTAGAGCTAATTAGCTTAATAGACAATAAGTCACTGGGTATAAAAAGAGCATCTTCGAGAGGTAGAGTCTGTCACTGATTTGTGAAATTCAGAATCATTGCAAATTCATATTTAAAATTCTGAAGACTTTGAATATCTCATCATCTAGGTTTGGTCCTAATGTAGCACTTTATAAAAATAGACATGGTTCTGTCGTGGAAATCGTTGCATGTTCTCAGGAACAAAGGGACGTACTGTTTGTGGACACCGCTCACCATGTCCTTCCTCAAATGCAGGTTAAAGCTCTGTCATGAAAAAAGAAGCAGCTAAGTGTGAACAGGATCCAGAAATGCCTTTTTCCATGAGCTAAAGCTCATTTAAAATGGACTGAGGCAAAGTTAGAAACTGTTCTGGGCCCAGACCAATTTATAATTTTAATTCTTTCTGGAAAACATGGTTACTGTGTTCTCCAGACCAAAGAGGGGAGAGACCGTTCTGCTTGTTATCGGGCTCAGTTTAAACATCTGGAGTTGGAAGCTTGCACATCTGAAAAGACTGTGGTGATAGGAATATATAGGTTATACAGCAACATACGCTCACATCCAAGCGCCTTGCACAATTTAGCAAGACAATGCTGAACTGCATCAGTTACATATGCATAGCTTTATGGTAGAAGTGCTGAACTGGTCTGTTTGCAGTCCAGACCTTTCTCCAACCGAAAACATCTGAATTTGATGAAATACAAAATATGACAAAGAAAACCAGACAGAATTCCAATATCAGGCTCCCAAAAGTCCAACAACTCTTCTCCTCAGTTCCCAGATGTTTATAGGCTGTTGTTGAAAGAAGAGGGGAAGCTATACAGTTGTAAACATTGCCTTGGCCCAATTTTATTTTGTTGCCTTGCTTCATATGAGCCTGTACATGTGCATTCGTGAGCAGGGGGACCTTGCAGGCAGTGCGAGTTTTCAGGCCATTGTGATGTAGCGTGTCCATGCTGTTCTTGGTAACGATACTTCCCACTGCCATCAGATCAATTACGAGCTCCTCCTTTCATTTTTAAGCTGATTCATCACCTTTCCATTGATAATTCTCACCCCCTGAGGCAAGATTTTCCATGGCGCTCCTGATTGAGAGTGATTTATCCTTCTCTCATTTCCAAATAATCGCACCAACAGCACCAAGCTTCTTTCTGACTGTCTTGTAGCCCATTCTAGACTCAACAGTCTTGTTCCTGACGTCCTTTGACAGCTCTTCGGTCTTGTAGATGATAGTGAAGAGGTTGGACTGAAAGAAACTGATTATGTGGACAGGTGTGCTTTATATACATGATGAGGTGAGATCAGGAGTATCTGTGATCGACGGACTGAATGATTGATTGTATGCTGTCAGCTGAGAGATATAATCTCTCCAGCATGTCCTGGATCTGCCCCGAGGCCTCCACCTGGTGGGAAATGCCCGGAACACCTACCCAAAGCTCATGACCATAGATAAGCATAGTGACATAGATCAACTGGTTAATCGAGAGCTTCGCTTTTACGCTCAGCTCTTTCTTCACCATGACGGACCAGTACAGCGTCCGCATCACTGCAGCCGTAGCGCAAATCCATCTGGCGACCTGTCGCTTCCTTCCACCCTCACTCGCGAACAGAGATGGGCAGAAACGCGTTACTGTAATCCAATTATTTTTTTCAAGTAACGAGTAAAGTAAGGGATTACTATTGCAAAAATGGTAATTAGATTACCGTTACTTTCCCGTAGGAACGCTGCGTTACTGCGTTACTGCGTTACTAAAACTGTGATTTTTTTGCGAGAATGTCTCATGACAATGACATAAGCAAGTGCGACGTTCGTGACAGCAGATCAACAATGGATAATATATCGAGTGTGGGAGAGAGTATGAGCGTGCAGCGTTTAAAGCGTGGAAGTACTGACCTTACTTTAAGTTTGATTCTGTAAAAAGTGACAAAAACATTAGTGTCCGTTGTGCGTGGGAAGAAAACTTCTTTTTACAGCAAAAAAACCCCCTAAACTTCCAAGCAAGCACCGAGTGCGCTACGACGTAATGGGAAACTCACAGAGAAACTCGCATATAATTAAATATTTGCTTGATGCATAAAGTTAAAAGATTAAAACTAATAAAACAAGTTTAAAAAAAGGGACTTTTCCATTTGATTACATTTTGTATGATGGATTATGTAGATAAAAGTAGAATTGGGCCTGAAAGATCTATCGCTTTATCACCTATTCAGGTTGTAAATCGTGTTTTTAAAAAGTAACTAAGTAATTAATTACTTTTGAAAATAAGTAATCAGTAAAGTAACAGGATTACTTTTTTGGGAAGTAATCAGTAATTAGTTACTGATTACTTTTTTCAAGTAACTTGACCAACACTGCTCGCGAACAACCCCCCAAAATACTCTTCCACTTGGGGCAGATACTCGTCCCTGACCTTGGACAGGATCTCTTCGAGACCTGGCTCCGAGATGGGATGGTGGGGGGGGTCTTGGCAGCCCTATCCCAGACAAGGTGAACTGTACTCGTATGGGTTTTGTCTGGTCCCTCACCCAGGACCATGGGAGACCATACCAGGGGCAACCCCCCCCACTATATACAAACCTCTCCATCACATTAAGGTAGCGAGGGGATTTCACTCAATAAAATCAAATCAATTTATACATTTTATGTGTTTTTTTTGTTGATATCTCTTCATTAAAATTAGAGACTTAATTTCTTTGGAAGTGAGCAAACCTGCAGGGGATCAAATTATTATGTCCCCCACTGTATGCCTGTTTAAGAAAGAGGAAATCACTGTAAAAATGACTTACAATGAAGTCACATGTAAATTCTGCACATACTGAAGGTTATTTAAACAGACTGCACTGAAACACAATTTAAAGATAATATTCTTTTCCCTTGTAACCTTTAATTACAAAGATAGTCTCAACAGGTTTTCAGTATGTCCACATCATTAAACAAGAAATGAGAGTGATAAATTACCTCCATGGTTCATTACTGTTCTGACTTTGGCTGAGTTTCTGACCAAAGACAATGGAAAAAAAGGACGATTGTGCTCTGGAAAAAAACAGTTTTCCTAATAAAACAATGTCACAGTGTAGCCTGTGCAAGAAATCAAAACGTATGGGTGCTTTCCAAGGACTCCCATCACAAATCTGGCTCTCTAGAACGCACACACGAAACACAGTAGATCCTTTGACTTGTAAAGCAATTTATATAAGGGTCAGCTTAACGATTCCCAATCATTGTCTTTTTCTGTGTATGGAAATTGACATTGCAATGGAGATGGAGGGCCGCTGTATAATAATTGCATCACTCTGACTCAAATCAATACTTGGATTTATGAGCAAGTCTGCGACATATTTTTACCCTCACCTCGAGTCTGGAGGGCACTTTAATTGGTGAAATCTATTCCTCTGATTAGACATAATTCACATTGGGCATTGTTTAATTCACTTGTAATTAAGGAGCCGAGTAAAGAGACAGGGCTGTTTAATTAATTAACACTTGGATGCTTCACATGTAGATAAAATCTGCAGCACGTTCCTCCTTTATAATTCAGAGGCAAAAGTGAAAAATTTTCTGCTTGTCCCAAAAGTGATAACGTTTATTCAGACGAGTTGCAGTGTCTTAGACTGAAGATCATATTTGATCTTGACAAGTAAAATAAGTCATGTTAAGAACCAGCTGAAACAGGGTTATAATTAAAGTTTAATGCTAAACTGCATCTTCATGGCTAGACTGCTTAACGCAGCAATCTAGCCATGAAATCTGCCTCATGTAATGACCCTGGCTGCACCCGGTAACAGCATGTGATCCGTGCTGTATGTGCAGATGATAAATGGAATGGAATTCATGTGCAAATGCAAATGTAGCTGGGAGAAAAATCTAAATGTGATGTGACAATCACAGCTGGACGGTTATTCTTGGTAGTGTGAAAATTGTTAGTACAATTAGCAAGGTCACCAAAAATATCCCAAGGATGCCATGCTGTGCCTGTGTCACTTGACTTGCATGTTGTTGCCAAGCTCCCAGGAACTGTGCTGGACTGTGAGAACACAGTCAGGATTACAGAACCATGGGCCCAATAGACCTTTCCTTAAATGTAAAAATTAAAACGTTTTATGAATGCTCACCAGAAAAGTGCTGTAACTGCCTGCCTTCCCCTCATATGAAAAAAGATGAAGAGATACTGCAAAAAATACTACTCCATGATTAATCCTCAGTCACCAAGCTGACCCCCTGAGCTTTACATTGAAATTCTGACCTACATTACTCACAACTGAGTCCAAATAGGACACAAATTTTAACCAAACTGAGTGTCTGATGATGACCATCAATATTAACATTTTTATATAACATGTTGCAGGTAGCCATCATGCCATTTAAGAGTATTTAAAAGTACTACAGCATTAACCTGGAGTAACCGTGCATTAAAAAAATCTAAATGTTGATGATGACTATTTGAAATGCTTTAATGACTCAACTGACTTTGTTTTATTACAGGAGACAATTAGTCAGAATACAGCTGGAACTTCTGCACTAAGTATAGTCTTAAGGATTGTTTGGACAGAGGTTTAACAAGCCACAGAAAGAATGTACAACATGGCACACAGCAGTAAACATAAGGCAGTCAACTTCTTTGACAGCAAAAAGAGCGTCACAGAACAGATCATCAAGCTTACAGAGCAAAGTTATGCAACAGCTTGTCAAAATGTTCACTATTCTCTAAAGGCGATGCTTCTGAAGATAATGTAATAATATGGACTGAATCTGATATTCTCATGCTTAGATATGACATCTACTGTTTGCCAGTTTAAAAATGTAAATTTACTGTAGCATTATTTTAAAGTGTTAAACCTGTTTGAACCCATCAAGGTGAACACTTGAGGCGACTTTTGTTGTGATTTGGCACTATATAAATAAAATTGAATTGAATTGAATTGAATTGAATTGAACTATTTGAAAAAGTAACTAAATAGCAGGTTATTGAGCAGCAAATTTAATACATTGTGTTATCCATGACAACAAAACAGTAACCTGAGTACTTTAATGACTTACCTTGTTAAGCGTTACCCCGTAAATGAAATTAATGAACAGTTGCAGAACTCTATAAACAGCTGGTGGGACCAACAGTCCATACTGGTAATGTCCATTTCCTCTGAAGAGGAAAACAATGAGTGTGATGAGTCATTCAAAGAGCACCTGTCTATCCACAAGACATTGAAAAGAATCTGTAGAAAATGGGATATGTTGATGTCATTTTTCCATTTGAGAGATTAACAGTGTCAAGAAGTACACCATTACTTTGATGTTTTCAGCTCTTGTGCAAAAAAAGCTCATGTGCATTATTAAATAACAGTAACAACACAGTCCCAGAGAAAACTCCAATGAACCCAGAAGCTCCTGTGAACAATCACTTGGTGACAGCGCGGAAGAAAAACTCCTTTTCCACAGAAAGATTTCTGACACAACCAGACTGAGGTAACGGCAACAAGAAGTAACAGAAGACAGAAAAACCGAAAAATAAATGATTGCAAAATTCATCCATTTCCTTCTTTTTATTCATTTTGGGGTTGCAGGAGGGTCCCACGGCGTTATACTGAATGCTGTTTGTCATTTAGCCCACTCTATTTATATTCATGTTCAACAAAATACATCTCTCTAGGAACTGCAATATAAACTGCAGCCTCTAAAATGATAAATTAGATCAACACTTCCTTGAGACATTCATAACTAAAACAGAACACTGGTTTTAGCCAGATGTGCCCAATAAAAATGTCCAACGCCAATAATAAAATGATGCTCTTTAATATTAAAATGATTCTATTCATTCACTGTTGTGGCTGTTGGATGATATTCTCACATCTATGTATGTTAAAGGTATTTGAAGGTCCTGTAATAACGGCTGTATAGGTTCTCAGGCCTCCAGATCAGGAAAGTCGAGAGCTTGAGACAATACACAGCGATTTCCTTGTAACCGTGTACAACAATTCAAAAGAGTGATACTGATTCTGAAATCAGGTCCAAAAATACTTGAATAACTCATTAACATTTGTATGCTTGCCTGTCATCCTCTCATATGAAAATGCTACTCAGTAATAAATCCTCAGTCAGTGAGCCTGTACCCTGGGGATGATGCACCCTGCATATATAGACTTACATAGACTGACAGAGGAGTCCCACTATGACAGCAGTATAAACTCAGCAATCTGCAATGTTGCTGAATACCTCCCCATTATCCTAGCTCCATTTCTGGGAAATGCTCCTTCTTCACAATGAAAAACTCCACTGTCTTCACCAACAGCATCTGCAAACTTAGACTGGGTCCAAGTAAAACCATCAGTGCGTTTTGATGGCATTTGTCACTTTGTTGTGTGGCAGGCAGGTTGTGGACCCAAATGCAGAATTCATGACAGTGGAGTGGAACATGAAGCAAGTCTTTATTGTTGACTATTCAAAATAAAGGGCACGACTAATTCAGGAGGTAAACTCTAACAAGGGAAAAGGTACATCAAAGAAAACAGAAACTAAAGTACCAGTGACTACAGAAAAGAGTGAAACACACAGCATGGACACAACAAAGGGCAAAGGGGAGAGTCGGACAGAGAAGACAGCTGAAAATCTCAGCGGGAATAAATCAGGGATAATGAGACAAAGGAAATTAAACTCAGTACAAGGCACACAAGATAAGAGACTATCAAAATAAAACAGGAAGTAACTACCATGGAGAGAAGAGTTAACAGGAGACTCAGGGAACACACGGATAAAGTGAAACTCAAGGAATCAACAACTAAAAAAGACAAAATGCAAAAGTACAAGAACTAAAACTGACCTTGAAGACATATTAAGAAAAGGCCCAGAAGCTCTAAAGTTATCTTCAAGATTTTTGGAGAAACTCCAAGAACAAGCATAATATCCCACTGTACTTCAGACCCAGTGATACCCTCAGAAAAATATGGTTTATCCGAAGGATAAAACACCCTAATACAAGCTTAACAATACAGAATATGCTGTGCAGGTCAGTGAGGAGGGTGATGACCCCAAACTAGGAAAAACCAAACCACACAACAAACACATGACACAACATATTGCAAGAACATTTGAACATTTGGTTTGAGAGGAGTATGGAGGGGTGCATCTAGAATTATGGCTTACACCAGCTAACACCAACTATGATGTTCAGTTGATTTCGTCTTCTGCACTGAGTCTAGAATTGAGCCTAGAATGTGCCTTACTTAGGGTCGATGTCGTTGCCAGCATTAACAGTTCTGGCACGCATTATGCATTAATTATCTTGCTGTCGTGTCCCAGTGTTTTAAATGCAGTCCCAGCCATAATGGAAATAAATAAAATGCTGTGACTTTTTTTCCTTTGTTGTGGTCAGTTTTTCCCATATTTACCCCTTGAGTTTTTTCCACATCTTTGTACATTCCCTCAGGTCCATTCTGATAGTTTCAGTAATCTCCCTGCAGGAATTTGCTGACATTTGTGAGTTCTTATACTAATGCTATGATTATTATTCCTTAAATTGAGGCGATGATTGGCATTTTCTCACTGATAAATTCAAAAACCACAGGAAAAGTAGTAGCCGGAAAGATTCCAAAGTATTGAACAGGTCAGTTACAGTAGTTGTGGGCTGTGTCAAAGCAATGTGTAGTTTAATTTCCAGGGAGGTTAAGATGTAGGTTATGAAGTAGGTTCTAGAAGGGGAGTAACGGAATACATGTACCGCCATTACGTATTTAAAATACTAAATATGAGTAACTGTATTCCGTTACAGTTACCGTTTACAAACGTGGTATTTAGAATACAGTTACTTTGTTGAAATAAATGGATTACACGGCGGTACTTCCCTGTTTCATATTGTGGCGGGTCAGGACTGTTCGGGTTTTGTTTGACAGCTACGTTCTGTTGTTCCAGGTGGCAGCGTTACGGTTGCCATGGTGATGCGCTCTCTCTCCGACTGTGTGTTTCCTGGGTGAGAGAGTGCCTTTTTGTTGTTGTTGTTGTTGTTGTTGTTGTTGTTGTTGTGCTAAGCTAATAGGCAGAATGCTACAGGCATAGCCCTAAAGAATGTAGCCTCATGGCAGTGTAGTCCGTGCTGCAGGGAGAATGGACTGCCATACCCGTTATGTGTCTGTGAGCGCGAGGAGGGAGAAAAAGGAAAAGTACAAGTTATCATCGAGCAGAAACGGGAGCTGGAAGCATGTAAATATAATAATAACCACTGCAGCCAAGAAGAGTGCCTGACGAGCCCAGTTGTAAGTAAGCTATTAAGACTCGACTGTACACCGTGTTCGTGTTTTCCTCCGAAACAATAAGTTCCGTTGGAGCAGCCTTTCAACGCCTCTCTCTGTCTCTCGCTAGCAAAGTTGACCCAGACAACAAAGTAAAGCTATTTTTCAGCTACGAGCCCGACACAGAACCCGTATTAGTCAGAGGTCCCTTTACTACGGTTCGGAGCCGCGGACCTTCAGTAATAGTAATAAATCACACAGCAATAGTACATTCATGTAGTTGTAAACAGCATGATAATATATTAAGTAATCCAAAGTATTCAGAATACGTTACTCTCATTGAGTAACGTAACGGAATACGTTACAGAATACATTTTGGGGCATGTATTCTGTATTCTGTAATGGAATACATTTTAAAAGTAACCTTCCCAACACTGGTTACGACCTACATCACAGATTTCCCACTGAAGCATAAATTTCCAGTTTTACAAGGGTTTTAAACCCGACTCACACCCCTGCCTCAGGTAACCGCAATAGCTCAAATGATGGTGGGGTGAGGCAATGTCTTCCAGAGATGCAAATGAGCCACACATTTCCTCACACCATTTGTGTCCCATTAATTTAACTACCACCAGGGGTTAAATACATGAGACTCTCCATCATCCTCCAACAATCTCCATTGTTTTAGAACTGAAGAAGCCTTTTTTTTAACCACCCAAGAAAAGAAAATCAAATACCAAATCCAAGCAGAATACATTTAAATATAATGTTACATCATTATGTTATGATACCATGAAGTCATGGTAAAAGAGAAGAATTTGACTTTGATAGAGAAAATCAGAGTGCTACCATTTTGTCCCTGATCTCTGCACATGAGCTCCATTTTTAAAAAAAAAAAAATTGGTACTGATTTATATTTATGTGATTTTGAAAAGGTTCTGACAGCGTGCCAAAAACACAAGACGGGGCTGTACTTCAGAGGGCAGAAAAAGAGATTCTCCATTACCGTTGAAAACTACATTTCTTTTTGCTTGTAAATAATTTAATGTGAGATAAGCTTCTGGGTTTGAAGCTTGCCTCTGCCAGGTCTCGCGCTCCCCTTGGCCCACTGAAAGACTCGGCTTGGCCCAGTGCAGTATGACACATTTCCCATCCCATTAAAATGCTCGCTGAGATTTTAAAGCTAGATAAAAACAGCAAAAATCAATCTTCAGATGATTAACTACTAACCATTTTCAGCTGCAGTGAACCAAGTAATGTGCACATTTTTTTTTTAAATTACATGCAAATGTCGATTCATACTGTTTAAGCACCGTGTGAACATTTACCCTCGTTAAAGGATGAATCAACAGAACGACGGCTGTTGGCTGGTGGGATCAAATGCAAGGCAAAGAAGGGGTTAACAGGGCAGAGTGCAGCTGTTATGCGGCTGTGACCTACTAATGATGTTAGTCAGTGGAAATGACTGTCCATGTTAAAGCAACATTCATCACTGCTGCTTTAAATGATAACTGTCAAACATGTTCAATCTTTTTTTCCCCTCGTTCCATCCCAAATGCTGCATCTCTATTAAGACTGCATAATTCTCCAGGGATTGCTTTTTCTAATCATTCCCATTACCAACACCCGCACATATTTGTCATGCAGGCTGCAGCATAAGCCCAATGTTTAGGCATTACGCTGCTAGCTCTAGCATGCATTAGGATAACTGGTATTCCGTAAATATTAGTCTCGCAACACATTTTCAGCTTGAGTGACTCTGTTCATATTAAGAGGTGACAAACAGATGGGATGTGCGAGCTGCAGAAACAGACAGGCTTAAGGCTGTCAAATCAAGTCTGGGAGAAGTTGTAATGCTGCAGCCTACTCTAAACGATCCCTTAATCAAATAGGAGTGATGCAGCTCCATCTTTTCTGCTTAGAGCACCGGAGGAGAAGCCACACTGTTCAATAATCTCCTTATTATCAACAATAAACAAACTGTGTTAAATAATTTAAATTGAATTTCTCTCAACCCGCAATTCAAAATTGCCAAAGTAAGTGTATCAGCATGAAAATGACTTCTGATAGTTCCATTCTTAAGGATGTGCAATTTTATAACTATGACAACTCGAGTTCCAAGTGATGACAATAATACAAGTAGTAATGATAATAATAATGGCTGTATTTATTTTTTTAAACAAGGAGCTGGGGAAATTAAGCACAGCTGCAAATTGTGAAGTACCACAGGGTTTATTTATTTTTATTATTTTATTTTTTTGAGGCACAAAAGAAGACAAAACAACTCCAAATACAAAGAAAAGGCAATGAAAAAAACCCAATAATGAAAGTAGTAAAAGCACAACCAACACATGGATGTGACAAGATGATTAAACTGTAATGCGACAACAAAGCAGCCATTAGATAGAAAGGCAAATGTAGAAAAACTCAGTGCTTCTCAACTTTAACCTGGAAAAGAATTAAACCGGCAGACCAGCTTTTTTCAGAATGAAAACATTGATTGGTTGGTTGGTTGATTGATTGAAAGTTGTTACAAGATAAAAATTTATTCTCACCAGTCTCAAAATGAAACAATGTGAGTTTAACAACAACAAAAATCTTTCTGACTGTTGAATGATGGACCTTCTCAGATTAATGGGCAATAACAATCCTCTTTTTTCCACCATCATTACTCATGCCTTCCCTTCTTGGCATTGGTAACACACACCTGGATCCCCCCGAACAACTGCTAAAACCTCTTCTTTTATAGACTTGCTGATGATCACTTAATCAGCTGTATTATATATAATACATCTATGAGAAACATACACACAATCATATATATTATATCTTATACAGACTACCAAAAATCCAGCTAAGATTGTCTATTCCACAAAGCTGTAGCACACAAAGAATGCTCAATTCATTATTTTTGCTTCCCCTGCTGTGACACATCACAGTATCTAAGGGTAAATAGGTAAATAGCTGCGCTTCCATCCTCCTTCACCCATTTATAAACAGAAACACAGTAGCTTGCTCAGTAAACTGAGATCTCACAGATTTGCATCATCATTTCAATTGTAAAAAAAAACTATAATTATAAGTAGACCAACTGTTAAACTGTGGTCCTCTGCACTCAAGCCTTGCAGATTTTAATTGGAAACCTCTAATCAGCAACTATTGTGCACCTGGGACCCCAGGTGAATGCAGTTAAGTAGATGATAGGATATAAAAGCCTGCGCTGTGAGTCATGTTGAAAGAAGTATAACCAACTTACAAAAATGCAACTAACGTCTGCTGAGGTTTGTTTTTGCACCCTTTCAGGTTTAGAAATAATTATTTAGCACGTGGGTCTTCCAGAAAATTAGACATATGCATTCCTCTGAATCTAACTTGTAATTGGATGTAAGACTAGAATTGGCTTTGTGACAGTTAAAAAAAAAAATCACCACCTGAGCTTCAGTACTGTGAGAGATATTCCCTTTGCAATTGCTTCAGTTTTTCAAATTATTAGAATTTTTCATGCCAAATTTGAGGTAATTACCGTTCGAGGTGCATAAATGCTGTATATCTCTCAGTCTGCTGCACTCACACACACATACATCATCGGGCTGGCAACATGTTACTGACCACTGTTACTGATACCCTCCACAAGAAGGGCAAGCCACAGAAGGTTATTGCTGAAAAGGCTAGCTGTTCACAGAGTGCAGTAATGAAGAATATTACGGACAGTTGACTGGAAGGATAATGTGTGGGAGGAAAGGATGCACATGCAACAGGGACGACGGCAGGCTTGACAGGAATTGAAAAGCCAATTCAAGAAGGGAGACATTTACAACGGAGAGCTTTACGGGGACCCGACGGTGTCAGTAATGCGACAGTCG
Source organism: Neolamprologus multifasciatus (assembly GCF_963576455.1). Lineage (NCBI taxonomy): Eukaryota > Metazoa > Chordata > Actinopteri > Cichliformes > Cichlidae > Neolamprologus > Neolamprologus multifasciatus. The sequence goes on along the minus strand of NC_140443.1, from coordinate 31,650,717 downwards.
GAGATCGTTAGCTGAACACATGCTTGTGTGGTGATGTGGATGCACTAATAACTCAGGAAGCCACGATGAGACAAAAGTGCCTGGGCTAAGGAGAAAAAGAACTGGACTGCATGGACTGTTTAGTGAGGATGATTTGAGGTACTTTGTATTAGTCCACTGTGTTTTATCAAGTCCAAAGTCAACGCAGCCATCCTGCAGAAGATTTCAGAGCACTTCATGCATCAGTCTGCTGACAAGAACTAGTTGTCGTTTTCAACATGCCTACTATCAAATGGTTTGCTGACCCTTCTAAACAAATTTGGAAATCAGAAGACAAACAGAAAGCCACTATCAAAGCAATTAAAATTAAACCCAAAAAAGAGTTGAAATATTTCACTTGCAATGAGTACAGAAAGGTTGAATTAAATTATATTAAACTGCACTCGTTCTGGTTTATTCAAGTAATAAAGTTTGTAATAAACATTACAATGAGCTGTTCAAAGTGCAACGGACGATCATAGTCAGATTAAATATTATATTATAATTTTGGTCATTTTCAGAAAATCTTTAAAAAAATTTAGTGTTACCTGTACACTGCTTGTAGATACCTCAGTCATGGCTTGTGACATGCTGCTGCTTAAAGATTCGTGCCAGACTTTTGTGCTGCCTCTGGGCGCACAAAGACGTGCCAAAACAAAGAAACTGAGAAAATTAAGATGAGAAGGTTCTAAATATGCAGAATTTTATACAATGCATCAAAAGATCCCTTTTTAGCTATAGACAGCACCATGCTGAGTTAATGTCATTATCAGAAATACAATGTATAGTGTGGTTATTAAAGTAATATTCTAAAATGTAAATATCAGTGATACATACCTGACATTTTACATGGACCAAACAGGAAACTTGATACATATGCATCAGGAAGTCCAGACTTCCTTACCAATATGCTAGGTTCTTTGCCACATAGCTGTAGCCAATGTGGCATGGCATGTATACTCAAGTGAAGAAAGTTTTTCACTGGACTGGAAAAACTAGTAAATCCTTCATCTTGATGGATGCTCAACAATCCAAGTAAGGAAATCCCAGGAAGTTGATTCTGTTCATCTGGACACAAAGTTTTCTTTGGGAGAAATGTTTCTCAGCAGATTTCTCCAACCTTTCGACAAAACTTGGTCCGTCCCAAGGATCTGGTACCCAGGACAAGACAGCAATACACTGTACACAGTTAAGATTCAGAGGATTGCACTGAATCATACGTTGGGGATGTATGTACCAAACAGCCTGAATAAGTGGATGGCACAACACAAAAGAGCTTCCTCATCAGGCCAGGACTCTGTCAGCTATTTACACCTAGAGGCTAATGGACACTTTTTCCATTCAGGATGTGCAAATTCTGGACAGTAAGGAATGCTAATTGGAGTTTGGAGTCAAGGAGGTCAACTGACCATCACTGAAAAGAGGAGAGGGCCTAAGAGTACACCTTTAACCATCTTACAGTGCTCTGATTGCAGCCATTCCCAAACTCTGAGTGAAGAGTACTCATGGCCGTTGACTAATGATCATCACAATTTGCAACTTAACAACCATGACACCGAGGTCATGATTCATTGTTACGTAGTGGTACTGTTAACAAGGTTGGGGAAACCTGCAGTCAAATGACACTGAAGAAGCCACTTGGATGAGTGATGAAACATTTCTCCCACTGTGGCACCAGTGGTACTGGTATTGATTTAACTGGATTAAAATTAGAGTAAAACACCAATTAGATTAAGTCTCCCTGAATAAAGTACAATGAAAACATATAAGTTCAAGATTCTAAATGTTTTGTATGTGAACAAATCCGTGGTGAAGTGTTATAATGGGCGTTTACAAGTAAAAGCCCCTAATTAGCCTTGTAAGGAACAAGCTAGGAGTACAAGAATGAATGAAGTGCTGAATGAACACAATGTAACCCAAGGTGTTACACTTCTATTTACCAATATAGCCACTTGCTGAAAAATGTAAAACACATTTAGGGCTTGCATTCTTTAAAACAGGCACCAAGGTCCAATTATGTGAGTTAAATGACAGAATTCTCCTAATTTTCTAACTACCTCCAGCCTGCCTTCTTCTTAGTCAACTGAAATTCACTAGCAGATGTCTGATAGATAAATATATAAATGAAAGGGAGGTGTGAAGGCCGTGCTTTGGTTCTATCATCGCAGATGTATCCTCATTCATGCACGGGGATCTATTTTGGCAGCACGGATGCAGAGCTCGCAGGGCTTTGGAAGCAGGAGTTCTAGAGTCTGATGAGAGACTATAGAGAGAAACGGAGCAAAGGAGGGCTCTTATCGCTGGGCTGGCAATTAATCCTTGTGTGCTGCACTCCCACATATACAGTACACTGCTCCTGTGTTTCACCCTCTAATTTACAGGCTGAGAGACAGCAGGTGTTCAGGACAAAGTAAACAGAGGGGAAGTTGGTGGGAGGGTTCATTCGACCTGCTCCAGCCTGCTATTATGTGGCTCCCTGCTGGACTGAAAACAAGGAGCCACCTCTCTTGGTATGCAAAACCTGTTTAGCCTTTCCCGTCTAAGTACTAAGCCGGGGCCCAAGGTCACACTTCCAGGGTAGGCTTCGCAAATGTTGTTCTACCCCTGAGGCATCAGCAAGCAAGAAAATTAGAAGACACTTTGTGTTTTTCACTGAGTTCCTGTGGGAGAGATGGGTGACTGCCATGCTGATCTTATCTTGATCTGCTCGGCCAAAATCACTCCATTACTTCAAACAATAGCTCGCCCTCTCCCCAAGTTATGGTGCAGCACCTTGTTTTCTAATTAAAACTCTAAGTGTCAGCTGGGCTTAGTAGTTTTTCTTTTTAATTTAATAAAGAATAAATAAGAGTGTGCTGAAAACAAACACGACGAACAATTAATATTTTAGTCATCTTTTAGCATTTCTGTTCATTACGAGCAAAGAAAAGCATAAATGATGTTACAGTACGTTACAAGACTTTAACTTGGTGAATAATTTGCAGTTTCATGGTCTAATTAAACTCTAATGAAACCCATGTTTTGCCACCGGTTTTATGCATTTGTTGTTTTGCATGTGTTATGTGTCTGGAGTGTGTGTGGAGATCTGTAACACAATAATCATTTTCACATTTAAATAAGTCACTACTATTAATGAGGTTGTTACAAAGATTATATATTACATGTCCAAATCTTTCGACGTAACTAAAAGCAATCAACTAAAAAACTTTCCTATATTCATGACAAGAAGAGAGCGCCGAGGTTTAAAGAGCATATTTCAAACCCCTAAATTACAGCAGTTCCATTGTAAGCTGTGCTAGAACAGGCCATTAGAGTTGCGGCATCAGCTGCAGAAGCTGTATATTTAGCATACTGTCAGATATCATCCCATTGGACTCCTTACAGCTCCTTGCAATGGCCTTTAGCACTGTTTGAACTTTCTCTTCATATGCATATTCTACATCATTGCATGTTCTTGTTTCTTTAGACTCATTCTGGCTGACATTTCTACAAGAGTCACTCTAATGCCCAGTATTTTTAGCATGTTGTTCCCAGAAAAACTCAATAGTTGGCACTTTATTTCCATGCTGCAGTTACAGTGTTTCTACTCAAAGACTTTGCTCTAATCAGTCCTTTAACTTTGTCATTTGGATGACAATGTTGGCATGCTAGTGAAATGTCAGACTGACCCACATTATTGGATCACTTGTGTTTAATTACTACTAGAATCTGATTCATCTGACTTGTTTTCTTTTAAATGATAAATGTATAATAACCAAGCCTTTGCTCAAAAGTCCAGGTAAGCCATCCATGCATTAGGACTGATTGGCCGGCAGATGTCCAGAAAATGACATAAAACCTTCGTTTGACACAAAGCTTTGGTTGTAAGCGCAATCTCAAAGGATTTTCATTACTGTAGTGATTTGGATAGTGATATTGTTTTTGTTTTGGGTGGGTTTTTTGCCTTTTTGTCAGTAGCTGTTGAATAGTATACCATTAACTCTTACACATATGCATGTTCACCAGTATTTTATGTCCCCTTACTTGTCACAGTTTTCACTCATCTAGTAAAATAAGATCTACAACAGCAGTCCCAAACCTTTTTTGCACCACGGACCAGTTTATGTCCGACAATATTTTCATAGACCGGCCTTTAAGGTGTTAAAATACAACAAAATAAAATCAGTATCGGTACCAAAAAAAGAAGATTTATTCATAACACACAGGAAAAGACCCAGGGAAACCGAGTTAACAACGATAAAAACCCTGAAAACCATAAATTAACCAAAAACCCGAGCCTCAACTTTACCAAATGGCCCGGGGGTTGGAGACCGCTGATCTACAAGATGGGTTAGTAAGCTTTTTAAGCTAAACTGTGTTCATTTTTCCGGGTTAGATTTTGCCCATTACTGTGAAGCAGAACCAAAAAAAGCTAACGAAACACATATGCCTCTGCTGTATTCATTGTTTTTATATTCAGTTAGAAACTATTAGCAGGCTAATTATTTGCCAATACATGCTAATGTTAGCATGCTAATACGATTGTTCGCCAACATATCTTGCTGCGTAGCAATGTGTTATCATAAGTATACGCATGTTAGCATGTAAATATACCTCACCATGCCTGTGAACATTTGGGTCCCAAAGTAGAAATCATTTCAAGTACTAGTGCTGTCTGCCATGGACTGCCTGAAGAGGCTGGCCTGGGCGTGGCTCAGTACTCAGGACTATTACTGTAGTCTTTACCTTACAATTTAAAGTGCCTTGACATTGTTGTGATTTGGTGCTAAATAACTAAAATTAAATTGAACTGAATTAAATTGAGCACGCATGTAGTGTGACAGCCAGTAATGCCCACGCATGTCACTACAACATTTCCTCAATTATGGTGGCCTCTGTGGGCTTTGCTGTGTTAATAACAGATCTACATGGCATCAAGAAATCCTAATAAGGCTGCAGAATGCAGAAAATCATGAACCTCATTGTGCTTGTACATGTTTTTGTGCAGCACATCTGTAAAAGGGAGTGAGATAGAGCATAAGAAAGGAGTGGAGATGCTGAGACAAACTGATGTGTATCGTTAAGTGCAGGCCAGCAGGGGCATAGGGAGGGGGGGAGGATAATCACGCTCGGACACAGTACGAGGCAGCCTTGCCTGGTGTGAGTACACCCTTAGTCTGTTGTAATCTTGCAAAGGCACGCATGTGTTCTTGTACACCGATGGGAATGTCCTGTTGTCCTCAGATTAAAATGTGTGGATCGTATAAGCCAAACATCTCTTATTTTATTTCTGCTTTATGTTTGACCAGACATGTCAAATCAGATTACACCGCATCAAGAGTGCTTCCCAGACCAGCAGCTCTTCTTGTCCAGTCAACAGTGGCATCATTGTCATTTCTAGCCCTTGCTGTTGAGGCAATTCAGTGTCCAAAAGGATCTTCTGTAAGCCATGGAAATAACAACGGCTAAATAGGAGCATGGGGTTGAACATGGCTACAGGGGCAACAGGCCATAGTAGTATAGAAAATACAGGGGTAGCAGAGAGCTGTGTATGTCGTTAGCAGTATATGGATAAGTTAATAAACGCTTGAGTGCGGCTGTCAAAAATGATGTGATGTGGCATTCAACCGTTTGTGAAATATGGAGGAAAAAATGTGATGTGATAACCAAAGACAGTGCTATCTGTTCTGTGGCACTGAGCAGGAAGAAAAATCTGATCTTAAAGTGCGGATTTGTCAGGAATAATGGCTTTCACGGGGATCTCAGATAAAGCATCTCATTTTGTACATGTCATATGGTGTGATCAGTGGAGACTTCTGGATGGTATTTCCAACCAGAGATGCCTTTGAGATATGAAAGCCTGCCAAAACTCTGCTCTCAAGGATCGGCGTACCTCCTCTTACGCAAACATTTGCATTCGCCACACATCTGTTATTGTATCAATTCACCCTCGTGCAAAGTGCACTTCTCAGGAAAAAAAAAGAGGAAGATCTTCTGGCTCAAGGTTAAAAAAAAATAAATCCTGCTCTGACCTCAGTCCATTTAAAATAAAGATTTACTCGACCATCAATTTATCTAGTGTGCTGTATACTTAGAGTGCCTGGGATTTTATCAATTATCATCTCATAAGTGCTCATACAAACATGCCTCACCAGTATAGATCGGAGCATTAGGGATATGAAAATTCATGTTTAATGATCTTCATTCTTTCTAGGGCTGTGCTGTAATCTTAAAATTCTGTGCTATGCAAATCGTGGAAAAAAACAACACTTTTCAAGGTCATTTAAATGCTATGTTTGGTTAATGCGTGTTGTATGACAGCAGAATATTAAGCATAAATTTGCTCTCGCAGGAGGTGGCTTTTTTAAGACCAGAGGATGACATGTTGTAAAAATGACAGGGTTGCTATGAACCAGCATGACCTTAAAATCTAGCGAAAAAAGAAAGGAAGAAGGGGAAAGAAGCTATAGTTTTGGTGTCCAGAGTCTCGGCACTTGTCTCTCTGTCTGTGAGTTAATTGGATGTCGAGGCCTTTGGACGAAAGATTTATGTTCTTTCAGGCTAATGCTTCATCTGGAGCACGACTCTGGATCTAAAAATGTGCCGCCCGTACACTGACATGGCCTCGCCTCGTGTGTCACCACCTCCAGTCTCATCATGCTAAGCAGCTCTGCCTCCCCCCCAGCACCGCGAGCCACAAACATGCGCTCAGGTCCATCCCCACAGAGCAGACCTAAAGTACTTTCCGGGCTCTTTTTTTTCCCCACTGAGATGCATTTAAATCAGGTGTGTGACAGTTATGCGTATATGCATGCTATGAATATAAACGCAGAGAGTGAGGCTGCTGAGGAGTGGATGAAAAAGAAACGAGCCATAGATAGAATGAGATGCAACGGAGAAGGGCGGGCTTTAGAAATGCTGCCGGAGCTGTAGCATCTGAGAAATGCTCGTAGCTCAACAGAGGCTGATAAATATAAATTGATTGGAAGTGAACTCCCACAGTGCAATGTGCCACAGTGTTTATAGGCAGGTGGAGATGCAGAGTAAAGTGCTGTGGGCTTTAGAGAAAAGAGGTTCTCCACACAGTAACAGAGAAACTCAAGAGAGGAACCGTTCAGCAGTGCTTTGGATTGCCTCCTTATAGAACAATAAAAAAAAATCAAAGTGGCAATGGCCTGTCACTTTCAACAGAACCACAAGTATCTGAAATAGTAAACAGCTTGCAGTGGTAGGGAAGGCCAGCTCTTTGACAGTGCACTGTAAAATGTTCACCGCAAAGTTCACTGAAAATGTTGACCGATAATGAAATGTTATACTTTCATAATATAACGGTAATGGGTTTTAATCAAGGGGAGTCTCGGAAGCGGGAATCATGCTGGACGCGGGACAAAAGCCCCAGATCGCTTGTTTTAATGGCAGAAGCAGGGGTCATACACAGGTAGGCAGTCACAAAGCACATAATCTCCAAAATAGGAAATCCAATCAATCCACAGAACAGGCAAAAGCAGTGCTCGTACACAATGACCGTAGTCACGGATCATACTTTAGAGACAAAATAGCACAAGAACAAAATGCTGGGTGGGTAATTAGCTGATTGGACGCAGGTCTGGCAGAAAAGCAGACGAAAAACTAACAGAAATGAGAAGCAGTATACAAATAATAAAAGAAATATAAAAGAAATAATTAAACTCTCGCTGTCAAACAATGGGTTTTTGTGTAGTTTTGCAATCATGCCACTTGATCCATGTCGGTCTGTATGTGCAGCCTATTTTAGCCTGCTAGTAGCACATCTGAAGCTTGAGTTATGCAGCGCTAATCTGCAAAGATGCACAAATGCATCTGCATATTAAGTGTTTATTTAACATTTAGTCTAATTCAGTGCTGTTTATATATAGCACCGGTTTACAGCAGTCCTCAAGGTGCTTCTTTATAGAAAGAAGCTTAATGATCACACGAGCAAGCACTTGGCAGTGGTGAGGAACAAAAAGTCTCTTTTACAAAACCAGTCACAGGGAGGAGCCGCAACCTGCCATAACCCATTTTGGGGTGATGGGATCTGCTTATAGGCTATGGATAAGAAGCACCGACCAGCTGCATTTGTGTATGTGCTGTGGATAGAGGTCTAAAGGTCCAAATAAATACTTAATCACTTAAAAAGACATAAGCTGTCTTCCTGGAACAGAACCTTTTATTATGTGAAAAGAAATCACTGAAGATTTTGGAAAGTTTCCTGCTTCTGAGAGAGACGATCAGTCCCTTTGCTTGGCTCAGCATAAAAAAACAACAACAACAACAACAACAAAAGGATCTGGCTTTGCTCCCAAAAATCCCACAGCTTCATGTTCATTACTCGCATTAATGTCGATACGTGGATGCCTGTCAGAGGTCAGCGCTGATTGCTTTCTCATTGCATACTGTTCATGACACAAGTAAGGTAAATGTCATTCCTTAACCTCAATTAACTCCTCGTGTAAATTGGAATTAAAATTAATCGCGACGCCCGAGAGTGTCGTAAAATGTCCAAACGCGCTATAAAGGTTCAAACTTGTTTTTAAACAGCGAGGTTTTAAAAAGCAGCCTCGTTGATGACTTATACCTGCCACGCCGCTGCTGTTTTAAATAGTTTTGTTACACTTCATTATGCCACGCAAGGAAAGAGCGCCTTGTGTCCCCCTTTATTCACTACAAAAGTATTTCCAATTAGATTTCAAATGCCATCGCAACTCTTGGCTCCCCAGGCATTATGTGAACAGAAGTCTCCCAGGGCTGCACTTATTATATCTCATTACTGACAGCACCGGTCACCTGGGACTCCAATCAGAATATCTGAACACTTAAGCAATTGGCTTCTCTGTTACAGCCTCAGTGAAATTGATTGGGTTTGGGCTCCCTAAGCACCACTTTAATGTCAAACACATAATGCACTGGCTAGACTTTAGGTAGAAAACATTCAATCTTTTCACAGCTAATAATATTTTTTTTTGTAAGTAGGATGCAAATTGAACTTCCTGATGTTTTGTATTCTTAAATGGTTTAAAAATAACTCTCAGCAACACAGCACAGCACACCAGATGGTTTCGTAATTTGGATAATCTTATCATATGTAGCTGGGATATATCTCAGTAGTGTGACCAGAGCTTAATAAAAAAGAAGAAACATGGGTTGCTGTGTTAATGATCTAAAAGGAGGAAGCTTAAAAATCCCAACTGGAGCTTAATACAAACGATTAGTTATCTGGTTAAAATTTCAAAAGACATTCAATATTCTTTTTTCTAAAGGGTGGCCAAAACATTGCTTTCTTAGGCGCTGCCATAAACGGGTAGAGTTAAAAGGAGTATAAAAGGCTGGCAGAGGGCTCAAAGGTTGGCTGCGTTATCCAAGTTGGCTGAAAACATCGAAGCTGTCCTAGTTTTGATACAGTCTGCTATCGCTGTCTCCGATTTTTCCTTCATAAGACAGAGTATGACTCCAAGCTGTGTGCTATATAAAGGTATTTTAAAGTTTGCTAGCTAAGAAACGCTCAAATTTTGCCGCTTGAAATATGCACGTTGAGGGTTTTTTCAAAATACTGCATCCACTTTGCAACATTTGATATTTTTACAGTTCAATTATGACCTCTTGTCACTTTTGTTTGAGCTGAAAATCATTCAAGGATGTTTCCTTTTCAGATTGTTTAGTTAAAGAAATTTTCAGTTTAACCTCTTCAGCATTCAAAGGGGGAAAAAACTGGAATATTCTGAAGTATGTCAAGGTTTGTTTTTTTCTTGTTGTTGTTTTTTTTTTTTACTATTTTATCCATTTTTTTCTGCCGTGTTGTGTTCTTCCAATAATGAAAGTGACATATTGCACCCTGTGAGCGTGTGTTTTCACAGTTGTGCCACTGTCAATTAGTGCAGGCAAAAAGCCAAAGGGTACTTTCACACCTAACTTCTTTGGTGTGCTTCACTGTAAATTAACTCTGGTGCTCTTGCTTGTCTCCTTTTTTATCGTGTGAAAACATGTCATTTCAGAATTCCTAAACATGAAAACATGCGGACGCTAAGTTAATTCTGGTGTGACTAATGGGTGCTGGGAAAGCAAAACAAAGCACTGAATTTCAGAAGCCATTATTTATTCATCTGAATTGTGAAATGCGAAGACAATAATCTCACAAGCAACTTGATCACGCGAGCTCAATTGGTGACCATAGCAACACTTGTGCATGGCAGCACATTGGTGTTGTGTAAATAAGTCATTAATTATTGAGTGAAATGGCAGCCACCTCGGAGTTAAAGGGGTTTGTGCAGTATTATCTGTTCCTAGGACTGCACTCTTGTGGACAGATACTTCTGATGTTGTGCCCGGAATCCTGATGTTCCTGTTACCACTGGGATGACTTCGGACTTTAACTTCCACATCTGCTTCAGCTGTCCTTCAGCCCCTGGAATTTCTTATGCTTGCTCTTTAAGATTTTGCCATCTGCTGGGATTGCCGCATCTATAACGACTGCATTTTTATGCTCTAGCCACAACTATGTCTGGTTTGTTGGCCAGCAGCTTTCTGTCTAAATGGAACTCACAGTCCTACAGGACCTTAACCCTCGTTATTCATTGTTTTCCACCAACACTTGTGCTCCTCAGTGCATGTTGTCCCAGCGTGCATCTTATACAATGCTGCTATGTGTTGGATAGTTTCTTTGCACAGTATACAACGTGGTTCCTGTAAGCTCTGGTAGACTCCTACTCTATGCTCTGATGCTTGCTCTTGGTATATTCCACACTTGATTGACTTGAACTTGTGCGATTTCCTTGGAGTTGGATTCTAGTGTTATCTGCCATAATCCCATTAAGTTCCTGATTAATGTTACTGGCACTCCAGTGCTTATGTTGGTCTGCCAGGTCTTAAAGTCCTGGTGTATTTCCTTATCAACCAGGAGCTTGTGCGCTGCTGAGCTGTGGCTCATGTGCCTGAGAGAGGAATTTCTTTGAAGAGGCATGTAATCGGGTGATGGTGTGATGGTATCGTCCTATTGTGGGTCACATTAATGATCAGGATTGTTCTGCCTTGTGTTAGCCAGTCTGGATGAGTGCCTGCTGTTAGCAGCCTTCTTATTTGTGGTTCCAGGCATCCATAGCATGTCATTACCTTCTTGCCTGATGTCTCTTTCTCTCAAATCTTCTTCCAGTATTGCTCAGTTTTAGCTCTTGGTTGGTCCTCCTTTGTATTATTGTTCCCTTGTAGTTGAGAATATACCACTGATGGGTCTTTGGAGAACAGGACATTTATTCTCCTGGCCTCTGCTTCTCTGGTATATCTCTCAGTGGCTCAAGCTGTGAGCCTTCGTTTGGCTTAACCCACAGTTCTTGACTCTCAGTTATGCACATCTTTTCATACTTCTTGTACATCCGAAACCTGTCTGTCTTGACATCCTATTAAACCTCAGCTAACACACTGGGTTTTTCTGATTTTGGCTTCCTGTCTTTTCTTCCATGGGAGGGAAAGAAGATCCTTGACTGTGCATCCTTGACTTTATGCGCATTGCTTCTAGGGTTACTGCCAGAGTGGCTCATGTGAGCTCACTGGTTCTAGTGGTACTGGTAGTGGAGATGGTGTGCACTTGTGTTCACATCTGTAAGACTCTCCTCTAATGGGACTTTGTGAGTGAGAGAAGGAGTCATGCTCTCAGCTGGATGTCTACCTTGAATCTGGTCACAGTCATCTGTCATAGCAGGTGGCTGGGCATCACAAAAAGAGCAGTGTAACTAATTTCAGTTACACTGCTCTCTTCTACCCAGATTGGTTCATTAAATCATTCGTGCTCACTGTTGTTCTGATTCTGGCTCACTAGCTTTGATAGTGTAGTAGCTGTCTTCTATTGATGTAATTGCAACGAACTACCAAGTGCTTCTTAATCAGTGTTGATGTCAGTGACTTTTCAAAATCAGTAATTGCCAAATAATGTTTTTCTAAAGTTGACTGGAACATATGACACCTTTAGGTATCGACAACAAATGGGGGTTAAAGCTACAGTTTACAGTGTTATGTGGGCCACAAAACTAAGCATCATTGTTATAATTTTTTTAAAGAATCAGACAGTACTTGTCCATTTTCCATCATTCTGTGAGTACCTGCCAAGCTGCCAAGTGCGTGAGTCTGTGAACAGAAGTGAAAATGAAGTTTGGAGGTGTGCTGCATGCCACACAGCTCTTCATCTAGCAGCTCAGGGGGATTCTAATTCTTGTTCCATTACGCCACATTTTTGAGAAACAATATTGGTAAAAACGAGACTCACATTAGCCGTGATTACTTCATAATAAAAGTCACAACATGTTCAACGAAGCGCCTTGAGGCAACTGTTGCTGTGATTTGGTGCTATATAAATAAAACTGCATTGAATTGAAAAGTTTTAGGAATGAATAAGTGGTTTAATTTGAATGTCGCAGCAGTAGGACGTGATTTATTTAGTATTAGTTCTTTTCTAGGAATTAATCAGAAGTTTATAAGACAGCACACTGCAGTACTTTCATCCCTGAGCAATAGTGTGAATCTTTTTTTTTTTACCCCAATCTGTTAAATGATCAACCTGTTTGCTTCTCTAAATACTACAAAATATTTTCTTGTCAGCAGCAAAGTGTGGCGGTAAAGCCCACAGTAAAGCTATACCTGAGCATTTTCTGACATCCAGCCCCGACTAGCTTGCAGCCTAGCACAGTGGTGGTTTGCTTAAAATAGAAAGCTCCTCTTAAAAATATAGCTACGGGGCCTTGGAGGAACTGCAGTCGCTATCTTGCTGTGCACACTTGCTCCTGAGGCATCTCTGCCTTGGGAGAACAAAACGCTTTTGGGTTTCCGTGGAGGCAACTGCCAAAAAATGTTTCATTATTTTCATCAGTTCGTCGTGGTTGCATAGCTGACAGTCAGCGTGTGGCTGCTAAACTTGTGAAGATTTCACCAGGCTATCTCTGATGTGTGTTTTATACCAAGAGGGATATTAATTTTCCCAATTTCAAATAATATCTTGCAGTCAATCCATTTTAACCTGTTTTTTCCCAGTATGGATCCATACAGTATGTCCAAGAGATACATCCTCTGTTTTTGCCGCAGTCATGTTGTGAATTTCTCCAACAAAGAAGCCTTTATTTTCTCCCCCAAAATCCAAGGTTACTGCTCTGGTATGTGACCCACATTCTAAGCACTTTACACAATAATGGCTTATGTCAGAGCTCAGAGTGTGAGATGCAGTGCTTGAAAACAAATAAATGAAATTATGCAACGAATTATTGGTAATAGCAGGACCCAGATTATGCTTTTCTAATGTTAGAGAGATTTGTTCACCCTCTCGTTGTCTCTCTGTGACTCTCATGCTGTGTTACCGCCACTAATTAGTGCAGCATGGACATTATGCAGACGCCCCTACAGGAGGTGAAGATGAGACCACTCCAGCCTTATTAAATATGTATATTTGCCTTTAATTAGTAGGTATTCGTTTGCAAGTACAACATCCCCCCTCCTGCTCTGATTTTACAGTGCACCTGCTTTCAGAGGTTGAATGGAGACCTGCTGACTGGGATGAAGCAAATAGACTGTCAACACTCCTCACAGGGACCTTCCATTAGGCTGTCTCTTTCAGTGGCGCACACCCCCGAGGCTATGAAACATTTTGCTCTCTTACTGCCGCACACTGCCTCTTCTTCTTTGTCCATCGAACGGAACAGCCACTTCACTTTCTGCAATTCTGTCTCTGTCTTTTTACTGCACCAGCTTTCCTTTCTTTCCTGAAAGACCTTATTTCCAGGCTGTCCTTATAAAACTGTCAATAAATTACAATGTATTGAAATAGCGGACGGGCCACCATCAACCGAATATGATTACAACAGTCAGAACCTGGGGACTGAAATGGTCTTATATCAGCTTCTGGGTGAGATATTCGATGCTATTTGTTCAGCGTAAACAGAGATAGGCAAAATAAATGAAAGAATGCAGGATGCTTCACGCTACATTCTCAAACCGACGGTCAAGACGCCCCCAAAAGTAAACATAAAGATAGGCTTTACTAGTAGAAAAAGCAGAATTTTACAACAAAAATCATGTTTTTTTCTTTTCCTTTTGAATTGCTGGGTAATTTTCTCCCTGCAGGCTCAAAATCATTCAAATAAATTAAGGAAAAGAAATCATTGTTTGATTGAACTAGACCCTGTAACCCTACCTCTTAAAAGGAATGTTAACAATGTACTAAATTGCTGCTAGAATTATTTTGACTGGCACTGGCACAAAAAAAATGGACCATATTATTTTCCTATATAAAGCACAAGAATTTTACATTGTATTTGTATTGTTAACATTGAGATACAGTCAGCGGTGTCTTAATTAGCTGCTTTGTGCTGCTCTGCCTTTGTGCACGTCACCTTCAACAAAATCTTTGCTCTTAAATTTGCTTTTTTATATGTTGCAACAACTTTAGGGGCATTTTCTTGATTGTGACACTGAAGAATATAAACAATGGATGACATCATATATTAGATTATCATGTAATATATGCATTGTTTTCCCAGCGTACCGCTGTTGATCAGTTGTCGATAACTGAAGCAGTTTGCTCGTTTGTAACATTCGGTGACATTTCACTAAAAGAATGCTGTGCCTCACAAAGGGCTGTAACCTACCAAAGGGTGACAGTGCTTGAATAAATCAGAGATGTAACTAAGCAACAGCTAACTTTGGAATCAGTGATATACAATACTGAGCTACAGTCATTAGCCGCATCTCACTTTTTTATATTTTTTTACTTCCAAGAAGCCAGACTTATTTTTTTGCAATGTGCCCTTAAAAAAATTGAGGAAAGTGGACAAGTGGAGGACAAAATAAGTCTCTCATCTAAGAAAACTATCTGCATTAAATGAGCACTACCTGTGGGACGTTTTGAGGTCAGAGAACATTCAAAGAAGAACTTCAAGAAGAAGCCCGAGAACTATTCCTGAAGACTTTTTAAAGAAATTATAAGAAAGCTGCCTCCAACACTACAGGCTGTGTTGAAAAATAAAGATGATTATCAAATATTGACATTCAAGCTGCTTAAAATTAAACAAACTTTGTTTTGGCTTTTATGTTTGCACATTTACAATCACACAAATCTGCCCATATTTCCCACATTCCTCACAAAATATGAAGAACTTTTACACAATCATATGTCAGCGATATAGCTGACAAGTATTTACTTTCTCATTCAAACTGTTAACCAATCAAATAACAATGCAGTTTCTATAGCT
Organism: Neolamprologus multifasciatus; assembly: GCF_963576455.1. Taxonomy (NCBI): domain Eukaryota; kingdom Metazoa; phylum Chordata; class Actinopteri; order Cichliformes; family Cichlidae; genus Neolamprologus; species Neolamprologus multifasciatus. The sequence goes on along the minus strand of NC_140443.1, from coordinate 31,635,478 downwards.
TTGCATGACTCACAGTTCAAAATTATCCTTATTTACCTTTGACTGAGCACTGGTGCTGTCTCTTAGGTCAGCTACTGTTGTGTGCCTCAGGTTATGTTCACACATGCATGCGTGTTTTTTTTCCAAATTCATTATGAAAATTTTCTGTCCACATGAAAATGCAAAAAATTGACCTCAAGCGCTGTCAAGACCATGCCAAAGCAACAGGTGGTAATATTCATGAAGAAATTTTGATTTCAATCAAAATCCCAAAAACAAACAAAAAAAAGGTAAGAAATCAGAAAGGGGCCAAATACTTGTTGCAGTTGTGGTTAATTTGGAACCAGTAATAGCTTTACCTACAGCCCAGTTTTAACACATTTCTTGTAATTAACTTTAAAAAGCATACAACTATAATTAAACTCAAACCGATGCCAAAGAACAGCCATGCACTTACCCAGCTGTCCAAACAGTTCAATTGGAGCTGTTTTTATCCTTTAACTTGCTGTTACTTGCTTATGAATCACATTTACAGCCTCTCTAAAAACAGGTATCAATAATAAAAGCACCTTCATCTTGGCTGCTGATCAATATCTATATGACCAGCGCCCAGCAAAACACTGCACTGCAATTGTTCCTGACTTCTCTCGGCTATATCTAATGGGCAGTCAGCAATGCTCACACAGCCTTTCAATCACAACAGAAACACAGCAGACAAATGTGCCCCTGAAATCTGGACAACTCAAAGCTCCAAGTAGAAATCTCTCTGCTGTGCTGCTTTAAATTTGTCCTCCTTTGACTTTCAAGCACTGTTCCTGGTTATATATCTTAAGGCACAGCCAGCTTAATCCTCTCCTCTTTGAGACAAAATCAGATAATGAGTAAATCACATAATGCGAAACACACGAGTAGAGCAGGAACGCGATTATATGACAACACAGTGCAGTAACCTTTTCTGAGAGCTCGCTAGCTACATGAAAACAGCAAAATCAGGATATTTTCTTAATTGTTAAATGTGCATCGCTGGACCTTTTTGTGCAGTTATCTCAGAAATCAAATGAATTATTGAGAGAGAGAAAAATTCAAGGTCAAGTTTTACTACACTGATCACACAAACGGATACTGCACGTCCGTGAATGACTCATTTTGATTAATTCATTCGCACCTTTTGATTAATTGGTGCCAACATTCATGCATTAGGTCTAAAAACTGACAGAGCTAAAAGCCTGCAATGAAATGTAAGACTTAAAGCAGCTCACTTAGGCTTATAACTCAACTTTTACACGTTTAGATTTTCTTCTCTTTTTTTTAGTGTTATATCCACAAATAAAATTTTAAAAATCTGGGTGGTGGAAGAAAAATCCTGAGGGAGTTTGCTTTCAGCTGCCCAAATCACAGCGCTGTTTGATGTGTGAAGTATGATGAAACTTGTGTTATCTTTTAAATCAATGCATTAATTATTACATGACTTCAGAAATAGAAAGTGATGCCAACCTCTGTGATTTTATTTATTTTAAGGCCAGAATAATTTGTACTTGAGTTAGTTTCTTTGGCTAAATTTAATCTTCACTCACCCTGAAATGCCAAGCTGGATTTATGTAAACAATCACAGTAAGAGCTTCATTTTACATCCAGAGCACCCAGACTTTAGAGAATCGAGTAAATCAAAATAATCGACTGTAACGGAACCCGTACTACGGTTTCCTTCTCTATTCCTCATTTTCTCCGTTTGTCCTCCTAACTTGTGTCATGTCAGATCTATCTTTTTCTCTCCATAGCGAGAGTTCTCAATTCAGGGCACGTCCAACAAGAGGTGGGTCGGGCTGAAACGACTCCTGAAATATCCATCACCTCAAATTACATCTTTGGTAGCGCTGATTCCCTCTTTTGGGCTAATCAAGTTATATGCCCCTGCACAACTACCAAGATGCCTGCTAATGTCTTTTAATTTGGAAAGATAATTACAACAAGGTTCCACTTGAAAATCCATACAAGCTGGCAAACTGAGCCAAAATCGAGCAATCCACTAAGGTAATTACTTCTCCCTTAGCCTTAATGTATAGATATGTCTCAAGGGGCTAATGGCACTGATCAAAATGATTTCTGCAAAAACAAATCAGTCAGGGTTGACATGACATGTGTACAGGAAATAAAATATGCATTTGGCTGCAATTGCCTATGAATACTAATGCGCTTAGCATCTCTGCTATTCGGTGCGTAGGAAATACCGAAATTTGCATTTGGTGCCTAAAGGTTCTTGAAAGCCAGCCTAGGCTGTGCCCAACATTATACACTGTGCAAACAGCCTGTGTAACACAGGCTGCTGAGAGCAGAACAGGTTGTGCGTGTTGCTATCTTAAGGTGAAAGGCACATGCGTACGCATGCTCGCTTATATGCATGCAAGGCGAGTGAGAGAAACAATAGAGGAGCAGGTTGAGGGAGTCTTAGTGGCAAGGAGAGTCTAGACATAATGAGTTTAATAACGTACAATGTTCATTAAAACATAGCTCACAGCCTCTCCGGAGGTGTCATTCCTGTCAGCTTAGTGGTGCTGAGATATGGCTGGCGCTGAGTGGAAGCAGCCCATATGGTCTGTCTGCTTGACAACACTGTGACCCACAACAGATGTGCTGTTTTACTCTCCCCTGGTGTTAGACTCAGCTTCTTTGACACACCTGTGTTTCCTCCCAAGCTGCACAATAACATCCAACAAATGAGACTTTTGGAATCCCTCTGAGTTAACTGAGGATTCTGGGCAGCCTCAAAACACATTTTGGCTTTAGTAGGAAAGCTGGTTTCCTTGTGGGCATTATTAAAATTTTGATAACCTAAAAAATAATTAACAGAAAAAAAAAGAAAATTAATTTGGTGCAGTGTTTGCATGCTGAGGTTTTTAAAATGAGGATAAAGATATGGCTTTTTTCTCTCATTATACGTTTTTGGAATTGCTGTTTTTCTAGTCAAAGAAGTTCTTAATTAACTTAACTTATATAAGTTCTCTTCAGTTCATTTAGAAGAGATTTGTTTTTAACACAAAGAACAAATTAACAATCAAGCAATCCTCCGAGAAAGCACACTGCAATGACAGGAAAGGAAAACCCTTTTTCAACAGGAAGAGACCTCTGACAGAACCAGGCTCAGAGAGGGGCAGCTCCCCACTGTGACAGGTTGGGGCGTGAGAGGAAAGAGAAAAGAAAAAGTAGGGGACAGGGAGACAGGATAGAACACACACTACATTTAATGAGATGATGCAGTGGTATATAAACACCTGGAGAGTGTAAAGAGGTGAGTTAAGAATAACAGCTAAGAGCATCACGGTGTACTGCAGGAAGACATGCAGCAATCTGAGCTTATAGCAGCATAATCAAGCAAACCAATATTACGACAAAGCGTGTTTCAGACACAGCAGTCCAGCATGTCCATTTCACGCTTTCCCTCTCACGTGAAATGTAAACACATGGAGAAGCTGCAGTTATCTGCAGTAACAGCGGATATTTTATTTCAAGCCAACGTATATGCAATTTCTGCATGCAATAATGCAACATCTGCATGCATGTCCATTTCACGTCTATTGGAATAATATTATATTATGAGGCATTTAAGATATTTATGGGCCTGATTTTTCAAGGCTTTTTTCAAGGATTTTAAATTTGAATCTGGATTTAACAGGGACCCAGTGGAGAGAAGCTAATATGGGAAAAATCTTATTTTGCTTTCTTATTCCTATTCATACTCATTCACAGCAGTTTGGATCAACTGAAGGCTTTTCAGGGAACTTGTAGAATAACCTGACAATACATTACTATAGTCTGATTTTAGGAAAATTTTACAAATAGAAGAAGCCTTCATATGTTTATTCTTTGTAATACAGTTACATGGCAAATTCTAGAATTGTATCAGTCTGTTACTTAGCAGTAGTTTGCAGCTCCTTTTTTGTGCAAAGCACTCACAGAATCCAAGGATATACCTTGTACAATGTAATTTGCATAATCACTAAACTCTCTCCACCTATCCAAAAATTGGGGGGGGGGGGGGGGGGGGGGGGGAGAGTATAGCCGTCTTTGCAACATCTTTGGCTCAGGAAGTAGAGCAGGTCACTTCCTAATTGGCAGGTTGGCGGTTTGATCCCTGGCTTCTCCAGTCTGCATCCCAAAGTATCCCAAAGATTTTAAACCCTGAGTTGCTCCCTATGCGTTTGAGTGTGAATGTTAGATAGAGAGCACCTAGACATAGAAAAAAGTGCCTGTGAGAATGACACATGTTATAGAAAGTTCTTTGAGTGGTCAAGTAGAAAAATGTCATTTAAGAACTATTTCAGTCTGTAGCTGTTTTCACCCAAGCACTGCAGGCCTCAGCTTTTTTTAGTTCGTTGGTCTTTAATCTGCTAACTCCTGACTGAAATGAGGATGTTGGGTAGTTGTCATCGTCCAAGTGTGGAAGGGAGCACTCGTGCACTTGTTAGCTATGAATCTATTGGACTGCACACACTCTCTTCAGAAAGTACTTTCATCAGCGTGCATATATCTGACGCATACATTTTTTTTTCCTTTTGGTGTGTGCAACAAGTGAGAAAGGAAAACCATAATGAGTCACTCAGATACACCTTGTACCATATACACTTCCTCTTGACGAAGGCGGTCGCACTTTTCTCCTCTCCTCCTCCTCTCCCTTAGTTTCCCTGCTTAGCCTCATGTCCTTTTCTAGTCTTGTGTTTTTTGTATTACTTTTCCCTGGAACACTCTCTCACAGTCTGTTCTCTAAAACCTAAAAGAGGAATTATGGATTTGATCAACTGGTCCCTGAATGCAACTGACACCCTTTACTCAACGAGAAGTCGGGGCTCGGGTGATCCTGAGTGCTGAAGATATCGACCTATTCGGAACCATGATAACAGGGTTCTTGCTGATCGGAGCTGGCTTGGCCCTGACTTATCGAAGAATCAAGAAAGCGGAACCGGCTGTTCAAACCCCCACAAGGCTGCCCACTGGGATTGAAACGATGGAATGAGGCGTGACTTCTCAGAATGGGCTTATTAAGTACAGCGTGGATACGATCTTGGAGAAGCTTATGGCTGCCGTGAATACTCAGAATAAGACCTCTGAGTGCAAACTGGATTACATCTTGGAGGGGCTCGCTCGGAATAACACCTCTGAGCGCAAATTGGATCAAATCTTGGAGAAGCTCACTGTGGTCGTGAGTTCTCAGAATCGGCTCTTTGAGCACAAGAATGACATCATCACGGAGCGTAAGTTTGATAACATCATGGAGAACCTCACGGCTCTCCAACGGGAGATTGAGAGACCAGTGTTGGACTATTAGAACAGCTTTGAAATTCTCATGAGTTGTTCACACTAAAGTAAAAACCACCATCACTACATGCAGCCCTTCGGCGCCAGCTGCGGTCTCAAGGCTGGAGCTGAACAAAAACACCCTGATAACGACTGTGTTTAGACTGTTCTTCCCATTCTATGCAAGGCCACCTGGGTTGGCTGGAAGACTGTTTACTTAGGCTAGCAGGGCGAAGGACACTTTCTCAGCTGAACTCTGGACACACACACAGAGACATATATAGACATGCAGATGTACACTCATCCCCCCTCCAAACGCCTTCGACGCTTATTCCCCTCTGATGCTGACGGTGGATCAAGGAGACCAGCGCTTATGCTGCAGGCCAGATGCACTGTCTACACTGGCTGTCTCTCACCCTTTACCCATCCCTGTTGCTTGTCATGTGTTTCTTTGGTGTATTAAGAGTTTTTTCATGTGCTATGTGCAGAGGTGTTTTTTTTCTGTTCTCAAACTGATCTCCCTGTTGGAGCTCAGTCTGGGGGGAGTTATTTTTTTCTCCTTATCTTTCCTCATGTTGTGCATTTTCCATTGTTATACCTCTCTGACCTGTCTTCCCCATGTGATGTTTGTGTCATGTATGTATGGTCAGAAGGGTAAGATGTGATAGGCAAAGGTCGGCAGCCTTAACCCAATTTCCTTCGGGGTCAACCTTCAGGATCAATAAAGTTTTATTGAATTGAATTGAATATAGATGGGGGCATTGCTATCCTAAAATAGACCTTTTCTATCAAGATAGAACATTTTCTATCACAAATTTCATCATATGACAAAGATGATCACTCCAAAAAACGTTGTATTGATTTGCAGTGACCCATACCTCTACTGGGACCAGAAAAATACAGCATCACAGAGTCAATCAGTCTCCTCTTCTTTTTATTCAGACAACCTCTGTGCATGTGCATTCACATTTTTAATGTTTATTTGGAACAATATTCATGTCCTCGTATTAACCTAAAAAGAAAATTATTTTTCTTCGATCATTCCAACTCATTCTGGCCACTGAAAGGTCCACGCTTAAATGAGGACTGGAAACAGTGATGGCCAGCATACAGAGGATAATCAAAGGAATGCCACTTTCAAATGTTATACAGGCATGTTTGTTTTGCATTGATCAAAAAACACAGAGAAGATGCTTTTGCCCTTTTGATGCCAGCATGTCATTATGTTCTAATCACAAAAGATAAGAAAAAGTTTGTGGTTTTGGTCAAATAAGTTAAGCAAACATGTCCTGTCCTGTCCTTCAAGTCAGCATTGACTTCTTCAATATTTAAACATGAACTTAAAGGTACACTCATTAAAATTTCAGAGCCTTCAGTCAGTGGTGATAACTGCAAGAACATTTCAATGATACAAGCCCCAGAGTTAGGTTTGAAATAACTAGCCTATCAATCACTGAAGGTAGGAAACATGATTTGAGCTGCTACTTCTTCAAAAATACTGATGAGCAAGGTTCTGGATTTCTGTATTTGTTGCTGTCCAGCAATCATCATCTGAAACTGTTTTTCCCCTTTGTTTTTCAAGCAGCACAAAGTCTCCCCAACTTATACTTTCTTTCCCGGTAGATTGTTCACTACATCTCGGAGAACTTGCCACAGTTCTTTTGTGGATTTAAGCTCCCTGTGAGTTTTCTGCCTCTTCATGTAATCTCAGACTGACACCACAATATTCAGATGGGGACTCTGTGGGGTCCACACCATCTGTTGTATGACTCCTTGTTCTTCTTGTGGCTGAAGAGATTTCTTCATGACGCCAACTGTATATTTCGACGTGTTGTCTCGCTGCAGAGTCAGTGTGAACTCGATCAGATGCCTCCCGGATGGTGTCGTGTGATGGAAACATCTTTAATGCCTAAATCTTTTGCATAGTGCTGCGATTCATTTTTCAGGGGAGCCCAAGTGTATCACAGATTTTCCATATAATTGTATATTTGTGGATAGAGGGCCCGTTTTCAGGCATAAGCCGCCATCTGGAGGGCCCAAAGAGAAAAGGAATATTTTTTAACTGCTCCCAATCTGCAGTTGAAAGTCTGTCACTATAATCCATGGCAATCCTTACACTGGTTAAAAGACACCTGCGCTAAAAACCTGATACTGAAAGAAGGAGGGACACTGCTGGGAGCTGAATCACACTCTAGTATAATCTGCTAGCTGCTGCTTTGGCATCAGCCTTAGTTCATTCACTCCGGCTGATGCTTACGATCACATATGAGTGACAAGAAGCATTCCAAGAGTGCAACCCTCCACCATGCCAGTGTTTCCTTTTCAGGGAGTAGTGCAGTATTTTGTATATATTCATTTTGTTTTCTCTCTTCTCTTTAAACTTACTTTAAGAAAGTAGAACTGTAGTAAAAAATAAGATAAGGGTAGCATGACAGATGCTCACTTTGATTACACACTACATAGTAGTAGTTAATGGATAGTATGTACTGATTTGTAAATAACTGCATATGAATAACCTGAGCTTGTTATGAGGTCAGAGGTTAAATGTGACACGATATTTGGATGCAAACTATAATGTCATAGTTAGAATCTCCATACAATTCCTGAAATGTTACCAAAGGCAGGAGAATTGTAAGCAGAGTTTAAAAGATAAAAAACATTTTATGAAAGTTTGACCTTATATTACCTTGAAGAAGGGATCAGAGGGTCCAAAGTAATGTGATATTTAGAATCTCCGTTCTAAATATGTTGTCAATACAAACAACAGCAGCAAGCAACATAGCTTTAATAAACAGCTCTCTGTGGCATTATTTGTCTGACATTTAGATCAATCAATTAAGTGTGGAGGATTTTTTTTGTATTTTCTATATGTTGAAAATATTCACCATACTTGTAAGAATGATTGTTTCTATGTTAAAAAGCTTTGTTGTCAATTTTCCACCAATGAATTGTTAAGTTGACCTTAAAGACTCTGATGGATGTGCCAAATTTGATTGGATTGTTAAAATGACCCCACTAATACTCTGACAAAGTTCATCCAAAACCTTTTGTCATCGGGTTTACAGACAGAATGACACACACACACACACACGCACATGCAAGCGCCACCAAAAACACAATCTCCTTTATGGAGGTAATTAGGTCATCGGTATGTTTCATGAAAACATTATAAAATTGTTTTTATATAATGTGATCAGCTTCATGAAATGTGCTTTTTTTATTGATCACTAAGCAATCTACATGTCTACGTGACTTTTCACCTAATAACTTTTGTGATGATGAACTTATTTAGCTACTAACCGCTTCCTGTTTTCAGAGAACATACAGATGTAGAAAAGGGAAAAACCTGTTGCTCTGAGTGACGTTGTTAATTTTGCACACACACACACACACACACACACACACACACACACACACACACACACAGAAAAGTATAAATAAAGCACGCAGACAGTGATGAGACGCAGGTCGTGCGTCCATGACTGCCCTCGCGAGTAAAAGACAACTGCAGTGTTTGTGTTTTCTAACTCAGGTGTCTTAACTTAAGAACTACGGGGTGATTTAAAGAAATCCCCTGTCATTTAAATTGGTCCTTCAAGCTTAGCGATGGAAACAACAGACACGTTTCTGTGACTCCAATGTAAGGTCTGACTGCTGTATCCTGACGTCGTGGGAAGCCAGCACCGAAGTCTGTCGACAGCCCTCTCCAGGTAGAGGTGAAAGACCTGGGACGTTAATTCGGGTCCAGGCCGGTGAGCTATTTCTGGTCCACGACGTTGGGATCCAGCCAGACGACATGAACAACCAGCAAAAGACGACTGAGGGTGAAGAAAGAAAACAAAAGAAAAAACAAGAGAAAAAAGATAAACAACCAGAAAAAGTCAATATGATTCATACAGGGACATGTTTGCAGGTGTGTCCAGCTTGAGTCAGTGTTGAGCTCCATGTGTATTGTACATAACATGCTGTCCAAACAAAGACAGTTACAAGGAGTTGAAATCCTGTCTGCTACTATGAGAAATGTTGTGGGGGTTTTTTATATAGTATGTTGTTGCAATATGTGCACCTATACAGCTGATCCAGTCTTCCATGTCACATCCATGCTCTTTCCTACGAATGTGAAGATGAGTGGTTGATTCCCCATCGGTGTAAATACGAGGTGCATTCAAACACTTGTGGGAACTGGCCTTTATTAGGTCAGAAACAATACCTGATTTAAATTTCCTCTTCAAGGTCATCTTCTCATGCACTTCCAGGGTGCTTTCAGCAAGACTGTTTATTTTTACTTGCTCCCTGGAACTCCCCTTGCACTCGCACCTCTGCAGTTTCCCTTTAGATCTCAAGCTACAAGCAGAGAAAAAACATCCATGTCTCCTTCAAACTGACCCGACTTTTCTAGGTGGTATCATCGCTGGGTGATGACAGCCGGCTTTCTGGCAGTTTTCTGTTGAAGAGTTCACACTTTCTAGGCCCGAAGGCAGGAGCAGGACCAGGGGCGTGCTTTTCCCTTCTTTCGACATTCACGAGGTTGTGCGCCATGATTTCAGCCCCCGGGATGACACTGACAGTACAGAGTTCTACTGTAATGTCCTGAGTCACTGGGGGAGAAAATACTGCAAAAAGAACCTGAACTTTTGTGCAACTGTGCCACAATGACCCAAAGTTTTACGGGGGGAAAAAGACACAATCTTCATTTGCTACCAGCTGTACAAGCCAGATTTGCCTCTGTGCAATTTCATCCTTTTTTCCTGAAACAAAAATCAAATTGAAAAATGATCACTTTGACACAGTGAAGGGCTTCCAGGGGAGTGTTAAATAAAATAGCAGTAGCACCGGAAGCCGTCCAGGCATGCACGAGATGATGATTCTGAAGGGAAAGTATAACAAATTTAAGTCACACCACTCTTGGTAATGTCAAAAAACAAAAAAACAAAAAACAAAACACGTTTGATATGATTAAAACTTAAGGATTTTAACTACATTCAGCTTTATAATTTCCCCAGTCAGATGATGTGGGCAGCCACTGAAAATGTCCTGATGGCTTAGCCTCGGAGTAACGGTCATTACTGAGGGATATGCAGTCCAGGATTTCTTATTATTATGTACAAATGAAAATAATTTTTTAGAAAAGCTCTTTAAAAGCAAAATCATCATGAGAGGATAGCCAGTTGTTTTGAGATTGCCTTTGAGCTTTTCTTCTTTTGCTTTTCTCATGGACTGTTTATCTGCATGCAACCAAAACCAATACTTCTTGAACTGGATATTAATTACTAACAGAATTTTGGAAGCTTTGGGTACTAAATTTATTTTTCTTGTGTGTACACATGCTCAGGTTTTTTATGCAGATATCGGTTTATACAGATTACCCCCAATCGTAGCCACAGGGACAGTAAACACGCCTTCATTAGAGATTGTATTGGATACATTATCAGATGGTTTTTTTGCTTTGTTTAGTTATTTGTGACTTTTAGTCAAGTTCAGTAGAACAGTTTTCTTACTATTTTAATGAATAAATAATGACAGCTTCTGTGGAGCCAGGTATTTTTGCATAAACTGGTTGCAAATTAGTATTATATGATTGGGGGGGGGGGGGGGGGGGTTACCAGACGGTTTGTTCCAACAAAAATCTGACTTTGTCAACTGGACAAATTACGGGCGAGCGTTTTCGCTATTAAACTGTGTGTGAGTTCTGAATTATAGGGTCATCCACACACTTCTGCCAACACTATATGAAGTATGCACCTGATAAGCAGTTTGTAATTTCAGCTGGCTGGAAAGCAATTTCGTCGGAACATGCAAAGCGCTGGTGATCAGGCTCAGAATGGACCCTCCTGTGACGAATGCCACTCTGCTTAGTGGCGCCCACGCGGCATGAATACTGGGACATGTGCTACCTATGAATATTTTCCCTTTCCATCACATTGTATCACTCACTCCTTCGTGTGTGTGTGTGTGCACGTCAAGGAAAATGGGCATTATGTGAAGCATGACTCACAGCGGGGATTCTACAACTGACACCCTTCAGAGGTGTAGATTCCAGTCCTAGCCCTGAACTCTAAAACACATCTAGTTTTTATGGATATAAGTGCCTATCTTAAGTAGCAGCTGTCTGCTCTCACTAATCCTTCTGCTTGATTTAAATGTCAATACCTTCTTCCTATGTGCACAGGCATAAATCTGTATCGATGGAGTGGGCAGTCGTGACATCACGGGGCACGGGGTGAATGGGTCTCTATGAGCGCTTGCTGCTACACGCATCCCACAGATAGGCTGGTGGGGAGTTTAATGTACAGCCCCCTGGTGAAATGCCATTTGGAAGAAGTGGCACGCATATGGATTAATCATCACAAGGTTCATTCGGAGTGAACCATCCTGCATTTGCATCATCTCTGGTGGTCCCGGGAATCAAAAAGAACCTTGGAACTACAAGGCTGTGCTGACTGCCTGTCAGGCCTGCCAGCATGGTTTTTCTGTAAATGTTGGAGTCAGAAACTAGGACAGCTAATGGATGACCCACGGTGCACACAGATAGATTATTATGAGGGGAGAAGGGGAGCGCCAAGGAGGATGCCACTCTTTTGGGGTGTTGTGTTGTGAAGCAGCTAAGAGGTTTTTTTCTTTTTTTTTTGTTTGTTTTTTTGGGGGGGAGATTTATGATGTCTTGCTGGAGGCGTGCAGATAAATGATGGCTGCATTGTGTATGTGAGGCAGACTTGTTGGGTTTGCTCAAATCCAACAGAGACAGCAAAGAAAAGCAGGGGAGCTCTCACATCACCAGCAAATTCATCTCCTTGCTGAGGTTCTGCATTTGCCTCCTCCTCAAGCAGACACAGGTGGCCTGGTGTTTGAAACAGAAGTCTGAAGTGTCTGCTTGAAGTAGTGTTTTTTTCCACTGAAGTATCCTTCTCTGCACACTCAGTCTAATGTTGAACTGTTTTAAGAAGCATGCAGGACCTTGTGAGTATTATCAGTCATTATACCACATCGAAAGTAAGCAATAAATAGCAATTAGTGTGTTTTTTGAAGGGCAACCAGACTTCGAGGGTGGTTTCCAAAATCAATAACCTTGTTAACTGAGTAGCTGTGGCACACTGTTGCACCTCACTGTGTTCAGAATTAGCTATCAGTGGCATGTGTATAATCACGATGGAGGAAAATTGAAAGGGAAAAAAAATAAAATGCATTGATGCCATGACGCTGATTAACATTGTCACGCTGCGGATGAAAGCGAGGCCAATGCATGGAAAGCAAATGTAAATGAGCGCATTTTACAGAACACATTCTGTGGAGACATTTGTGTGGAGAAAAGTGCCTGCAGTCGTTACTAGTTGTAGACCTTTTCCAGTTTTGCCTGTGGGTAGCAACTTTAACTTAACTTGAAATGTCACACAAGGCAGGAGCTAAGGTGGCTCCGTGGTCTTGGGCACTTTGTAGTTACTATGTAACTACAAGGTCCTGGGCATGAATTCAGCCAAGGACCTTTATCGCGGCTGCCCTCCTTTTCATCCTGATCTCACTTTACAAGTACATAATTAAAGCAGAATCAGAGGCTGTATATAAAACACTGACATAGCCACTGGGACATCACACAGAAGATTGTGATATCAGCCTTCAGTTTAGCCTAGTGACCGTGGTATTTTGATTTCCTTGAGCAAGAAATAACATTATTTAAAGTGTGAATTGTTAAATCATCAGCTGACATTAGGGTGCATGAAGAGTATAGGTGCATTTGTCCTTTGAAAATAACACAATGCAGACACACTGAAAAAGGTTAACATATTTCACCCATAAATACAACATCTGACAACTTCCCCTGTACCCTCAATGACAAGTCTTGAGACCTCAGTATATCTCCCTAAAGATGTGATTTGGGGACTGTTTCCAGGTTTGTCCAAGAGTAGCTGCACAGGCAGAGATCTCTCGCACTTATTTCTAATACACGTCCAGTCATTTTATTCAATAACCAGGTCTAAAATCGGAAAGACACTGTGCATCTCAGAAAAGAACGTCAAGAGTTACTCCTACAAGGCTTTCAAAGGGTAAAGAGTTCATGAATGATTTAGTACCACAGTTGGTCAGATTGTTGCAAAGAATGATGAATACTCAAAACTTCTTTCAAAGTTTGAGGTTCAGTCTATTCTTTGGGTAGTTTCCACAGGTTGACCACAAAAAAAAAAAAACACAAGTTTTTTTTTCCCAAGGTCAGTTCACAACTTAGTTGCTTCCCTTCCACCCATGGGCAGATCCAGTGCAGCTCCCTGTTAAGTATATCCAAACCTCCACAAAAAATAAAAATAAAAAACCTCTAGCTCGACTTACTGGTCCATTTCCAGAATTCTCTATAAATTCTGCTCTCAGATGGGTGACCTTGACTCTCCACAGACAGAGATAAAAACAGACTGTTTCTAGAAGTGGCACGCTGATGCTCCAAGAATAGATCTGTTGCAAAGTGGACAGGATGAGTAAGTAAAGTTACGTTTTGCATGCAAGCCACGACTTATTAGTGCTACCGAGTGGTTCAACAATCTGGTGAAGAATGGTGACGAGATGTCCAGATTTAACACTGTAAGAGAGAGCAATGGAGAACAGGTGTGCTACCTGAAGCCCAGGTGGCTCCACCCGATTCTTGGTGGAAGTTGAGCAGAATTAACAGACAAACACACCCCCACACGACAGGGCACAGAGGGCATCATGACAGAGTGCCACACACAGACATACCTACAACACAGACATACTGCAGCAGGCTGTATCAGCATCCGCCTGTTATAGTGTTCATCACACACAATTAATTTTAAGCCAAGTGAGTGAGTTAGAAAAACGTGTACTGAATAGTTATTATAAAAGGGGGAATTAACTATGGAGAACAAAAGTGCTGATTAAATCTCTGAAGTTGGATGTTGACTCGCTTTTGGAGCCATCCAAGACATTTTTTTTGTACTGGCTTCATTATTCAGCCACCCAGGTTGCTGCTGGAGCAACGTGTCATGAATCACTGTCTGATGTAGGCGTGTAAGTGTTGCAGATAGATAACACAGTCAAAGGAAGAAAATTAAGGACCCATATAATTTACTTGTTGGTACAGTGGCAGAAATAATTATCTGATCTTTTGCTGAATTTGTACGTTTACTCGCTTACAAAGAAATGAACAATGTCTCATTTTTAAGGTTGTTTCATTTTAATATTTTAATGGAGAGAGACAGAATATCAACCAAAAATCCAGAAAAAACACGTTTCACATAAAAGTTATTGATTTGCATGTCACTGAGGGAAGCAAGTATTTGAGTATTTGGTGTTGAAACCCTTGTTGGAATCCACAGTATTAAAGACTGATCTAATAAGTAGTGTGTCCTTTTTGCAGCAAAGTGGAGGTCAAGTTAGTGAAGATTTTCCAGAGCAAAACAGTGTGTGATTTGGTTCCATTTAAGGGCGATCGTGGCTCAAAGAGTTGGGTGTTTGTCTTGTAACCGGAAGGTTGCCGGTTCGAGCCCCGGCTCGGACAGTCTCGGTCGTTGTGTCCTTGGGCAAGACACTTCACCTACCGCCTACTGGTGATGGCCAGAGGGGCCGATGGCACGATATGGCAGCCTCGCTTCTGTACAACTGTAGCTGCCTCCACCAGTGTATGAATGTGAGAGTGAATGAATAGTGGAATTGTAAAGTGCTTTGAGGGCCCCGAAAAGCGCTATATAAATGCAATCCATTATTATTATTCTCTCTAATACTAATCTATGTAGTACTCTTAACTAGCTGCCAGGTTAAAATGGTCATTTTTGACAACTGGTTAAGGGTATTTTGATCTTGCCACCTATCAAGTCAACAGGTCAGAAAAAATACGAGAATGAGAATGACATAGTTCTATTTAATGTAGACAACATACTCTGATAATATGCTGATTTAGTGCACTAGAGCACGCTGAGTGAACAAAAATCAAACAGTCATCGTGTTGCTTGATGTTGCGTGACCAACAGGTGCGGTCTGGGTCAGGCTAAATGCTAAAGTGCAGGTGTTACGTCTGAAAATTGCAAATTTGAGAAACCTGAAAAAGGACCACAGCGGCTGCTTTAAGTCCATTTCGTACTTAAGCGCGAGCGTGCAGTAAAGTGGAGTTCTTAGAGGAGGCCGGTGGCGTACATAAAGATGAGTACCATAATGAACTGACTGCTGTAGCTCATTTTACACAGCCGTCAACAGCTGCCACGCTGCTCACAAAATGAGCAGCTTGCTTTACGCTTTACTGTGTTTTTGTTTGTGGGCTATGGGCAATGTGTAGGTTATATTATTAGTGTGTTCTTTACACATCTCTGTGCCGCCCGCCCGTTTTATTGTGCTCTTCAGTTTAGAAGAAGTGGCTAGACGTTAATGAGACCTAGTGTGACTACACGAAGTTTCCCAACACCTGCTGTAGTGAGTTTTGTTCTTTTCTTAACTGGAGCTAGGCTACACTAAGGAAGGCTGTTTGTGAGTAACTGATAATTAGTTGTATATGCAGGCGGTGATGTACTGTCTGTGGAGCAGGAATTTATTGGCCTGGATTTTCAGTCTTAAGCAAGTAAACCATAACAATGCACGAATACTTTCTACTACTTTTTCTTTTTTTAAATTAATTTCCAGATCTCTTTTTTATGCCTTCGCAATCTTAACCAATGACCGTCTTAACTGACAGTGGCCTTACACACTTGTTAGATTCTTTGCCAAAATCCAGTTTGGCCATATGCTACTTGCCAAACAGAAGATTTAAAAATAAAATACTGCAGAAAAAATGCCAGCATTGAATGTTAAAAAAGCACTGCTTTTGAACACAATCTAGGGTTTTGTTGTATTTTCCTGTACTGATTCCTGTCACGGTTCTGGGTCAGTTTCGACCCAGTATTTTGAGTTTTGGATTGTTAGTTTATTTTTGGATAATTGTCGTGGTTTTGGGCACTATGAGGTTTATTATTATTATTATTATTATAATTCTGTTTCTGTTTATTCATGTTAAGGATTTGTTCTCGGTTGTATCTCACATTTAGTTTAGTTCAGGTTCCATGTGTCATTCTGTCTGTCTGTCTCTCAGGTCTGCGTCTTGGTGTAGTGTTCTCGTTTCCTGTTTTATTGTGAAGGTTTGCGTCTCATGTGAGTGTGTTCAGTTTTCCCTCTGTCTCGTCTTGTTGATTATTCCCAGCTGTGTCCACCACCTGTGTGTAATTCCCATGTTTCTCTGTGTGTATTTAAGTCATGTCCTCTGTCATCGTAGTTGCTGGTCCGTCTGCGTTCCCACCATGTTTCATCCGTGTGTTCCCTGCTGTCAATCTGTTTCTGCTCGCTCTCTTCATGTTCAGGTTCGTGTTCTGTACTCCGTTTGTTCCCAGTATAGTTTAGTCTTTGTTCGGTTCGCCTTTTGTCCATTTTTATTTTGTGTTTAATAAACCACCATCACACCTTTACAAGTGCCTGCGTTTGGATCCTCATTTATTTTCCACACGGCTCCTCTCACTTGCCGTGACAGATTCCTGAGTTTTTCCCAAAATCAGCTTCAATGAAAATATAAAATTCCAAGGCTGACTTGCAATTAGATGACCGTAGAAGTTTTAAACTGAATCTCCCATGTTTGCCATCCGAGGATTTAGTTCTAATCACCTTTTAAATAACTGCCCAGCTGGTTGCTTGTTCAGATGCTCTCTCATGTACCATGATCAGGTTTTATTGCTGCCCCTCGCTGTCAGTAGTTGAAAGAGCTCCTCCTGACTCTTTGCTTTATTAAGACTTTGGCTGCATTTGAAATAAAATTAATTAAGCTTGACAAAATCCTATTAACTGTCAGTACAGCAACATCCCAAAAGATAGACTATAGTAAACTACCTTACACTACAACCTTTGCTTCACTTTCATCATTTTGATGTATCTCATAATTTTCTGTCATCTTTTTAAGATTATTTTTCCAAACCCATGTTATTAAGTACTTCATGTGAGCTGTGGCTGATATAGCCTCAAAATTGTATCACAATATTTCAAGAAAATGACAATCATATTTCTGACGACATAGAAAGAAATACTGATCATTTTATCAGCGATTGCAGTTTGCAGACAGTAGCATGTAACTACTGCAAAACCCAAATGAAGACATTTCCCATCTTTCTTTTCCATTGAGCTACTGTCATTCTGTCACCACAGATTACATGATTTAGTCTATTGCCACAAGGTGCCAACAGCAGCACCACTGTGATGCAAAAGTAGTGGCACGGGATTATATACAGTGTATACACAGCATGAGTCAAATGTAAGCACAAAAGTAGCCTAGTTAGTTAAACCCTTGTAAATGTTAAGTAAAATAACACTGCCTAACACTTTAATTTAACAGTAACTGAACTACTTTAACCTTGTAAGTCTTCAGGAGCCTGAAAATTTTCCCTTCCTTGCAACCAGCTGCTTCAGTGTTTCCATCTTATAACCAGTGATTTCCTTCCACTGTTTTCTCTTCCTGTCATACAGTCAGTGTTGGGGAGTAACGGAATACATGTACCGCCGTTACGTATTTAAAATACAAAATATGAGTAACTGTATTCCATTACAGTTACCGTTTAAAAAGGTGGTATTTAGAATACAGTTACTTTGTTGAAATAAATGGATTACACGGCGGTACTTTCCTGTTTCATATTGTGGCGGGTCAGGACTGTTTGGGTTTTGTTTGACAGCTACGTTCTGTTGTTCCAGGCGGCAGCATTGCGGTTGCCATGGTTACAGGGTGACGCTCCTGCTCTGCGTGTTTCCTGGGTGAGAGAGGCCTTTTTGTTGTTGTTGTGCTAAGCTAATAGGCAGAATGCTACAGGTATAGCTCTAAAGAATGTAGCATCATGGGCAGTGTAGTCCGTGCTGCAGGGAGAATGGACTGCCATACCCGTTATGTGTCTGTGAGCGAGGGAGGGAGAAAAAGGAAAAGTACGAGCTGTCATCGAGCAAAAACGGGAGCTGGAAGCATGTAAATATAATAATAACCACTGCAGCCAAGAAGGGTGCCTGACGAGCCCAGTTGTAAGTAAGCTATTAAAACACGACTGTACACCGTGTTCGTGTTTTCGTCTGAAATAATAAGTTCTGTTGGAGCAGCCTTTCAACGCCTTTCTGTCTCTCGCTAGCAAAGTTGACCCACACAACAAAGTAGAGCTATTTTTCGGCTACGAGCCCGACACAAACCCGTATTAGCCAGAGGTCCCTTTACTACGGTTCGGAGCCGCGGACCTTCAGTAACAGTAATAAATCACAGCAATAGTACATTCATGTAGTTGTAAACAGCATGATAATATATTAAGTAATCCAAAGTATTCAGAATACGTTACTCTCATTGAGTAACGTAACGGAATACGTTACAGAATACATTTTGGGACATGTATTCTGTATTCTGTAATGGAATACATTTTAAAAGTAACCTTCCCAACACTGCATACGAAGCACAACTAACGAGTGTGCAAATGATGCCTGGTTGTTTGTGGTAAGTTTGCTGAAGTTTGAAGTTTGCTTTCCACCTTCAGGAGCCTTTTTCTTGCATATTTTGGAAAGCATTGTTCTTTGTTGGAGGCTGCTGAAGTAGCTCCCTTTTCCCAAGCTGGCACCAGGTTGATCTCGCTCTCAGACATGTTTGGGCTCTTCTCGTTGTGTGGCTAGGCAATTTAGACACGAGATGTCGCTATATCATTAATATCACAATTTGGCATTTTTATATCACACAGAAATTTAGCCCAGTATTATCAGTGATGATGTGGCAGAAGCCCACTTCTCACTAGGCAATCAACAATCAACCTAGATCACCTGTTGATGTAACATTTCAAAATATATCTGGTTTGTATGCTTTCCCCAGTTCTCTGGCTTTCTCCCAAAGACGTGAAGTTATGTGCAGAGCAGTGTAAAAGGTCAACAGGTTTATTCACATGATTAACACAAGGAGACAGGCAGTTTAACAGAACTGGCATTTGGACATTTGAGCTCCAAATGCCAAAATTTGTCATTTCCTGCACTGTTCAAGTTTACTTTTCAACCAAACAACATTCTACCTACACAAAGCAGCTCCTCCACAAACTTTTGGCTTTTTGCACTGCATCTACCAAATGTCTCTGTGTCATCAGGTACACAAGTTTGTCAGCTCGTTCCAATCTGTTGGATCACAAAGAGGAAGTGAACTTTGTGAAAATGATCGTGTAACATTTAACTTTCTTTTTAAAAATCTATTTAAGCTGCTACCTAGCAAGTAAATGTACATGTTAACGTACAGGGTTGGGGTTTTACTGCAAAAGGGGTGGTGGAGTCTGGCAGCTCCACAGGCTGAAGTTATCTTGAAGCTAAAAAACACACATATCTCATGTGTGTGTGTAGCTTGCTGATGTTTAAGAAGCACCAAGTCATATTTTTTCATCCAAACAAGGTGGTCATAGCATCACAAACTGCAACCGATCTGATGTCCAAAACAAAGTGTAATTGTCACGGTGACGGTAAAAATGCAGCTTGTGAAAAATGTCTCTTTTCCATCTGCTGATGCTCTCCTGAGTGCAGATAAAAATGAGGAGATGAAAACAGGCAAAATAGAAAGAGTCAGACAATGCTGCAGAATACGGTACCTTGCAAGGGACCTTGAAAAGCAGGCTGGTGTATAACAAACAGGAGGCAAAGATGGAGCGGAAAAATTCTGACAAGATAAGTGTAAGGCTGGGAGCTTTCTTTTGCTGTCAGCGGCAGCTTGAGATACAATGTACTCTATTAGCGGAGCAGCTTGCAATCAAGCAAGAGTGTGTGATGGTGAATAAAAATCTGAGCCTGGAAAGTAGATCAAATCAGGCAAGGAGAGATGGAGAACTGCAGCAGGAGGAGATGTTAACATAAATGACATCTCAATCACTGTCTGTTGCCGCCTTCTTGATCCACAGTTCCATAGGATCCTGCGTGGAAGCTGTATCTAGTCTAAGTCCACTAATTAAACTATGATTAGGTTCCTCTAATGAAACTCTTTTGGATTCCTAGATGTTTGGCAAAGTCAATTACATCATATCTATGAATTTGACTTTCTCATTACGTTTTTTTTCTCTCTTTTTTTCCCTATGCAGTTTTCAAATTAAAGTAAGAGCCAAGCGCATTGAGTCGAGCTTAATCAAGTGGAAACTACCAAAGCCCCGTGACTCTGCAGTAGGCAATCTCGCTGAGCCTCTCAGTCTATTGCTATGAGCCAAGGCTTCATCAGACTTATGAGCACTGTGTCATATCTGAATTACAGCTGATGGAGGCAGCAGCACCACTCTGAAAATTCCCTCCCTCCCATCTCCTCCCCTGTGCCCCCCTCCCTCATCTGACTAACGAACTAGTTAAGGCCACTACTGGTGCGAGCGGAAAAAGATATCCATCTCATTGCTTCCCAGTAGCATGATATGTCTTCAGCAGCAAAGAGCCATATGAATGATTTAAACTAGCATCTGTAGATGTGCATTGGCTGTCAGCTGTCAGGAGATGAAAGCATGGATTGGCTCACAGGACTTGATGAGACACCGTGGTAGCTGGGTGTTCTGGGACGTAGAGTGGAAGAAAGCACAGAGACCAGCTGTCGCACTAACTGCTGGCACCACAGTGCATGGCGACAGGAGGCCCAGGGCACAGAAGGAGGCTGTGACAAGAGTAGGAAGGAATCCAGTGTCTCGGCAACTGTGCTCAGCATTCCCAGAGTCTTCTCCGCTCAGGATATTCTATATCCGCCTTCAAATAACTGCAAATCGATAAGGTTTCAATCTTTCCTTATCAGATCAAGCCTGGGGAGGCTTTTTCTTTCTTTTTTTTCCTTCTGTCATAATTTGGAGATTTCAAAAGATAGGGGAGGAGCTCTCGCCTCACATTTTCTCAATAAGTGTGCCAAAACACAGCCGGTTTGATGTGCTAGTCAAAAGGGTTATGAGGTCTGCCCTACATTTCTGTGCTTGGACTTCATCGGGCACGAAGTAAAGGCCGGTCGCATTCAGTTATTGAAATGTGTGGCTCGTACACACACCTGCAGATGCTGGCATGCCTGCAAATACTGCTTTCCACACCTTAAGGGAAAAAAAATAATTTATTTTCTCTGATATATGACACTGGTCTAATGATTTTTACTGGGTGTGAGCACAACACTGCACATGCGGTCGGTGCTGTATTGACTTCTTTTTGGGGTTTGCCACACACAAGAAAAAGCAACACACTTTCATTTTTTTTAAAGCTTCATAGATATTAATCACATATTTCTGCATTCTAGACTCCAGTGTTGTGCATTTTGCCACAAAGCTGATCGATGGTCCTCACTTTAAAGAAAAACCTATTGCAGTAACCACAGCTCACCAAATCACTTTAGGTAAGCAGAAAAATGTAAGAAACTCGGCTGCCATTCTATCATTTTAAATACATTTTTCTTTAATTACCAAAAATCTATTTGCCAGTAAAATGACAGCACTTTTGCTTAAAATGCAGGAACACACAAAAATTCCCCTGAGCCTGCAGCTCGCGTGTAGCTTCCATTTGAAAATTTACACGAGAATATATGAGGTTTGACGTAGCAATAAGAAGACCTGGGTAAACTGCGACATGCACAGAGTCAGCAAAGTTAACTGCCCGCCTTGATTAGTATCTGGGAGGGGACGCCGCGGTTCAGTCAGAGGCTGGATGTGCTCAAAATGTGCACTAAACAAGCAGGAGATGTATACGTGCAAATACATATACAGCATCTTTGCTCTGTCATCTCTTTGACATTGCTGTCAGTTCTTGTTGGTATCAGATGCATCCTAGAATAGACTGGAACACTGATCCAAGAACATCAGATATAAGAAGCAATTCAGAACTGAGCAGGAAGGTCTGAGGTATGAGCGTAGCCAAACACACCCACTCAGCCACAGACAAAATCACTGCTTTATTCCATTGTGCCTCTGTGCTCATCTTCCTGACAGCCCCAAGCGCTGCCACTGGTTAAGAGAAATGGGAGTGGATAGGATGGCAGATAGATGCTCAGATTAAAGCAATCTGAGATAAAAATGTTAAAGAGGGAAAGCTCCATCATATCCTGTGTGTCTGATCAAAGAGCACTGGTAAACCAGTATCATCTGGCCGCAGTGGTGTGGCTTACATGTGGTCAAGGCTCTGTTCTTTGCAGATATCCGGTTGGCTTTTATCTTTTATTCCAAGTCAGCATTCTTTCTCTATCTGTTCTTATATTCGCGCAGGCCCACTCAGAAAACTACTGTTTAGCACAACTCAGTTTGTTTCTCCTTTTTCATCACCATATTCCCAAGGGAGACTCAGGGATGAAGCATGACAGTTCAGAGATGGAAACTAGGAAGGGGAAATTGCACATCATCCAATGCAGGTCTCTTACTGCCAGTGTAAACATGTTTATAGAACCACAACACAGGCTAATGTCAGACATCAAAGGATAAAAGCATGCAGGCTTATAGAAGATTTTATCTTCTGAATGTATCTTTTGACAGTGCACTCACCATCTGTGGGCTAGAAAGATACAGGGCTATAAAAAGTTGCTGAATGAAAAGTTCATGTCCTGGCCATGCTTTCAGGTTTGACTTTTTTTTTTCATTAACTTGTTTAAAGCGATGCAGTCTTTCATGCTTACGCCGGTTTTCTGCTAAAAAGATGTTTCCTTGGTTTACTTTGCATATTGTCGAACAAATTTCCATTGGCTGCTGTGCTTGCTAATACAGGGACAAGTTAAAACAGTGTTAAACAACAATTAAATTTGTTTGCATGCAAGAAGCGCAGCTCTGATGAAAATTCGCCTGCATACCTACTCACATCATCATAACTTAATTTCAACTCTTTATTGCTTCCTTGTTTCTGCATCTGTTCTTTATTTCTTAGCCCACTTGTATATACAGTACTTTTGTAGTCTTATTGACCACTTACTGACCAAATACTTTACCCTACATGCCATCTATATCTATTTACACAAACATTTATTCAGCACTTCAACTACGCACACAGCGTTTGATCTATCACACCCGATTCGCAGTTCAGTATTTTGCCCAAGGACACTTTGATATGCAGCCCAGAGGAACCCAGAATCAAATCACCAACAGTCAGCGTCTTTTAAAGTAATTCCTATTTCTACTATCTGACTGGTACAATAAACTGGTAACTGATTCCCAGTAGGCCAGAGATTGGTTTTGTGTACTTGCATACATGCTCTTATCATTCCTTGGCCCTCCCTGCCAGGACTCTGAATTGATCAAATAATGGAAATAGAATGTAACTGATACCCAAATAATCCCCCAGTGGTCTATTTCTATGACTTTCTGTGGCTTTAACAAAAAACTGATGAATATAACTAAGGAAATCAACTGTGGGATCAAGTGATTCGTCACATTTTCCAGTTATAAAAAATGCCCAGCCTATACACTTGACCCCTGAATGTGTGTGCAACAGATCCTTTGAGCACCCGGAAGTTGCGAGGTCAGACTTCCATAGATTGGACTTATTTATCCAGCACCATCAAACAGATGCTCAATTGGATTTATAATCTGGACACCAAGGCAATACTTCATAGTCATTGGCGTGGTTCTGAAACCATTCCTGAGTCATTTTTGCTTTGTGGCAGGGAGCATTATCCTGCTTTAAGAGGCCAAAGCCATCAGGGAATACTGTTTCCATGAAAGGGTGTCCATGGTCTGCAGCAGTGCTTAGGTAGGTGCTTTACGTCAAAGTAACATCCACATGAATGTCTGGATACAAGGCTTCCCAGCAGAACATTGCCCAAAGCATTGCACTGCCTCTGTCGGGTTGCCTTATTTCCTAAGTGCATTGAGATGCACTATGCACAATGTACAGGTGTTCCTCAGGTAAGTGACACGCACACAAACATCCATCCACATGATGCAAAAAACCCCCAAAAAAACCAAACGGTGTTCATCAAACCAGGCCGTCTGCTTCGATTGCTCCGTGGTTACGTTCTGAGGATCCCATGTTAGTGCTTTCAGGAATGGACATGATCATCAGCATGGGCACCCTGACTCGCCAGCAGCTATGCAACCCCATACATAACAAATAGTTATGTACTGACACTGACACTGACATGCGACTGACCCCGTCGCTGGTTCACTACTGTCCCTTCCTTAGATCGCTTTTGATAGATACTGACCTCTGCAGCCCGGGGCCCCACAAGTTTTGGAGATGTTCTAACGGAGTCGTCAAGACATCACAGTTTGCCCCTCATCAAACTTGCTACAATCCTTATGCTTGCTTGTTTTTCCTGCTTCTAGCTTATCAACTTTGAGGACTTAATCTCCCATAATGTTTCTCCCTAATATATCCTACCTAGTAACAGGTACCAAGACGAGGAGATAATTAGTGTTACTTACTTCACCTATCAGTGATCAAAATGTTGTAACTGATTGGTGTATGTATAATATATTGTCAGCAAGAGCTAGTTTCTATCACCCTCTAACTCATCTAATTAATTTGGAAGAACTTCAGGATCAGGGATGGTTATTTACAGAAATCCTAGTTATGGATTCTAAATTTTTTTGAAAACGAAAGAGAGAAAGGAAAATAACAGTGCATAGACAGATTTGCTTGCTTTCGTTGCCAGTGCTGCTTACTGGTATACATGCAAAAGTTGTTCCTCTCTTGTGATGCTCTGCCAGGCCTTTACTGCCTCTAGTTGCTGCTTGTTTGTAAATCTTTCTGTCTTCAGTTTTTTTTCTTTAATAACTGAAAAGCATGCTGTGTTGTGTTGAGAGCCAGTGAGTGACTTTGCCATTGAAGAATATTCCATTTCTGTGCTATGAGAATCTCTTAGGTTGCTTTTTCAGTATACTCTGGGTCATTATCCATTTGCACTGTGAAGTGCTTTTTTTTTGCAGTTTTGCAGCATTTGGCTGAAACTCAGCAGAGAGTAAATACTAATAATACTGTATACTTTGAATTCATCCTGCTACTTCAATCATCAGTCACTAAACAAACTGGTTCCACTAGCATTGCATCTTCCACCTTTGACAGCTGATAAGGTATCCTTCAGATCATTTCCTTCTCCGTATGTTTCTCTCTCTATCATTCTGATACAAGCTCATCTTCACATGGAATAAGAGGGGAAGAGACCTACCCTTTTCAGAGAACTTCTTCTTAGTCAACTGTCCAGTTATTTTTCGGCCTCTGATAATGAGGGACAGAGTATACATCCTAGACAGTTAATAGAAAAATTTGAATAAACCCCTCGAGTTAAAGCTGAAGGTCTGCACTTCAGTCACACCCACTGTGGTGAGGAACAGAGGCAAAATTACAAAACGTGTGTTTTTATTCAAATATTTATGGAGCTAAATGTAAATAGCAGCTTCCAATGTAGTCACATGTGGTAAAAGATTTGAATTATTTATATCAGTAATGTAGGTGTACTCTACACTTGACAGGCTCTGTCTTCTTCATTATAACACTCTGCTGGTTTTCTGTGCCTATGGACTTTCAGAGAGTGTTTTGCTAAAACAACAACCATTTAGTGATGCTATTAAAGTGATGATACATTTTCAAAGCAAACATAAATGATAAAATGTGAACAGAAACAAATACTCTGCTTTTCCTGCCGTGTGCCATATGTTTTCCCTTGTGAAGACTCGTGGCCAATTAAATCCACTGTAACTGATAGGAGTACCAGCTGACCATTGTTTGTGCACAAGAAAAGCAGCGTTTCCACAGCCAGTTTCCAAGGCAGAAAAAAAACGGCGTATGGGCGGAGAATTACTTTTAATGCAGTTCGAGACACTAATTGGCGTCTCTGACACATGTTGGCTGAGTCTGTCCTCAACATGACGCATCTGTCTAGAGTGTCTCTTCTCTCAGTTAAGCCAGATTTGCTAATTATAGCATGCCTACTTAAATGTTGAGCCTTAAGTTGCTGTGGCCAGCTACAAACTGTTCAATGTAGTTAAGTTTATCTGTTAACTTCAGCAGGTAAAAATCCTGAGCTGCTATGCAGAGAATGTATAAATAACAGCAGGTAATTGTGTGTTAACTTAAGTTCATCCAATATCTTTTATTTCCTTTTTTATCTTACTTTGATCTTAGAGGGAAATTGAGACTGCGTAAAATCTGATTGTTTTTTTTGCTTGAATAGATAGATCTCTATGACATGAAGGGATTACTAAAATATGTATGTGATTTTACTCCAGCACCTGCAAAACAGCATTTTTATCGTTTTCATCCAGAGAAGGAGGAGGGTGCAAACTATTCTCTGAACACATTGGATTCCATCTGCCTTGTACTGCTCTATAACTAAATATGGATTTTAGGTCATCTTAGCCATTCAACCTGTTAGCTGCGAACCGAACTACAATGGTTTCCCCCTCAGTAATCTTGGGGTGGCAATGTGGAAAACAAAAAGCATGGAAGAGTGATTTTTTTTTTTTTTTGTAAGGAGCTGAAAATGAGCTTTGTGCTCTTATCTGGAGGGATCAGCTGCTCAGATGCTGGATCTTTCTTCAGCAAATTGGCCCTCAGATATCCTCTTGGCACCAGTGTCAATCTATTGCTGTGGATCTTGCCAAGTTCTCTGTGTGATATACAAAGCATAGCACAACAATCGTGAGGCTCTGACACACACTAATTAGTAAATGAGAAATCTATGTGTTTCTAACTTTGTCTTTATAGTTTGATCTCACAAACGCGCAAAAAAACACAACTTGTATGCGTTTCCATAAGTAGAATCTTATTAATATGAGGAGCAATAATCTTCTGAAGTGCAGCATGTTTGTCATTTCCCTCTACTTCAAGGGCGTCGGAACGTTATGATCCACTTTAGAGAGTTGCGACTTGATTGCTCTGCTGCCAAACTTGCTGTGATGACCGAAATATATTACTGCGTGTGGCTTATATAACTACAGTTTTTAAATATATTTTTCCTGCACCCCACTTGGTAGATTGGTCCAATTATGTCATAATAAACTCATCGAGTGCACGTGGTTAACTTGGGTGGTCTGAATGGGGAGGGGGGTTACGGGATGGCCCCAGTAAGCACAGGGTTTCACCTGGCCCCCTGACAGCTTTGGCCTGTGGGCTTTTGTTTGAATTGACTGTTAGTACAAAGAGATGCAAATCAACCCAAAGAGAAAAAAGCCTAGTGTAAAAAAAAAAAGTGAAGCAAAAAGGACTGCTGAGAGATTCCCAAACAACCAGGAGAGGAATGAAAACAGTCCATTTAAAAAGAGACGTAAAAGTTACGAAGGACACGCAAAACATCCATAGCAGTATGAAAGGAGAGACAAAATAGATGCAAGTGTACCACAAGGACACAGCTGACACAAAATGAACACAAATGGATGCAAAGACACGTTAAAGTCTGCAACGAGATGGAAAAATGACGCCAAAAAGAAAAGAACACAGAAAGAAGTGCGAGAAAAAACACTTAATTTTGTGGTTTTTTGTTATCTGAGAAGCAATCAATGCAAACGCTGTTGCAGAGTGGAAATGCAGAAGGTTAGCCAATGCTGGAGGAGGACAGTGCTATCACCTGTCAGCGTTATGATGCAGTCCCAACTGATATAATGTCAATAATCAGGTGAATGACAGCAGGGATATGCACAAAAAAAAACAATGTTAACTCGATCAGCTGTCAGCAACTGTCAGAGGGATTTTTTTTTTTTTCTTTTTGTGAAAGTTGAGGTCGTTCCACGCGTGACCTTTGAGAGTGTTGGCACGTGACCTCAGCTGTTCTGCTGTGTGCTGTGATTTGCACTAAAAAGACACTCTTGCTTTTGAAGACAAGAGCAGGCAGCCTGAGCTTCAACTGTAAAGGTTTCAAACATGAATCTAGTTTTCCCAGCAGCCAACGGCCCTCGTGCCACACTCTGACTCTAAATGCAACCTCATCAGCATTGCATGTTTTATGCAATATTGCCCCCTCTGTCCTGCCTGAAATCAGCATAGACAACTGTGTGAGAGTTAAGCTGCTACCAGAAACGATTTCCTCAAAAATATCTTTTCCTTTCAAAAAGATGTTTTGAGTGTTTTCAAATTCAGGAAAGGCATCCAGTATGAAATCTGTGTCAAATCAAACATGTGAACCCTCCACTGCAATTTACTTGTTTGGATGTTGTTAACTTTTTTTAAAATGACAAGTGTCCTGAATGTAAGTCACTAAAATGGACCGCCAACCTTTTAAATACAATTTCTGAGATACCATTAGTTGACTGAGTTAGTATATATGGATTTTTTTTACTATTCATTTGAAGTTATTACCACGTTGGTATAGGTGTTTACCCTTTGCTCCCGTACAGTTTGTGGATGCAGCTTGCTAACCAAGCTTGCTAGCAATAGCTGATAGCTTTCATCACAATCAGAATTAGAATACTTTATTAATCCCTGAGAAAATGATGTAGTCACAGTTGCTCCAAGAGCGCTAGTAAGGTACAAAGTAGCTCAAATAGATACAAATTGCTCTAATTATAAATATTCCAGTATATTAAACCATTTAAATATATATAGGTGACATTGAGGTGCCCCTCTTATTTAGCACCAAACCCTGTGGTTTGAGTGGTAACTTCTACCTCAATAGAAAAAGAAACGCTTCAAAATGTGGAGTCCAGAAACCCACGGTAAATGTCACGATATGATTAACCTAAATGTTCATTTCAGGCAAATGTGGTGAATTATCTTTACTCAGACGTTTCTTTCTGTGGTTACTTTGCCAGTGTTTACAGCTGCTGAATTGCTAATGATCCTCAACCTGCATCTTTAGCAGCACTTGTGGGGCATGTGCATATTTTCTTAATAATGGCCAATGTGAAAACAAAAAAGGTTGAAATGCTGGAAATGATGCAGGTTTGGCTTATTTCTGAAATAAATTGGAAGAAATTCTGGGTAAACCTCAGACATGCACACAGTAACATAAATAGATAATTAAAAATAAATATAAATACAATTATTTATTAATAAATAGAAACTTACTGTGACATCAAACAGTATGCCAAAGTATATTCAAGGAATACTGCAGTTCTTAGCTGTGATATTTATTGTAGGTTTTGTGGTCTTTTACTCTAGAACTCACAGTACAGGCTAACAGTACGAGTCCATCTTTTATATACAGTCTGTGTTTTTTGATATACAGGGTGGGCCATTTATATGGATACACCGTAATAAAATGGGAATGGTTGGTGATATTAAAGTCCTGTTTGTGGCACATTAGTATATGTGAGGGGGCAAACTCCTCAAGATGGGTGGTGACCATGGTGGCCATTTAGAAGTCGGCCATCTTGGATACAACTGTTGTTTTTTCAATAGGAAGAGGGCCATGTGACACATCAAACTTATTGGTAATGTCACAAGAAAAACAATGGTGTGCTTGGTTTCAACGTAACTTTATTCTTTCATGAGTTATTTACAAGTTTCTCTTTGTTCACAGCCATTGACATGTCGAAGAGGTTAACATGTAAGTAGCGGATCGATATTGTGTTGATATCTGATGAACGCAGAACAAGGATGACCCAGATCAGCGCACAGAATTTGCAGAATGGGCAAAACAAAAATTGGAACAGGACCCTCAGTTCATGCAGAAGATTTTGTTCAGCGATGAGGCAAATTTTTATGTGAATGGTGAAGTTAACAAACAAAACCACCGCTATTGGTCTGACACTAACCCACATTGGATGGATCCCTCCAAGACTGTTGGAACAACAAAAGTTATGGTTTGGTGTGGTATATGGGGTACAACGATAGTGGCTCCATTCTTCATCAATGGAAACCTCAAGGCCTCTGGATATTTGAAATTGCTACATGATGATGTGTTTCCCTCTTTATGCACTGAAGCTGGCACGTTCCCTGAGTTTTTCCAGCAAGATGGTGCACCACCACATTATGGGTGCCAGGTCCGAGCATTCCTAGATGAATAGTTTCCTGGAAAGTGGATTGGTCATGGGCCAGTTGAATGGCCCCCAAGGTCTCCCAATCTGACCCCCTTAGACTTTAATCTTTGCGGTCATCTGAAGGCAACTGTCTATGGTGTGAAGATACGAGATGTGCAGAAACTACAGATACTGGATGCCTGTGCTGGCATTTCTCCTGCCGTGTTGCTATCAGTGTGTGAAGAGTGGGAGAAGAGGGTTGCATTGACAATCCAACACAATGGGCAGCACATTGAACACATTTTATAAGTGGTCAGTAACTTGTAAATAACTCATGAAAGAATAATGTTACGTTGAAACCAAGCACACCATTGTTTTTCTTGTGACATTACCAAGAAGTTTGATGTGTCACATGGCCCTCTTCCTATTGAAAAAACAACAGTTGTATCCAAGATGGCCGACTTCTAAATGGCCACCATGGTCACCACCAATCTTGAGGAGTTTGCCCCCTCACATATACTAATGTGCCACAAACAGGACTTTAATATCACCAACCATTCCCATTTTATTACGGTGTATCCATATAAATGGCCCACCCTGTATATCGGTTTAAAAAATTCAGGACAAGTCATACACCCGTGACAAAAACTACGTTCAGCAGAGCAGCTGTATATTGTGCTTGTGTTTAACTTTCATGGCTCCATTATGCTGTTATTATTACAGCAGGATTATTTCCCTCTATAGTTGTCTCGCTTAATTTCCATACAAAAGAACTGGTCCCCAGAGAAACAGCAGCAACAAGCTGTTATTACTGTACAGGCACTGCCATACTGTTAAGTCTCTCTTCAGGAGCTCTGTAGAAATGAACCATTTTCTTCCTTACATCACATGCTGCATGAGCCGCTACCTGGCGTATCACAGCACAAACAACAAAGCTCAAAGCCAATTTCATACGTGTCTATCACAGCCGGAATATTTCCAGCCTCCTGAATTTGCATGGCAGCAGGACACAGGAACACACAAACGCAGAGAGCCCAAGGAGTGACGAAGGGGAACAGACAAAGCAGAGCTAAATATTTGTGTTTCTAGGCCAATGGTGCATGACCCTTCTTTCACACCCAGCTGATTGTTTACCGGGCTTACATGCATATACTTGAACGACGATGATCCCCTCTGCCACACAAAGTACTTTCACTGCCCTCCAGTGGCTCTCTAATAATAATACGACTCAGTGCCTCACACACACACGCTTACTCCAGTATGCCACCGCCCTAACCAATTCCATCAGTGCTCACTTGCACAAATGTTCCTGGAGCTGAAATGACAAGATCCGCAGAGAAGATCCAATAAATGTTTGCTTACTCTACTGTTATCATCATTCCACTTTATCTCATTTGGCGTCCCCACGGCACTACATAAATTACTTTCAATGCAATTATGGAAGTAACCAATTACAGTCCTTGTAATTTCATCGTACAGTGTACAAATAAGCAGCACAACCCTCCATTTATTACTTGAAACCGTATTTTTAAGACCCAATTGAATGTGGGGAGAGAGCTCAGCAAAGCAAAACCAGATGTGGTTCGCAGGGTTTTTGTCCAAGCCAAACCGTGAGGAATGCTCAGCTCAGGCGAGTTTGTCAGAGAGTGTGTGTGTGTGCGTGTGTGTGGTGGGGAGAAGGGGTCAGAAGGTCGAGGAGTTCATTATTGGGATGGGACAACACGAAGAGCAACTGCAGTCGTGAGGTCACACGGCAAGCTGGGCGAGGCTCTCTGCAGCCAGGTTGGAGGCAGGGGCAGCAGGGTGTGTGTGTTGTGGGGGTGGGGGTGGGGGTAGAGACAGGGGCTGTGGGGGTGAGATTGGTCATACAGCAGGGGGCGTTATTGTGTTGCCAGACTCACAGTCAGAGTACATGAAGTCTCTCAACTTCGCTGGCCTCTCACTCCAAAACCTGCACCGCAGCCAATCAGATCAAGAATGAGACTGAAAAATAATGCCACACACTGGCTGAAGTTACTACCTCTGTGCTCTTCGAAGCTTGCTTGTTCTCATCTGACTTCTGAATTACACGGAGCCAAATTTACTGTCTCTGGACATAAAGCAGGATTCCCTGAAAGAGAAGTTCTTTTGGGTCAACTTAATCCTCTACTGCGTATAAATAGAGAAATCATCTAAAACATTGACTACATATGCTATTTCATTTAATGTCTGTGGTTATGCGTGTGCAGGCGCACACACACAAACACACAAGCAACCAAAGCCAACCTATAAATGCAGCTGAGGCAGAACACTTTACCGTCTTTGCCAAAGCAAGAAATTTTGGTTAGAAGCTCAAATCACCAACCCAGTTATTAAAAAAATCTATTCAAAATTTCCAACAGACACTGTAGCTGCCACAGATAATAACATTATTTTACAACTTATTCTCCTTTTCAGCTTGGCTCCAATAGCTGATGTAGTAATATGCTTTTTTTTGGTTGGGTTTCTTTGCTAACTTCCACCCTAAAAGCTTCAAATAATCTGTTTGTGTGCTGTCTTTGTTTCAGTGTGCCCCTACGTGAAATCTGGTTGACCTTCTCATTATAGGCATGTTGTATGGCACTTTCTGGAAAATGTCAAGGCCCTCCCTTTCACTGATGTAAGGATTACCAGGTGTTGACCTAGAATCCATTATCTCCTATTAGAGCCTGTCTTTCTTTTTTCTTTGTGTCAGCATGTGTTTGTGTATGTGCATTTTTGTGCACTCTTTAGCTGGTGCTTTTTGTCAGTTGCTCAATATTCCTCCAAATGTTTAAGTTGAACACTCAGTCACTCACCTTTATGTAGGCTGAGGAAAATAAGAAACATAGAAGGCCTAGACAGTGTGTGTATTTTTGGCTGTATTTATGGAAACATTATCTATCTTATCTATTTCAGGCTACATTGTGCTGCAAAAGTATGATAGTGTGATAGAAGTCAGTTGAAAGTGCATTTAACCATTAGCATACTTTTGGATCAGCACTGCAGTATATAACTTTAGTTATATAACATACTTACATGCATATCGCTTGCTTGAAATAAACAAAATTAAAAGTTTTCTTTTCAGCTACTTTTCAGGGTTGCTAGATGTCAGTTAAATGCGTTTCAACATTTGATTTTGCATTTAATGCTTTTTTATTGTTGTTGTTCTCTTTAGAAATGCTTTGCTAACTTGCTTGAAAAGTAGAGCCCAGCATGTTAGGGTTAAATCACACAGACCCAGAGTCTAGTTGTGAGGGGGAAATGTGTATTTCCCGGTGGTGGGCGAGTGACTGCTCGCTGTCCCTGGGTGTAATCGATTATGAAGAAGACCTTGTACCACAATCTCCTTGCGATTTCTTTTGTTGCTAGCAGATTGCCATGGTCGTCCATGCTTTGTATGGAAGGTGCAGTGTTTGTTTCTGCAAACACTCACTAACCACAGAGTGGGACTGAAAAGTGTGATGCAGAATGTAAATGGAGAACATCTTTATTAAATGAAAAATATCTAAAGTAAAAATTCTGCCTTAGTGCTTGATGTGGGACTCATGTAGTGGGTGGACACAGATGGAAGTATTGGAATAGATATTGCCCCCCCTCCATAATTTTATCATTGTTACGTTATGCACTCAGTTCTTTATTACTATTTCTGACACGTACTGTGCTCACTGGAAATCCAGCTAGGATATTCTGACAAATGATGATTCCCACGGGTGGCGCTCACGCAGGCACTGAATCGGGTAGCTTTGGGGTCCTGTGTGTTCTACTGCACAGATAGCCTGCAGAGTGCAGCTACGCTGAACTGAAGTGTTTTGTATTTGCAGGTGAGCACAAGTAATGTATTGATAAACAGAATGATGTTGACGTATGATAAATGTATTAGAGTAAGGTACTGTCATTAATGGAACACAACGCTAATGTCGGAGTTTGTGATTTACATGATGTACCTGAACTGGTGTTAAACGGGATGTCACATCGCAAATGATTAATAAGGGGCTCGAGAGGGTAGTCTCCATGCGCAACAATACTAGTTGGAGGAGCATGCAAGTGTGCAGAATATTGTAATATGAACATTGGTAGGAAAATACTGAGTAAATGAGTACTTTGTTAACACATGTTCAGTAGTTATGTGTAAAAGGGCCCTGTGTGTTCTACTGCACAGATAGCCTGCAGAGTGCAGCTACGCTGAATTGAAGTGCTTGTGTTTTGTATTTGCAGTTGCAAATGAGCAAGTAAAGAGAACGATCCTGAACTCATGCACGCCTGGAAGTGTCATTTGTCCAAGTGTGAAACATTGAACCAATGCATTTCAAAAGGTCAACTTTTATTTTGAAAGTGAATGGCCCCCTTTTCCAGTTTGCGTAGCATTCTTCAAAGTGCTGCTGAGTGAGTTGTTGGTGAGTGTTGTGGTCAAGGCAATCGCATAGAGGCTTATGTGGAACACCTTTTGATAACCAGTTTCACTTAGCAACAGCAACCTGCACTCGCTCACCATCTGACTAGTCAATAATACATATTTTTCCTTAGCGAACATTAGTTACTGGGGTCTGGCCAGATTGTAGACCTACATAATTGGGGTTTGATTTCACAGCAACTCCCAAGCAACCTTTAGTTACTGGTTGGGGTAACTTTTGACTGTTGTTATCAGGCAGTCCCCAAATAGGCTGTGTGACTGGGGCCTAACTAGCTATAAAAAACAAGGCTAATGAGATGCTAACAGTACTAGTTTTTCCTATGAAAATCAAGAATCATATTAGGAAAATAAAAACTAAATATAAAAAGGACACTAGCATTCAAAAGCAGTGATAAAATGCCTTATCAACACAATTCATAAATTGCTTTCACTCAGATGCGTCAAGTGTGGCTATCAGAAGGAATGAATGCCATTCAGGATTCACTGCCACACTTTAGATTTCTAAAAACAAAAAAGATTAATGATATTCTCCAAGCTGGGCCAGATAATGAAAAGGATTTTATGTTCTGAATGGATTGCTGCTCTTTAATAGAGAAAACAAGTAACCGTGGTAATACCAGTGCTAATGTTTAAGCTAGCAGGGTTTGGAAATATAACAACAGCTGCAGCCACAAAATGTTGTGGGGATATAAACATATAAAGACCAATGGATAGTTTTTCTGTGATATTTTGTCTATATCAAAATATGTTCTGTTTTGTAGACTGAAGCAGTCAAAAAAATCAAGTCAGTAAAATGTGTCAAACTGAACCCGTGCAAGCACTTTTCATTCATGTTGTTTCAGATCGTGCTGTGTAATTCCCACCTTTCATAGCAAGTGGCAAGACTGTCAAACCTCACACAAACAAGTAGGTCTGTAATTTTAGCACGCTGTAAATACGAACTGGCGATTAAAAGCAGGGCATGTAGTGAGATACAGTACAGAATAAAATACAGCTTCTTTTTCGTAACGAATGACTGCAACAATAAAACTACATCTGTACACATCTGTAATACTGCTGAAATGTGTCACATTGAATCCTACTTATGTTCATGCAGAAAAATAAATCTGAACCCAAATTTCTTAGTAAAAAATAATTTTAGTTTCAGTTCAATCAAGTATCCCCTCAGCTGCCTGTTTACTATGATAAAATATTCCGTCTTTTGCCTGATTTGAATATCAGACATCCCCGAATGTAAAATCTTTCTTGGAGGCTTTACAGTCTAATGCAGCTCCTCTACTACCGCCACCCACCCCCACCGCAGAGAATTTTTCCTTTTGCACCTGGTGTCTGTCAAGCACAGCCAGTACAAAAGGCCAGTTGAGGCGTATCCTTTAAGAGGGTCATGTGTTCAGATTTCCTTTCACTTTTTTTTCTCTCCTTGAACTTCTGAAGGATGTGCAGGAGCTTAACTGCCCCAGCCAGAGAGAGGGTGAAAACATGAAAACCAGTCACTGTCCTGGTGTTCCAGCGATTCAGTGGAGTGTGGAGGAAGGACTTGTTTTGTGGGTTTTTTTACCTTTTTCTGTGCGTTTATCATTATCTTTAAGCTTAGTCTCCGACAGATTTCCATCCATTTTCTTCCACTTATCCAGTTCAGGGTTGCAGTTGGATTGGAGCCTATCCCAGCTGGCTCCACCCTGGAGAGGCCTTTTGGCTAATTTTTGCTTGCAGAAACCAACCGCACCAGTGCAAGATGAGTAAAATCACATAAAACGACCAAACTGTGACCTGACTTCATCACCTTTTATTCTCCTCTAACACGTTTCCACAATCGCTTTGTTCATTATGTGTGCATAACCTTTCAAAATAATTCCCCTTGCACAAGTGAGCACAACCAGAATATAAGCTCTTAATGAGATAAGTCCTTAATGAGATGAGGCCATACAAAAACACTGAACCCTGTGGCTGCCTCTCTCTTTCTCCTTTCACTTAATTGTTGTAATAGTTGTTATCATCATTATCACCCTCATTATCCCAATCAGTAGTTGAAACCGCCGCTACTGCCATCATCATCACCTCTGTCGCCACAGTCTAATTATCTTTAGCACCGAGCCAGTAGCCGCTCCAAACAGAGTCAAAGTACACGCAGCAGCGCCGTTTGCTTCAAATGTAGATGTTTAGGCGCTTTGATGGGCACGGATGATCACTAAGTCAGTTTTCCAGCTCCGCATTCAAAGTTGCAAAAGTAAATGGAAGATAATGCTCTGTCATTACGACTGCTGATTGGGAAGGCTTCCTGTTGTTTAACGGTGCAGAACTGATTTTAATTCCAAGAAACAACAAACGCCTGGCTCAACGCCAGCGGGGGCTTTTATTTCTTCCAGGAGCCTCTTCCTCGTCATTGTCGTCGAGTAACCTGGCCCCAGATAAGATTGAGAGTGCACCAATTTGACTCATGAAGCGGATGTTTCCCCCTTTTAAAAAACATTATCTTCTCACTTGACTTTTCTCCAAAGCGCTCCGTGGTGCCACTTAACATTTTTATAGCAGCCCTCCAGCAAGGCAGACGCAACTGTATTGTAGCCCCACTTGTGATTCCTCTAAACTGCTGTTCAGACATGTTGCTATTTAGTGCCTCCAAACTGGATGTAAGCATTATGGAATTCCAGCATTCCTCGCAATCCTCTCTATTCTTTTCACGCCCCCCTCCCTTCTCTACTTTTATGGATTCTGCCTTCCTGTTCTGTGTGTTTTTCGGCCCAGACTCAGGTCAGAGAGATGGATGTTGTGTAATGAGTGTAATTGTGCTAATCCTTCCGTTTTCACAGCACTTTAATTTGTTCATGCTGTTACCTAATCTTTATTGGGCCATAATTTGTATTCTGTATATGATTATATTTCCTCTTCCAGTGGTTTTGGGGCAATTACAGGGCTTGCTCTATCATGCCAGCTTGTGCAATAATTGTTGTTGTTCCTTTGACATGCACTTGTAAATAACAACAGGGGAGGGCAAGCCCTGAGCAGAAATCCAATGCTAACAAGAAGAGGCAGGTCATCCAGATGTTCTTTTTTAATGCTCAGAGTTCAGCTGCGAACCTACGCTGACATAACTTAGACATTTAATTGAGTCACGACGTTCAATTATTTGGTGCCTGCTTGTCTAAGGCTCTCAACGATATTTCACTCACAACACATTCAACGTTAGACAGTCCAGCGGAGGGAATATTAGGTATGTAATTTAGTGGTTTGTGGACTTATGCTGGGCTGTGCCATGTGATGTGTGAGATGACAGGGAGAATGCTCTTAGGTCAGTGGTTGTTTATTTTGAGAGCCTTCCAGAAGGGGGGTTTGGAGAGCGAGCCCTGTCACAATCGCAGCACGTTGGCTGATAAGCTCCACTTTCACATTGTGTCTTTTTTCTCCTTTCACCCACCTCCATCTGATAGGAGACTCTCGGATGTGTAAACAGCGCCTGGAATGGTGTCGGTCCCATGCTGTTTGAGGCACAGAGATGCACAAAGACAGCTTTGAGCGCAGATATTTGTAAAATACCTCTGGGAGAGAAGTTTTTGAGGCAAAAGCAGCAGCGACAGCACGACTCCTGTTGGATAGAGTTCTGGTAACTGCCTGCCTTAGTCGATCCCTCCTGCTTCGACATCAGAGTGGCAGCGAGGGTGCAGTGGATGCCCTGTTAGACTCATTATCATCAGAGGCACATTTTTCCCCAGCCGCACTGGCTTCTGGACTGCTAATCTACTCCATCTGATTCTCTGACTCCTCATTTCCCTGCTGATTCTGCTGCGGAGAGTTCCTCCACCGCTATCTGCACGGTCTAATTTAGCTGTCTTTACTTTGTCCTATCTCTGTTCAGACGCGAGCTCTCAGAAGAGATGGCTGCTGCTGGATGTCGGATCTGACTCGACCTGGATGCCTAAGTGCAAACCTTGGTGAAGTAACTGCAGAAAATCTTATTAGATTAAGCCTCTCTTTGTTTAAAATCACTACAAAGGGTTTCTAGTGAATGCGGCTGTTCAGCCCATGAGGAATGCCGCTGGTTTTTTGAGTCAAATTTGCGTTTATACTGAAAAGAAAAACATGCCAGTGCGGATTAAGGCCAACCTCCTAATGAAGCTTTTTAGATTACAGAATCCTCTTTTGCACTACATTATGTTCACTTTCTAGTTGCAGTTTGAACCTCAGGTCAGAAAGTCAGCAAGGATGCAGTTCTGGTGGCGCCTGAAAAAAAACAGCAATGTAGTCGCCCTATGGAGATTTACATTGTGAGACGAGATAGCATGACAGATTGAATGAACGCTGACAGACTCCCCAAAGTCGAGGACGGAGGAATTTTAGAAGTCATCTCTCAGCCCGCCTTTGTGCTCCTGCTGCCTCCGACTCATCAGCACCGTGACCGGCAGTGAGACGTGTCAGGTCAGACTAACACAAAGAGACGTTTTTGGGTTACGGTCAGTACCTCTCTGCTGCCTCTCAAGTCAGCTTACGCATTGTTATGCTCCCGGTGGGTAGCTGACCTGCAGCACAACAGAATACAAGACAATAACATGTCAGCGCACAGCTACAAAATAACTGAATACAGTTTACATTAGTGTTCTACAAGTTTGATTTCTGAAACGACAAACCCCACACTGGGAGACAGCTGAGAGAAGTAGAGCTGCAGTCTTGTGGGGGTCTAGTTCTTTAAATAATGCACAAGTACAGTTTGTAACACGGCTTCACCCGCCTGCATTCAAAATTAAACATTTGTCAAGCCGTGTAGTTCCTTTAATTCGGGCTTCCCGAGCCTCATGTTTGAGAAAGATGCAGAGTCGAGAGGTTTGATGGTGGGTAAGAGTCTCATATTGGTAATGGAAACCTGCAAGTGTTGACACTAAACAGGAACAGATGCTGCTCCAAAAAGGTTTTGAGGGGCTCAAATAGGAAGCAGAGTCATGCTGGTGTTAAGCCCAAGGGGGATCACATCATCTTGCACTGGTAAAGCTGCCTGGTCAACATCAACACCCTCAACATCTGGCCTCAGATGTTTCGTGCTCAAAACAAAGGTCGGTTCATTTTCCAGGATGACACCCTGCTTGATATACAATAAAGCACATCCTGAGAAACGTGGGGAGAAACGTTAACAAATTTTCAATGTTTTTAACAGTTTTATTTTGCTCTAAGTCTGCAGGAACCAATTTAAATACATTTATTTTAGAGCTTCTGTCCCAGCACAGGCCTAATAAAAGTTTGTTCTTTATGAAAACAATCCTTCAATGCCCTAAGCCTGCTTAGATGTAATGCTTTGCATTCTTTAGTATGAGTGACCTCGGAATATAGAAATTTCTCCCAGGCTCGTTTCATCCAACCCATTTACCACCATTGCTTTCAGTTTGAGGCTGCTTACCTTCGATAGATAGTAGTATTGTATTTTATCCATCACTTTCTAACAAAAATAATACAATTTTATTTAGGTAGCACCAAATCACAACAGCACTCAACCCTAAAAACTCCAATCAGACGAACTCCTATGAGGTAGCACTTGGTAACAGTGGGAAGGAAAAACTCCCGTTAAACAGGAAGAAACCTCCAGCAGAACTAGGCCAATAGAGATTGACAGACCACGTGACTTTCGCGCATTGCATGCCGGGAACTCGTGGCAAAACAATCCAAGTACCGCATCAAATGCAAGCATTTGCAGCACCGCAAAACGTTCATTCTCCGGTTCCAATAAATTCTTGGGTTTTCTTTGCCCCCCAAAAAAGGAACGTACAAAACGAAGGAGAACAATGCCGGTCCGTACAAAGACAGACTTGATGAAAAGTCAAAGAAAAGATACGAGGAAAAAATCAAAGGAGTGAAAGGGTTAGACCCTTACGAGCACACAGAGTGGACAAAATACGTTAGCGTGCTGCCCAACTTTCACCACGCTCATATTTATAATTATACGGTTCTTGGAGTGAGTGCATACACTCATGAAGTTTAGTAACTTCAGGTCACTGCAACAAGCCCAGGTACAGTTTACCGACGGATGGGTACAGGACCTTGAAATGCACCGTGTAGAACGAAAGACCATCGTACGTATCATCAGTTTACCAGTCTCACAAATCGTCTTTATAAATACACAGTCGTTAACCATTTATTAATAGGACCTTTGAGCTCAACGGTAATTAATTAGTAGTGGAAATAATTTCTGGTACGGATTACAGAAATGTAGCAGTGACAATAATATTGTATGCTGTAATCGTACAGCTGTAAAACTTTTTATCCTGTGAATAAAAGTATATGTTTTTGTCAATGTACCATGGTAATAACAGAAGCGAAACGCAATATTGTGTCAGGACAATTCACTATTTATGCACAATAAACAAAGGAGCATAGCGCGACAATTTCTGTTCAGCGCCAGACTTGCTTGTAACCTATATCACCAATTATGTTATGAAAAATGACGTATTACTGTAACTACTACAAAACACTGACCTTTGTGGAAATGCTTGGAGCAGACTAACATGTGAGCTGGAGTGTTCTGGGACGTTATATTTGGCCTTTGAATGGCTGCAATCCAGGCCATCCGTCGCCTCTTTGTTACTTCGGAAACATGGCTCGAACAATTTCTCTTCAACGACGTAATCCGATAACAACCGATCTCTTTACCCGTCGGCTTCCCGTGGCTGTCATGCGACCGGCTATTGCAGTTAATAATACAACAGCTTCTTGCCATTTTTTGTGTTTCTTTTTATCGCTGTATAACTGAAAGCCTGCGTGCGCTAGTACCTCTTGCCACGAGTTCCCAGAATTCTTTGCGGTTTTACCCCTAAATGACGTCACATTTTCAATCTCTATGGAAGAACAGCCATCTGCTATACGACCAGTTGAAGGTGAAGGTAAGGAGCAAGCTGATAATCTATTGCTTAGGTTAGATCAACCTTTTTATTGATCACCAAGAAGAACAAGTAAGCTACAACTTTCAAGTTAGTTGGACTTTGTTGCTTGGGTACAGTTTGTTTTATTTTAAAAAAGTCCCAATTTCAAGGCAGAAATGTATCATAGTACTGAGTGCTCAAGTCTTGTAGCGCAGTGTTTCCCAACCACTGTGCCCGTGAGAAATGATCAGGTGTGCCGTGGAAGATTATCTGGTTTCACCTGATTGATACTTTAAGTGACCGCCCTGAGTAACGGGCAGAACAATTACATTCTCTTCCACTAGAGGGCAGTGCAATTTCTTCCTCCAATTAAATGGGTTGCCAAGTGCCAGTAGAACAGAAGAAGACGAAGAAGAAGAAATGACATAATAGTCATGCCAAGAGTGAAGCAACGCAGCACGCAATATCAATAGATAATCATTTGAAAAGAAAAGTAGTCAGTCTGACCTGGGTCCTAGAGAAAATTTCGACCCAAATGAAGGCCCTAGCATGAGTAGTGGTCAAAAGAAAGCAAAAAAGGGACAAGTCAAGCCAATTCCGCTATACCTGGTGCATAGGGAAACATTATCAAGATGCTTTTTGTGACATTTCTGTTTGGTCGTGTGCTGTGTGATTTTTCTAAAGTGAAATATGTGTCGTGGCTCCAAAAGGTTCGAAATCACTGTTCTAGCAGATGAAAAACACAATTTCAACATTTTCAAAATGTGAAGAGCTTAATTTGCAACACTTAGTCTATAAAATGGCTTTGCATGAAGCAAAAACATTTACCATATGTTAATGTGCAAAACCACCACTGGTCACAAGATGCTGGCGAAAAAAAATCCAAACATTGCTGGATTTTACTGCCATTCAAAAAGCATCAGCTTCTATCTTAAATCTTTCTATTTGCCTGTAGTGCACTGCTATTATATATTTTTTTATGTTGAATCTATGACTATTTTTTGTGTATTGTTTTCATTCATGTTTACATGCCCATGCTTTTATTTTTGTTTATATGCAAACTGCTACATGCCTATGTATGTAAACTTCAAAAACCTTTAATGAGTGAGGAATTATGTAAATCTACAAATAAAAACTACAAATTATCCATGACAAAAAAGCAAATACTGAGAGAATCTGAAGGAGCAAAAAGTAAAAAGGGAGGCCAAACTGTGATCATACATACGGTCTACAGTAATATATATCTCTTCAGGGATTTTAACATAATTTCAAAAAAGCAATTCCCCTCACCACGCCTCTCTGGCTCCTTGCCCTAAGCTTGAAAGACAGAGAAATAGTGTCCCTATGACGGCAACAATTGATGTCTGATCAAAGAGAGAAAGTTCTAAAACTCTTTCCCACAAATAAGATGACAACAGAGTCAGCCGTTTTTTATCGAGTTTCTATTTTAGTCGTGTCAAAGTGCCAAATAAAACAATTTTCGGGCAAGGCATTAGAGAGCATCTGCTGCAAATTACTCCATCATGGTGCTGATTATCAGTGGCATTCCTCATATCAAATCCATGATCTTAAACAATCACAATAGCCATGTATCTATATTTAACATAGACCGTCCACTGTGGTTTTTGCTGATACATTTTATGCCCGAGTTCTTATTTTTGATTTTGTCAGTTGAATGCAATTGAAATACAACAGTGAGTGAGACAGAGCTTTGGGGGTTTTGGAAGCAATATTACACTCAAATCTCCAGGGCACCACAGACTTACTGTGCTCATATACTGCACTGTAAACATAATAGGAAAAATAAATTGGTCTCAGAACTTCACAAACACTAATTGTTACATGAAACTGATTTTCATTAAATGAAACTGACTGTAATGTTTATACCATATTCACTATTGTTTCCCATTTTAACAGCTTCCTCTCTTCTGACACAGGAGATTGTTCGCAGTTATGTTGTCAGCTACAGAATGCATGTAATATAGATTTGGACAGTACAATGTGGAGAAGATACAAGACTGAGAAATAAGGATTTTTGCATTATGGGATTAGGGAGGCTGTCACTTATTTGAGAAGGCAATACTGTGGGGTTTTTTTTATTCTGCTCTCATCAGCCAATGTCATCAAATTCGACCATGTTTCATGTGTTACTGCAAAAACTGTGATTTGTAAAGCACTGTTAGTGACTTAACAATAGTTAGCAGTACTAATTTGTCTGTTAGTCCTTAATCTACCCTAATCTCAACTGAAATATCTAAATAGCTATATCCCAGATTGCCCACAAATGTCATACGAATTATTCATGATCACCAAAGGATGAATCCTGCTTCATAAAACCTTCAAAAACTTTCACTTCCTTATGCACCAACATGACATTGACATATGGGAATTTGACTATTTACCTGGGTTACTATACAATTTGCAGCAAACATTCTTTGCTCACCTCAAAATTAACCCAAAATGGCTTTTCATTTAGCACCATTACCATGTCAAATTTGTAATTTCAAAATTTCAAGATAACTGCAAAGCGAGTAGGTTTTTCTGCAGAATAGCTAATACTACTGTGCATTGCCATAATAAGCATGATAGCGTCCTGACAATGGTAATTTGCTCAAGCAACAGTGGAGCTAAGTACAGACCAACTGTAAACTCTTGGTGGAAAACCAAATACTGAACATGGGCACAGGCGTAGCTTCTGTGTCTGAAAAGGGAAATAATGCAGAAGTGCCTTAAATCTGCATTTTTGCTAATAGGCAGCAGAGACGGACTCTTCTGGTTCCAAAACTAGGTTACTGAACAGAGTCGACAGTTTTCTGATGAGCTTATGGTCCGGGTTACTGGTTTCCAGGTTTG
Organism: Neolamprologus multifasciatus; assembly: GCF_963576455.1. Taxonomy (NCBI): domain Eukaryota; kingdom Metazoa; phylum Chordata; class Actinopteri; order Cichliformes; family Cichlidae; genus Neolamprologus; species Neolamprologus multifasciatus. The sequence continues at coordinate 31,591,295 of NC_140443.1, read as the reverse complement.
TTTAATACATCATTGTGAATAACTTGTAAATTATCCATATTAGAGTCAAAATGGGCGGATAACAGAGGGTAAAAGGTAGGGTGGGTCAACGCTGTCACTAACAAGTCACTACAACATGAGCGAACAGTCATCTCGAGGTCTGCCTTTTACTTAACGCGTCCAGTTTCACAACGCCATAGCAGCAACATGCAAAACACACCACCCAAGGTTTCATGAGAGGACGTAAATGACTAAAGGCTTACCCTCCCTGAGGTTGCTAGCTAGCACTTTGAGCTCTGAGTCTGCATAGGTGCTAATCGTAACCCTAAGTTTCTGTTTTCACTGTGAAAAGTTTTTGATGTTTGTCATTTAGGATGGTTATATTCTTTGTTCTCTGATTGCCAAGACTTGTGAGAACAATGAAATCTTTACCTTAAAATTTAAACCACCTTTAGTTGACTGTTGTTGTGAATAAGCACTATACATAGGAAATAAGTAAACTAGATGATTTGGTTAATGTAAATTGGGTTAAACTGAATTGTGAACATTACTAAAACTTATTTCTGTTGGTTTTGGAGACTTGGAGACTTTTTTCTTTGAGGCTAAACTTAACTAAACATCAAATCTTCATTTAGAGAAGGGGTGGGGAACTCCAGGCCTCAAGTGTCGGTGTCCTGCAGGTTTTAGATCTCAACCTGGGTCAACACACCTGAATCAAATGATTAGTTCATTACCAAGCCTCTGGAGAACTTCAAGACATGTTGAGGAGGTCATTTAGCCATTTAATTCAGCTGTGATGGATCAAGGACACATCTAAAACCTGCAGGACACCGGCCCTTGAGGCCTGGAGTTGCCCACCCCTGGTTTAGATCATATATGTCATATAAAGCATAAGAGTGTCTGCTGCCAGATACATTCTGGATATAAGGTCCATTAGTAAACTGACTGACATGTTAGATTTTGTGTGACTCACCTTTGATAAATCAGTTTTCCAGCTCTTTTCCATTGTTCTTCAAATTTGTCGAATTCAAGTGTGTGTACAGTATGTTGTAATCACGACCGTGGAAAGTCTCCGTCTATTTCCACACCAAAATATAGACTTTCTTGATGATAGTTGTTGATTGTTTAAGGACGTAAGAGCTTTGTGAAGAGAGTGCAAACAGCCACTGCAATTTAACAAGAAAACAAACACATCCTGTTCCCTAACCGTTATCACCGCAGGAAAGTACAGCCAGGTTTAGCGTCCAAGTTGTTGTTTTGTTTTGGGTTTTTCATTCTGGTTACTATTTGTATGGAGCAGCACCAGGTTTTGTCTCACAGATAACAGCCAAAGACATATTTCTCTGTTTGTTTGCTTTTGTTTTTGCTTTTTAAATTGACTGAAAAGCAAACAATCACCAAGTATTGGCAAAAGCAGCTGCAAATGTGGGCTCTGCTATATTCTTGCCCAGTATGGTACATAAAGCGCTCAGGCAATCACCTGCATTTTACATCAAAATCTTAAATTGTTATCATGCCATAAAGGAACGAAACACATTTCCCTGCTATAGCGACATCATAAATGCCCACAATGCTCAGAATGAAATCTGGTATTGCACACAGTGGAGATGACGGCATATCTCGCCACTCTAAATCTGAATCTCCTCTTGCATGCATTCAACATTTTATGACAAGGCCAAAAAATAGGGCAGTGACAGTGAAGATTTTTCATCATTCATATCAGTGACAGTTCTCTGGAGCAGAAATGTCTCATTAAACGGGTCAGGACCTGACTGATAGCTTCTTGTTTCCCTGCTCACTCTTACCTGACAAGGAGCTTTCAGGCGACAGGAGGAGACGTGCCTCGGTTGTCCCAGCATATGTGAGTGAATAACATACAGCCAGCACACAGATGAGCAAGTGATTACAAGTAGGTGTTGATGTCTGTCAAAAACCCAGCTGCGATAAGGACACGCAATCACAGGAAACACCAACTTTGAAACAAACATTTTTTAAAATGGGTTGCTCTCTATTGTGCCGACTTCTCCCATGCTTAATGTTTAATATGTCATGCTGAGGGTTACGCTTTTCCACTATCTGAAGGGATTTAGGTTTGGAGGGGAAATTAGCTTTTGATATGAAAACTTGTTTCCTTTCTATGTAAACTTCCCCCATATCTTTTCCCTTTTAGTTTCTAATGCCGGGCTGATTAGCTTCACAGAAACCTTGAACTAGAAGCAAATTAGTTAAGAGAGGAACTTTGAAGATTTAGCACAATATTATTTCTCTGAGAAACTGCGTTAGAAAACAAATTCAATTTCAACAACACTTGAGTCCATGGCCATATTAGCAATTAGCTAAAACAGCATTTCCAAATCCCCCAAAAAATATCTAGGAGAGTAAATGTGGGCAAATGGGACGTTGTAATATGGCATTTATCTAATTCAACGAGAAGATAAAATAACAGCCACAACAAGGTTTTCCAGCTATAGTTGTTCATGACTGTTCAACCTCTGTTGGTTCCATTATACAGTCCAACTCAAAGTAATTCATTTTGCTGTTGCTGCATGGATATCTCTTCCACAAATCCAAAGTATGAGAGTTTTCATTTTAGTCTTAAAATGTGCTTTCAATTTTTAGAACTACAACCTCCCACCTTTACTGACCAGCTACTCAGAGGGGAGGTAGGAAACTAGGGGAGTAAAGTGTAATTTATGGTCCTAGAAATATGTCCGTCGGCATACACGTTTCAGTTCGGACAGTGAGCGGAGAGGGGTTTTCCAGAATAACCCAAAATCCCAACTGCACATCACTGGACGCGGATGACCTATGCGTCTGCCAAATGCTGACTGGTTGGGAACAGGAGAACCGTCGAAAAAAGTTCAACGATTAAAAAGTACAGCATGAAAAGCACAGACAGTGGCTGTAGTGGACACTTTTCATTGTTTTTAACACTCTGTTTCCCTTCAGCGCTTTATATATTAGGATTTTGTGCTTCTCTGTGGCTGGCTGACAGACTGACAACAGACCACACACCGGTTGAACCACATAGATGCCTCTATCAATAACAGAGCTCTCTGCAAGCCGAGGGGCAATCCCTGGACTACCAGCAGACTGCAAACATGCTACCTGCACTGAACCATAAATTCTTCTTAATTATAAGCCCTGTCGCCATACTGGTAATTTGGGCTTAATCCTCATATTGTAACTTCATGCTAAGAGGCTCATACAAAGTATTGGTCTACTTCAGCGCAAAACCCACTTTTGCTGTTAAGAAGCCACTGTCAATATTTACTAAAGTGTCAGCTCCATTCATGCGGCTTTATCGCGTATTGGGAGTTTCCCTTTCAGAGCACAAAATTTAGAGAGTAGAGTATTTAGATGAATCAGACAAATGCGTTAACTAAGGTTTGCAGCATGCAGTTTACTGCAAATTGCCTTGAATGTAACACTGACAAAAAATAAAACGTCTTACTTTGCGCTCAATACAGTTGTGATAGTTGTCACCAGGAGTCCTCATTTATTTGGAATCAGAGGGGAACAGGTTGTCAGTGCAAGTGCGTAATTGGCACTGGTGGGTGGCTCACTATGATGAATGTGGAGTGCCAAAACTCTGCTGCTGTAAGTCTTCACCGAGTCCTCACCCTGAGTCTTTAGAGTTGAGCACCGCATACTTCTTCTCCTCAGTAATACTGGTATTTGGATGAAACAGAACACAGTTTAACTGAAGTGAACTGAGGGAGGGAGTCGTGCATGAGCATGTGTTTTGCCTTAGAGGGAGACAACTTTTTAGATTGCACAGCAAGTCAATAGGTGTGTAGTATTCTGCTTTTAGTCGCATTTCTACACAGAGACTAGTCCACAGTGGAAAAGTCTTATGTCTTTTTTGGGCTTTTCTAAGCAGTTACTTTTTATTTTTCCTCTGTTTCTCAGATCTTTCTGTCAAAATGCACTAATTAATACGGCTCAGATGGAAATGACGTGAGTATGATGTCTACGTGTTACAATATTAACTGATGACTTTAATTTGACCTCACACAGTTGACAAAAAATGCAGAACAAAGAAGTCCAAAACATCAACTTCATTAAGGATCCAACAGTAAGTAATATTTTGTGCATTTCTACTCATCGTGCAGGCCGGCCATTGCACAGATTTCAGGTTTTAATGTTGCAGTAGTTGGAATGATGCAGCCCTCTGCACATCAGTCCGGAGAACAGCTGTCTCAAAACCGCAGGAGCCCACGCAGTGCCCGGCAAATTCTTTTTCTTCTTCTTCATATCAAACACATATTGATTCGCCTTCAGCTGCCTCTCAATGATCTGAATTGCCCCACTCTTTCCAGAGAAGAACACATGTATAAAACCTGTGCTTACACTATATTATTTTGCTTCGTATGACACTCAAACCATCGGTTCTGCTCGTTGACATTTTGAAATGAATGGATCGGCGAATTATTAGTGCTACGGGGTAAATAATTATATAATGACGTGAATTTTGCTTAAGAAAGCAAAGTTTGCTCACTTACAAAGAAATGACTAGTCTCTAATTTTTATGGTAGTTTCATATTAATTGAAAGAGGCAGAATATCAAGATCAAGGTGTAGGCCTGTGTTTCTGAGCTCAAGAACAACTGAATTGAATGAAACATGGATTTCTTATCCAGCTGGTTTAGTCCAGGTGTTCTGATTAGCGCTGACACATTTTTAAATGCTTTATGTTTATTCTCTCTGAAGCAAACTTTTCTTTTTCTTTTTTTTTCAAGTTTCACAATAACATTTCCAATCATCAGTCTTCATTACACATTCCCATCCATCATCTCAAACCTGGCCAAAGGCTTGAAATGTCTCCCAACTTCATTATTTGACTAAAGTCCCCTGGCGCTTGCCCTTAGCATAGCTAAGTGAGGTAAGCTTTAAAGTAGCTCAGCCAGAAGGACTGCCTTATTTGAACAGTGCATGTACATCACCTACAAGCCAAGCAGCATGAGAGGCAATAGGTCAGGATGTAGGGGAAGAAAACCAACAGGGGAAGCCTCAGATGTGACTTTGATACACTCTAAGAAGCAGCACAAGGAAAAGAATGCTCTCCGCAGAGAACAGATCCCGTTTCCTCATAATCTGGGCCTGTTAGCGGGGGTCCTGGAGCTCCGGACCAGACTTCCTCGGGACAACAGAGAGCTTTGCTCACCCATCCGTCAGCACTGTTTACATTCCATCTTGTAAACTCTGAACTAACTCCGTGTCTAACTGCCCCACTCGCCTTTGAATTCCATGTGATGATGGCACCCATTCCCAACCCCCACGCCAGCCCTTTGTTTATGTATTCGACAGTTGTTCCAGATGTTGGAAATGATTGAAAGTCAGTGTTCTGAGAAATCACTTGCAGCTCAGTTATGTGGGAAGCTTTCATCAATAACACAGATCATTACAGTTTGCTACTGTGTCGGTGGCAAAGGGTGGATGTCGTCAGATAAAGAGTCAAGAAATGGCAGATGATGATGATGATGCATAGGGATAAATCACAGTGATTCTCCCCTACTGTCAACAAATTTCAGGGTCCTATTGGTATTCATTATTGCCAGGATGTGACTCTCTTGGGCACTTCTTTAGAGGAGATAACAGCTCATTTTGACCACAGAGATCATCTAAAGGATACACTGTCCCCTTCATCATGTGTTTTTACTGCGCATAATTAAAACCAAATGGAGAACCTGTTATTTAAAGGCATAGACAAGCCACAATTATTCTTCCCTTACCTTAAAGGAACAAAGGGACTCCACAAGTTTTGACTCAACTATGAGGCAGGGTGGGAATTGAAGGAAGAATGGCGAATGAGAGGAAAGTCCTTTCAAAGACCAGCTTGGCTTTACTTTACCTCAGTTTATGAGTTTTCACATAAATTGGCTTACAGCTTGTCACGAACACCAGGAACGATTCAACCCGTATTACCCATCAAATGCAGGACAGCACCATTTTTCAACTTGTTTTAGCTCCAGTGGCACAAAAGCGGTCAGATATACACAATAGCTCTGCTCAGACTACGTTCTCCCATTCCTCCAAATCAATACTTTAAAAAGAAGAAGCTAGGGCTAAGTGGGTGCCGAAACAACATCAAAACCACAGTACCCAATTCATCATTTTCACTGCCGCTATACGCTAACCTATGTTAGTTAAAGTGTACAGCTTCTCTCTGCTCTATTTCTCTTAATGTGACCCAAAGGCACATTAGCTTTCCCCACAAACAGAAAAAAACACATCATCTGAGCAACCTTACCTGTGTGTTGGGGAGGTGTAGCTAATGGAACACAGTCATTTAAAGATAGTCTCGCTTCGTACCTTCACTTCTCATCTGCACTGCATGCTTCACTTAATAGATGGAGACACAGTGAGGAGAAAGGAAGGGCTTCTTTGTAACAGCTGCCAATAATAAAGTAGAAGTTTAGTTTCTGTTTTCTCCAGGTGCAACGCTACTTATGTCTGTTTTTGTACAGGCACCGTCTGATTGGGTATCAGGAAAATTGAAATCAATGAAGCACAGCTAACAATGTAGCTAACGGGCAAATGCTAAAGTCAGGTAAACCTTTCCCCACCTCTTCATACATTCCTCAAAATCCAATCAGCTTTCTGATATATAAGATGATGGGAATGAATTAGCATGTGTTTAAAAATAAAAACAAGCACAAGTCAGGGCTTCTAATGTTTCTATTTCAGCGCTGTGACTGATGACAAACTCACAAAACTGCATGCTAGCTGCTGTTTTTGTTTTCATCTGCACTTGTCTTCCATTTCATCGACACTTTACTAAAAGCTGCATTTAGCTGTTCAAACTGCCACGATGTTATAGTAATTAAGTATTCAGTAAATTGCAAATGTGAAAAGAAATGTTGTTGCTAATTGCTAAATGGAATCTGAGACATGATAGAAACATAATGAACATTATTAGTTTTCTCGCTTGGCTTTTTGTTTGTTCATTTTTCTCTTTAAACAGACAGCTTACTACAAAGAATGATAAAAAACTGTTTGGCTATTCATAGTGAGTCTGACATCTGTGTGGCATTTAAAAGACACCAGACATATGTCTGTTTAAGACGCAGATAATGGTGATTAGACCACCATGGGTGTGACACACTGAAGGCTGATATGGCTGATGTGAGTCAGTTGGGATCTGTTTCTATTGTTAATGGCAAGACGCGCAGTCACAGTGTAATCGGTGTTTTATATTCACTGAAAGTAGAAATGTGGTGAAGCCTCGGCCACTTGAAGGCGAGTTTGTTTTATTGTAATGTGAGCTACATTTTGAATAGTGAGACTTATTTCAAGGAATCGGTTTTTAAAGCATTGTAAGTCTACCATGTCATTTACAACAACTAATCACATTTATTATGACTTTGGCTCTAATTAATCCTGCAACCACTAAGTATGGTAGTATTAGTGGCTGAAATATGACCTATTTTCTGCCTCCCGGCCTAGCCTCTAACTAAGACATTCTTTAGATAAATAGTTTTTCAAAAAAAGCTCCCCTTTTTGTGGTACAGCTCCTTTTCCCTCCTCCCTCCTCTCCCCTGACAACTTTGATGGTCAATTATATTTAATAAACAGTTAGGGCGCAGAAATAAATCAATTTCAGGAGGGGCTAATCCTCCTGCTCTAGCAGACTGCGAAGCCACAAGTCCTGTAGAAATGTTTGAAAATGAACTGTAATGGAACACATATGTCATGCAGCAGAGTGCACTGGGAGCCCTGTATCCTATTCAGCTCACTGCCTTCTCCTTCAGCAGGCAGCTAACACGTGTGGTGCGCTCAGCAGAAACACTCTTCTTCTACTTCTTCAACTACTCAGTGTATTTTTCTAGCGCATTTGCGGATGATATTTTGAACCGATGTCATGTGTTCATCGGGGCCCTTTTAATTATGCTATCAACTGAGGGCTTAGCGCATGACAGGGCCTACATTTCAACAACAGATGCACGGCCTTACATGTGTGGTTGGGATAGTTTATAAACTCTTGGGCCGGAGGTTTGGTGCTTTCGCCAGTTTGGTTAACCCATCTGAGAGAGTCTCCAGACACTGCTGGTAAAGCTGCACAAATCGGGAAAGAAAAGAAAGGGAAAAAAATCGATTTACAAATGACTTTTTAGTCCTAAAAGGCTCTTATCTGTTGTATTGTATGCTCCATCAGCAGCAGCAGCTCTAAAATGGTTACAAATGTTTGGTCTTTTCAACTCTTTCACTCACAGTGCTCACTGCTGCACTTTTACTTGCTTATTAACTCTTTAAACTCCTCATTCATAAACTTTCTTGGTTGCAAGTCACCGTGTGGGGAAGCATAGCCGATCCATGTCAATTGATATGCACGCCAGTTTTGGTGTGGTCAACTGTCCATCACTATGTAACTGTGGACAATCCTGGTGGCATTCAGCTGTTGCTCATGCCATCCCAGAAGGTTAATGATGAGGTTTTGAAGAATGTCGGGACTCCACATCTTTCCTGCATGCCCCATGCAGAAGTGGTTTCAGTGTGCACAGGCAGATTAAAGAACAGAAGGGGCAGGGATGGGAGATGGGGGTTTGAGGGGGGGCATTGAACCGTGCAGCTGCCAAATGTCAAACACTAATTGTAGGGAAGCAACTACTGAATGTTGGAGAACAGCTTTGGAGGAATCCCTCATTTCTTCTTTCCTTCACTGCTTGCATCAAGAATTGATGCGTGACTGAGGAACTAGGCAACCACTTAATTGTCTTATTTAGTATGAGCTTATTGACAGCCCTCTAACTGGTGTGGATATATAAAATTGATTGGAATTATTAAAAGGGACTGGTGGGCTGATAAAATATGAGTCTTTTTAACAAAATTTGCATTTATTTTCGTCGGGCATGCATCGCAAATTCACCATTAATAAAATCACGTGTCCCTGGTTATGTGTAAATAATCTAATTACGATTCTACCAAACCCTCTCTGTTGTGAGAAAACACTGATTTGCATCCAGCAGGTACGTTAGGCATATCCAACAGGGAGGATAATGTGTTTAAGCTAGGCTTACATTAACTAATTCATTATAATCAGACCCTTTGAAGGAGCTTGTGCTGTCGTATAATTGTCCCGAGCCAAGCAGAACTTTTCCTGTAGTGTATCCAAAGTAAAAGCCATCAGTGCAAAATTACCAGATAAAGGACAACACACGCCTATGAGTCCCTCGAAATTATGCTGTTTTTGCTCACAAAATAAAACTTTATCTTATGCACATGCATATTCTCTCTATTTTTCTGCACCTATTTGTTCTTATTGACACTGTCAATCATACTCACTATTTGATGATTGCTTTGGAAGAGTCATCATTCCACATTTTTTCACTCTAATAACTAAACGGTGATGGTTATTTGCAAGATCTAGCTGCAACACGCAACAACGCATTGATAGTAGCTAATGTAGATGTTTAGCGGGTATAATATTTATCATCTTATTTAATGTGCTAATTAGCACTAAATGCAAAATACAGTTAAGACTGTTGTGAGTTATTCACCGATATTTGCAATTCCTGGATTCAAATTAATTTCTTTATCAAAGAATAAAAGGTTGGTATACTGCATATTTTGAACAATGGAACAATTGCAATAATTGCACTAAATTTCCCTCCTTCCCATCCATACATTTATGCTATCTGCAGCATTTAACTGACAAAAGAGATGTGTGATCTGATACATTTTGTATGCTTTGTATGCTTTTGTCACTGTAACAGTCATTGAGTTTGGACAAAAATGAATACATTGTTGAAGACTGATGTATTGAGGTTGCTGGGTCCCCTGAATAATGAATGTGTGAGAGCTAAACCACTTATGTATGTGTGGTGAATACAACTAAATTACGTAGGTTTTATAATTGTATGTAGCTGGTAAGTGTTCTTTTACACAGAGGCAACAAAACTAAACTAATAAGAGACTAAAATGAAATCTGTCTGTGTTCAGATAAACTGATGGATCTTCAAATTTTCTTGTACTTTATTGCAAGCTGACAGCAGTTGCCTTGTTTCTTTCTAGCAGCAATACCTGCAACATGTTGGGAGTGAGTTTAAATTATAAAGCTTTAGTTACAATTTTTCTGGTAATACTGAAATACGGATCTATTAATAATTGTGTAATAAATATTCTCATAGCTTAAGCTAGGAGTAACATGGCATATGTATGACTACATGCCTGTATTTATCTTTTCCGAAACAAAATATTTTACAAAACTATACAAGAGTCTAAACTATAAGGGTCAGTAAAAGTATGATCTACCAGCCTCTTGGTCGGGGGGGATCCCTGAGCTGCACACTTGAAATGTTCAGTTCAGTGTCTCAAATTAGCTAAGAGCTAGCAGCTACAGCTGCCTGTGTGGCTGCCATCCACTGTCAGGCAATGCTGGCACTTGCGTAAGATTGAAAACCTTCACCCTTAAAAAAATGTAAAAAGATAATTTTTTAAAAAGTAATTCCAGCTATGTCTGATATTTTGGTATGAGACTGTAAATTGGCCATTTTAGCATGGCAGTTTATGGGGCTTTCCTGCTTTTAGAGCCTCGAGTGTTTATGGAACTCTAGATTTTGTCATTTCTTTGCTGGCTTCATTTTTCAGCCTGGAGATGGCTACAGGGTTGTGATGTGAAGAAAACTGGAGGAATAAATATTTGCTTTAACCTTACATTGTCATATTATTTTTTATTGATTTTATGTGCTGTACAGCATTAGCGTGAATGTTACCATTTGATGTGCTGTACCAAAGTTAGCTTAAAGCTAATTTGCATCTGCAGTCGCTTGGCAGGTTTATATGTAGTATAATTGGTTGAGAGGCTATAGCATTTCTAAATCATGTCGCAGTTCCGGGATTTGTTTCTCTATTATACAGACCACAGCCATTAAATGTTTCAGATGTCATCCAGTTGTTTTTTGCCGCAATATTCAAAGATCAAATGGGTAAACTTAAGCCAATTTGTAAGAAGACATGGAGAGTTGATCTACATTGGAAAAGCTTGTTTAACGACAAAGCAATACCTTTTTTTGTGGTTTCACTGTGGTATTCTCATTCTTTATAACACAATCACGTGTCTGGCCACATCACTGAGAAGCATGACATCATGGACCAACTTAAAGCTACACTGGAGAGCGTCCAGATAAAAGTGGCAGGATTTGCGAGCCACTTAAGCCCCATCTGGTGTGAAGACTGTGTGTGCAGTCTCAGAATTTTATTATATGTGGCATAAAAGGATTACAGCGCAATGCTTTATTTGGTATTCCTTGAAGATGACTGATTTGGACCTGCTGCAGAGTCAACATTTGACCTGGAGGGCATCAGGGCACATCGTGGCTGTGTGTGAAATGACAAACTCTTGAGATACTGATCATTAAAGATTTTACATATGGAACATATTTAATTATAGATTAAAAACGCCCCCTGTGAAGTAAGTTCACAAGATCATAAATATGAATGTGTTTATATCAGTTTGATTGAAACAAAAAGAAGTCAGATGGAACTTCAATTTCAAGCACACACACAAAAGAGACTTTCCTGGGTGATCATTATCAAGCTCATTACATGCTCCTAATTTTGATTTTGAAAACAAAAGCACTGAAGAGTGCTCAAAAGGTATCATATATATTAAAGCGTAATGAAAAATGTGTTATTGATTCAGTGCTGCACACATCGTTTAAAAAGCAGGTCTGGTTCTAATAAGCATCACAGAGATTCAAGCTGCCTTTCTCAAAGTTACTAATGATGTCCCGATGGAGTTGTGATTCTGTGAGTAGTGTTAGTTCTGCTTCAGCTGAGCTCAGCATTCAACTTGTCTCATCATATAACCCTGATTGATCAGGACAACACCCCACCCTTAATACACAGACTTCACCTCTCCCTCTTTATTCTTACCTGTCAAACACAAGATTTTAATAACGGTAAAAGTTCTACGGTTTCCTGGAGTCTGTTATTTGTTTGTACTGGATTTCTTAAAGGACGGTTTCGCTGAAATGACAAAATATCTAAAAAATATATAAATATATATTTATATATATTTATTTATTTATATCCTTTCTTACTCACCTGGAGATATATCAGTCATGTAAACAGTTTGATGCTGTATGTGTAATGGGTTTGAGATCTTGAAATTTATGCCTCCTTCTTTAATATAAAGCCTCACTGAAATAATGGCACTGTTGTCCCAGAAAACCCATAGAACACACCGCCAACACTTTTCAAAGCAACTATACCAGCAATTTTTTTAAAGAAAGCAGTTTCACTGAAAAATTGCTCATGTTGAGTGCTATTGATTATTTTTCAAGTGCTTTGCAAACAAAATTGTTTGTCTCCGAGTTGGATATTTGAAAAACTGAGCACATAAAAGGAGAGCTTTCTGCCAAAGGTAAATGATCTCGTTTATGTATGTATTGAAATACTCAAAATCTATGTCTGCATCATGGTGAGCTAAGCTATTAGTGTGGTTCAAACAACTGACCTCCCAAGAATGCCAGTAGCAGCAGCTGTTTCGGTAAGTAGAGTAAGTTTACACTTAGAGACAAACTTAACCCGTGAATCAAATCTCTAGCATTTCAATGTTAATGTGCAATGTTAAATTCGATTTTGTAGCCGATGCAAGTGATTTGTAGAGTAACCCAGTGTAATGAAAATCAAGTCTGCATTCTTTTTTATCTGTGGTATATTATTATTGTGTGCTCATCAATAAAAAAAAAAAATATTATTAAATAGCTACACTAAATTGCCTTCAATGAATATTGAATATTGAATTGAAGTGCCTTCAAATGATGCTGCAACTTTGACAGTAATGCAGCAATGATGCTCGCTGTGAAGTCCTGACAATTTCAAGCCCATTTCTACAGTCTTTTAATAGATTCTTACATTATACAGAAATGAATGGCTTAAAACAGTAAATAAAAACAGAAGGTCAAATGTCAGTGTTTTGTAATATATGGGCTAAAACAGTCCAGCCCGTACTGCAGACACTTCTGTTAAATAACAGTAAAGTACTGGCAGGTTGTATTGTCAGCTTATGAAGAATTATAAAATACCATGCTGTATAGAGTAAAAACCCCGTGCAATGATGTGAGGTGTAGCTATTATAAAGTGACATTAGTGTTTTTTTTCTCATGCTGCACCAAGAAGCCTACTCTAGTTATCAGATATCCTAAACAGGAATGCTGGCTGGATGTATTGTCTCTCAAACTTACTTCCATACATAACTTGCACCTTTGAATGTGTTAGAATCACAGGTCATATAAAAGTAAAGTCATGTGACAATGAAATTACACTCAATTTAATTTCTAAGGTTTTACAGCAGGACATAATAAAAATAATTTGTTCTTTTCAAGACAAGGTATGAATGACATAGTAGCTAATGTTTCATCACAGAAAACAGCAAGACTCAAGTCTGGATTAACTTTAAAAAAACAGAAGTTGTGAAAATCTATTGTATTAAGTGAAAATTACTATAAACATAAGTCAACCTAAATTCATTACAGGGCGCTGAGGTGTCTTTAAATTCTCCTCCCGATGCTAAGACATCGCTCTCAATTTGTCTGAGACCAGCACCAGCCTTGATGGTACAGTAAAATCTTACCATTAGATTGCAGATTGGAGTCAACTGATTGCAAGTGCATAAGCTTCTGTTGGGAAAAACATGTTTTATTCAGTTAACGACATTAAATTCAGACTTTACTCCATAATGGCCGTGGCCAGCCAGAATGTTTCTCCTACTGTTGGTATGTGAGAACATATTTGAATAACAACATTACTTAGCAATAAATTGGGAATTTAAATAATGAATATATGTTATTAAATATTTTGATATATTAAATATTTTAAATATGTCCATTTAATATTATACCCGGTCATCTAAAAACTGTTCATTTATACTGAGTGTAGGCTGTCATTCAGCTGTCAGTATGCCAAGTGAGAGGTGTCCAGATTTGTTTACTCTGGGAAGGCTGTAAAACTTAGAGAAAAGAGTCAATTTTGAATTAAAGAGACAGTTAACCTCCTTCTGTCTGGTGGCAGTGATACTGAGGCGAGTTGTTGAGGATACTGAACTATTATGTCAGTAAGCACTGTTGTTTTTGCCACTAGTAGTTGCTGTTAGCTTCTGTTAGCTGCTATTAGCGAGTGTTAGCTGCTGCTAGCTGCTGTTTGCCCATGCTAGCTGCTGTTAGCCAGTGTTAATGACATTTTCTTTGAAGTGGATCTCTCATACAGTGTGACAAAGTAATCCAACTATTTATAAGAGGGAAAGTGTGACCTGAGCCAAACATTAACTGGCATATAAGGAGAAAGGAGGGTCGCATGTCTAATCTGCTGACAATGAATATAAATAAATTAGCATGTTTATGCACCTTTTTGTGTGTTAGAGCCCTGACATCAATACGGCTTCAGGTGAGGGGGAAGAGAATGACGTGTTGTCTCTTTCCTTTGTGTGTTCACTTTTTTAGTGTCCCTCTGACTTTGGGTACCATATATAGGATGGGTCTCTAGCATACATAAAACACCATTAGGTAAGAACGCAGATGTCCATCTTGGTCACTGTATTCAAGATAATTGGGCAAAATGATCTTGAATACTTTCGCAAATGAGCACCTGCCCCTGTGTATTTAATTCTTTATAAGAATGCATCAGTATGCTGGAAGACATAATTACACACTAATCAATCTACATTCTAAAGTAATAATTTCTATTAAATGACCTAAAAAATGACTAACTGTGCCTGTAACTCTAAGATGACCAACAGACCTCAGGGAGCAAAATTAGCATTGTCTTCTTTCCCATTCATGTGTACAACTTGTGTTATTTTTGCACTATTATTATTATTTGTTATTTGGTTTGCACATCTATTCTACACTATTGTATTACATCAGCCAAAATAGATGCCCTGCATTTTTAGAGCCACAAAGCTGGACAGCCTCAAGGTTAATATTTTCAGATTTGTTTTCTGCAAAATACAGAATTCAAGTCTGTCTCATTTGTGTGTACCAAGTAGGTCAGACGCTGAAATGCTAAATAGGATACTTGTTTTAAAAAAAAGAATTTACATATTTTTTCACACAATATTTTTAAACCAAAGAGACGGCATGTTATTTCGGGACCGGCCCACACACTGCTCCTTTGTGAGATTTATCTTGCAGAACAACAATCTAAAATAGCCAAATAAAAGAGTGGTTCTTTTTTTTCCCCCTTTGGACAGTATTTACAAGAAGGCTGTCTTCAGCTGCGGAGTGGGGGTGTGTTTGTTTTCACACTGCTCCAAAGAATATAAGCAGAGACACTATCTCCATTCCCATCTGATCTGGCCAGGTAAAGCTGCAGCAGAAGTGTTGGCAGGCAAAGACTCCTCTGGACCAAATGGAGTTGAGGTATTTGCCTCTAAGGCATCTGAAGTAGGACAGTGAGAGGTGTGTATATGCAGCTCCTTCTATCAAGCCCTTTCTTTGCTAAATTAACACATTCCCCATCAGAGGAGAGTAATTTAAGGTAATCACTGATTAGAATTCATCATATTTAGTTATAAGTCTCCATATGTTATAGCTGTCTGGTAGTAGAAAATCTTTACAATCTTTTTTATTGTAGGTGGGATTTATTGGGCAAACAAAAATCGTCTTGTGTGGTTCACATCTTGACTGAATAATTCTAAAAAAAATAAAAATAAAACATTTTTATTGAGCTATGCTATCAGAAACACAAATCGGGAATCAATTTTGTAATTTGATCAGACTTGATTAACAGTTATTGGACATTAGCAAACAGCTTCACCACATTTGGATGCAACCATTGCTGTTTGATGAATTCAAATATGTGGCATCGGTTCATTTAACAGGAAGCTGCTGTAATGTTTGCTGAAATATTCTATGTCCGTGCGAGATTATGTCAATCATACAATATGTGGATAGAGAAAATAGGTCCTTGGGGATTTTTTTTAATCAACAGAAAATCCAAACAGTGTCTTTGATGAATGGATCAATAAAAACGCCAGAATCACCTTAAATTACCTATTTAATGTGCATTTATGAAACTCTCATGAGAGTAACATCAGAGAAAACTCCATCAATCACTTGATTATGTGGGCATGTGTTAAAAGTAAAAGTCTAAAAATACTTAATTTCAGCAGGCGTCGAGTCAAACCCAGACCAGTGTTCCCCATAAGGGAAAGCAATAACTATGACCTCAGTCTGTTATTTTGGTAATGGCTAATTAGAGGGGGCTTGTTTCCGATTAGCTCCTAATGTTACTTACACAGACCATTGCCTTGTTTCCGTGTATATTGAGTTATCCCCCCTTGCTGCTGTGCTACAGGAATAACTGGTCTGACTGTTCCAATCAGGCTGTTTGTTTATGTCTTTGATCACATACGCAATCATGACACTGTCAGTCCATTATTCTTGCTTTTCAAACCCTTGTGTTTTAATGTATGTTTCTCATTTAATCTAATCACTGCTCTGAAGTGATCTTGAGAAGTTTCCGGGAGAATAAATTATTCTTGGCAAAGTGTGATTTGGCTTATCATCGAACAAGTCGTTCTTCTGCCTCCGTCTCTACGTGTTATTTTCTTTACTGGGCGATTAGAAGCTACACTAGAAGTAAATCTTTAGAATAAGTGGGACCTCCTCCCTAACTGATTATCACTGTCTTCCAAAAGAACTCATGATCTAGCACCCAGTCTGTTTTTTATCAGTGCCTACCCAAACATGACTGTCACAGAAACCAGACCTGCCACCTTTATGACTTAGGTTTGGTTGTGTTTAGGCAACTGAAACTACTTAGGGAACAATTATCATGATTCAAAGGCAGCAGTACTGCTGCAAACATCAGCTTCTACTAAACATCTACACCAAGTTCCCCCTGAAGTTGTTGGAAACTAATTATCAGTTGTTCTTTTGACCACTGGATATTATTCTCAGAAATCTGCTGCCTCAGACGATACTCTTTGTGCTTTCATGCAGTCAGTGTTGTGTGGAGATTCTTGGATAGCATCGGAGTGAATGTCTCCACCTCTCTGGCTGTTGGTTCCTACAGGGCACCACCTTTTCTTTTTCAGTTAGTCAGAGAAGAATAATTCAGAATGAAAGTATAAAAGAATGATGTAATAACTGTCATAATTTTCAATATATGATAAGTACTTTCTGTCCTCGTACACACATTTATCTTTTGAATTTAGTCATAAATTTTGTATGTTAACATTTTTTGCCATAAGTAATGCTCTTATACGTTATCTTGGTTAATACGCTGCTGATTGTTTTGGAAAGCTGCACACCTCCTCTGTGTTGGTTGCTTCACATTCTGCTTTTATTGGTGCTTTTTTTAACATTTCCACTTTCCACACCCACCATTTATTCATGTCTTGTTGTAGAGCAGTTCATTATTCGAATAAACTGTTCACCTCCTGTAGTACCAGATAGTTTTGAATCACATTTCTCTTCGCTAATATAGTTATACTGAACCCAGAACCAACGATTTTGGTACAAATTTGTTGTCTATGTCAGCGGTACCCAACCTTTTTTGCACCACGGACCGGTTTATGTTCAAGAATATTTTCACGGATCAGCCTTTAAGGTGTCGCAGATAAATACAACAAAATAAAACCAGTACTGGTACCAAAAAAAGATTTATTCATAACAGATGGGAAAAGACCCAGGGAAACCGAGTTAACGATAAAAACAATCTTAATAAAATAAGGATTAAAACCAATGAAAACCAAAAATTTCACAACCAAGCCTCAACTCTGGCGACCCGGCACCAAACAACTCACAGACCGGTACCGGTCCATGAACCGGGGGTTGGGACCGCTAGTCTATGTGACTGTAAAAGAACCCACCCACCACTTTAATCACACTCTAGATCTTGTTTTAACATATGGCATAGAAACTGAACATTTAACAGTGTTTCCTGAAAACCCTCTCCTGTCTGATCATTTCTTGATAACATTTACATTTACAATAATTGATTACGCAGCAGTGGAGAGTGGACTTTATCAAAGTAGATGTCTTTCTGAAAGCGCTGTAACTAAGTTTAAGAATATAATCCAGCCACTGTTATCATCGTCAATGCCCTGTACCAACACAGAGCAGAGCAGCTATCTGAACGCTACCCCAACAGAGGTCGATTATCTTGTTAATAATTTCACCTCCTCACTACGTACGACTCTGGATACTGTAGCTCCAGTGAAAACTAAGGTCTCTAATCAGAAGTACCTGACCCCGTGGTATAATTCTCAAACACGTACCCTAAAGCAGATGACTCGTAATCTGGAGAGGAAATGGCGTGCCACAAATTTAGAGGATCATCATTTAGCCTGGAGAAATAGTTTGTTGCTTTATAAGAAAGCCCTCCGCAAAGCCAGAACAGCTTACTACTCATCACTGATTGAAGAAAATAAGAACAACCCCAGGTTTCTCTTCAGCACTGTAGCCAGGCTGACAAAAAGTCAGAGCTCTTTTGAGCCAACCATCCCTTTAACGTTAACTAGTGATGACTTCATGAACTTCTTCACAAATAAAATTTTTATCATTAGAGAAAAAATTACCAATAATCATCCCACAGATGTAATATTATCTACAGCTACTCTTAGTTCCATTGATGTTAAGTTAGACTCTTTTTTTCCAATCGATCTTTCTGAGTTAACTTCAATAATTACTTCCTCCAAACCATCAACGTGTCTTTTAGACCCCATTCCTACAAAACTGCTCAAAGAAGTCCTGCCATTGGTTAATTCTTCGATCTTATATATGATCAACCTATCTCTAATAATCGGCTATGTACCACAGGCCTTCAAGGTGGCTGCAGTTAAACCTTTACTCAAAAAGCCATCTCTAGACCCAGCAGTCTTAGCTAATTATAGGCCAATCTCCAACCTTCCTTTCATATCAAAAATCCTTGAAAGAGTAGTTGTCAAACAGCTAACAGATCATCTGCAGAGGAATGGTTTATTTGAAGAGTTTCAGTCAGGTTTCAGAGTTCATCACAGCACAGAAACAGCTTTATTGAAGGTTACAAATGATCTTCTTATGGCCTCTGACAGTGGACTCATCTCTGTGCTTGTCCTTCTTGACCTTAGTGCAGCATTCGATACTGTTGACCATAAT
Organism: Neolamprologus multifasciatus; assembly: GCF_963576455.1. Classification (NCBI taxonomy): domain Eukaryota; kingdom Metazoa; phylum Chordata; class Actinopteri; order Cichliformes; family Cichlidae; genus Neolamprologus; species Neolamprologus multifasciatus. Next base: position 31,572,232 of record NC_140443.1, on the reverse strand, counting down.
ATCCTATTAGAGCGATTAGAACATGCTGTAGGTATTACAGGTATTGCACTGCAGTGGTTTGTATCATATCTATCTAATAGACTCCAATTTGTGCATGTAAATGGAGAGTCCTCTTCACACACTGAGGTTAATTATGGAGTTCCACAGGGTTCAGTGCTAGGACCAATTCTGTTTACTTTATACATGCTTCCCCTAGGCAGCATCATTAGAAGACATAGCATACATTTTCACTGCTATGCAGATGACACCCAGCTCTATCTGTCCATGAAGCCAGATAACACACACCAATTAGTTAAACTGCAGGAATGTCTTAAAGACATAAAGACTTGGATGGCCACTAACTTTCTGCTTCTTAACTCAGATAAAACTGAGGTCATTGTACTCGGCGCTGAAAAGCTTAGAAATATGGTATCTAACCAGATTCTTACTCTGGATGGCATTACCTTGGCCTCCAGTAACACTGTGAGGAACCTTGGAGTCATTTTTGACCAGGATATGTCCTTCAACGCACATATTAAACAGATATGTAAGACTGCGTTCTTCCATTTGCGCAACATCTCTAAAATTAGAAATATCCTGTCTCAGAGTGACGCTGAAAAACTAGTTCATGCATTTATTACTTCCAGGCTAGACTACTGCAATTCATTATTATCAGGATGTCCAAAAAACTCACTGAAAAGCCTTCAGTTAATCCAAAATGCTGCAGCAAGAGTCCTGACAGGGACTAGAAAGAGAGAGCAGATTTCTCCTGTTTTGGCTTCCCTTCATTGGCTTCCTGTTAAATCCAGAATTGAATTCAAAATCCTGCTCCTCACATACAAGGTCTTAAATAATCAGGCCCCATCTTATCTTAATGACCTTGTAGTACCATATCACCCTATTAGAGCACTTCGCTCTCGCTCTGCAGGCCTACTTGTTGTTCCTAGAGTATTTAAAAGTAGAATGGGAGGGAGAGCCTTCAGTTTTCAGGCCCCTCTTCTGTGGAACCAGCTTCCAGTTTGGATTCAGGAGACAGACACTATCTCTACTTTTAAGATTAGGCTTAAAACCTTCCTTTTTGCTAAAGCATATAGTTAGGGCTGGACCAGGTGACCCTGAATCCTCCCTTAGTTATGCTGCAATAGATGTAGGCTGCCGGGGGATTCCCATGATGCATTGAGTTTTTCCTTTCCAGTCACCTTTCTCACTCACTATGTATTAACAGACCTCTCTGTATTGAATCGTATCTGTTATTAATCTCTGTCTCTCTTCCACAGCATGTCTTTATCCTGTCTTCCTTCTCTCACCCCAACCGGTCGCAGCAGATGGCCGCCCCTCCCTGAGCCTGGTTCTGCCGGAGGTTTCTTCCTGTTAAAAGGGAGTTTTTCCTTTCCACTGTCGCCAAAGTGCTTGCTCATAGGGGGTCATATGATTGTTGGGCTTTTCTCTGTATCTATGAAGCGCCTTGAGGCGACATTTGTTGTGATTTGGCGCTATATAAATAAAATTGAATTGAATTGAAATTGAATTAAGCAGTGGGAATTCATGATATCCCTTTGCCAGAGTTTTTAACAGTTACAATAAGTCCATAGACTGTAAATAAAAGATGGTTGCTTCCAGGTCTGTAAAGTGCAGTCAATGCAGAAATGCCTTAAACATGCGTTCTTTAGGCAGCAGAATTTGACTCTTCTGGTTGTAAATGTCTACTTTTAGCGTTTAGTGTACTTGCCACTCGGTTTCTCAGTCACATCCAATCCTTGCTCAGTACCCACTTTCCCTTGTGTCTTTAAACTGCACTGAAATATACCATCTGCAATATGCACTACTCATTCTAAAAGAGACAGCCTGGGGAAGTCGGGATCTACAGAGTCCAAGGAATCATAGTCTAATCCAGTTTAATCACCTATTGCCATGTTGATGGCACGACTAGTTTGCCAACTTACAGATAGCAGACATGTGCAAAGGCTTTTCTAGATGTCTTAGCTATGAGATATCACCAGGGGGCAGTGTAAAAAGTATGTACAGTCATTATTCTTGCCCATGGTTGTGCATTCCCATGATTACACTCTCTGGGGGACTATAAATTCTGCATTAGGCTGAAGTTGCATTTGCATTGCAAAGTATCTTTGGACTGAATTTATAATAAATTATTCCAACATCATGCATCATGCCCATTTTGTTTATGAGAAACAACAGTTAAGATTTAAAAAAAAAAAATGCTAACTTTGATGACTTTTGGCGTCTAAGTGAGCAAAGAAGGAATGTTTTTTGTTTTGCAGGAGAATTCTCCATTAGAAACACCATCCGTTCTCTTCCCCTTATCCAATTCAGGGTCGCGAAGACTGCATAGATCATTAATGTAAAAGACACATTGTTACTGTTGTGGAAAACTGCTTTATATTTCCACAAAACATACTGAGCAAGAGGTCCCAGCAGGATGAGTGTGTCCTTATTTCCCCTTTCAACTCAGTGAAAAGCTGATCGGTGCACTAAATTTAATGGGATCCAAATATTCATCTTGAGCTGACCCATTTGGAACACCATTGCACTGTACACCTGGGAGATAAGATAAATGTGAAGCAAACTCAAGCCAAAACAGGCCTTTAATGCACCGTCAGAAACAAATGTGAATCATTTTTTTCCCTTTGCAACTGAGGTAGATTTAATATTTAAGATATAAATAACAGAAGCTTGCAGTCAATTGTTTATATGCAGTGTTTGTCTTGTCACATTCATATATACTGCCTTATTCAAATATAGCTAATCTAATGAGCTACTTGTAGATCTGCATAATAAAGGACTAGAAATGTTGACAGCGCTCAGCTACTATATTCAGAATTGTCTGCGTTTGCTTAAAATTGCATGCCTGAGCTAAAACTGAACTGCATCTGCATGTGTCCGATCCTGTCTACCAGCGGCTGCTTTACAGAGAGGATACACTGTCACTTTCATCGGCACTGGCCCACATATGATGTGACACAAATGGAGGCAGAATGGCCACTGAACTGAGAGCCTGCAGTGTTTGCAGTGAACAAGTGCCAGAGAAATGTGACTTCCTCTCATGCCGTCAGATCGTCTGTTTCGGTTGAGTTGAAATCTGGCTTCACTTTCTGCTGGAACTCAGCAAACTCTCGCTGGATCAGCAAAAGCAACTGATAAGGATTCCACTATCAGTTTTAACCCTTCCCACAGCTTTTTAATGCGATCTGCAGCAATGCAAGAAGTCCTTGTTAGTTTTGCTTCTTGTGTGCATAATTACGGGGGTTTTTTTAACTTGTGGTGTTAAAATTAAAAAATTAAAAAAGAACCTAGCAGTTCACTTGCAAAGTAAAAAAGCTCACATCCTGTTCATGCTCCACGAATGCGTGGTTTGTGGGAGTGTGCAAGTGTGAACTATGCCTGTTGGAAGACCTGTCAACACTATAGTCACAGCTTGCTGGTTCATGGTCGCTGCTCTCATTATCAACAAGCTTTCAGCATAGCAGCTTTTATCTGCAGCTCCAGCCCTGCTGTCACCCTGCTTCAGGTGTTAGGCAAGAGCAAAGAACAGCTTCTCCAACACCACACATTGTTCACTCAACAGAGAAGTTCTGTGAAATCAAGCAACACTCGTGACACTCGCCGAAAAATATGAGCATGTCTTAAGTTTATTACGGTCTTTCTTTTTGCTTTTTTTTGTGACCACTGCGGGGCTAAAGGTGTGGAGACTAAGTTGCTGTATTATTATCACCTTTTATGGTAGCTGTGTTAGCAAACAGTTGATAATTTGCACATTCAACATTACCAGTAATTTGTGTCTTTGCGATTATCCACACTACTTTAACTCTATTTTTGATTTCTGCCAACACCTGAGGGAAATATGTGTCTCCTTGGCTGCTAAAACCTTCCTTATATTCACCTGATGTGTCTGATGTTTGGTGTTGAAATTTGTTTAATTAGATGACTTTTCATGCAAAGATTGAGTCAATTCCAGTGCCCCCTAGAGGATATGAGGATCATTAAATACAAAAACACTGCATTAGACAAAAAGGAAAGCTCACTGAGTATGAAAAGTGGAAAGCTGCCCTTCTTCTAAAAAATTAACTGCCCCTAGAAAATGTGATTTTTCTTGCATCAGCCAAACGTTTGCTTTGCTGAGAACGTTTGGCTGATGCTGTTCCTGCAGGAAAGATCAGGCAGAGATTGTGAATGCTGAAAGCGAGAATTCTAGTGACAAATGAGCAAAATACTTGAAAACAAAGTTTTCACCAGATTCTTTGTAGGCCTGTGAAAAAATAAATACACCCCATGATTCAATGGCTTGTAAGACCAGCTTGAGCAGGACTTGTTTTCTGTATGATTTTATCAGTCTCTCACATCATTGTGGAGGAATCTTGGCCCACTCTTCTTACAACATTGCTCCAGTTCATTGAGGTTTGCAGGCATGCATTTCTGCACAGCTCTTATAAAGTCCTGCCACGTCATTTCAATCAGGCTGAGGTCTGGACTTTAACTAGCAACACCTTGATTCTTTTTCCTTTTTTCCCCCAGCAGTTCTCTGGATTTGCTGGTGTGCGTGGGATCACTGTCATGTTGCATGACTGAGTCTGGGCCAAACTTTAACTGTCAGACCTCACTTTTTAGTCTATGGTGTTGTAGTTTTTACATACCTAACATAAAAAGAATCCCCAGTTCAATCCCAGAAGAAGATTAAAATCCGTTTGGGGTTGCAATCATGTGGCAATACCCGCTCCTCTGCATGAAGTGCTACAAACAGCATTTCGTGCAGAAGAGCGGATGGTCGATTTAGGCCATGTCCACACTAATAGGTTTTTGTTTGAAGATGCATCTTTTCTCTCTGTTTTGGCTTTCCGTTCACACTGAGATGGCTTTTTTGGTCAAGAAAAACTGAGCTTTTTTAAAAACACTCTCCAAAGTGGATAAATTTAAAAACGCCATTTTCAACCAATTCAGCGGACAGCATTGTACAGCAGTTGTTTTGTTTGATCTCAATTTTGATAGTCCTATTAAAGATTTATATCAGTTTGTACAATGTCCAATAGCTCAAGATAAAACTCGGCACTTTTCCTTGAAAGTTTGCTGCAACGTTTCAAAGAGCCGGCAAGTAAACAAACGGCAGACGGAAATGACGCACGTCGAATCGTCTTACGTTTCATGCATTCGCAGTACAGCAAGGTAGCTTTTTCAGTGTGGCTGAAAATGACTGAGATGAAAACGATGTTTTCGAATTTATCCGGATTAGTGTAGGCATGGCCTCAGTGACTACAAGGCGTCTGCAAAACAAGCCCAAATCATCATCCCACCACCACCGTGTTTGACGCCTGGTGTGAGGTGTTTGTGTTGATGTGCTGTGTTTACTTTTCACCAAATATGGTGTTGAGCATTATAGCCAAACAGCTCCATATTGGTCTTGTATATTTAAAGGATGTTTTAGCAGAAGTCTTGTGGCTTGTTTAGATGCAACTTTACAAAGCTACGCTGTGCTGTCACGTTCTTTTTAGAGAGCAGAGGCTTTCACCTGGCAACCTTTCAAAGGAAGCCATTCTTGCTCAGTCTTTTTTTCGTCGTACTCTCATGAACTTTAACATTTGACATGCTAACTGAGGCCACACTGAGACTTATCGCTTTGGTTTTTTCCAGTGTCTCTGAGCGTGGGTTGAATTTGCTGGGACATCCCCTCCTGGGAAGATTGTATCATTGCATTAACACACACCTGAATGCTCCAGAGCAGCCAAGTGCCCAAACATCTGCTTTTATAGAGGTGTGAACGCTTGCTGATGATTAATTAATCAAGAGTATTTGATTAGCAGCACCTGGCTGCTACTTACCCTCTTAATTCCTATGGAAGCAGTAATGGTGTTCTCAGTTTTCCACAGGGCTTCATAAAAATCCAGTGAACACTTTCTTTTTCCACGACTGTATAGCTCCTTAAATTTTGCAAATGTGTTTAAGGCAAAGTTGCCAGGGTATATTTGTACTGATCAAAGTAATGGATGGACCGAACAAGTAAAGGACAAAGCTTTGAATTGCTAGGCCCTCCGGAGTGCAAAATAAATGAAAGATATGAACTATTAAATGTGTCTATTATAGATGTAAAATCAGAACCTTTAAACTTTGTGTGGTTTATCTTTAAAGTTCCTTCTTTGAGCATTTTTTTTCCTTTAATAAGCCACAGGGATAAGATACGCCAAGTATATTTTAAATGTTATTTATGGACTCAGTGGGAACAGAGCTTCCAGAAAATCAGCAGTGCTTCACAGGCTTCAGAAAGGAAGATTTGATTGGAGATTCTCAAGTGCCTTCCTCCCCTCTTCTCCCCTGCAGAGCGACTCATCTGTTCCTAATATTGCACACTTGTGCCTTGGAAACCTCTGTAACTAATGCATTATGCTATTCCTTTTGAAAAAATGCAGAAGGCTTTTTACAAGATCTATAGCGAAAGACGGTCTGCAGATAGTGTCAGGTAGAGAATTTGTGATTACACGTTATCGGTCCTTGAGTGTATGCGCTCTGATGCTACATAAGGGATAGGCTATTCGATTCACATTATTCATTGATGGCCACACATTTTACATGAGCTTAGAAAGTATGGCTCTTTCAAGAGTAAGTTATAAAGTCTTACCCTTGGGCAGACACCGTTTTTCTTAGTAACCTCAGGTTAACAGACTTAAAGGAGCAAATCAAAACTTGGTCAGAATTTTAAGGATGATTTCTTTTCTCTTTTTTTTGGTCCTTCTGTGGTAAAGGCCACAGAAGCCTTTGTCTGAGTGCTTCTTTTTATGTGACATTAGTAGTACAAGTCTCAAGGCTGTATTTATTCAAAGTATTTTTTTTATTTTTTTAAATCTGACTTTAGGGGCACATTTGTCCTATAGTTCTCTATTTGCATGCTAAATGCAAATAGCATTTAGCATGCAAATGCTAAACACGGATTATAAAAAATACACCCCATCGTACTCTTGATAATGTTTATAAGCCACTTTCATGACAGTTTTATATACAGACATAATATACAGATGTTAATATATGTAACATCTGTATATTATACGCCATTTTCCATGCAGATTTTTTTTCCGTGAACCCGGTAAACCTTTAAAATACCGTTAACATTTGACTGAATATTTCTGGGTGCAGAGACAAACAGAGTAAAGATAGATTGTGTGAGAACTAGCAGTAAAATGATGAATTGCTGCTCTTTATCGAGCCCCCTTTACTTTTGTTTCTCTTGGTTTTTTCCCCATCCTGGGAAAATCTGTTGTTTAGCAATGTTACCTTTCATACAATCAAATTAGTCTTTGGGAAACCAACTATAACAAAGCGGCAACCAACAGCACCTACACGGTAATAAAGAACCTACATGTTCATTCATGCATAAACCGAGGTGTAGGGGGGCAGGTTTTCTCACAATGATTATAATAATAATAGCAGCATCTGCCATATTGGCAGCCAATACATCGTGTGATAAAGAAAATTATTATTTTTATTTGGTCCAAAAGATAAGTCGAGCCACAAAGGGCAAAGCCACAGAGTCTTTATACTTTATCTGCACGTCTTTGCCATGACATTTTAATTAGCTACTGTATGTGAAAGCAGATTTAGTTTGGCAGTTTGACTGAGGTCATATAAAATGGGGATTTTTTTTCCTCTCCTTGTGCAGTTTTGCTTTTGTGTAAATCTGGGTTCCACTGACCCACATCCTGTTTCTAACCTCCTTGAGAGAATTCAAAACAGGCAGCTGTGAGAAGCGAAGCAAAGCATTTATTGGCTTTTCTTCATTTACACATAACCATCTGTGATAAAGATCTCCTTAGCAACAGCAAATATTTTGCACATTGTTATCTCTGCTGTAGATCTGTTTTGTCTTTTTTCCCCATTTCACGATCGATTTAGCTTGGCCAAAAGTTGGCCATGTGGCATGACGTGTAAACAATCAATCGGGAGCGCCGTGTCCGCGTACTGCTCCGAGTTAACTTCAACCACCCTGCCGCTGACACCTGTGTTGTGCAATCATTCGCACATTTACATGTTTATGCCTGCGTGGATGTTGTGACGGTTGAGCTGCTGTTCTCTGTCATAACAGTTCGACGGGGCTAGAGTTGTTGTTTGGTTCATGCCATCTGTCAGAAGCGGAGGCAACTGTAGCCTTGTTGGTTCCCAGCCACAAGCCCAGCCTACTCATGGGGTCACCGTGAGACCTCTTCCAACCGCCTTTAAAGTTACTAATCCACTCAATGTGCAGGGGCCACAAAGCTCCAGCAAACCCTTGCAAAAAGCTCAATACCTTGCTGATGTTTGTAAGAAAAACAAACCATACTATTGATGTATAAATCATTTGGAGGTTACACTCAGTTTTGACAATATTACCTACTCCCAGGGGAGTTGGAGGCATATATGAAACCACAGTGAGATGGATAGTGTATTCCTTTTGTAGGAACATCATGTTTCAGTGCAACATGAAAAGGCATCCCGAAGTGCAATAACTCATCTTTGCAGTCTCCCACATGGCCCTCATGTCTTTGACATATCTAGGGGAGAGTGGTGATGATTACTAAATGGCCCGGCTCCAAAGCCCAAGCACACACAAAACACCCTCATCTCACATGTTGAAACCTACATGCCTCTGTTGCTTTACAACAAAGGCTTCGAGTACAGAGAATTAACAATGACACCAGGACAACTCTTCACGGCACTCAGAGTGTGCATTACTCTGTACACTTTTTTTAAATTTATTTCTCCGCTCAGACTATTTGTGGCTTTTTGTGAACAAAACTGTGGTGACATTATTTTAAGTTACTAATTTGACATTTGGGGCTTATTGTTATCTTGACGGCGGTTGGCAATATTGCTGCTGCCTCATGTTTGTACACTAAATACAAATCTACAATGTACACATATATTGTTGCTAACATAAACAATGAGAAATATTAAAACACAACACACACAAAAAAAACTGCCATCAACATTGTGAGTGCTGCCCAATGTCATCTTCAGAAGTAGCGTTATTCCCTTGGTTGCTGAGAGTTAATAGTTAATAGCAGCTAAATTTGGAGCTACAGCTAGCAATCATTTAGCTTAGCTTAAGGACTGTAAGAACAGCTAGCCTGCTAAGTAGTTAGCTAAAACATTACATATAAAAGCTTTACACATTAAGTTATTGTTTAACATAAAAACAATAAGAAACTGAAAAGTAACTGCAGTCTAATGTATTGTGTGTGTCTACACACTGTATAAGTGTATTGTGCTGTTTCAGCTTCAAAGGTGAGTGAAAGCTTTCCTATTATGCTAGTTAATTCAATTCAATTCAATTCAATTTTATTTATATAGCGCCAAATCACAACAAAAGTCGCCTCAAGGCGCTTCATAGATACAGAGAAAAACCCAACAATCATATGACCCCCTATGAGCAAGCACTTTGGCGACAGTGGGAAGGAAAAACTCCCTTTTAACAGGAAGAAACCTCCGGCAGAACCAGGCTCAGGGAGGGGCGGCCTCTGCTGCGACCGGTTGGGGGAGAGAAGGAAGACAGGATAAAAGACATGCTGTGGAAGAGAGACAGAGATTAATAACAGATATGATTCAATACAGAGAGGTCAGTTAATACATAGTGAGTGAGAAAGGTGACTGGAAAGGAAAAACTCAATGCATCATGGGAATCCCCCGGCAGCCTACATCTATTGCAGCATAACTAAGGGAGGATTCAGGGTCACCTGGTCCAGCCCTAACTATATGCTTTAGCAAAAAGGAAAGTTTTAAGCCTAATCTTAAAAGTAGAGATAGTGTCTGTCTCCCGAATCCAAACTGGAAGCTGGTTCCACAGAAGAGGGGCCTGAAAACTGAAGGCTCTCCCTCCCATTCTACTTTTAAATACTCTAGGAACAACAAGTAGGCCTGCAGTGTGAGAGCGAAGTGCTCTAATAGGGTGATATGGTACTACAAGGTCATTAAGATAAGATGGGGCCTGATTATTTAAGACCTTGTATGTGAGGAGCAGGATTCTGAATTCAATTCTGGATTTAACAGGAAGCCAATGAAGGGAAGCCAAAACAGGAGAAATATGCTCTCTCTTTCTAGTCCCTGTCAGTACTCTTGCTGCAGCATTTTGGATTAGCTGAAGGCTTTTCAGTGAGTTTTTTGGAAATCCTGATAATAATGAATTGCAGTAGTCCAGCCTGGAAGTAATAAATGCATGAACTAGTTTTTCAGCGTCACTCTGAGACAGGATATTTCTAATTTAATGTTCTTTTAACTCTACCAGAAGTTATTCTGATTACTTATTGTTGTATTTTTGTCTTGTTTGCTGTAGAAACCCTTATCTTATTTCTGCTGATGTACATTTATTGATTTCTATCTTTGCTTGAACTTCCATGTCTTTTTTTGGTTGTTGTTGTTGTTGTTGTTTTTTGTTGTTTTTTTGGCTAAATTAGAAAGGTTCCCTGCTTCCTGTCTTTTTGCTAAGCTAACCTGACTCTTAGCTGTAGCTTAGCCCAGAGTTGCATGACAAAATCTGCTGCCTGCTTATTTTCTTATTCTCATAAGAATGGGTATATTTCAAAAACTATTTCTTTATATAGGAATTAGGGTCACAATAGAGGCAAGCAAGTGTAAGCTTGGGTTTTATCTCCCAGCACTATTTTAACCTGGAGGCCTGGTGGGAGCATTCAGGCCCAGTCTGTCCTGATGCTTCACTCACAGTTTAGCTCGGAGGAGTGGGATTAACTCTTATCTCCACAGGGATGAGGTCTGTCTTTTGGCGCAGCCTAACATGGACTCGTTTAAACCGCCCCTGTTGCCACTTCACATTCACAAGCATTCCTTAGCAGACAAGTCCCCCAGATAGCAGCTTCTTTAACATACTGTACCATGAAAATTCCAGAAGTTGAGCTTGCTCCAGCTCCGACAAAAGCCCATACAAACAACTGCTAATTTATTCTCACTCCATTTTGAGAGCAAACATTCCTGCCAGTGAGGCAGACCAAACAACCAACTCTCACAGTAAACATCCACGCACAGACGGGCAGGTTGTTTGTTCCCGGACTGAAATAATAAATCACAGCCTGTAGTTTGGTCCACAGGTTGAAAACCCCGAGCGTGGCCGGCAGGTTGCTGGTTAAATTCTGCAGAGTTCCGAGCACAGGATTTAATAGCAACCTCAAGCTCCGAACTGTGAAATAATATATGGCTTTATACAGCTGATGTGTAACAGCATGGGAAAAAAAATCCAATTATTCTGTGAAAACTTGCTAAAGAAACGGTGCTAAAGAAAAACCCCAGCCCTCTATTTTTCATTTCTCGTCCATTCATTTTTCCACATCTGTCTAAACATTTCTTAACTCAAAACGCATGAAGTGTATTAAAGATGATCTTTTTTAAAAAATGAAGTCATGACCTGAAGAATACTGGCTAAAAAATATACAATATAATCATATGCTGTAATATATACAGTACAAGAATCTTCTAGGTTTTCTGCACAGGGAGTTTTTATTCCACTCCATCTAAGCCATCCCATAACATCAGTGTAGGATTACCCACGAGCTCAGACTCTCTCTATCATGCGTTGTCCATGAAGTCTTTGATAAGCCCGTGTTTTTAGTTCTGGATAACGCACATATGGAAAGGTTTTATTGAGCATGGCATTGCATAAAACTGGATTTCCGAAAGAGGAGGCAACCAGTAGGAATGGGTATCTAATCACGGCAGGGTCAGGTCCGACACAGACTGTCTGCTTTAGCAACAGAGGCTATTCTTTTCCTTCTCTAGGGCGAAACCAGTGTGTCCACTGGAGTTTACGTTAAAATTCAAACGCATTCAGAGCTACATGCCCTCCTGCTGGTATTGGAAGTGGACTCAGATCAGAGTGTCAAAGTGGTAAAACAATATCGTGCTTTCTTTAAATAAGGCCTCTGGTGAGAGGTGTGTTCAAACACGAATCCCTCAGCGGCGCCTCAGATATTCATTGTCATACCTCGCATTGTGATCTGTGTTGATTTCCCCAACTTTTACCTGATCTTATCCCCTCTTAAAGTGTGTTGTAACTTGAAGTCTCTCTTGTGGTTGTACTGGGTAATGTCCTTCCAAAGATGCTTGTTTTCACAAGTGTTGTGCATGCCTGAACGCTCACCCTCTGTGTGGTGAGTAACATTCATAAACTAACATTTATGAAATGAAATGGCTGTTTATCCTCTAAATATACAGGCGTAGACTTTATAGGTTTATGGGATTTCATAAAGTATTGTATCATTGTTTTTATATAACATTTGAATGATATATTCTTTTTGTTTTTTCTTTTTTAAACAATTCAGACTTTGTATATAAGTAAAAAAATTACCCTAAAGGCATTGGTAGGTGAACTCATAACCGCACCGTTACTCATTATAGTTCTTTATAATTCTTTGTATTGTTTTAAATGATAATTTATTCTATTTACCTATTTTATATGGGATTTTTTTTTTTTTTTTTTTTTTTTTTTTTTGCTGTTTGGCGTCACGGATAGCAAAGGAAGAATGTAATCGTATAGGAAAACATGTTTCTTTACTGTGCATATGACAATAAAACTTTGAAAACTTTAGTTTTAGACTAATAGTTTTAGTTCCCAAAACTATTAGTCAGACTCTATTTTTTGCAGAAATAAATAGAAATAAATAAGAAAAAATATATTTTCACTGGTTACATGGATAAACAAATGACATCTCATCTTTATTTCATTCTTCTATTTGAAAAGAAATGCGTAAGCTACTTTTTATCCCAGTGGCTGAGTACTCTGTGCGCCGTTAGTAGAGTAGTTACGGCAGAAAACTTTCGGAATGTCGCCTTCACTGACTATCAGAAGTGTAGATTTTAAAATCTGAAGTCACGCAAACGAAGTGAAGATGCGTTCGAATTTGATGTTTTTCATGCACAGATCACCTGTAACTTGCTCCAAATGTAGAAATAAAGGCTGAATTGTGACGGAATAAAAGAAGTTTGCCGTTTCTCACACTTTGGTTCAGAAATTGTTGCTTTTACGTGTCATAAACGGCCCTGAAAAATTGTCACCTTTTCCTGATTTCACCTTTTCCTTTGCAGTTACAAAAAACAATTTTTTGCGTGCAAAGGAAACGAAATATGTTTATTTTTCAGGGTGAAAAACTAACTTCTAACTTTAGAGGGTTCGCGTACGAGGCGGTCCTGAAGGCACCAAAAAGTCTCGGTCAATTAGTAGAGTTTAGACAGTGAGGAGAGCTCGGAGCAAGTAGGTCTCGGCGAACGCTCCACCAATGACCAGCTAAGAGAAAAACGCCCCACTGCTCCTCCGACTTAGATCTGCGGGGGTGGGGAGTCCACAAGTTTGACTCTGGATTTAGGGAAACCATGGGATTCGAGTTGGACCGCTTCAAGGGGACTGTGGACCCGGATTTCAAATGCAACTTGTGCAATAAAGTCCTGGAGGACCCGCTGACGACTCCGTGCGGTCACGTCTTCTGCTCCGGCTGCGTGCTGCCCTGGGTCGTCCAGCAGAGCAGCTGCCCGGTCAAATGTCAGCGGATCTCCACCAAAGAGCTGAACCACGTCCTGCCTCTAAAGAACCTCATCCTGAAGCTGGAGATTAAATGCGATAACCATACGAGGGGCTGCGATGCCGTGGTGAAGCTGCAGCATCTGGCCGAGCACGCCGAGATGTGCGACTACTCCCCGGCGAAGTGCAGGAACAGAGGATGCAGCGAGGTGCTCAACCTGCGGGACGTGGATGCTCACATGCGGGAGACGTGCGACTACAGACCGGTGGGGGTTTGCGAGAGCGGCTGCGGGCTGATGCTCACCCAAAAGGAGCAGAAATCAAATGGCCACTGCTGCCTGAGAGCCCTGAAGGCGCACAACAGCGCGCTGCAGTGCAGAATGATCATCCTGGATAGGGAGTTCAAGAAGCAGACCATAGAAGCCAACAAGAGGGAGAAGGCTCTCCTGGCACAACTTTCCGCCGTGCACAGCGAGCTGCAGATGACAGCGCTCAAGTATCAGAAGAAATTCACAGAGTACAGCGAGAGGATCGACTCCCTCACCAAGACCGTGGCTTTCTCCTGCAAGGTAAGCAGGAAAAGTTTTTTGCTCTGAGTGATTCCCAGTAGCTTCTCCCTGCTGTCATCCACAGTGTGACTCCTGGAAAATCTGTGTTCCGTGAGAATAAAATAATTCCACTGCAACTTAAAGTTGATCCTGACATGCACTGCGCATAAGGCAATTGCCTTAAGGCCAACTTTTAGAGGCTGTAAAATATCTTCCTCAGCATGTTTTTGTCGGCACTATGGGAGTTCTTAAAATGTCACTTTAACTGGGCCTCCTTGTTGTTTGGGTGGCTGCCTTTTTGTTTAACTTCAACCCAACTGGAAAAGGAAGTCAATCTTGTTGGCGATTCTGCTTTTTCCTTTTTTTCCTGGTGTTTCCAGGAGAACTTCGTGCCTTGGCTGCCTGCTTTGAGACATGGATGTCAGCTGTGCCTCTTGGCCAGCTGGCAGTAAATGTGGGGTGGGGGGAGGGCTAAATATTTACTGCAGTTCTGTACACAACAAGAACCAGGTTGCAGTTATAATGCCTCACCCCCTCACAGCATGCTTGTTTGAGGCTTTTTGTCATCGGATGTTCGCCCTTTCCCCCGAGACCATCATAACAAATTAGAATCAGGGCTGCAGCAGAGTTGCTGGCACCAAAGTTGAATGAGCTAGTAAGGGCTTGTGAGGTCCCGAAAGGCCTTAAAAACAGTAAAGCCTGATCTGTGCAAGGCCCCTGCGAGGGGGGGGGGGGATGTGGCTGAGGAAGAGCTGATGTAAGGATGTTTTATGGTTCAAATTTATAAACCCAGTGGCCCATTATCAACATCATAAAGGATGCAGGAGTTCATAAATCTGGTAATGAATTGAATTAGTGTATGGTGCTTGCACTGCTGCTGGGATTAGCAAATGGGAGTGGTCAGGGTTTTGTTTTAGAAGAGAAATAATTATTAGTAGAAATATGGATGAATGGGATGTGCTTTTTAAAAAAAAAAAAAATACACCCTTTTTATGCCCCAGAAGTTCTTTAATAAATCACCTATCAAAGATTTCCCTCTCTTTTGCTCCCCCTGCTTTTGCTGGGTGCTTTCATTTGTTCATTATGGGCTCAGCTCCCAGTAAAATGTGTTCTAGTAGACTGGTAAATTGCGCATCAAATGCACCGATGCAGGCAAATCGGGAAATTGCTCATGCTGGTATAAAGAAGCTTCCTGGGCCTGTAGCGCAGCAAGTTATCATAGCTCATTTGACAGCGGCATCTCAGTCCTGCCATTGAGCTCTACATTAAGTGTGTTATTGCCATTGTGGCTGTGCTAACGCAAAAACAGAAGGAATAACGTCTGCACTTGAGGCATGCTTTGAACATATGTATGAGATACAGGAATGGTTGAGAACTCTTCTGAGGATGAGATTTAATATCTGTGGGTGATATTGCAACTCGTTAGAAAGAAAGAAAGAAAGCTCTTCTATCTCGAAAGGCCTTTCATTGGATCCAGTCAAGCAGTGAACAGGAATGAGGTTCTCTCACAAATGTGAATATGAACTGGGATTAGCTGTTAGAGGCAGTCTGTCCAAAAACTTTGCTCCCTTTTTTTTTCCTCATGATTTCAGTAATCAAGAGCCTAATTACATCAGTGTGTTATTGGTAATTTCCGAAAAGGGATATTTTGACATGCCAAAGCAGCAAAAGCCCAGGTAATGACTTGTCTGATGGGCATACTCCTTTGAAGCCATGCTAGTGAGCCAGCATTCACAATACCACGGACCTGGAACGCGCTAAATGGAGTGCATCCAATGCGAGGTGCATTTCACAATTCAAAAGATCATTGGGGAAAAAAGGTTTTAATGCAGTTTTATGACATGCAGTATTATGCAGAAGTCTCAGGCTACCTGACATTTCTTTATATTTTAGGTTATATTAAAGAAGCCAGACTTCCTTGCAACCTTTGTGGCATTCTTCTTTTTTAAAGCGGTTTTTGGCACTGTCCAGGCTTTGTGAAGTTTTCTTTGGATATTTGCGGTGTTTTCACTCGGTTTCAACTCTGCACTTGACCATTTTCAGAGATTTTGAAAGTAGACAAAGGGAGAAGTGGGAAGCCTGTTAAACTAACCAAACAGCAGCTGAAAATCATGTCCTTAAA
Source organism: Neolamprologus multifasciatus (assembly GCF_963576455.1). Taxonomy (NCBI): domain Eukaryota; kingdom Metazoa; phylum Chordata; class Actinopteri; order Cichliformes; family Cichlidae; genus Neolamprologus; species Neolamprologus multifasciatus. The sequence goes on along the minus strand of NC_140443.1, from coordinate 31,556,091 downwards.
AAAATATTAAAAATATAACAAGTCCTGACACGGGACCTGAGAGATGCATCTGGCCCTGCAGTTAACCCATCTGCTGTTCATTGAACCCTCATCAGAAATGGTCTCAGTGGAGGGTGGCATTCTTAAGGAAGGGAAACGGGGACGAAAGACTGAAGTATGCTAAATTACACAACTGAAAAGCTGAAAACCATCTTCTGGGCTGTGGAATTCAGATTTGAAAATTTTGTTTCAAATTACTGAAACAAAAATAAAAGGTCAGGAGAGAGGTATAAAAGTGAGTGTTGGTACCTGTAAAACATGCTGGGGGCTCCGTCATGGTTTGGGCTGCATCTCAGCTGGTGGTGTTGGAGATCTTGTCGAAATTGATGGAATTATGAACTCCAAAAAGTACAGTCAGATTTTGATCAACCATGCAATACCATCTGGAAAACATCTCACTGGCGACAACTTAATTTTTCAGTATGACAGTGTTCCCAAACACATACCTGGATAGAAAAACAGACTGTGGAACACCACCCCAAAGCCCAGACATCAACATTACTGAAGCATCTTGACAGAGAACAGGACAAAAGGCAGCCAACATCCAAAGAAGAGCTCTGAATGTTGTTCAGGAAGCCTGGAGAGCTAGTTCAGGGTGTGCTGAAGAATAAAGGTGGTCTTAGCAAATTCTAGTTTTCAAGCTCGTTAGAATTGCACAAACTCTGTGCTTGGCTTATAAACTGTGTTTTCCTGTATGTTTGCACATGTTTCAATAAATCGCTGCCTCCTATTTCCCAATGTCCTAGCAAACAGAGTGTTGGCTCAAAACTTTTGCTGAGTACTGATCATCAGATCACTACCAAAGGATGAATGCAAGTCCATTGTTACAGCTGACTGGCAACTTACTTTAGTTTAGAGCAGGGGTGTCAAACTCAAATAGACAGTGGGCCAAAATTCAAAACTGGAACAAAGTCACGGGCTAACATTAATATTTATTGAAGTATATCTATTCCTCCAGATATAAGAATGAATCTTTTCTTATGGACTCAAACACGTTTTGCTAAAAAACTGAACATGGAACAAGCAAAGCTTAATACTAAACAATATATATATTAGCTGTATAATACCAGTAGGCCAGCTCTAATAGTAATTTGGTATGGCTTCGCGGGCCAAATGTAATTAGGCTGCAGGCGAAATTTGGCCCGCGGGCCAGAGTTTGACACCTATGGTTTAGAGATTCCACCACTTCTCAACTTCAATGTTTTTTAAAGCCAAAAACTGGGAGATGAGGAGTAACTGACTGGTATTTAAAAAAAGATTATTTAATACTAAATGCAAGAAAGACAAATAAAACTGATGGAAAATCAATGAACAAAAAGCTCAGATCTTTACTGTGGCTCATTGCAGGGCTGTTAGAAGTGTTGTCACACTCTCCATAAAGGATTGGATCTGTGTTTTTGAACCAAGATCCCCTTTGGCGGCAGACGACAGCATTAAAGGTTCTGGATCTAATAACAAGTGTCTTTTAAAATCACAAGACATCAAACTGATCGATCCTGCATTGAATTTGATTGGAGTAATTGTGACCTCAAACTGATTAGGCTAATTGTGGACTTTTTTTTAAAGCAGGGCTCTGTGAGATAGCTTAACAGAATAATGGAAGCTATTAGTTATTTCACAAGCGTGGCTATCAATTGAACATGACAGACCACATTAACAAAAGCCATCATGTATTCAATGAAGATGCCCATTTCGTCTAATAAAAATGCATTAGGCTGCTGGTTCCTTTGTGTATATACATTAGCATTGAGTGATAATCCTTGTCATTGATTTGAAATAGACTTCACTGCCTCATTAATGGGGTAAACTGCCCTACATTTACAAGGTCACCGAGTTTCTGTCTCTTGACCACATGCCAGTAGTTTATAAATCAATATGTTCCCTTTTTGTTCTGTATTACAGTACCTACACTATAATTAGGTGAACTATATTAAGAGTTAGACAGGGGGAAGGCAGCTTGATGGAGGACAGACTCGGAAAGTGTGACGAGTACTGAGGTGAAGGCTCACCGTGAGTGTGCCAAGTCACAAGTGAGCAGCAGACTAAAGTTTCACTGCCAGCGTGCCATTTCTTACCTCACCAATAAAGTTTTGTTGGGTTTTTTTGTTTACTTGCTATAGCGCCCATGTCATTGTGTCTCCACGGTTTTGTTTTGAATTTGTGGTGTTTAGCACATCAGTTTTTCTTTTTAGTCTTTAATATAACTCAAGCACACCTGATGTTTTAGTAAATTTGCAACCTCATCCTGAAGACGTTTACTTCATTTTTGGGGGGTTGGATCATTGTTAAGAGTGTTTGCAGATGTGGTGAGAAGGGAAGAGAGGGGAAGGGGAAAAAAAAAAAGAAAAGCTTCATAATTGTTCATTTTAATGGTTCTTGTGGATGAAATGTGAAGACTAGTTTGTTTTGAGGCCTGTGACACATTCAGCATAAGTGAAGAGGATGGAAAAGCCAATTGCTTTGTACCTTCTTTTCATTTGTCATATTAATTCCACTTTGTCTCAACAAGCATAATGCCCAACTGTCTTCTTGTTGACAGCGACGGCTGTAGTTCACTATAATTCGGAAGCATGTGCCACTAATGCTGTCGTGACAGAAGCGCACATTCCTGCAGGGCCAGACTTGCACATGCTGGTGTTTTTAGGCTATATGGCAGTCAGGATGCTGTACATGCCAGTAATATCTGCTTTATATTTAGTCTCAGTGTTTTGCAGAATACTGGAGCGGCAGCTGAAATTATGTTACCTCATAGCTCCCCTCTAAGTCCTCCTTAAAAAAACAGATTAAGGGCTGACTCTGCGAGTTTCCCAGAGGTTTTCATGTCATGTAGCTTCTGAGTCAAGAGGCCCGCTGGTGTATTCATTTACATAGGACAACGGTTCGTGAGAGAGCGGTTCTCTTCTTTGACCTGGTCATCATTTCAGGCTGGGTGTGCTGGCTAAGCCCTGGAGAATGGTGAAATTTGAAGAAGCTAAAGTAACTTGTTACATTACAAGATTCCGGCCATTAGAAACTACATACCAGCTGTTATGTTGTAGCAAAAAATTTGTACCATCTTGTGCTCATTTATATTGTCCAGAAGGTGTGTAACCCACTGTAAATTTACCTGAGTTTGTCCACTTTAGCTCACTGCCTAACAGGTTGATATAGGCAGCAGTTTGTCCACCACCTAACTAGAAAGAAACTCACTGAACTGTAGCACCAGCATCTTAGTCCTCCTCAGCAGTGATGTTGTGGAGCTGTGCTTAGCTTGCAGGTACTTCTTCAACACGAGGAATTGAGCTTCGTAGCAGCTGACGGACTCTTGTTATCACCCTGGGTCAGGACAATGCGAATGCTCCAACTGTGTAACTGCAAATCTCTCTGCCATCTCACTAACTGACCTTCACATGCTGACCAGCTCAATGGCCAGATTCCACTCTGCATAACAAAAGGAGCAGGGAAATGTTGGAACACTTCAATAGCAACCAGTTCCTTCATTGGAATAAAATGACAGTATTTGAATTACAAAGCTGACCTTTTGACTTTAAAGTTACAACGAACAAGTAATCTGTATACTTTGATGCTGTAGTTCATATGTTACACCAACACTGGCTAGCACTGGATTGGCATTTTTTTAAAAATGGTTGTCGGCCTGAGACTGAAGTTGTCTGTTTTTAGTTATGCACAACTGTTACTTGTAATCAAATCATTTATGATAAGTAATTCAGAGTTAACTTGAATAATGACTAGCTTAATTTGTAAACTGACTGGTACTTGTGAAGTGCTTCTACTCTAGCTGAGCACTCAAAGCGTTTTCTAGTACAAGTCTTTATTCACTCATTCACACATATACATACACATAAGTGCTTTGCCTAAAGCCATGTCCACACTAATACGTTTTCATTTGAAAATGCATCTTTTTCTCTCCGTTTTGGTCTTCCGTCCACACTGAGACGGCGTTTTCGGTCAAGGAAAACGCAGCGTTTTCAAACGCTCGCCAAAGCAGATACATTTGAAAACACTGTTTTCACGTTGCAGTGTGGACAGTGAACCCGGAGCCTTTTCGAAAACGATAACACATTTTAGTCATGTGACCAATTAAACAAAGATACCGGAGGGCTAGTGTGGATGTAGCCTAAGATTCATGCACTCACACTTTGATGGCACATTGGGGGCAGCTTGAGGTTCAGGGTACTTTGACATGCAGATTGATGGACATGCATATTCCAGCAGCTGTGGCAGACTATGTAAAATTACAGAGCGAGGTTGGTGAGTTCCAAACGTCCTCTGGCATTAACACCAGCACAAAAATGGTGCGCTGGGAGCTTCATGGTGTAATGTGTTGGCGGCCCGGTTCTTTTGGCCACGTGCTGGACTTTTTACACATAAGATTTCCTTTAATAGTTACACAGCAGTAGCAGTACCATAATATACAAAGATGTCTAACCAAAAGATTCAAGGAACTGCTGAAAAGATCTGGCTACTAAGCTAACAGTGTTTGTTTGCTTTCTGTTATGTAGTGAGTATTTGGCCATTTTGAGCAGCAAGTGATGTTTTCTTTTGAAGAAACCATGCTTAGCTGGATGTTAATGACAAACACGGCATGAAGAGAGTTTATTGACAGCAGTCAATAGTTTCTTATTTTGTTGTTGGGCTACCACAGAGAATTAGGAACATCTGTTTGCTTGCAGCAGTTGTAGCTGGTGAAGACAACCTGAAAGTTAGACAGATGCTATCAAAATATGGGTACAATATAGCCCCTGTGTTTTGAAAGTTTCACTCTTTTAATTTAAAAGAATAAAAAGGTTGATTAAGATTAATATTGAGTTGTTGTATATGTTGAATAACTTCCTGCCATCTCTTTGCTCACGTGTGTCTCTCCTGTCTGTTTGTAGGAAGACGAGACTAAAAGCGTGACCGTTGTCCTTCTTCGTGAGGGCGGCTCTCTGGGTTTTAACATCATAGGAGGAAGGCCATGCGTGGTAGGTTGAAAGCTGAGCAACTTGGAGGTTCCATCTCCCCCACCCCCTCCCCGGTGATCAGCCAAGTGTCAAATGGCAAATAGTGGAAGTACCACAAGCCTCCTCTGTGCTGACTGCCGCAACTTAGACAGTCGTGCATGTTTTTCTGTTTTTTTTGACTGTGGATAGATGGACCGCATCTATCAAGTTTTATTGTGTTTATATATTGGTCTGGTTTAGCGGATTTGGCATTACAGATTAAAAAAAACTATAATTACTTTTATGGGAGTTAAATCTGGGATTATGGCTTCCACCACAGTTGTTTTGTCTCTAATTGAGGGGATTTTGGTGGTGAGGTAAACACAGAGGAGAGGAAAGGGTCTTTTAAACCCAGACTGAACTTTTCTCAGCCGCTTTCTGCCTCGAGGCCCCTGAAGTTAAAGTCATTAATGATGCCACGCGCTCTGCCGAGTGACGGGTTGGAAAATATCTCAACGCTGGCATCTCCCATACACGGAGCTTCTTTCTGCAGCCGAGGTCTTATTGAAACGCCGTATCCGTTTCACTTCCACTGTTGCAGACTTGGTTTTCCACAGCCACAGTGACGCACTTTTCAGCAGTGACATAGATTATCGCAGTAAAACTTTTTATAGCAGGAAGCTATAAAAAGATCGACATTTAACCGTAGATTCGCTCGTGGAGTCGCTGTGACAGAGCCATGCATCAAACTTGTACGACAGCGGAGATAATACTTGGCTTTTGCTTTCCTAGTGAGCCTCAAATCATCAGGTGGTGTAAGAAGCTACTCATTAGAATTGGAAGTGGCTAATATCCTAGCAGCCTTTGACATGTGTGTTTCATGTGGCTGTTATACTGGTATGGCATGGTGAGCGCAATCAACTGCCAGGTTTTGTGGTCTCCTAGATGAGCTTGTTTGTCTGCAGCTCATGTGATAGCGGTGGGGCAAAGTAGTAGTAGGCATGTTGTGGAACTTGCAGCAAAAGCACTGCAGTGTTAACACTGTACACGATGTCCCTGAAAGAGGAAGCAGACCAGAAATTATTAATTAGCATCTGTTCTGTAACTTCTGGGGTTTCTTTAAGTACCTAGTAAAATGTAGTTGTGTCACAGAGCCCAGCAGGAGTGCGGTACACATTTACATGTGGTTTTAAAGAGAGTGCTAACATAGCTGTTAACCCAGACTTAGCTCTGACTCTGGGGTCACGGCCACAGAGTCGGATGTAGGCTACTTCATGCCCCTACAGCATGTCCGCGTGTCAACATTTAGGCCCTTCTGTAGGCCAGGGTCAACCCTTTAAGGCCTGGGAAGCATGTGAAATTAAAGCTTATCCCTAAGTCCACACTCAAGGGTAGGGTTAAAAGGGCATTTCACACAAATTGCAAAAAGCCATATTTTTTCACTTAGTCTTGTTGCTGTTGAGCCTTCCAGATATTTTTGTTTTCTGTGTGCCCTGATTTTGAGATATCTGCCTGGAAATTACTGCTGCCAGTAAAAGAAACTGCTGGCAGTAAAATTTTGTGGATTCACTGGAAATCTCCCTTAAATCTCAAGGCCAAACTAAATGTTGTTTGTGTCATTTATAGGGGTGGCAGCAATAGTTTGCTTGGGATTTTTTTTTTTTTTCTTTATTTGGGTGAGCTAGACCTTCAACTTTGTAGGCTTGCAAAGCGTTGTACAGACGCTCATGTGGTTTTGCCCACAACAACCAAGCCCAGTGTTTCCAGTGTTTTTTAAAAGTACTTTTATTGCGCGATTTATTGAGACTTCTATAGGCTTTCCTTTCCTTAACGAGCCCTGTGAGCGCTGTGCTTCCATTAATCCGCTGAACATGCCTGCAATTTATTCCCGCAGGACGACAACGACAGCACTTCGAATGAAGGAATCTTTGTGTCCAAGATCGTGGAGAAAGGTCCAGCAGACAAAGAGGGAGGCCTTCAGATCCACGACAGAATAATAGAGGTATGTGTGTCCTCCTCTGTAATGCTTCATGTAAATGGGAGGGGGGGAAACTACTGATGTAATGACTGTCTGCACCATAAAGAGGGAGAAACACCAACTCCATCTTTGTGTATGTTTGAGCTCTGAGCTCAAGCTGAACGCAATGCGTGACACATGGAACCTGAATTAGCATTTTGGCCTTTTATTGGCGCTCCCGAAAGTCAATCCTGCAGACGGTTAACGTCTCTGATGCGATTCTAGCAGTCGACATAGGCGATGTCAAGTAGGGCATCATTGCAGATAGGCCGAGATAAACCTGAGGCGAGGCTGTCTGTCTTTACTGTTGCTGGCTGATAGTGAGGGAGAGGAAAAGATGTCTTTTACTTCTCTCGTCCCAGCAAATAAATCCCTTTCGACAGAGCTGCCATGAAGCGTCCTCCTTTCGCCTCTAAACAGAACTTGATGTGGAAAGGCCAGCTCACCCTGAGGTCAACTTGAGGGATCCATCGAAAAACTCGGCATCACAAAGGTTGCTTTTATAGAACGGTTGTCAACCAGAATCGCTCACAACGGCTGCTTTGAAATGAGTCGTTTATGTCAATTGCAAGTGTGTATTACCGCCGGCCGCAAGATGACAAATATGGCTTGTCGCTGGCTTTATTGTTAAACCTCAGTGAAATTGCCCCCGGAGCATTTTTGACCAGCTCATTGCTCACAGAGACGCTTGTGGAAAGTGTTTACACACACGAAAAAAAGAAGACTCCCAACATCTGGACTCTGCTGATCGCTCTATCCTGTCATTTATGCAGTCGAATGCTAACTACTTGCAAGAAAAAATGCCACAAGTCCTCTGGAGAAAGCCTCACGCTGTTGTTCCAAATAATATGGTTGTAAATCTGGCGACGTCGTGACTGAGATGTTACGATGTGCTTGTCTTTGGTTTAAACCTCCTGAGCTAACACGGTCAAGTGTCTTGGTGCTCTCTGCGACTTAAGACCTCGTAACGAGGGCGGGTTGAACCAAAAAAGCCACTCGGAGATCAGCGACTCGAGACCTATAGGGACTTGCCGTGGGCTGCTAGCTGATGTGTGGGGAGATTAGCTCATATGTCACACGAACGTGTACAAGTGTGTGTCTTTGCGAGCATCTGCCCTGCTTGGCTTTATGAGTTTGCGTGCACATGTTTGCCTGGGCGCGCGTAAGCACAGGATGCATGCGTTAATGGGCCAGATGTCACTGTATTTGGTTACTTGAGAAGGTGTATCTATGGGGTTTAATGCTGGGATAGCCAATCCGGAGCGGAGAGGACGGAATTTGCTATAGGATAATGCTTCGCTCGTGTTTTTCATATTGTTTTCGTGCTATTGTAGGTGAAGTCCCGGATTCTCTCCAGTGCAGGAAAGGCCTAAGGAGGTAGCACAGGTTCCTATAAAGTAACCTTCTCTTGACGAGAAGTGAGGGATTGCCATACAATACCCAGCAAATAAATCATCAGATTTAATAGACTGTTAAAGGCCGATACTTCACATTTACGCCATTCATCGGAAGGGAAACCTGAGAGCGAGGCAGCTTATATTTCCAAGGCTGCTTTTTTTTTTTTTTGTTGAAGCAAGAAAGTACAATGTCACGGATTCCTGGACCACAATAAGAAATGTGCCATCAAAACACAATTTGCTGTTGCACAGCTTTTATTCTGGACCTGAGGTGACTGGGTCTGTGAACTTTGTTTGTTTGCTGTCGAGAATCAAAGACGATGAAGCCCAAGTGCCTTAAGGCAGTTTCACGGTGTTTGGTAGAAACCAAGCAGCCTGTAACTGTGTCCTGTTTAGCATCCTGTGATGTATGCTGGAATTGCAGGAACAGTCAAACCTGGTGTATCTCATGTTTTACCAGAGATCGTTTTTCATGCACATAAAATATGATATCCGTGACGGCTGTGTTATCCTTTTTTGTAGTAGTAGTAGTGGAAGTCATGCTTGCTTAAGACCTTTGTTTAATTATATCTGTGCTGCTTTTCAGTATGGTTGCAGGATGTGTAAATATCAGGCGGGGTGTGAGGTTTCCTTTTCTGATTAGGCCCACAGCTAATCATTGCCGCTCAATTTTTACGAGTAATTTTCCAGTTTATCTTTTTAATCCTCCTGCCTGCCCGAACATTCCCCGAGGCCAAGGTGATATCTTCAGATTGGTTTTTAAATCCATGTTCTTACTTCTGAAATTAGCTCGTTTTTCTTAGACAAGTAGATGGAAAAGTGAAAAACAGATGACAAACTAACAATCTTTTTTTTTTTTTTTTGACTGAAGTGGTCCAAGGATAACTTTGCATGAGACAAGTAAATAGTTTTTCTTGGGAGAAGTAGTCGAGATGGTGAAATCAAGCAGACATTTTATCTCAGTGCAGTTTAAAATTCGGCTTTTATCTTAGAGTTGAATTTTGAACTGGCTCGTAGAAATTTAAAGTTTATCAAAGGTTTAAGGTCACTGACACATTTCGATCTTATAAAGTTGCTTGTTTTTATTTCAGTGAGCACCAGTAGCTGTCTTTAGGAGACATGTTTTTAGCCATACATTTAAGGCTACAGTCACATTCGGGGAAAAGAGTTGTTGCAGACTAATGCACAACCAAAGCTAATGGGACTGTGTGCAATGAATGTGCAATATCACTGTCTTTGAAATGAATGCTTCAATGACAGGAACCAGTTCTACAACCACTCAAAGTCAGGTCCTGTCTTCAAAGCACGTTTTGATGCATGAAGATGGCAACGAAACAACAATAAGAGTGGGTCGGTCTATCGTTCTGCTGTGTATTTGTAATTGAATGGAATCAAGTTGGCAGTTAGATGCAATCTGTTTGCGTTAACACGGTAACTAACTGTGATAAACTGGTAAAAGCTGCCTGTTGCCATCTGATGGAAACCTGTTGCTGTGCCCACATACAGAAATTGACATTAACTTTTTCATTCACAGTCCAAGCAGCACCTCATAGATTTGAAATGGAATGAGAGAGAAGAGGATGGCTACATGTCTGCAAAGCGATGACGCTCAACAACACAGAGGAATGTAACAAGAATCTGACTCAGATTGATTGCAAACCGTCACCAATCTGTCTGAGAGCGATTGCACTTACTCTGAGTTGGGATGTCTTGTTTAGAGGCAGCAAAAAACAAATTAGCCCAGTCACCAGGCAACCGCTAATTTATTTCAAAAGGAGGCTGCTGTCCTATTTTTACTCTAATTGGCTGAGCCTTAAGAATATAAGTCTAACATTTGCTTTCCTTTTAATTCTGCCATCGGTCTTTTTAACTGCTTGATGCTCTGCTGTGTTCATCAACAAGCCAACACTCATGTGTTGTTTGCGAGTCTGATAAGCTACTTGCAAAACAAAGTACTGGAGTTTGAATATCAATCTGGGCTATAAGAGGTTCTAAAAAGCCTCAGTCATTCTCAGTGGGTTGTAACTGTAAACGATTTTTCATAATGCACCTTTGCACATTTCCTCTGCCCTAAGAGGGGAAAAAATATTGATTAATACAGCTTTAATAAGAAATAATTAATAAATGTGGAATCCTTTATTTTTAGCATCAGTGTCCTCATTTTCCATTATAGTGAAAATGGAAAATAAAATTAGCTTTTTGTTTTTTTTCCTAACTCATGAAATCTGATTTGCAAGCTTGTGGACGGGATCGTTTTGACAGCCCTTCACAATCCTGCCATGGGGGTTCAACTGCTCTGTAAAGGACCAATCACATTACGGAGCAGTGAAAAGCTCGTGCACCTGTGGAGGCAGCGCTGTCATCAGCCCCGCCGTTTTCTCTTTCTGTAGTAGAAGTGTTAGTTCCAGTAAATCTATATGGATGTAACATGTACCTGATGATTCGTGGCTTGTCCTTCTATAACAGGCTCTTAGCGGGGGAGTGCGACAGCAGATGGCTGTCCTCTAACCGAGCTGCAGGCTGGTATGAATCAGCACACGAGTACCTTCTTGTTCAGACACTTATTTTTAAAAAAAAAAACCCAAAAAACAACAACCTTGAGTTGTGTTTGCTTTTGCTCACCTCTCTGCAAGCTGCAGAATCTTAGCACTCTGGTCAGGATCTGCCAGGATTGTGCCAGGATTTGATAAATAAGTTCTGATTGAACCTCGCACTGGTACCCGACTTCCCTAATCATGTCTTCGGGCATGAGTTGACTTTTTAGATCTGATTAAGAATGTTTTTCTCGTGTAAATGTAATCCCAGCATTTTGTCTTCAGCCTCACTTCACACAGATAAAGAGCCTCTTGCTGCTGTGCGTTTTCCTACATAAATGACCTTCCACTCTCTTCAAGCCTCTTTGCTTTTCAACATGACTAAGCCAGTGTCACAATCCCAGGATGGCTGCCCCTGAGCTCTCAGGGTGAACGGGATGTTTTCTGTGTAGGCTCCAAAGTGTGAAGCTAGGAAGAGAACGGAGACGCCTGGGCTGCTGTTGTAAATGTCACCTTGTAAAACCTCAGCAAGGCTTTTTTTTGTTTGTTTGTTTGTTTGTTTAGGTCAGAAGGTGAACAGAAACAGTTACTTTAAAATAAACAGACACTAGGATAGGGCTGGTCGATATAAGGATATATATCTGATGACGATATAAAAACGTCTATAGTTTCATTTTACGCTATTGTTTGTTTCGTGGTGTCGCAAAATAAACAGTTTACGGCAATATTTTTTTCATCCTTTTGATGGTCACTGTAGTGGTTATATTAATTTCTTAAAGTTCTCTCTTTCTCTTATATTTAATATAACCACACTACGGACGGACAAGCGCCTGTTTTTATGCGTTGTCGTTAGCAACAGCGACGGTAAAACCTTCGCGTGTCCGCTTGTTTATGTTCCACATAAACCTTTCACAATAAAGCTCAAGATCCTGTTGAGACTTTTCAAAATAAACTGAATCACGTGAAAGAGCAAATTATTTACGGATAAGAAGTCAAAAAGAGCCGCCAAGTGCTAAAAAATAAACCTTAGACTCAAACGTTAGAACAGGCTTTTCCCCGCAGCACGCCGTGTAATAAATACTCACAAAGAAAACGGCGGCCGTTACAACTCATGTCTAAAAATGTATAGTTTCATGCATCCGTTAACACTCGACTCCAGCTACATGACGCGCAGCTGGAAACACTTCCCGCAAGTCGAGCTGCCCGAGATTCACAGAATTTACAGAAAATGTTACATTTTTGTGATTTATATCGTTATCGGACGATAGAATTCTTATATCGGGATATGAGATTTTGGTCATATCGCACAGCCCTACACTAGGACATATCCGCCTCTATGTGTTACGCCTGTTGTGTTTTTGATCAGAACAGTGGCTAGCCAGCAGGAATGTGCCCCAGCTAACACAATATTTATATGAAAGTGTAACAATGTGTAAACTTGAGTTTTAGTCCTAAAACACCCTGTCATATTTATTATGTTTAACACAAGCTCATGTTACTTCAGGTTGGAATAATCGATGGGCTTTGGCCTTGGAGCTGAAGTTAACTGCATCGTAGATGCTACAGCTTGAGGAATTAATTTCAGGTCAATATTTAGAATATAGGACTGTAGTGCTTATTAAGGCAGCACATATGCAGCTTCTTACTTGGTACTAGCTGCAGGGCTCAAAGGTCTCCTACACTTTGCCAGAATTCTGGAACTGGGTTGTATAATATATGACTGTAGATCATTATTTCTATGGTAAATCTTGGTTATGTTTTTTAACTTTCCCACAGCTATGCTATGGCTGTTTGTCTATGTATAAAAACAGGAAGTCTTTATTTTGTGAAAATTATAAAGTCCTGTTTCAAACAAATAAAAATAACATTAAAAAAGACCAGAAGAGAGAGTGGAGGTGGATGGATGGAGAAGTCATAAACTGGCGGCTAATTACTGTAGTCTTAGTAACAGATTAATAAAACATTAGAGTGTCACTCACTAGAAAATAAGCACAATATGATCCAAAAGGCACCAGAAGCTCAAAGCAAAGCTTCTACACATTCATATAAATATTGTGTTAGCTGGAGAGGAACAGCTAACACAATATTTGTCTGATGCTTAGACCTAACGATCAAAACATCCACACCTCCAGCTCCCACACCTTCACACCAACATTACTGTGATCATATATGATGAACTTGCAATCTTGTTGCCTTGTTAATGGTTCTTTCCCAAATGGGTCCAGTTCGGTGACAAATTGCAGTCAGTTTCTGTCTTCAAAGTGATTTTGGTGTGTCGGGACGGCGATAAGGATTGAGTCGGTCCGTTATAAGTTTGCAGCCGAATGAGCTCAAGTTAGCAATTACATTGTTTGTGCAGCAAAAATTGATAATCTGTTTACTGTCTACATACATAAAAGTTAACATTAAATACAAACTCACTTAACTGCTTACATCTATGTTTAAAAAATAAAAATAAATTCTATAAAATAGTGACAACCACAATTTAACTGCTAAATTACAGAGGCTCTTAGCAACCTGGATTGTATATAGCAACCCAAACAGTTTGCAACCTGTGGAGTGTAGTCCCCTATTGCAAGAAGCCACGTCACAGATGAGTTGCGCTCGTTATTGCAGACTGTCTCTTTGCCAACGCGTTCCACTCAATCTGTCTGTGGTTATAAATTAGTCAGCGATTATTTGCAAACCATCACCAGTCTCTCTGAGAGTGATTACAGTCAGTCAGGTCAGACTGTGACTGTTTGGACCAGCGCAGTCACCTTGCAGTTGAACGTGGTTGCCCACATGGTGATGATGTCGCACGCTCAATCTCTGGGCAACCATAACAACTTGCAGTCTGTCACCGAATGTGAAAAAATTCAGTGCAGTTTACTTTCCTATTATCACTCAAGAGTAACCGAGCGATTAGGTTGAAAGTGGAGCGGGATCATTTATCTTATAGTCTCGAGACCAAGTAGGCTGTGAGCCAGGAGGGGTTTGTTAGATTAGAAGTCTCGTTGATAGCTTACTAATTAAACTAACAGGCTGTGCGCCCTTTTTTTCTGGTTGGCTTCAGTAAGGAGGTTGAGATAAAATTGTTCCATTAAAAACTCACCCAAGACGAAGAGATGCGACTTGATAGTTTGGAACGAGTCCAGAAATCTCACAGAAACACTCTGGAGCTATCGAAGTGTGCACGTTTAAAAGTGAATGAATGAATCTTTGACACCAGTAGGTGCTTTGAGCAAATTTTTCAAAGTAAAAGACACTAAAGAGAACAATAAACTGAAATCTACAAAATAATAAGCACTGGTCTTCATTTTGTGATCTTTACAATTATAAAGACAATTTTAACATATTTGTAATATGTGTCAACTGGTTTATTTTAATTGAGTGAAAGCAAATTATATTTTTTTCCAAAACCTCAACTCTGATTTTTTTTCCCTTCAGTGTCTGAAAGAAAAACATCTTTGTTTTATACCCTGACCACCACCAGCACCACAAATATATCTCAGCCACAGAAACGCTCCTTAAGCCCTGACACTGTATGAGTTGTGTGCTTGCCCACAGTCGAGCATTAAACACCTAAAGCCTCCCCGCAGCTCCTTGAGTATCAAGTCACCAGGTCAGAGGGAGCATAAAACCCAGCCAGATAGCATTTAGCAGTGACTGACATGAAATGTGAAGTGAGCTCTGTTGGAGGTGAGTTCGAAGCACGGGTGTCAATGGCCCTTTATTCCTCCTTGGTGTGAGGACCAGCAAAAGCAAAATGCTGCCTTTTGTCATCGACCCTGTCATTTGTTTCCCTTCAGATACTGTTTGCTGGCAAAGCTCGGTTTCATTGGAGTTGATGTAGTAGGCGATTAAAATTGTGGGATTTGTTGGCTTGTTGCTCATGTCTGAATTTTTTTTTTAATGCCATCTTATGACAGACTGGTATGATTGGCTTGTCCCCTATTGTCTCTAACCAGTTGAATCTGCACATGGCCTCTCTAACAGGACATGTGTTAAGAAGTTCCCCAGGCGTTATTTCTGACCTGGAGGCCTATGAGGAGCAGACATAGTTATTTCCCTTAAGGGGATCACATGTTGTTTGGCATTCTGAGGCAAGAAACGGGCCTTTGTCCGGCCCTTTATTGGATTTTGGGCCCCTGTGCGGGAACGGCGTGTTTATTCCCCAGATAGGCGAGCTGAATGTGGCCCTGCTCTGTTGCTCCTGACTGGCCCTGGACAGGATGAATCCACCACAGGCTACGTGGACCAATCCTAGTAGCGGGCCGCATTCCTGTGCCCCCGTGGTCCAGCTGAGGCAAGAGCAGGACATTAAATCAAATCTAACTTTAAAAGAGTCCATAATCAGCTTCTGGTGGTAGCCAGTGCCCTATGCAGAGCTGGCTTTAAGAAACAAGGACAAGCACATCTTTGTTTCCACTACTCCATATTGGGGGAGAGGGGAAAAAAATTAGATTTTTAAGATGTGGAGTCATGTCAGTGTAGCGTTAGTGTGAGGTGTGCTTAAACTTCACTGTAGCCAGAAAGCTGCTCCCTTTGTATGCTTTTTTTTATTGTTTATTTTTTTATTAATTGTATTTTCCACTTACTTTAAACAGCTTCTGCCCTTAAAGGCGAGCAGGCGCGTGATGATTTTTTGTGGAGACATACAGTCTGGGGCGCACTGTAAATGCGCTCACTCTGCTCCGACACAGTCCCGACTGGCTCCCTCGCTCACAGCTACAGTGGGCTTAATTTATGGTTCCTAAAAGGTTTAAGAACGGGTAGGAACAGATAGGTGCAATTTAGACCAATTTTCCTGTCAATCAATCACTGGCGTTGTGCAAATACATCAGCAACAATCAGCTCCGGCTGCTCTGTCAGCTGCTTCTCATGTCAGCCCCTGACCCCCGAGCACAGACTGCCCACCGACTCCTAATTAACTACCCTCAATTAAACCCTAATAGGCTGATTAACAGACCCTTAGTTGTGCTGTAATGGCCCGTCGTTTCCTCCCAGTGCCCCTCTGAAATGCATCCTGACTCTAGCATGTTAATCACCGCCCACTCCCTCTCGCTGTTCCTGCCCGGGTCTCTCTCTCACGCTCGCTTTCTACCATAGTAGAGACTATCAGTGAAATTGCCTTGTTAAATAGCAACAAAAAGGCACACGAGTCACAGTAATTATACCACAGCGATTTGTTGATTCTGTGATTTGCCTTTTTCTTCCCTTTTGGA
This sequence comes from Neolamprologus multifasciatus, assembly GCF_963576455.1. Classification (NCBI taxonomy): domain Eukaryota; kingdom Metazoa; phylum Chordata; class Actinopteri; order Cichliformes; family Cichlidae; genus Neolamprologus; species Neolamprologus multifasciatus. Next base: position 31,539,975 of record NC_140443.1, on the reverse strand, counting down.
ACACGACAATTTAATAATTTCTATTGCATATCAAACAGCAGCGCTCCCCCTCCAAACTGGAAATAGTCAGTCAGTTCAAGAAAACACGTAACTCCTTCCCCGGGGAGACTGCAAGACCACAGTTTAGTACGCACATTGCCACTTCAAACTTCAGTCCTCCCGTCATCCGTTCAGCTGCACCAAAAATAGCGCGTAGCTTTCTCAATATTTGACACGATCACAGCAGGGATCTCACAAGAGAGCAGATCTGAAACAGTGGCGCAGTCCTAAAACCATCAGCCTAATGAAAGCGATGACAGTCGTCAGCAGATTTATTCTTCATTGTGCAGACCACAGTTTAAAAACTTGCTGTTAGTACTTTTAAGAAGTTGTAAATCTCTCTGCTTGGTTTCTGCTGCAAAGAAGCCAGAAGTCTTGAAGTCTTTGACAAAAAAAAGACTGAAAGTACTTACTGTAACATGTAACATTAGGCCTCTATAGTGAACTCCAGTGAACTGTGATAGGAGCATATAATAAAATAAAGGGGGACTGGCGAGGGAGGGAGGGAGTACTCCTTGCAGGGAAATCAATTAAGTGGGGAAACAGGCTGCTGAGCTTCGGCAGTAAACTTAAGAATACATGGTAAGATGTTATTATGCATACAGCTTTTGTTTGTTCCATTTTGTAGAGTAGAAATTGAGCCGAACGGTGCCTGCAGTTGTTTCTTGCCTGACACAAGTCTTTTTTACGACCGGTGCGTTGATACGCAGGGACTTTCCTGTTTTATGACATGGATTCCATCCCTTGTTTGTTGGCGGCAGACACTCTGTATATTTGTTTCTATGGAAATTGCTACTGACAGTGATTTAAACATGGTTTGTGTGGCACCGTGTGATCCAGCGTCGGTCCTCCTGCAGATTATAGGCTATAGATTTTGCTCATCAATCAAAGTGCCAGAGTGTGCTTGTCTTCCTCTCATATGGAAGGATTACAGTCGTCGTTCCAGCGAGATGATGAAGCGGACTTCGTTTCTTTTCCCACAGCTCTGTAGGACTCTAATCTCAACTTGCTTGTTAATCATGCTCACTTTCCTCTGTGTGGCGACATCAGAGATGTTTTTCATGCTTCTCCAAGTCTGCCCGCCTTTAAGATCTCCCTACGTTCTGAAACACTTCATCTCTTCTTAACTCCTGAAATCATTAAACTTAATGGTTCCCCGGAACTTAAAAGGTCCACGACTGACCATCAGCAAGGACAACACAGGAGGAGTCCAGGGTCAGAGGTATTGATTTTAGCATTAAGCCTCCTGGCTTTCTGAGACTTTACATTCTTGGCGAGGCGAGAGGGACGTGCCGTAGGTGGCTGCCCGTTCAACCGATAACAGCAAGCAGCGCATGATGAATGTAGCGTGGCGAGCTGTAGTCCACGCCTGCACTCTATCAAGCGCATCAGTCGTGCTGTCAGTCTTGGTATTCCAGATCAAATGTGACTGGATTAAACCATTGCATTTGCCAATAATTAAAGTATGTATTCAGGAGCGTGTCAGAGTAAGCTTGCAGTGTGTGATTTTATTTCTTTATTTCTTTTTTTAACAGTTCTCATATTGTGCCATATTGACGACTTCTATTCTCGTGCTCCAAATGGCATCGGAAATTTGCTTACATTTTAATTAACCCACCAGATCGACTCAGTCACTCCAACATTAGTCACACTACATAACATTTCCTTGCATAATGACAACAACTTTGTCTGAAGCTGTTTTTGAAGTGAGCCTAATCAGGCACTGCACACTGCTGCGGCACTAGGGGCCGTTGATAGCACTGCCAGCAGATGTTAGGTTCCTTTTTTTCTTTTTTTTGAGGCTCCATTAGGATTTAACAGATGCAAAACACACAAGGTTGACATCACTGTGCATAATTGTCCCTCCTGTACAGACAGATGTTCTGTAATATCTGGGCTAATTGGGATATAACAACACATGCCAACTTAAAGGGAGACCCATTGTCTGGGTTTTTTCCCCCCCTATACTCTGTCACATATGTACTGTTATGAAAGTGGAGGCTCATATTGAACATTATTTGAGTTTCAAGTAATGAGCTCAGCGAATCTCCAAGTAATCCCAGGGATTATTTGAAAGGATCCCTAATATGGCCATCTCAGGAACTCTGCTCTGGAGCCTAGAAGCCCCACCCACCTCCTGATTAAAACTTGATTACGAGGGGCAGCCAATTGCAAGATGGTTGGTTTAAAACGAGACAGAAGGAAGCTAAAATGGCTTGCTTCACACAGAGGATGGACTGAATGGTTGCAATTTATTCTCATCCAAGAATATAAGCATGAAATTTAAAGTGGAATCATTTTTCTCTTTAACGAAATTAATAGCAAATACCTACCGTAACATTTTTGCGCACAGCAGTCATGCAGTGCAACATCAGCATTACACCTACACCTGGACACCTGTTTAAACTTCCACATGTTTGGCACCTCCCCTCAGTGTGAGGTGTTCAGCACTTTGTTGTGGTACAACATGCCTTCAGTTAGACTCACAACAGTAGTTGAGAAGTGGAAGCCTGGCGTCCCTTATCAAAATGTTTTCTTCACTCTACCAGCTAATCCTGACAACACGCCCCTCTTTCACCACTCCCATTCTCCCCCAGCTCCTCTTTAGAAGGTCTAGCGTGCCCATCCTTTCACCGGCCGACTAGGGGAACTGGTGGCTGCTGTGCTGCCTTTTCTTATGCAAATGTGTGCAAATAGAAAGCATTGTTCATCGGCGTGGCTCTCCATCTCAGTTACGCCGCTTTGCTCTGGCCTTTCTCTTGTTCCCCTGAGAGAGATGTTCCCTTTCAAGTGTTACCTCTCTATCTCATTCAAGACTTCCTCTTTCCTTTTTGACAAACAGCCCGGAGGAATGGTCGGAACCGGCTCATTGAGCAAGCTTTTCAGGGACGTGGAGAAATGGGGAGAGAGAGATGTTCTGCAGGCGCCTCCCTCACACATCCCTGCTTATGTCTTACTTTTTCCCCCTGCTCTCAAGAGGATGAGTTATTCTATAGTGGGACGTACAGTGTGCTCTCTCTTGATACTCCCCTTTTCTCTGAGAAAGTACAGGTGCTCTCTCTCCAAGTGCACACTTCTCTGTGCTCTGATTCCACCTGTGTTTGTGCTGTAATATATATCCCACATGTTCTGTATCACAGAGTAATATATTTCTAGTGATGGCTTAAAAAAAGCTCATTTAACTTTAGTCACAATGTTCAAAGCCCATCTGTGAAAAGGTGTTTAGTTATGTAGTTGGGGGAGGAAAAAAAGGAATTTGGGTTGGCTTGATTTGGCACTTCTGTTATTCTTCTTTATTAAAAGCATATGTTTAATAACTCGTCTCTTCTGTTAACCCTGATCCACTACGGATTCTGTGCTCTCCTGAAAACGGTGCACCGTGTATCTGGGGCTGAATAGATTGTATCCACAAATTCCTGTAGAGTATGACATACGATAGCTCTGAGGCAGAGAAAATCACCGGCAAGCTCAGGAGAAGGCCCGGACCACCGACTGAGAGCTCAGAGCCCCGTGCCAAGGTCAATGCCAAGGTATCAATAAAGATACCTTTACTCCGTGTTAACAGAGTGCTTCTTTGATTAGAACCTCCGCGAGAATATGTTGCATTTCGCCAGAGCGCTACGCCAGAAGACGCGCAGTCGCAGCCATTTTGTCTGCTTGTTGGAGAGAGATCCAAGCAGTTTTTTTTCCCCTCTTCTTCCCTCCATATTCTCGCTGTGTGATTGATATATGCAGGTGGTAAAGCATATTCCCCTGGGTAAGAATTCCCAGCTAACTTGAAAGGGAATGTTTTCCCTCTTTAACCATCTTATGAAAACAGTAGTCTCACAGCAGAAAGTCAGAAAGACCAAGAAATGAAAAAGAAGTGTAATTGAATGTGTAATGTCTCTAACGTCATGCCAATTCTGCTTGGACAATAGGCCTCTGTAAGTCCATTGTAGGCTCTTTTAACACTCATAACACCATAAGCCCAGCTGCCTTGGGCTTACTTTTAAATACTGGGATATTAAGCCTTTTGTCACTACAGTTTCCACATTTGCTCCATCTGTGAAGGTTTACCCTAAAAATAAATGGAAGGAGGCTGCATGTGCCAAGAGGGAAGATGGAAAACTATTGCAGGGTAAGGCAGACATTGTTTTTGTCTGCAGTGTCCTCAAGTATTTAGGTCTATGTGTACATCAGTGAGTCCAGAACATTGAGCAGAGATGAAATCATGTTTTACTTTAGATAGTATTTTCTTAAAGAGGCCACAGGATCTTTGGATATGCTTCAGAAGAAGACTGAATCGCTGATGTCTACTACTCAGAATGTTAGTTTTTCTCTAAGAAGTCTTTGGCATTTTAATCTATGCAAAGGTTAAGTGCAACTTGCCTAACAGCATTTCCATAAAACTAAAGAAAGAGCCAAAGTACTCGTTGGTTAAGTTACTCAGACAGTTAGAGAGACTACGCACATATGTAGTCATGACAGTGGATTCATACACAGTTTAGGAATTGTAGATTTTAAGAGCTCACCTTTCTAAAATGAAGAATATAAAATAACTGTTAGATTCATTGATCCTTTGTCATTGTCAGGGATCATTTGTTAAAAGCAATTGATGATGTTTGAAACTCGATACTGATACCCGTAGGAGAAAAAAATAGTTAAAAAAAGAGTCGGCATTCATTTTTTATAAAAGTCAACCAGTGACAAGGTTTTTTTTTTTTTAAGGTCCCAAGGTACCTTTTGGTGCCAAGTCACCGAAAGCAAAGCATTTCATTGCTGATCAAATATAATTGATAAGGTAGCATGCTGCTGTTTCTGTTTACTTGCTGGTGGACTTTTATTAGCTTTAATCTGGGACTTAAGTGCATGTAAAAACAAACATTGTTAGTTGCACTTAACTGTTATCGTGTTAAATTACTGACTTTGTTAGTGACAGGTCGGACTGATAGCATTTGCAGCCTAGCTTCCACATTAACATTGTTAGCCATTAGCCATGTCCAGTTCTTGCTACATTAATGAGAACTTAATAGAAGGGTAAATGCTAATAGTTAAATGGCTAATGCTAACGTATGCACCAGCAGTGTTTTAGTGTTGTTGAACGGGAGCTTTACTGAACTCTCAGAATTCCTTATAACACGTTGCTCAGTGTTGTCAGCTACTGTTAACGTGTTCAGCTACTAGTGAGGGGAGGGGCCGTGTGACTGCCTGTCTGCAGCACTGATGTGTGAAGTTATATGTCAGCTGGAGGGGATGAACACGGCACTGTTGGTATTGTACCGCTGCAAATCGTAGTGATCTAATCCAGGAGTGATTTTTAGTGCTGGTTAGCTTAATGGTATAGTGGTTTACACATTCACCCAACAGGCAAAGATGCACAGTTCGATTCCTTTGGGATTGTGTCAGGAGTGGCATCCAGCATGGAAAAAAAATCAGCCAAATACAACTTCTGGAGCTACCTGCTGTGGTGACACGTTGTGAATAAGGCAGCAGCCAAAAGTAGACTTTAGTATTGGAGTGAAGTTTTTGGATAACCCTGCTGGGAACTGCCATTTATGAGTAATGCTGCTGTAAACTCAGAAACGATGACGGAAGCGGTGAACAAACTTCAGGTTTTTAACGTTTTGTCAACACTCAACTTGTTTACTGGTAAACTTCATTAGTGTAGCCTGTCAGAGACACTGAATATTGTGGTGGTGTGGTTTAGTATAGTTTATATTTTATGGGCATTTCAATTTATCGGTGTGAAATTATAAGAGCTCAGTGAATGATCCTTGAAAGATGTCTCGGCATTTTGTGTGATGACACTGAAGTGTAGAAAATGACAAATATACATATCCTTTGTGTAAGGGGAAAAAAAACATGGACTTTAACAATATGACCAACTCAGGACAAAGGAGAGACGCATGCAGATACTCGGTCTGACCTGGCAAGATGGCTGTCCAGGGTTATGGAAAAATACCCCATGAGTGCATTTGTATACGGAATAGATATGTTCACATATTGTCAGATTAAGGGAGTGCATGTCTGCAAGGGAACTTTAATTCTCTCTAGCTTTGCTAAGCATAAGGACCCGCCATATCTCAGACACAGCTTAGATTTATACCAGATATCTATTCCTCTTTTGTTTTCATATCGTACAGCATCATCAAGCCTTATTCTGCCAGGGCATGCACTTTGGGCGATAACAGAAGAAAAAAAAACATGGAAAATATGAGAGCTCAGGAATCCAGCCATCAGAAGCAGGACTGATGTAGATAAAGCAGAATTGGGCCACATTAAGGGGGAAACTGCCTCACTATACTTGGCTTTGAAATCCTTGCATGGAAATAAGAAATCATTTTTTAATTAGTTTTATTTATTTATTTATTTTTTGGTTGTATGCCAAATGTGCTAGCTAGCTTTTTTTTTTCTGCTGTTGTCATTAAAGAAGACCCTTGAAGGGAAAGGGAGGGCAAGCCTGTGAACGAACAAGGCTGGTTGTAGCACCGTGGCCTCTTTCCTCTCTCGCCATGCTATATCAGGCCAACAGCTGCTGTCTCTCAGCAAAGGCATGCTGGCTGCTGGAGCTTGGCTTCCATACACACCGGATCTTACACAAGGCCCTTTATTTTTGGGCTTATGAGTTAGAAAAAACACACGCACACAGAGGCCCAGCTCGATCCCGGACTCGGTAGAAGAAATAAAAAAAGCATTTGTTCATGTTCAACATGACAGGTTATGCTGTGCTGCATAGCTGCTGTCGTAGCCTGGAGTTTGAGATTCAAACAAGGTATCTCAGGTAAAGGGTATGCGTTGTGCTCCTCAACTCGAATTCCTTGAATCGGAGCCAAAGAAATGTAAGCCCTCCTCCAGCTGTCCCTTGGCACATCTAGACAAGGCCTTTATCTGATTTTTGGAGAGTTGGTGCTGTTTGAGCACGCGGCCTGTTCAGAGACAACGGGCTTGCACAATACAGGGCGAATGCTGCAGGGACGGCCTCCCAAGACAAAACTCCCCGAGCATCTGTAGTTTCTCTGTCAGCAATTTGCTGTCCTCACTTTGTTTTTTTGGCAGCAACTTTTTTTTTTCCACGTTCCTACCAGATTTGATGGTTGGTGTAATATTTTTCAAACATTATTGCCTGGTGCTGTGAAAATAAGAACCGCATGTCTGTCTGCATTTTGCACATAAAGGTAAATTAAAAGCTCCTCTGTCTCAAATAAACCCCCCCCTCACCAAAAAAAATCTCTATCTTGCGAGTCAGCTTCTTTGAGGTAAGGGACCACAACTGCAGCTCTTAACTCTGACATACAGTCATTCGTCCCCAGGAAAGCATTTCAGCTCCTGTGAGAAACATTTCCACGTCCAGAATTCACACAATTCAAGCAACCACCCCCTCGCCCCCACGTTCACATTTTCATTTAGTGCTTGGTTAGAAAGAGAAGTGGTTCCAGACTTTTAATGTCTGTCACAGCAGAAGTCAGTGCAGTGTGATTATTTTAGTGCAAAGGTCCAAATAAACCCTATGTGGGTCACGACCTTACTGATCTGAACCAAATGTGCTGCACTTTGTGAACTTAGTTGACTTTGACGGTGCAGAGTAGCTGACTGTGAGCAACAATAGGCATTTTTGTTTTGTCTGTTTTCCCACCACAGTCGCCCTCCTTCCAAACTTTTCTCTGTCCAAAAACTGTCTCAACATTGAGAACGGTGCTGCACACAAACCTGGCTTTCTCCACACTGACATTTATGTGCACATCGCTATTTGTCAGGGAGTTATCAGGCAGGTTTCTAGACAAATATACAAATCCTTACTTGAGCCAACATTGGAAGGCTCCTTCAAAATGCGTCCAGACAAATGCCTTTGTCATCGATCACTGGGCATTTACAAGTGTTGAGTAAGTGGATTTAGTTTTTTTGATGTTGCCCGCAGCTGCATGGAACTAGCGGACATCAGCATGTACGCTGCCATTCAAGTGGACAAATTTGGTTCGTTAAATTGGGGGGAGGGGGTTTCTTTGCAGAGTGAGTAATTCATCAACACTTTTCAAACATGTTTAAAGCCTAGAGGAATTTACCAAACGTGCTTCAGCTATCTCAGCAGTTTTCTACCACTCGACAAATTACATGGCCCTTTCAGAAATGCAAAAAAAAAATCTTTTCAATATTTATGTAAGAGTGTACATTTAAGGGAGACAGACGGATCTCTGATCAAACATCTTTCATCTGCGACCTTCCTCTGACGAGACTCACAGAAGCCTTTAACCAGGCTGAGGGTAATCAGGACTGTCTGGGTGTTTGCTAGGAAAGTGAACTTCATGCATGGGGGCTAAGTTGTTTTTTTTTTTGCATGTACCCACCCCCTTCCACTACTATTACCATCACTGGCTTGCCAAAAGGGAACCAAAAGCATTGTAGACTATAACGATACAACATAGAGATATAACTGCTTAGATGTCTGTAGATTGCAGCTGAATTCTGTTGTTTTACTCCTGAGCAATTCAAGTGCTCAATTCTTGCTATTGTGGCTGCCAACTCTGGCCACCATTTATTTGCAGTGAGTGTAGGCTGTCAGTCAGCTGTTTACCACAGCCGGGTCTCCACATCTATTTATTAAGGAGGAGGCTGTGGTCTGAAAAGAGTCAATGAGTCAGTGATGCTCTTTTCTGTCTGCTGACATTGATACTGAGGTGAGTTGTTGAGATATACTTACCAAACTTTTCTTTTGGTAAGTGCCCACTGTTTTTGAGGCTGTTAGTCTCTGTTAGCAGCTGTTAGTCTCTGTTAGCAGCTGTTAGTCTCTGCTAGCTGCTGTTAGCTGCTGTTAGCAGCTGTTAGCTAGCATTACTGGAAACCTATTTGAAGTGAATCTAACATTGCTGGACTTTGACACCAAAGTATGATTTTTAGGACACTTAAGTCGAACAGTAGGTGACATAACAAACAGGTGCCCACTCCTAAGAATTTTTAATGAATCAATTCAAAGTTTAGGATAAACTGATATCTATCAGTTTGTTTGAAGGGTTAATTAGACTCCGCTCCAGGGGTGGGGCAACTCCAGGCCTCAAGGGCCGGTGTCCTGCAGATGTGTCCTTGAGCCAATACAGCTAATTCAAATGGCTAAATGACCTCCTCAACATGTCTTGAAGTTCTTCCGAGGCCTGGTAAAGAACTAATGATTCAGGTGTGTTGATCCAGAGTGATATCTAAAACCTGCAGGACACCGGCCCTCGAAGCCTGGAGTTGCCCACCCCTGCTCTACTCAATATATGTTTATGAGTACAACAAAAACAATTTTCAGTTAAATAACCTAAAAAAATACTTACTGTACCTTTGAACTTTTCTAGACATGAGCCAGCAGAAGTGCATGTGAATGGCAATTGAATTGGGACATTTAACTGTTTTCAATTTGCCAGCTTCTCAGTATAAAATTCATGTGATGTCTGATTGCAGCCAAGGAACAATTGTTCAGAGATTTCACAGAACTGAGTGGGTGTCACGAGTCCTGCCCTCCTCCGTGGTCTATTCCAGACAGCATCGTTGCTTAATGTGGGACTGATGTTCGTCAGTTTTACTTCACTACAAAGATATTCTTTATGTATGGTGAATTAGGTTTTCATCAAGGAAAGAGCTACGCTTAAAGAGCCAACTCCAGCAGAAAAATGAACAATAGTAGCCCACATTTGCCAGTTCAACTTATTTTCACTTTGTAACACCTACAGACTACAAATGCACAACTGTGTCGGGACTTTAAACCAAACTGAGTATTTTCAGACCTGAGAACTGCCGCGTGTGAGAAAAGATAGCTGCAGACAATGTCCCGACATGATCCTCGCAAGATTTTCCAGATCAGCTTGACCGTCCTCGACATTTCACTTCACCGTGACACATTGCAGTGACAGAAGTTAAATTCCTTTCAGTGTTTAGAACATAACAAGGGACAAAGACTGTTGGCAGGATTGAAACGTTCAAATCCATAGAGGACATTTGGCTCTGCTCACATTTCCCACTGTGTTTGTCCGTGTGGCCATCACATGCTTCTAAATAAATGATTCATCTAGATAGCTGTAAGTAGTTTGTCAAAGCTGTCTTTGAGCTATTTTTCTGTAACTATAATGCCATTAAAACAGGTAGGATGAAACAAATCGTTCACCATTTTGCGTTGAGAACGAGAATGCCAACCTGATGAAGTCGAGGGCTATAAAAACGGACACCGCTGGTACAGGTATGGCACAGCCTAAATATAAGCTCTCACCGCAAGCCGTAGTTGCAGCTCATATTATAGAAACCCATGTTTATAGACTAGGAAAGGAATTAACTTCCCTATTAGAATCCCTGGAAATGTTTACTCCAATATTTTTGCACCCATTTGTCTGGCAGTAAAAGCAGAAAATCACCGCCGTTTGTGAACAGGCGCTGCGGTTATGACTCTCTCCGTCCTGTTTGAGCCTCACTCGGGCTTGTGTTTCGCAGCCCATGAATTAAATTACATGATGCAGAAACTCTAGGGGGCCAGACTGGAGGCTCCACTCACTCAGCGGTGACTGGGGCGGCGAAATAACTCTCCTGGTCTGCCTTTTCTAGCAGGATTCTCTGCCATCTTGCTGAAATGACAAGTGGCTGCTTTTGAGAGCCTCGTGCTCTCTGTCTCTCTCCTTCAGCCTTTAGTGTCTCTTTAAATGTTTTCTCAGATGGTTCTCTCCTCATCTTGAGCACACATTTATTCCCACCCCCCAACAACCTCTGATTAATCAAGTATGACTCGTCGAGGAAAATATGCAACTCGGTGGTTTTGATGCCTTAGTTTGTGTCAGAGTCCAAATATGGAATGTTTACGGCTAAATATTAAGTCTGGACTTCACGGTGGGGGTGTGTGAGTGTCGTCACTTTGGAGTATTAACCGTAAATGATGGCACTGTAATCTTACATTGGAGTTGCTTGGGCTAGTACCTCACAACGCTCCATAAATGTTACTCTTTTACATGTGGGAAAGAAAAGCCAACTCGAGATTCAAGTTCCAAAGGCAGAGTTCATTTGGGGAGACACTCTGCTCGTGTGCTGCATGTCATTTGCATACACTTAAGCAGGGATTACCGTAAGCTTCAACCCGCATCACCTGGCTATAGTGTCACTTCGCTGTTGTCGTGTCTCCCGAGGAAACCGCTAGACGAGCTTTCACAGCTGACTGAGCTGTTTGTCCAGCTCCTACACAAGAGAGGAAAAGTCAACACGCAGAGGAAAAACTGCACTCCCCTCATCACAAGAACAAGAGTCATCCAGCTGGAACCGGAGGAGGAACGCTCGCCCGCAAACACATGATTCGCTTTAGTCAATTAGCCTGTTCGCTCAACAAAGCTTTTTATACCTCCTAGAAAATATCCTGCCTTTGTGCACTTCATTCCAGAGGTTAATCTGTAAATCGTAAACAAGCGTGTCTTGAAGGAGAAGAGCAATAACCTTGCAAAGGAATGAGGCATGTCAGGAGGAAGTGATCAAGGAGCTGAAGGGGTTTCAGCAAAGATCCAGCAACACCTGAGAACAATTATAGTCATAAAATTAATATTCAAGCAAATGAGTAAGAACACAAATCTGTTTCTTCTTTCCTTTCCTTTGCCACATAACATTCACTGTGCTCCCTGCATACAATGCACTGGTGCAGAAGCCATTGTGGGAGAGTGAAGCCCAGCTTCATTTTTCATAGCTTCAGTTTGTAATATATGGTCACATGCAGACAATCAAGAAGTTACTGTTTTGAAAAGAGGATATCTAGAAGGGTGTATGAATGAATGTGTGTGTGCCTGTTTAAAACATGGCTGTTCAGAACAGTGTGATTGTGGCTTGCGGCTTTCTCAAGAACCACTCGTCCAAACAACATGAGCGAGTGAGTAACTGATGTTATTAGTCACAGGAAACCCAAAACGCAGGAATGATTAAAATTAGGTTAAAACATAAATAAAATTAGGGAGGATTTGGTTCTAAAATTTTGAATTTTTTCACCAGCCCTCATGATTTTTACACCCTACAAAGACTTTGAATTAGGTTTAAGTGAGTATAAGGTTCTGGCTCTTAGCTTTAATGGTAAATCTGTAGGGGTAAGAGGTTCGGGAACTCATATTTGTAACATGTATATGTATATATAATGCCTCCCTCCATTTACATATATAGTGGAGCAGGTAGTAGTTACTCTAGGGGAAACACTGGCAACAGAGAGCAACTTTTAGCCAAAATATAAGCATTGCTCATCCAAACAACCTCATATTTGCTGCTGCATCTTCTCGGGTCCCCAACATCACACTTGCCAAGTCTAAAGCAGATCCAATAAGCAGTTGTCAAAACAGGCAAAGAACAGATGGACAGATGAACCGAGATTTCTGAAGTTATTAGTAAGATAAACTTTGTCAGAATCTTTTTGAGAAGTACAGAATACAGAAGTCTGTGCTCTTTGTTCGGCTTTCTAGGATTTGTTGGTGTAAAACATGGACTGCCTGCTTGTAAATCCACTGGAGTCTTGTTTCTTTAGATAATCTTAAAGATCTGATTAAAAGGTTACACAAAGAATATAAATTGACTTGGGTTTTGGCAAATGAAAAATAGGGCTGATAGCGTTTTGATGACTGCAGAGAGCCAACTTGTTAACATGTTCATTTCTGTTCTCTTCTTTTGTTTTTTTAAAGGTGCAACATTTCTGCTGTGAAAGATTGTGCAAAGTTGTACACTGATTAGCAAGTGTGACATCACTCTCCTGTCAAGCGTGGACAAAGATTGTGTTGAAGCACTGAAAGGAGCTTTGTACACTGTAAAACAAGAAGGCACAAAGGAGGGGATAGTGTATGTCTGGTCACCGTAGAGAAGGCTTGAGAAAACATTCCTGCACAGGTTCCCATCTGGAAAAAGACTGCAGAACCATAGTGGCAAAAGAAAATATGAAGGAGACAAAGAAGGGAGTGGAATTAAAACTCTTCCAGTTCCAGCTGGTCAATTCAAAAGCTGCGTTTCTTTGGGGCTGTCTGCTGGGCACCCGGCTATGCTGTATTGCTCTAAGGGGCAGATCCCCTCCGGTTCCGCTTATCTAAGCACATCCAGTCTGGTCCAGTTTTTGACCCGCTGCTCACTTTCAGGCCTGATGTTTCCTCCTTTGAGCTGGATGTGTGGTCCATTGTGAGTGTGGTTAAAGAACTGGCAGCACAGAGACCACCAAAGTGATAGAAAAGCCTTATGGCTTCTGTCAGCAGGCCTGCACCTAAAACCAAATGTGACAATATTGAACGTTGTCCTCTGTCTTCCTCTTCGCCTTAATATGCGGGTTTCCACTAGTGCTGGATAAACTGAAAGGTGCACTTAACAGTTTTTCTGTTTTTTCAGTCAGCATTTATTAGCAAAAAATATCTACCTCGATTATGCTTCGTATGTTCTGGTCAGATATCGTATATCATGTGTAAGTACAACCAAAAAACACCCGAAATAAATCTTGTTACTCTCTCCAGCTAATGGGGCCTGTCATGATTTCATGAATGTAATCCAGCGTATCTGATACCACGCTGTAGTTTGGGATTTTGAGAGCACCACTAAAAGTCACATGTGTAAACATAGAGTCTTCGGTTCTTGTCGTGACCTGCTGAAGACAGACTAATGACCACTGCAGCAATGAACTTTTCCAAACATCGCCCTGCAGAGGGGAATGTGAGAACACAAATCTCACATGCAATGCGATCCGACATTAGCTTGTCTTTAACCTACCAGCCCCCTGAGACAAAGTCTGTTACTGGATATCTGATAGTACCAATCCGCAATTAGTGCAGCTAATATTCCAGCGCATTTACTGCTTGGGAGTGGCTATCAGGCAAGCTGCTCCTGCACACTCTATACAATCAGCTCCCTCGCCTCAACCACAAAGTGGACGATTGCTGTGTGCTACAGAGCTACAACAACTGTGGGAAATTATACTGCCCTGGATTTTCAAGGTTTGTGTGAAAATAGGAAAGTTCAGTTGTCCAAGCTTCTTGAAAGACATTCAAAGCTCTTCTTTGGATATTTGCTGCTATTTGTTCTGATCTGTGTCAAGATAATCCCACGCTGCGTCAATAATGTTGCGGTCGGGGTTCTGTGAACGCCAATCCATGACTGATAGTGTTCCATTGTTCGTTTTTGTATTCAGATATGCTTTTACGGCATTGGCAGTGTCTTTGGGATTGTTGCCATGTGGAAAAATGAAAACCTTGCCAATTAGACATGTTCCAGATGGTGTTTCATGTTTGATCAAAATCTGACAGCACTTTTCTGAGTTCAAAATTCCATTGGTTTTGGCAAGACATCACCACCGAGTCCAGCCCCAAACCATGATAGAGCCTCCACCATGTTTTAAATGCTATAGTAGCTCTGTTATACTCCTTCGCCGGACATGTGCCATATATATTGAGGACAACTTGAAATAATTGGATTTACTTGGGCCTACAACTTATTTTTTTATACTCCTCCCAGGATGTCCCAGAATGGAAATAACACTGACAGGCATAAAGCAGTATTTGTGCACCAACAAACTGTGATGTCTTTGGCAAAGAAATGGGAAAATGAGTTTTTGCGACAGTCTGCTAGTAACAAAGATCCAACTTAAATATGTTATATGTAGACACAATACTGGTTCATCTATTATGCTTTAATGATTCATTGGTCAGTGTTAGGTGGCTTAAATAATTTCTCTGAAAATTGTCAGGTGCAATAGCTGGACTGAAAATGAGGAAAAAAGCAGCCAATGCCCACAGAAAAGAGGTCTTGACAAAGCCCGGAGAACTATTGCTCAAGACCCCTTAAAAATATGAAGAAAGTCTGGCTCCTTAGCAAAGCAAAGGCAAAGCAAAATGTAAATAAATGAGGGCTGGCTTAAGACTTTTTCAGAGCACTTAATGTAAGGGTTATTGTTTATTATTTCCCGTATTTTATGGGAAGATTGCACCACACTGGCCAGGACTACAAATCATGTCATCTGCATATTCATTTGTTTTCATATTGCACCCCTAGTGATCGAAGATTTAACTTGGTTCATTGAAGCCACACTAGAGAATATTAAAAAGTCATTAAAGTAAAGCCATCTTATTGTAAATCAAAGTTGAAACTGCAGGAAAGTAGTTCATCCTTGCTAATGGAAACATTATAGATAATCTATGACATATCATGTTTAATTCCTACGCCTGAAGCCATCCATACTTGATTTCCATAATAATGTCCATGCTTGTACTTTTTGGTGGTTATTGGATCTTAATATGTCAGCAGTGTACTTGGCAAGGTTACTCTCATGCTCTGTTACAGATCCACAGCCATATTCATTTTCCTCCAGCACACATGCTGACTCATCCAGCCTCCACAGCTCTGGATGGGAGCAGCTGGGAGGCTCACATGTCCCAAACACATTATTAATGTGTACAAGCAGAGCAAAACTCACATTGCCAATAGAGATCTCAGTTATCACTGTGTCCATATCCTTGATGTATCAGCTGGATCTCTTTATAGTTTTGAGTAATGGCCCTGAGACTAATGGATGTTGTTGTGGGGGGAGGATCAAGTTCTGTTGCCTATCTAAACATCAGATTTCATACTAGATATGCTGCAGTCTGTTCATATTTCATCAGTTTGATGTCAGCTGTTCTTGATAAGTTCATGTGATATCAGGATCTGGAATTTGCATTTTTGGGAAAGAAGCAGCTTGGCAGGGAGTTTAAGGCGCTTCATTTTTACAAGATTCTTTAAAGAGATCTGTTTTCAGAACTTCAGCCCAAGTTTTTCACTCCAGTTTATTTACTAGCAGCATCGCTTTGTTTTCAGCACCGCAACAACCCCTTTAAAATTATTTAACTTTCAGACTGAAGCTTTGCCAGTCCGGTAATCCTAACCTCAGACTCGGGCTTATCTCACGTATTTCTTGAAATTGTTCTCATAGGGCGCTAAAGCAAAACGGGATAATCAAAGGAAATTTTGGGTTGTTAGTAGGTGCGGAATGTGTGTGTCACCCTCCATGCTCTGCATAATCGAGACATCAGTCTCAGATTCTCAGAGACCACAGTGATGACACGGGCCCATATGCTCCCATATGTGCCTCTGTGTGCTTTTTGTCCACAGAACGAGTGTCATTCCTCACATTCCTGAGCGGAGTCTCTGTTCTCTCGGGATGACCTTCAACTTATCTCTCCATCAGAGCATGTCGAGGAGGGAGAGAGTAGTGGGGACAAAAGAGGGGGTGGAGTGGTGGTATCTCATACACACAAACTAGCCTAGCCTGTCGGTGAGCTCAGGAGACTCACAGGACTGGCTCAGTGTTGTTTCACTGCTCCGTTTGTGTGTCTGTTACTGCTGTGCTTTCAGTCATGTGTGTGTGTCCTTGTCTTTCCATATCTTTGAGAGCCAGTTAGAGCTTTAGTCCTCTGTTTTTTTTTTTTGAGTTGGAGTTTTATGAAGTGAAGTCATTTTGGCCGGTTCCCACTCCCAACATTTTCCTATTTTAGAACTAATCCTTAGGTTCAGGACTTCATTTACATGCAGTTTTACCACAGAAATGGAAATGAACTCGATAAGTATTGTTTTCAAGCGTACATTTCACAGCTTTAAAGGTTAATGTCAACCCCCGACAAGCAAGCTCTTGCATCATGATGAAAACTTGAGGTTCCAGTTGGGTTGAGGTGGCTCCTGTGGACAACTATCCCATCTTTAATTTGGTTTCTCTGGTCGCCCCAGGCTTCCCGCACTGGAAGCTCGCTGGAGAACTCTGTACTGGCTGCCAAGATCGTCTCCATAGTAACAGCTCTGTCTCCGTCCATTAGAAGAGGGGTCCTGACAATTGCTTCATGTGTAATTGTAGATCAGAGCCGGTGGTTTAAGCAGCTCTGAGACTCTCAAACACGTCTGACTGAATAGGAAACAGCCGAGGCATCTCTGCTCCAACCCCTCAACTTCGGGCTTCCACTTCTCTACTCAAAATGTCAACTTCACTTTATTAAGCCATTTCAGCCGCGCAGGATCCAAGAACAGCACTAAATCTGTCATTTGTCTGCAGAGCATGCCAAGAAAGCACTGAGCTTGCTTTGCTAGAATATTACCTCCCTTAAAGGTAATGGAGTCATTTCGAGGATGTTAATCGAGGTAGGGAGTCTACTGCTGGTGGCCCCGACTATAAGGTTTGATTGGCTAATCTGATCTGGTAGCTATCTCAACACATGCTAGCGAATATTATCTGCTTGTATTTTTTTTTTTTCTTGGCCTCACCAGATATCTCGAGACAAACTCCAGCTGGATTATCCCGACTCAATCAGAACAAAACATTCTGGCAAAACCATGGCTAATGTTTTAAGCTGCAAGCTCACCAGCTCTTTGACTGTGAGGATGGAAATTCCACTTTGTTTCCTGCTCAGTCAGATCAGCCTTTGGTCTGAGAGAGTCTTATTAATGGAATTCAATTGAATGTTTAGATGGCTATTGATTGACTCCCACAAGATGAATTCTAATAGCTTTATTGATGAGAGGGCCTCCTCATCCAGTGCTACTGGCAGGTCAGATTTGTCATTTACCCGGTGAAATACCACAAGCTTTACAAAGTGAATCTGTATAGACATCCAGGATTCACAGACGATATGTCCTACCGACTTTGGCCACCCCCAGAATTTGATGAGTTGTAACTTTTGTTCATCTTTATTTTCATTTTGCAACTTTAAGTTGTCATTTAAAAATATTCAAATGTATCCAGTAGCCCTGTGCCTTTGCCTCCAATTCAGACAATCACAATACACAAGCAAAAGGTCGCCGGTTCGATTCCAGCTGGAGACACACAGTCACTTCTGGGATTTCATCAGGAACGGCGTCCGGTGTAAAAACCCTGCTAAATCAAACATGTGGAGCTCCCTGCAGTGGAAAGGGAGCAACCGAAAATATCGAGCTTTATCGGCTCACCTATGCCTCCTCTGTCTAAATACAAGCTTATAGAACCACACGCATGGCAATGTCATGAAATTAATACAAAAATAATGGCACATTGTGAAACTATTAGGATGATCAACATGAACCTGGATGAATCAATAAGTTTCATTATAAATGAATCAGCATTGAATATCTTGTTAAAAATGTTCTGATTGGAAATCTTGGGTTTCCTGTGGCATCTTGTTACTTTGACACATAAAACTATCATAATTAGAATTATAAATTGATTCGATTTGTAGCCGTGGCAACCATGTGATGGCAGTAAACATGACAAAGGATGCTGACCCAGCCTCCAAACATCGAAACCCGACTAGGCAGCTGTGGGATACGTGATAATAAGCAAGAACCACAGAGGTGCAAGCCCTGCTACCCGCAGGACCCAAAGGCTTATCAATATCAAACCACAGCTTGTTACCGGAGATGTGCTGACCTACACACTAGTAAGTGTGTAGGTCAGCACATCTCCGGTTACTTACTAAGTTGTGTTTCCACACTGCAGATATTTTTTCCAAAGATGTTTTAACATTTACCAAATTGGAGCATAATCGCCACCTCGCAACGAAAAGTTAGTTAAGCTGTGAAGCAGAGGTATCAGGTACTGCTTAGCCTTGTGTTCTTGTTGTTTTTCACACCACTGCTCTGACTGGCAGATTGAATTACTTCACCCTCCCAGCAACAGCGTGCCTGGAAAAATAAGGTTCCCTCAGAACAATTTTGCTGTTATGAGTTCATATTTCATTTATGTAGGGGATAAGAGCAGTTCAGTGGGGAGCGGTGTAATAAAACAGGAACACTGTACACTCATTATGCCGTACACATCATTAGCTGTGTGGATGGAGTTTTTCAGGGAAATTCTGAATTTAAGTAGAGTTGCTGCTTACATGCAGTCTTCAGCAATGGAAATGACAGGAGAGATCACAGCATTACTTATTCTGCACATTAATTTTACATGTGCAACTGTCTGTTCCTGCTCGTGTGTGTGTCGTGTGTGTGTGTTGTGTGTGTGGGCCTGAGTGAAGCCCTGTAGACTTTACACATCACCCTCTCTTATGGCCCCTGTAATGCCTGATAGCCAAACACTACAGGGCTAATTGGAGACTGTGCGTTTGTGTGCTTGGCTAGAGCCAAGGTTGCAGGGTGTCATAACCTAGCTAATCAACATCAACTGCTTGCAAATTACCCACACATGCTGTCTAGTTAATGTAGGTTGTGGGCCTGAGCTTAGTGCCGGAGATGTAGACTGACTGACTAATGTGTGTTCTGCAGGGTGGGACTGTATGTCGTTATCTGTTTTTTTTTCCTTTCTTTTTCTTTTCTTTTAAACTCTCAGGTTAAACTTAATTTCTGATTTGCTGTTCAGTTATGAGCCAACCGGAACTCTGACAATCCCTGGTGTCAAGACTAAACATCCTGGAGAAGCAGCAGCCAGTTGGACTCCAAAGTTGGTTGTTTTAAAGAACAGGGCTTTAGTTTTCTTTGTTTCTTTCTGTTTTTAAGCAAAACAATTTTTTTTATTCATATCTTACATCTTCATCTTTTTAAAAAAAAAATGTTATTTGTATTTTTTTTATAATGCTCAATTGTATGAGAGCTTATTTACAAAGCGCCAGTGTCCAAAAAAGACAGCCTCAAACAGTTTCATAAACACCAGCTAACAGCAACTAACACGGACTTAAAAGCAGCTAACTGTTGCTAAAAGCAGCAAAAACAGCAGCTCTTACTGAGAGGAAAATTCAACATATCCTCAGCAGCTCACCTCAGCACCATAGCCTTCAGTCAGAAAGAGCCTCTTTGACTCCTTAAGCTGTATTGGACTCTTTCACGAAGTTTTACAGTCTATTTTCAGAGTAAATAAACATAGACGTTTCTCACCCGTTATTGACAGCTGAGGTCAACAGTGGACTGACAGCCTTCAACACACAGGAAAAAACTCTGGTGCAGATCTGATGCAAAGAATAGCAGAAACATGCCGGCCAGGCATGGCCGTTAGCGGTACAGTCTAAAACAAAAAGTTTTCAGTTCTCTCGTGGGTGACTAAAACACCATAGAAAAAATAACTCGTTTGACTGCAATCTGAGATCCAGTGGTAAAAACTTTACACACTGTGACTTGAACTGATTTATGTATCGTCTTTGATTTCCTTTTTTTTTTAATGTCACTTCTTTGACATGCCTTCTAAATCTTTGTGTTTCCTTGTAGATGAAAATTGCTAAACAAATAAACATGCCTCGCCTCAATAAACTAGAGTGAAAGATAATTATTGGCTGATAGATTTCTTTCCTCTGAAAATCAGTGCCTCCTTCATTCTGCCGCAGTGCGGATGAAAACACTTTTCTGCTGCTCTCAGTAGCATAGCAGAACTGCCATTTAACATTATGCACACATGAGTCCCAGTTCACATCACACATTTGTCGAAACCATGAACAAATAGTAGCTCAGAGCTCTCCGGGTAGCGCTGTGCCTAGTGAAATTTGCCCAGATGGCTACTTCACTATCACCAGAAAAATCTGACTTGGAGTTGAGTCTGCACTCATGTTCCAAACCAAGCTCAGCGTGGATTTCGGCACGCTTTGCACTGCTGCTAGCTACCAATCATGGCAGGGAGAGGTTTGTCGTATGAGGCACAATGCTGAGTGGTGGTGGACCTACTGAAAACCACACAGTCCCCAGACTGCTGCTCCACCGCTCTCCTAATTAGCTCCTCGTAGCTTCAGTCATGATTTAGGTCCGGACCAAAAATCCCCCCGTTCCCCCTCTGGAGACCATAAATCTGCTTAAAACCGGCCCAGTCAGAGCACGGGCAGCTCGCCGAGATCCGTGCACTGTAGCCGTGTTCACGTCCACACAGACGAACCTTTCTAATTTCATTAGCAGACTGCATATAAAGCCTTAGTTTTCCCCCTCCGTTTGCCCATCCCGCTGGACTCAACATTCAGTGAATTATTGCATCTTCTCGGGAGCTGATTTAGAGGGCTTCTGCTTTACGTACTGTAGCAGGCAGCCATGTTAAACTTGGCAGTAAAGGCCTGCGCTGAGCTGTGCTGGGCTCAGGGAATGGCTGACTGAGTTAAAGCTTGCCTCAGCATCCAGCTGGAGCTGAGCTCATCCCCTTGGTCTGACTCAGGTCTGAGTAAAGAAGCAGATGATGTGTTTGTGTGTGCGTGCATGTGTGGGACTACGCTCGGCAGAGGTGTATTTACAGACATTGTTAATAGCTCGCTGCCCCGTGTGGTCACATTGTTGAAGTTAGGCATCATCAGTCGGATTAGGGAGAGCGATTGTTAGCAATGACCTAAATCTCTTTCTAGTGTTTCTCAAGCTGTCCCTTCAAATTATGCTCGTTACAACAAACATAAAACCAGCACACTTTGCTGCTTTATGCAAATCTGGACTCTCAGAGTGTCAGCGAAGGATTTTGAAACACAACTATAAGAAAAAAAAATGATGGGCTCCTACTTTACTCTACTTTAAAGTATTCAATTTTCCTCTGAAGTTAAAACCATCCTGTTTGAAACTTGGAACATTTTCACATCTGCCTAAGCCTGATATTCATTCCACCAACTCCTGGGTGAAATATCAAGCTCTGTGTTGTTGCTGAGGGTGGTGGGGTGGATGGTGGGTTTGTCTGGACTGTTGCATGCTGCAAGAGAGTCTAAATATGACTAAAAAAGCCCCACACAGTTACAGAGTTTGGCGATAATTCTCTGAGGGCTTCTCACCTTTCACGTTACGCACGGCCATTTGATCCACTGTTGATGTAAAAATATTGATTAGTGCAGCTTAGTGTTTGGAATGCCTGCTCTAGTTGGCAGTCATCCTGGCTGCTGGGCTGAATGCACTTCTTTTATTTGTTTTTTATTAAGCTAATCTTTAAAAAAAAAAAAAAATACAAGATCGTGTGTGAAAAACAAGCACTCAGGGCTCAAAACAGCAATTTAGAGAATGATAGCCGAACACCAGCACCTGTAGTCCGTGGACATTGAGTGGTATCTATCTAAACATTAACCACTTTGGAAAGCTCTCTCATTTAAAGTGTCTGTGATCTTTGAAAGGCGTCTTAAAGCAGTTAAAGTGTCACATTATCACGAGGCATGGAAGCTTGTTCCGTTTTTGGTCGAGGCCTTTTGGTTGGGGGAACGACACAGAATTCACCCCCACCCACCAACAGGTGCGGCTGCTATTCTCAGCGCGCTCTCGCTCCATCGTGACCGGCCTTGCATGTTACTGCAGAGCACCCTGTCAGGCCCTGGGTGCGGTTTCGCCGCCGTCAAGACATCAGCTTTATCTCCCTCGGATCCTGAAGTTACATGTCTGCGGCTGGCTCGCACGCTCTGAGGCGAGCATCGATACCTCACGTCCAACGAGTAGCTGTATATCAGCCTTTAATTTGGCACAAGAAAAACCGATCTGCGTTTAACGCCACGCTTGGACGGCACGGAGTGTCAAAGCAATCAGCATTGATGGAAACTAATAGCACTGATGAGCACGCAGCCGTGTAACTTCATCCTCCAGCCTGCACATGCCTTCGTGTGGATTTACGCTGATAACTACCTGCATAAACTAGTGCTGAGTGCATAAAAAACACATACATCCAAGAGGCTGTGCAACGGCTCATAAACGGTCTTTATTAATAGGCAGGTCTTTCAGGTATTTGCAGTGTAATTGGGCTGGAGCAACCAGGAGGTATTCTGGGTAGTGTTGCCTCCTAAAACACTAGCTTGCTGTTCGCCCCGTAGAGCAGACACATAAACTTTCTTCTCTACCGCCCAGCTATATGTTTATCCTGGATTAGGTCATTTGTATCCTTACACCTCGGAGGCCCGCTTTTAGCGGCGTGGCTCAAAGTGAGAGAGGCCTCTGTCTAAGCGTTTGAAGTGTTTCTCTCTTCCACGCCGCCTTCCAGTTGGAGTCGCGGCGTGTGGTTGCTCTCTCCCATCACCGCTCAGGTTCTGCTTGCGTTGCTTGTTTATGTGTTCCTCATGAGCGGCGTGCTGCCCGCACATTCAAACATCCTCCGTGTGACACGGGGTTTTAATTATGAAAAGTTGTAGCTGTCATTTTTTTCTTCTTCCTCCTCTTCCAAACGGAGTGTGTGCCTCTCTGCCTCCATTCATTCCTGACTCTGTGTGTGTGTGTGGTTTACTTTTAAAGGTCCACATTCATCCAGACAGGCTCAGTGGTGGCCAGGAGCTGGCCAAGTGCACAACAGAGTGCCTGTTGTGTGATAGGTCTGAAGCTGCGTCAGCTCCTTTGGGGAGAGACGTTAAAAAATGGCTTCTGTCAAGACTCCAATTTCTCTCTGCAAGAATTAGTCCACCCCAAAGCCCAGAGTGCGATGATACCAAGTGGATCACAGTGGGTCTGAGTGACGTTTGCACAGATTTGGCCCAACAGCCTTGAGCAAAGTAGCAATGTTTGTTTATTAAAGGCTTTGGTCAGCCATTAAAAACTTCCCATTGTTTCCAAAATCCCTCCCTACCTTCTCTTCCTCCTTACAGACAAAAGAAGGAGCATAGCTCGTTACACTTGCGGTCATGCAGTGCTGGTCATTACTGCCATCGATTAGGTTGTGACAGCGTTTAATTTTTGATTTCAAGTTTTTAAAGAAGCCAAAAAGCTGCTGCAGCTCTCACCCGTATGCGCCATCGATCACCGCTTCTCACTTAGCGAGACTGATTTCTCACAGCAGAGTTGTTTGTCGTCTCTACTTACTGTGTTGTCCCAAAAAAAGAAACATGAAAAAATGAATAAATGTAATTATTACAGGAAAAATGTTGTAGAAACGAGATGTTTTAATCAGGTGGATTTTCCTTGGATTAAAGAACCGACGCTTACCATAATTGCCTTGAAGTAGAGGTACATAACCACTCTCTAATTCACTGGGAGAACGACACAGTGAAAACAGTGCACTGTAGCAAACACACTGGTTTAAATATCCACCGTTTTTGGCTGGAGAACAAGTTGACAGAGTGCAGAATCGTCCATATAGGTACAGTCGGCTCATCTCGTCCAGGATGTAGCATAAGTTTTTTTTTGGCTGACCTAAATAAAGTCGGGCGAGATTTAATATCTTTTCTGTTCTGCATCTCCTTTTGCCTGAGAAAACATCACATCATTTTATCTAAACTGTCTGGCAACGTGCCGCTGTGTCAGTCTGCCGCAGCTCTATCTTAATTTGGTCGGATTGCTCTTAAGATGGCCGGGGAAAGGAAAGCGGCAGGGGGAGACGGATGGACAAAGGCAAGAGGAAAATAAACACGGGAGGAAAAGTAAGCAAGCCGTCTGTGCTACTTTTCCATTTCGAAGGCCAAGGGAAGATATGAGCCCTCTGCGAGAAAGTTATAAAACAAAACAAGTGAAAAGAGCTGCCTTTAGAGAGTTGGGGCAGGGGAGGGGGATTAAAAATAAAATTCCACCGAACTGCAAACTTATTCGAGTCAAGTGACATTTTCTTAATACAACTGAAGTCGTTTGGCTTCCTCTGCCTGGTTTCAAGCTCCCTAGGTGCCAGAGAATCCCTGAAATCCGTGGCGAGGGAATTATTTGACCTTTTCGCAAAGATTTACAAAGTAAGAGGGAGTGAATGTCAAAATAATAACTCTGAGAAACACTGTCGCAGTTCATACCGCGTGCATATTTCCCACAAACTTATGCATTATTCAGAAAAAATGTCGCCTCGCCGTTTAATCAGATCGAGATCAAATGCACGCAAATGCAGTCGACACGTCGTACACCGTGCCTCCAAATTTTCCATCTTTTTGTTGCTGTTTTTATGAGTAGTAGCTTTTTTTCCTCCTCCTCTTCCATCACCCCCACCCCCACCAGGTCCCTCTAGGTTTGAGTTGTATTATAGCTCCCAAATGCACAGCTCTCTGTGATGGCATAACTCTTCATGATGGCTGGATTTGGGTAAAGCTGCTGTCAGAACGGGATATCTTGCTAATGTGTTGAGCAGGCCCAGTCCTGGCACAATAGAGAGCGAGCAGGAGGGAGAAAGGGACAGGAAAAAGAAGGAGAACACAACAAAAAAGGAGACTTGAGACCCAGTGGGAAAGTCTTCACTGGGTTCAGCATTAGAGGAGGGTGGAAGATGAATCTGTCGGGTGATGTCGGTGATTTGATCTCAGTCGATCATTTTAGGACAGTATGGCTTTTTCATCTCCCTTCTTCTCCAACTCTTTTTCTTTTTTTCCCCCAGCTCCCCTCCTCTCTCACTTTCTCTCTCTGTGAGCAAGCAAGCTGGCCTGACAGCCGTGCACAGCTGCACCTACAGCTGTGCGTCGGTCCACAACAGACCCTGCTCTTTATCAGCCTGATTGGTCACATCTGGCGTCATTACTTCCACCTTTGTGCTGTCCGGTGGGGAGCAGGGAAAGGGGAGTTAGGGTTAGACCCACACAGGGGCATGGCACTGGATGTAAGGCTTTAGCTAAAAGCAACATGGCTCTGATTGTGTTTGCTGGCTGGTCCCCCCTTGTTTGTTTTTGCCTTCCGTGCCCTCGAGGATTTTCCAGCAGACTGGGCCACAAGTTTCCTCACACTCACATGCGTCTCTTCCTGAGGTCTGATACACACAGTGTGTTGGGCTGGATGGGGGGGGGGGGATTGCCAATTTGGTGAAAATAATGCAAAACGTCTTATTAGTCCACACCTGCAGCTACAGTAGGTAGGACTGTATTAATAGACCTCTTTGCATTGAATCATATCTGTTATTAATCTCTGTCTCTCTTCCACAGCATGTCTTTTATCCTGTCTTCCTTCTCTCACCCCAACCAGTCGCAGCAGATGGCCCCGCCCCTCCCCGAGCCTGGTTCTGCCGGAGGTTTCTTCCTGTTAAAAGGGAGCTTTTCCTTCCCACTGTCGCCAAAGTGCTTGCTCATAGGGGGTCATATGATTGTTGGGTTTTTCTCTGTATCTATGAAGCGCCTTGAGGCGACTTTTGTTGTGATTTGGCGCTATATAAATAAAATTGAATTAAATTGAATTGGTTAGTGGACATCAGAAGATATTTGGTGTGTGCCAAAATGTTTCTGTAGTATTGAAAACTGCGAAGTGTTCAAGGCTTCAATGAAACAAATGAAAGTTCTGGTCAGAGTGTCCTTGAGCTTTCACCTTAATCTAGGCATAAACCCTCTTTAACGAAGAGATAACTTCTTACCCGAATCTCACCATCGTTTAGGCTTTGCCAAGTTGTCTTTTCGGTGAGTATCCACTGGATCTGGAGGATTGTTTCATGTTTTTAATTTTTTTAACTGAACCTTTTGTGAGTTCTACTCAAATTCATAATATGAATAATATGAAATTTCCCCTTGTGGGACTAATAAAGGTATATCAATGCACAAACAGAAAGATTGATGTTATGTTTGGACAAGCATCCAATATGCTGTTAATGTTGATTAAAAATGACTGGAGCATGGTCATTGGCATTGATATTCACTTAATTCTGAGGTAGGTACAACAAAGAGCGGGGACTAGACCTTCTTACACAAACACATGGCATGAACATGTGTGATACTAGGACAATTTGTCATTCCAGTTCTTTATTTTCTTTATTGGTCTTGTGTTGTTTAGACATTTAGCGTTTGAGAAGCTCGGCTTTCTTGTGAAACGAACAAAAGGCTTTTGTTATAGAAATCCATCCTTAATCCATTATCTCTTCCCAGTATGAAACTCTTTTTGTTACGTGTTGAATGAAACTCTGCTGTCAAATTGCAACTAGTGTTGCAAAACCTTTTACAGCCTTAATGGTGCATTTTGTGTGTGTCTGTGTGTTTTGTTTTAATTTTTCTTTATATTGAGAGCGGTTCTTATGCCGTGGCAGCTCTCTGTGCGAAAATGTACATGAAACGTGGTGCAAGACTAACAAAAGCAAGAGACTACTTGTTTTGTTTATGTAGGAAATGACTTTCCTTTGACATAAGCCTCCGACGCAGGCTTCTCGTTCCCCCTCTCACACGAGTTTCTCCATTTCTAAGAAAACCTCATCATAGCTCACACCCTCTGAGACACAAAAAAGCTTTATTTTCCATCATCTCTCTCCCCCCCCCCCCCCCCCCCCCACCTCCACTTACAGCTGAACTCGACCCTCGCAGTGAAGTGCCAGCAGCTTGCTGCTACCGCAGAGCGCGTTGGAAGTCGATGTCACTGCGACGCCGCCTAGAAGCAGTAGAAAAACCGAGCCAGTGACAAATAAGATCAAGACAGTTGTGCGTGTGCAGAGTTGCGTGTTACATGGAGGCTAAGTAACAAAGGGTTTTTAAGCCTCTGAACGCTCCGTATCCAGAGCTAATTCCCTGCACATGTGCTCTGAGCAGTATCCCTCCAGCTCCCCAGCAGCCGAGCTGTGATGCAGATGCAGATACGAATCACTGAACTGAGCTGACCCCCGCGTGGCATTAAGGATACGCATCAGGGGCTCGTGCCCACCTCTGTGAACGCTGCAAAAGGTGACGCGGAACAGCTACATCCATCTACACGTCAGCCATCCTAGCTGTCCTCTTTCCATTTCTGCCTTCTCTGGAAGGATATGATGTTTAAACACCCCCCTCCCTTCACCCCAGAGGAACCAGTTTCCTGCCATGCCTCCAATGCTGAAATCAGATCCCAGCGTCGCTCCGGCCTTGTTTTTCTTGGCAAGAGCTGCAAACAGACACTCGCAGAACCGAGTCTCCCCAACAATTTCCACCCCACCGTCGTTCCCCGGCTCCCTCCCTCCACCTCTGTTCCTCATCTACAACGTACAAGAAAGCGTGGCCTTATTTATTTATTCATGTATTTATTTTTATCTATCAGCTTTGCCTCCAAACCAGTTTTCACACCTGCGGAGCCCTGAGTATTTTTCTGATAATCGCCGAATGCGCTCACGAAGTCTGAACGATTGGGAAAAGTTTGCGACGAGGAGGAGAGATGCTTGACTCGCTTGTTTCTCCAGCCATTTCGGGGCTGTAATTTGAGCCCGGCTCCGTTCAGCCAGCGCATATTTTAATGACATTTAAACGTCTCCAGATGTAATTTGAAATGAGTCCAAACAAATGCCTCGTGATGCTTTAAAGATGATATTTTTCTCCTTGTAGCAGACCAATGCATCATGTTTTAGAGATAATCTTTACAGTAAATTTGCTTCCTTTTTTTTTGTTTTCCTGACACCGAAAAACCCCAAAACTTCTCAATGGCTCGTCTTTGTGGAGCAGGGCAGCATTCCACTGAGTTCAGGAGTCCCCCCCCCCCCCCCCCCCCCTCTCTCTTCCCCCTTCCTCCAGTTTTGGACTCTACCATCCCTTCAGCTTGGTCCTAGTGAGCACAAACCTGACAGAATATGAGTGATGCAAAGTCAGTGTATTGTTTTCCAGCGTAGCTCTGCGGCTTGTGGGAACAGGGCTGTAAAGAGGCTTTGAATGACAGAAGCGTGCACTCTGGTCAGTCTGCTCATTGTTGTCTGGTGTTTACATGCCTTTGGCCCTCGCACCACTGCCATGGCCCGGGGCAGTTTAACTGCAAAACCCATGAGTTAGTGCTGTGTTGAAAAGGTGCTCTGTTTCAGGGCCCAGCGGTGTGGAGAGGCGCTGTCTATGTGTGCTTTTCATGGATGGGTACACAAGGCTCACATCCCCCCCCCCCCCCTCCAATTCCCCTCCACCCCTAACTTGTCTGCTTGTGTTTGTGTGGTTATGCATGCTCCAACAACAAACTGGGCTCATCGTGACATTAAACAGTCCCCGTATTTTAGGAAGAAGTCAAACAGGACTGGCTGTTGCATTTGGAAGTCAGAAAAATTAAAAACAACCCTCCTTCCCCATCGTGCAAGGGACACTCAATCCAGAATCAAAGATCGGTGACGGGAGCTTAGTTGTGTCAGGCAAGTCTCCAGCTTCCTTTTGTCTTTTTACCTACAGCGGAGCTCAAAATGAAACCCATATGCCAATCGCACAGGCAGTGTGACTTACCGAATGAAAAAAAAACAAAAAAAAAACAGACCTATCTATTCCTCATGCAATGTTTTCCACTCAGATGAGGGTGGGTGTGGTGGGGGAGACAGACAGAGGAGCGGAGGCCCCTGGTCGTCTGCTCCACGTCACCACTCCCCCCGTGCAGCCCGACGGAGTTATCGCACAATAATAGCTTTTTAAACACATAGACAGGCCTTGTAATGTAGCCGCCATGCTCTGACCTCAGTCCCAGCTCATCGTAGCGATCATGTGTACACCCCTCTACTCATTGCACAAGCATACAGCTGTGCACAGCTTTTCTTTTTTTTATCCTCCTTATTGCCTCGGCTCTCTAATTTGATTTTCGGATCAGCTGCTGCTATAGGTCACTGCTGTTTTTTCCCGGTGTAGAGATTTTAAAGGCCTGAGGTATGGAAAAGGAGTGGATGTTAGGTGAGGTGGGCAAGGATGAACCCCCCCTGACAATCCTCCCTTCACCCACCCCACAACCCCTCCACCTGCCTCGGGTCTGCGCGTCTCTCAAGGCCAAATTAAAAGCCTTGGCAACTTGCATTCACGTTCAATTAAAAGCTCCCCCTCTGTGGCCGCGCAGAAACAGCTGCACAGACTCCGTGCTGTCTGTTCCCCTCAGTTGTTGTCGAGAAGGCCACGGCGGCTCTTCTTCCGTCACAATTTTACACCCCCCTGACACACACACACACACACACAGACACACACAGGCATTAGACACCAAGAGAAAACAGCCAAGATAGCACGGGGCAAAAATCACATCCAAATGTTTACATGAGAGGCGGTGTCCCTGTTTCATCATCCCCTTATCGCGCCAGCAAAATGAGGCACAATTACAGAAACGATAACACGGCCGGGACAAGGAGCAGGAAAAAGAAAGGAAGTGAGTAATAGCTTGTAAACAGATCCTCTCCTGCCGGCGCTCTTTTGATGGGAAAAGATGGCGCACCTCAGTGAATGAGACTGTCCGCAATTATGCCTTATTTGCATGCATACAGGAGGCTAAGGTTTTGGATTTAGAGGTGGGAACTATTGCGTTGTAACATCAATGCACCGACTTATGAATAGAACTCTTTAATTCCTGAGGTTTGTTTTTCATGCTCCCAGTCAAGTTTAATGTTGGGTGGTCGTATCTTTCTCAGCAAGCGGTGAGGCGGCGGGGGGACGGCAGTGCGGTTGGCGAAGGAACTTCCACAAGTTCCTCGTCGGCTGGCTGGCTGCGAGGGCCGAGGCGTCACGTCTGATCCAGCCTAAATTTAAACCTGTGGACAGACGAGTCTAGCCAGCAGCCAGCCTCATTCCAGCCACTGATCACGGAGAGACAAAGACAGACAGAGAGAGACGACCTCAGGCCTTTTAAGTCCGTCTTCCCACACCTCTCACTCCCTCCCCTGGTCTCCTTCACCTCCTTCATCTGTTTTTTTTCTTCTGCTTTCTTTAAACTCCTGCTTTGATATGATACCTTACAATATCTCCAACCTCACCGACCCTCTACCAGTGGGTGAGACACTTGTGTATATATCAGAGTACTTAAAGTATCGCTGAGGTGAAATATAGTGGAACCGACAGGCTTCGCTTGCTATTCAGTCCCTTCTGGACTTTTCTTTTTGCTTTGAAAACTTGTCAGGTTTAATTAATTATTCACAAAATTCTCCAACAGTCACATCTGGCTTCTTTCAGCTACTGATGGATGTGACACCAGAGCGACTTAATTTGAAGCAAAGCTGTTTTTCTTTGTTGTGATGGGTACAGGGAAATGATGTGATGTTCCCAGTTTAAACTGCACTGGAAGTGGTGTGTTTTTTGGAAGTGGTGTGTTTTTATAGTGTTTAACTCAACAATTAGTTTGTCTGGAACAGAAATAAATAAAACGGGAAGAGGCAGAAGTGTTTGACACTGTGCCTGGAGAGCAAATAGACTGGTACACGTTTGGAAAAACTACAAGGGCTGAAAAATGAAGCCAAGTTAGATTTGGTGAAAGCTGCAATTCCTCTGATGACCACTTGGGGCCGGCTCCAGAAGTGAGTCAATCCCCTTAAGCTACCATGCTAAAACGGCCAACTTAAAAGTATAAATTAACACATTTAAGGACTGGTCAAATCAAACTTTGCTCTCTATAGCTAGATTAAGCATTTATAATCACTGTACAGTAAGTGGATATTTTCAGAACCCAAATATTTGTATGTTTATGAGCAAAATTAGCGGAACAGCTTTACTAACTGTCAGTTTTGTTATGCTAGGCATGCTAGGCTTCCACCTCTGCTAATTTGTGTCACAGAACTGGACCGCTTGTTTAGGTTTTTGACGCTTTGCAACAATTTGATATGTCCTGTCCAGAAACCAGTAGTTAATCTCACAGTTGCTGTTTCTGTCATTCTAAAACAATCTATGATGATATCTAAAGAAAATCCAACAATCAGGCTTTTTAGCTTTTGTTCTGCTGGGTAAGTAGACACAAACTTCTTCAGGGTTATAATAATAGCGGTCTGTTGATCTGTTTCATGTTCCCTCATGTACTTGTGCTGCTTCTCCTTATCGCTTCTCTGAACTCACCGGCTCTTCAAATCATGTAATAGATGGGAGAGTTGAGACAGTCTTAGTGGAGGACTGGAAAATGCTCAGAAAGGCAGATGTTCGCTGAAACAGTGCTTCTATTATGCTACATTTGTCTGCGTGGTTTTATTGCCACGTTGAGAATCAGTCTGCTGCTCATGTTATGATGGAAAAAGGACTTTGAGTGTATATGCTCGCATGTGCCTCGTAGCCTCAAAGGCGAGACATTTAAGCACAGTTTCACATGGTTTGCACTTTCCAGGGCTGAGCTAAGTCGGTGAAGAAGCACCAGTCGGAAGATGAGCAGATCTCCCCTACATGGGCTGCCTTTATAGGTTAAAAGTATCGGTATCGGCGGGTAAATAAGTACCGCACAGCCCTACTCTCCACTCTGGCTCTGTCCACCTTCCTTCCTTCCCTCCTTCCTTTCTTCCTTCCTTCCTTCCTTTTTATCTCTCTGTCTTTCCGTTTATCCTGTATCTCTCTCGCTCTCTCATTCGCTCTCCCTGTAATCAGGGCCCTTTGAAGTGGGCCGAGGAGACGGATTAGAGTGGGACCTGCAGGGTCTTTGACCGGGGGTGAGCCGGGGACGAGTAATTAGACGGGGAATTAAGAGGAAGCCCAGCCCCTCGCTCTGTTTCTCTCATGAATTGTACGCCTGCTGCATTGGAAACCGCCTTCTCTGTTTTTGTGGAATTGTTTTTACCATTTTGCATTCGTAATGTTGAATTAAAGGAGAAAATGGTGGTGTCTTAGCAACATAATTGTTTTGTTTTTTTTTGGTAAAGGGAGTCAACGGAAGAAGCCGTAAACACAGAATTGACATTTTATCGGCCTATAAAATTTGATATTGACCACATGTTCAATCTTTGCTCTCCTTTTAAATCATGCTCAGGTCTCTCAACAAGTCCTCAGAGACAGCTGCTTACTCTTGCAGCTACTACATCTGCAGTGGCTTGGTTAGTGTCGCAGAGCTTGTTTGCTGAAAAACAAAAATAATTTCGGCTTCATTACACACTTCATTTCCGGTGGCTGTGGCTCAGGAGCTAGAGCAGGCTGGTGGTTCGGATCCCCAGCTGCTCCAGTCTGCCTGCCCGAGTATCCTTGGGCTGGATACTGAACAGATACTGAACCCTGCGTTCATCAGGGTGTGAATGTATGTGTGAATGTGTGATACAATGCTTTGAGTGTTCAAGTAGACTACAAAACCGCACCACACAGAGCACAAGCCCCGCCTACCGTCTCTTTTATGAGAATCAACCAGTTACCCAAAAAACTGGCTTAAAGAGACGTGCACCAGCTGGTTTATTCCTCTTTTCCACCAGCACCTACCCAGCTCTACTCTACTCTACTTCAACTGTGTACCACCTCAATATGGGTGTGGTCGTTATAGCAAGGTGGACCGAATGCTATGTGACGTTTATTTGTATGCAACACAACACAACAATAGAGGACATTAAAGCAACCTGCTGCTCGGTCTATAGCTTTTTGTCAGACTTGAGGTTAAAAAAAAGTAGTAAAAATAGTTCAGAATAGCTATAATTGTACCAGACGGTTGCATTCAGTTAAGTTGGACTAGACTGTAATACAAACCGTTCAGTTTGTCAACAATAAAACTGACTGAAATGAGAGAAAGACTGAGTGTGAGACTTTGTTATTAGATAAAATGAATATTGATAAAGTTTACCTTTATGTACAGAATCTGAATATTGCAAAATATTTTTAATAAATTGCAATAATATCGTATCGTGCATTAAGTATTGTGATAATATCGTATCGTGGGATGTATGGCGATTCCCACCTCTACCAGTCAATGGCATGAAGTCTGACGTCACGGTTTTTGGTTTGATTCAGCTCGCTTGAAACATCGGCCGAGTCGGTACTATAAAAGTACCTGGTACCAGATATTACCCCCTAATAGGAAACCCTAAAAACCGAGTAGAGCCAAGCCCAGTCAATGGTAATGGAAAATAGACTTCAGACAGATAAACTCTGCTCAGAGAAAGACTTACAGTACACGGAGTTAGAAGTGAGCGTCTTTAATGACCTTTAATGTAACTAGAATGGAGGATGTAAGCGATAGGAGCAATATCTGTCCTTTCAAATAGTGCATTACTACCCGTAGAAAACTATTAGTAGTAATTCTCTGTGGATAACAAGAGCAGGAATAGAAGTGATTGAAGTCATAATGTTGGCAGTATCAGTGTAATTGTTGTGGTGCAGTGGTTTTATGACAGTAGTGGTGTCAAAAAGCATTATGGGTAACCATCACTTTAGTAGCAACAATAGTGTTTGACAGCAGTTTTTATTTGTGTTTGTTATGCTTCTGTGGCCTGTGGTGACTGCGTGGACAGCTTTGTTGAAGATGAGAGTGGAGAGAGTGGCGGGGGAGGGGGGGGGTGTTTGTGCCCATCACCCCAACCAGCTGAGACCAGGCACTGTATTATTAAACAGAGACCGTCTAGGAGAGCGCCCACGTGGCCAAATATGGGCATCCAGTCATCCTCGGTCTCTGTGAGGGGAAAGAGGAATGAACCCAATCCAACTGGCCAACAAGTGACATGAACCCTCTGTGCTAAAGAAATCCACTAAACATGATCTGTCTCTGTCTCTTTTTTTTCTTTTTCTCTGCAGGTAAGAAAGATTTTTCAGTGCTACAGAAACCTTTGTGATCTGCAAAGTAAGTAAAAAAGAAAGTCAACAATTTTAGGTTCTCTGTCCTTTCTCTCCTGCCTACTTCCTGACATCCCTTTCCTGGATGCGTCTTTATTTGGTGTGTGTGTGTGTGTGTGTGTGTGTAGGTGTGCGTGTGTGTGTAGGTGTACGTGTGTGTGATATCCCCAGGGTACCTATTGTTGTGACAGGCTCTTGACTTGAGCAGCGTTAGAAGATAATGCATAAATTGTGATCTGGGAGCTCTCATTCCTGTAGCCTGCTAATAATGCTAATAATGCAGCGCGTCAGTCAAACCTGGCCGCTGATTGCAGGCGTGAGCCGATGCTATCTCTCTCCCTTCTACCACAGTGCAGGCGCCACAAAAGGAGGCACTTTACTGTTGGCAGTTGAGCGCCAGGAGGGAGAGTATTGGCTGTGTGATAATAGCGACTTAACCTGTATTGACTCAGTCCTTTGCATAATCCCAGCACTAAGAGAGTAAGTTCCGGTCGCAAGTGGCAATTTGAACAGATGAGTGACATTTGGTCGCTTCTTCAAAAAGCTAATGATGAGCATTACTCTAGACCGGGGGTTTCAAACATAGGGCCCAGGGGCCATAATTGGACTGGCAAAGACTCCAATCCGGCTCCACTGGGCGGTCTTGTGAAATGTAAAGGAGGGCGTACATTTTTGGACTTTTAACTGTATTTTTATAACTTTCACTGCTTATTTGTTTACTGATAAAGACCTCCCCATGGCTATTGATACAGCTTCAAAGTAATTAAGTAACACTTTTTTTAAAAATCTACTATCAAAATTTATGACTTAGATCCACAAAATAGATCCACAGTGAAGAAATAGGACTCTTTTTGTTAATTGACAAAAACTTCCTGTTTTATAATTACAGGAGTAAGCCAACAGACCTTTTTCTGTGATTTTACAAGTTTATTTGTTACAGTTTAAGCTCAAGGAGTCATGCTTACTTCTTTCATTTACTACATCAGCATTTCTTTATCGTGTAGAAAAACTGAGACATACTGTTGAGATTGCACCTCCTTTCCTTCTAATTAGATATCTCAGGGATTCAATGTGTAGTTAAACGTCTTTACACTGACAGAAAGGGGAGTTTCACTGGTCTGGCCCACTTAAGATCAAAGTGGGCCGTATGTGGCCCACGTTGCAAAATGAGTTTGACATCTCTCCTCTAGACGAAAGAGAATATCTGCAAGAATATCTAAAGGAAAAAAAAAAGACGGATGGAGTGGAAAGGGAGTCTCGAGGGGAGGGCGTGGGAGTTTCGCGATACTGGACCGCTGAGAATCTCAGACTCAAACACTCCTCCCACGCAAACACATAAACACTCACAGGTACACACTTCTTCTTAAACCCATGGCTCCTGCTTACATAACCCACCTGCCTTTCCTTGACCTCAGCCACATCCTGGGAGCAACAGGGAGTGGAGGAGGGGTGTAAGGCGGAGGTGGGGGCTGTTAAAGATAAGAGTGTTTACTCTAACTTTGTAGGGAAGTTGTAGACACACTGATCACGTAGAATGAACAAAGTCAACAATAGATTTTTCTTTTCTTTTTTTTTTAATGCTTTTTTTGCTGCTGTGTTTTTATCGACGGCTCGAATCGCTGTTAAAGAAAATGGGAAGCAAAAAAACAAAACAGAGGATGATTGTAAAGATGTCTGTATATTACACAGATGTTGTTCTGAGTTGAAGTTTTGTTCGGTGCAGTAGCGTGTCTTCAGAGGACAAGAGTGAAAAAGAATCCGTTAGGAAACTGGCATTAAAAAAAGTTTGCGGTGCACAGTAGTGACGTGGAGGTGTGTCGCTTAAACCTCAAGAGCAGAAGCGGAAATTACGGCTTGGCTATAACACGTCTTTAGGGTGCCAAGTACAGGAGCAGCAGCAGTGCACTTGTGCTGTAAAGAACCCTTCGAGGTCCATCGCTTTAACCTCTGATTTTCACCACATTTCAAACCCGCTGACCTCTCCTCACGATCAAACCCTATCCTTGCATTGCCTCCAATAACTGACATCATCACTGTTTTGCCCATTAGCTTCGCTTTTCTTGAGAAGAAACAGCTGCGTCACCCAGAGACCGTGTTAAGGGTGTATTTCGGTTCCTCGGTTAAAAAGAACATTTGAACTCGGGTTCCTCGCGCAGGCAGCCAAGCCGAACGCCGGGGCTGGGGAACGGAGCGTGTTGTGCAGTTTCGCATTCAACCTCATTTCCCTTCCAAACCTTCATCCACTTTGGCCAGACCACACATCCTTAAACGTCGATAGTTCTGCTGGGTTGCTCATATTCTCCCTGAACACACAACCACACAGTCACGACCTCAGATAGGGATCACATTCAGCCTCGCTTGGCTGCTAACTACCCTCAGTCGCATTTAGGGTTTACAACCGAGCTGAGCTTGAGGTACCCCTCAGTATTTATAAACACCGATCGCATTTGCTCAATGAAAAGATCGGAAATTAGTATATTTCTAAGAAGGTCAACAGAAGCACGTCTGACAAGTACATTGAACTACATCTGAACTCGTGCTGTTTATGCGGTTTGTTGTTGGCTGGGCTGCCAGTGGAAATGCAGAGTGGATGGGGTTGAGCAGGAGGTTACAAAGGGCTGCCGCTGCGGCCGTAATAGATCATGTGGGCGGTCGGTATAGAGCAACCGGGCTCTACTACCGCTGATACATCCGAGGCCTGTTTTGGGCCCTTCTGTGCAGAGAATGAAAGTGCCTGTCAAGGGCACGGACAGAGATCCTGCTGATGTCTTAGATGTCCTTATGATGCGAAAAATGTCAAAAACAGATGGGAGTATTCACTTTCAGATAAAAGACACAACAATGTCTTCCTCGCTGGCGTTAGAGATCCATTCTGCTCACAGTGGGGCCGTACATGGGGAGCAAGTCACTGTTTGTTATTAGATGGTGATGCGAGAGGTGGAAGGGTAGTGGGTGATGTGCCGTGTGATGCAGAGAGGTGCAAATAAGCTTTGTCTTACTGTTCCACACCCCCCCATGTCCCCATCGCTGCCATGCTATCAGTGCCATCTGCTGCTCTGATTGCGCTTCATCTACATTACCACTGACTAAGTGGCTGGCAGCCCTTCCTCTCTCCTCTGGGTGATCTGTGTGAGCATGTGTTCTTCATCAGCTTCCCTCTTTTCACCTATTGTGTTCTTTTTCTTCCTTTTTATTATCCGTCTCTCTCTCTCTCTCTCTCAAAAAAAAAAAAGGCCTCATTTGGGATGCAATCTGCAGATGGAGGCAGTGAAGAGGGTTTGAGATCAGCTGATGACTTTCCCCGGGGGTCATGATGAGTACATGACTTGTAGCTCTGGCACATGATGAGCTAGCAGCTCCAGCCTATCAGGGCGAATGATGGCGGAGCCTTGGCATCAGCGCTTCTTGGGGGGGTGGATCAGTGTGAAATGACGGCAAGTTGTAACTGGCTGGCAGCACGATGACATTTACTGGCTCAAATGCCACTTTACCCTTCAAAAACTTCCAGCTCCAGCTTCAGGAGCCCGTGACGTGTCACTCGTTAAAGCCTGATGGAAATGAATTTGGGGGTCACTAACATTTATCAGGGATACGATCACTTCAGAAACGAGCCAGGGTGTTGTAACCGAGATATCCTGAGTTTAACAAGCGTGCCAACACGGAGAGCTGTGTAGCTTTCCCTCAGTTTAACCCCACTGGACTTCTGCACAGCTGAAGGGGGAACCCCGTTCACTGGATACAAATCCTCTGCTCGTACACTGCTTAAACCCCCTCCAGAGTGGCTCACACACCGTGGTGCAATCCTGCCTTAACCAGGATGGCGATTGGCTGGACGATCCTTTACCCTATTGAAGCCCTAGATGTTTGAGTTGATGCGAGCTTTGAGTCAGGTAGAAGTTGCTCTGAGAGAAAAATCTCTTGGTTTCTGTATTTCTTTCGCTGCCTGTCTTTATTAGAACCAGATGGAAAGATGAAAACTGAAAGAAAAAAACAAAAAACCCTCCCTGTCTGGACTGCTGTTGGTAATTTTCTGATCAAAGCATTAAAGTGGGTTATTATGCTGGTGAATACTTCTATTAAACATGGCCAAACTTTCAAATGAGGTCAGAGTTTGTACATGCAATCCCTGTGAGCAAAATGCTGAGGCTCCAGACTGCAGCAACAGCTCGTTCTTCCTGTATATGTTTTGTTACTGCTCGCTCTATGTGATGACATTAAAAAGGGGTATCCTTCATACCGCTGGCTGCGAGGACAGAAGCCTCACCCGTATGCTGTTTAAACATCCAACAGAGGTCCTGGACTCACTCTATCACTGAAATTGGTTTGAAGACCTCGCCAGCCACTTACAAAAATTAACAGATGCACAAAAAGCCAAAACGACTTTAAACAACGGCAAGGTTTAAATAGAAGCTGTTTGTTTTCAAATAGCAGATGAAGTGAGGGTTCAGTTTAACTCAAGTAAAGATTATTTTTGGCTGTAAATCATGCAAAGCTACCCTAGAAGAGTCACATGCTAAACATAAGGAGCTAGAACTGAGCACAACAGGACCGGTTCAAACACAGAAGGTTGTCAAATTGTCGTCCTGAAGCTTCCACAGGCCCGGTTTGATCACAGCTGTTCAACTGACCAAATCAAGCTGACTGCCAGCTCTTACTCCCAAACTATGGTAGGTTTTTGTTGATATGATGTTGAAGAGTGTAAGCGCACTAAGAACTAACCACAGCATACATGTGTGTGTGTATATATACATATTTATGGTTATAGACCCTCCAGACTGCGTGCGGTGTAGGGTTCTCACAGAGATATAAATACCGTAAATTGTTTGTGTGCTGTGCAATATGTTTTCACATGTGATTTTAGTGCACTGTGCACTCTCAGGGCTGCTCGTTAGTGCAATGTCAGACACGTCCATCAGTAGCATCCCTCGCCGCTCAGTGGGCGCGCCCCAAGCCACAACTCCGGCGCACGTTTCACCCTCCTCTCCATGTTTACCTCCTCACCCCCATCTCCTTGTCTCTTTGCCTTAGGCTTTTTCTTTTCAATTA
Source organism: Neolamprologus multifasciatus (assembly GCF_963576455.1). NCBI lineage: Eukaryota > Metazoa > Chordata > Actinopteri > Cichliformes > Cichlidae > Neolamprologus > Neolamprologus multifasciatus. The sequence continues at coordinate 31,500,787 of NC_140443.1, read as the reverse complement.
CCTTCTGAGTTTCCCATCTTCACAGTCTTGCCTCTCGCTCTGTGTTCTGGCCCCTCGTCTTTGCCTTGCGAGGTGAACTTGATTATAAAGCATCCCCGGGTTCACAAAGCCTTCACAGGTGTCTTTTTCCTTTTTTAAAAAATGCTTATTTAATGCGTGTGAGCATGCAGCGGGAGCTCCTTTCCTGACCTTCTCTTCCCGTTTTGCTATAACTGACAAAAATGACAAATCCACCTCAAGTTTGAATCATTTCCTCTCACACACCCCGAGTGCTTTTATTTCCTTCAGCACTGCTGGGAAACCCCAGTGGTCTAAGCTGACCTTTTTGCAATCAGAAACCTCAACGAAGAGCAAAGAAGGTAAAGAACAAGACCTTCCATGCCATTGTTGACCTTTTGCTTTTTGCTCCGATTTGAGAAATCAGATGAAGTTAGCTGGCATAAAGGCGGGAATTCTGTATAAGGGAAGAGAGAAATCAAGGTCAGATGTTTCCAATCCAGGTCTTCCTTATCAGTTCTGACCTGTGTGTATGTGTGTTAATCTTTTAAGGGTCTCTTCTTTGCGAAGTTAGAGAGTTGCTTTTCATTCCCGTAGTCCAGGGGTGTCCAAACTTTTTTCACTGAGGGCCACATACATAAAAATATAGGAGGGGCTGGGCCACTTACTAGAAATTAGGTATATAACCTTAACTTTAGTGTATTAAAGTTAGAAAAATCACTTACAAGTGGTCGAATATATTATATTGTTGAATATAATTAAAGACAAAACTGCCTTCATCACAGCTTTCCATAAATGGATCTTTATTGATTTATTCAGAAAAAGCTTTGGTAGCTCATTCTCAGAACAGCAGCCTCAGATTTCTTCTTAGACAGAAGATTTACAGCACAGAGAAAAAACAATAAAGGGGAAATGGGACGGGCACATTTCAAGTTTGTTATTTAAGTTATTAGGCTTAGCAACACACCTATTAACGTTTGTTTGAAACCGTTATCAACATTAACAGACTGAACTGGACTTAATAACAGGAGTGCATATAATTTTAGTAAATTATTCTGGTGAGTATCAGCTGCGCTGGGTATGTAAATCGGGACATCCAGCCGCGGTGCTGATTGCCACTCGTGCCAAAAATCCAGACAAATGTCACTTGATCAAGGAGCAAATCTGCATCAGATGAGATCAGCTGACTTTGCGTGTACGTGGGCAGTGCACAGCGGTGTGTACTCTGTGTGTTAACAAGAAAAGCGCATATAAGAAAGTGGTGCGCAAAAGCAGGGTAGTGACAGAATTGATGCGCATTATTGATATTTGAAGCATGTGTTACCTGCACATTAACACACGGGTACTGTGGAATATATTTTTTACTCACCTAAAGTGCTCGTCCACTCCCCGCAAAAAAATAGCAGCTGTGCGGTGTCTGTGGCATCAGTGCTCTCATCGCATGCGATGGAGTAAAGATCAAAAGCACAGCTTTATCAGACATTTGCAGTTTAATGTTGGTTGACAAGTCTTCAACAACTGGATTTCTGGACATGCTGACGTTGTTGACGGGTGCATTATTTCGGTGACTTTAACGAGGCCGTGTTTTATGAGGTCTCCATCTGAAAAAGGCTTGCCATGTCTTGCGATGAGTTGGGCGACCTCATAGCTGGCTATTGTAGCCTTTTCCTGGACCTTTTGAGCACAAAAAACTTACTGTTGCTGACCCCGCAGGAGAGATACCCTTTGCTTTAATTTCTGCTCTCGCTCAGCACTGTAGGATGCATAGGCCTGTTTGGTTTCATAATGACGTCGTACATTATACTCTTTCATAACTGCCATAATTTCAGTGCAGATCAAACAGACACACTTCCCCTTGAATTCTTTGAAGAAATATTCACTCTCCCACCATGTCTGAAATTTTCTGCATTCACTTTCTACCTTTCGCTTCTTTGGTTCTGCCATGTTTAGTAACTAACTTGGGCTAAATTTCTTCTGTGATTGTCCTTTTTGGTGGAGCAACTGCCTCGATCGACAGTAGCTCCCCCTGGTGTTAAAACTAAGAAGTGCAATACACTCAAGCAAAAGTTGAAGTGCGGGCCATATTCGATTCTATTTATAAAATTACTTGCGGGCCAATTAAAAATGGATCGGAGTTTGGACACCCCTGCCGTAGTCCGATCGGACTTCAAAGGCAGCACGGGAAGTGGCAGTCATCCTTTCTTTCATTACCCGAAGCTTTGCACTAATCTGAAGCGGCACACCTGACACCCCTTCCCTTGCCGAATCCCCTCAAACCCACAATCTCCCCTGAATCACCGTTACCTACCCCCCACCCCGTCCCCACCACTGGGGCTAAGTGTTGCATAATCTGGGTATAAAGGAGCCTTAATCCTAAGAAAGTCGGGTCATGTACTCGTGCACCATTGCTCGAAGCCTGGATAAGTTCCCGAGCTCGTTAATTTGTTAATTGGAGCCGGGTCAGAGTGAAGGCCTGGCAGGGATCAGAGGATGAGTCAGAGTAGATGTTAGTTATAGGGGGAGTCAGTACCTCTGACCTGTGCGCGAGGGCATATGTGGCAGAGAGAGACGCACATTTAGTCAGATTGTTTGAAAAAGGATAAATAATTTGCTAAAAATATACCAAAACCCGTATATGTGACTTGTCAGTTATCCTAAGCCAAACACCATCTTGGGCTTTTCTAGACTAAACGTTTGGCACAATAGCGAGGCAATTTGTGTTGTTTTTTAACTTCTTCACTCAGAGAAATGTTTGACAGAGGGCTTCTTGTATCATTTACACAGAAGTTGTACTTGGAGTTAAAGAGTAACATCTATCCACTGCTGCAGAGGCGCCCTTCAAAAATAATAGCCCCCCTGAGTGGTTTTCACTGGTTTCTCACTTCAGGTCAAGGTTTGCATGCTCATGAAGGGGGGAAAAAAAAATAGGCGCTAATTGGTTGGCGTAGTCGGGTTCGTTAAAAAGCCTTTGTTGTATGCGAAGGAGGACATCAACAAAATATCAACAACAACAGAAGAAGTGCAAAAGTCGGTGTACTTTTTTTCAGGCTAGCCCACAAAGCTTTAATGTTAACGGGAACATATTTCCATTGCCTTCCAGGGATGTTTTATTTTCCTGAGGTTAGCACGGGGAATACTTGAAGAGGTATGAGCCATAAGCCCACACGGAGCTTTCTTTCGGGCACTTCAGGCCACAGGCAGAGAGATCAGCAGTTAAAACTTGGTTAAGATTTCTTCTTCTCCTTCTTCTTTTTAATGCAATTCCATTGTAAGAGGAAAATGAATTTCCTCTAACTTCATTTTCAGCTCTCTGGCTCTCAGTAGCATTGGAGATGATTTGCCAAGGGCCTCTGGAATGGAGAATGTAACAAGAAGGGTTTGACTTGAGAGTGCACCGCTGGTGTGAACTCCGCTCCCCGCCCCGGGCGTTCTTTCCCTGGGAATATGTGATAGATAAAGATCGATGTGAGGGTTGGAAACCTGCCCCCCACCCCGCTCCAGCCCTTTGCTCCAGCCCTCATGGCCCTGTTTCCCTCCCTCCTGGTCTGCTTCTTCTTCTCCTCCCTTTCTCTAAATCTCTATTCATCATCTCATGACCAGCAAAAACTACAGCAGCTTCTTGGTCTCACCGCCAGAATGAGCTGTTTACATTTGGCCACTTGCCTCTGGCTGCTGTGGGCTGCGCCCCCCCACCACCGAGCACAGCAGGAGCAGTTGCGCAGTCACCAAAATGTGACCAGTGCCCAGCGCACCCAGGCTCCCGCCCAGCCACGCACGCTCTGCCCGTAAAGCCACAGAACTCCATCAGTCATGTTCCCAGTATAAGCCCTTTCCTCCTCCTTTCCAGTGGCAGCTCACTACAGTTTGCATTTCCAGCCCAGCTGAGGGAAAAGCATTTAATTTATTGAATGGTTTAGTGTAAAGGGGCAGGTCTCCGAGCCAACAGTTCTACCACACGCTGCTTTCCTCTGCGTTATCTGCGCCTGAGGGTTGATGTAGAATGGAAGAGCTCCCCCCGGTGCCACGCACAGAGAGAGGATGCTTGTTTACTCTCTGGCAGTCCAGTTTAGAGCCACCGAGGCTGCGCAGGACCCCCGGGCTCGGACTGATGAGGTGTTGTTGGGTGGAGCCGGTGGCCCCTGCCGTTCTCTGGCTCTCGGACCCAGGTGCTTCCTGTCCGCCTGCTGGAAAAGTACGAATGAGCACGTGATAGGCCGAGTCAGCCGTGAGCCTTGCACTGTTGCTGCTCCTACGGTGCCCTGTGGGACCAGCAGAAAGGCTTTAAACATCCTACTGTTGTTTCTAGTTTTCCACTGCCTGAGCTCTCTCTGTTTCTGCTGTTCTCAGTCTCTTGTAATATAACATCTGCAGAGAGACTTAAATCCTAAGCAAAGAGCTTTACAATTCTCCTCTTATGCACCCCCCCTCTCTCAGGTGTGGCCTGTTACACTGGCAAAACAAGCAGATTTCATACTCAAACACTAATTTAGCCTGACAGCGTGTTATTCTGTTTGCTTTACTTGTGTACTGCTCTCCAAAGGAGTTCTAGAGGTGCACTCCAGTCTTAATCCCAAGACAAAGGAATACTTTGGCAGATATTTTCCCAAATGAGAAAGGATTTACAAGATTTAGTGGCAGCTGTGGCAGCTCCATAAAGTATTTTTATACGCTCCCCCCAAAATCTGCGTTTTATATGTAACTGGAGCTGTTGTCTGCGTAAAGAGCGCAGGTCAAACTGCAGGAGCTGCAGCCTGGTTTTTGAATCTGGACAGGGGCTCATTTCTATAAAGGCTTTCATTTAGCTGTCCTTGCCCTAATCTGTGAAACACTGGAGGGATGGAGCGACCCCTGGTGGCTGCCATGTGCACCTACAGCTCCAGAAATGTTCTCCCCCTCTTCAGAGCCAGCTGCGGAGCCACAGCGAGGGGAGCACGTCACAGGTAGTCTCCACTGCAGTTGCATTCGTTGTCTTTGTTTGTGAGCAGACTCTCCTGTCACGCTTAAGACAGACCAGCAAACTCTGATTTATGACTCCTCCAAAAGCTGTAATTTAAGGTGGGAGCTCCGGGAAAAAAAAAAAACCCACTGGATATCTCTCAACTGTCATATCATGCAGAGACGGAGCTGTGATTGTTTGCACCCTCTTCCCCCACACAGACGTTCAGGTTTTCCAACCTGTGGTGAAGAGAAGCGGCAACAGAATACATTAATTACAACTCTTCTTCTTCTTCACCTTCCTTGTGCTCTGTAGCTTGAGTCATCAGATGAGTCTAGGTGTACAAAGGTAATAATGGGCAGCTCTGACACAGGCATGAAAGTACATTAGCTGCTCATAAATTTAAAAAAAGGAGAAAAAAAAAGGATGGCTCTTGCTTGCAGGTTTTTCCTCTTCATTGTCAAGCATTTCATTGGCCCTCCTCCCTTAGGGTACAGCCATAGTGTTGGGTGCAGTTAAGGTGGTGTTTATTTCCAGGTACAGCAGTCTCCCTCTTACGACGCCAGGAGTCTGCATCTGCTGATAAGGAGCGAGACTGGCTGGGAAGAGACAGAGACTCAAGGTTAATGTGCACAGTCTGGGAGACGTTTGCTTTTGCTTTAGGCTAATGTTGTGCAAGAGCAACTTTGTTAGGCTGTTGGACAAACGGCAGCAGGGCAAATTACTGTACTTCCACACAGCCTTATGAACTAGTTTACTGCATGAACACGGCGCACAATACTGTCAAGTGACAAATCATCATGTATGTGCACATTTTTCCTCTCCGTTTATGCATAACCCACCTTTTCTTGGCTTTCTAAATAGAGAGCAATACTTTAAGGTAAGGTGAATCATACCCAGCTTTGACCTTAGGAGTCATCCCTCACTTCAGCGTGAGCAGAGACCTGCTCACGTTTGTTTCTGTCCCCCTTGGCTGCCACTCATGCATGGCGCTCTTTAGGACTCGGTGCCGCACCGCCAAGGTTCAGCCAGTTCAAAGCTTCAGTGTCCTTCTGGGTGAAGGGGACTGGTGAATAATTACAGACTCACTGAAACAGACAGCCACTTTTAAGTGTTCTTCACATAGCCGACTGTTGCAGACATACAGGCATTCAGAAAAAAAGGAAGGAGGGGAAAAAAAAGCAGTGACATTCATGACCTTCATTTTTCAGTTGAATCCACAGAGGTATTTTTTGTTTGTTTGATTTTTTTATGTATGTATTATTTGGTTGTGTGTTGGGTCTAGATGTGCAGATAGGTGGGGGAGAGACACTCCTGCAGCCAGCTGTGGAAACAGAAGATAGCGAGCGAGCTGGAGAGGAAGTGAAAGGGATTTGGTGTGCAGGGTCTGCACAGCTCTGCAGAAATGGAAGTTTTCATTTCTTCATTTCCTCAGGATAGCTCTGGCTGTTTGAACAGGTGTGCGAGCCCCCTCCCCCACAGCCCCAGGGATATAAAGGCTCCAGCATCCTCTCGTGTTGTCCGGCTCGGGCTGTGCTTTCATCAGTCCACGGCGCAGGGGAACAACCCTCACACAGGGAAGCCTAAACAGACTAATGCTTTTCCAATCGCCCTCCTGTCTGGGTTGTTATTACTCCAAAACAGCTGGGCTAAGAGACACAGAAGAGCTTGTTAAATAGGGGAAAGTGAGCATCTGAACGTACTGATTACAGAGGGCGAGGAGCGGGGAGAGCCGTGTGTTTTGGTACATGCTTTGTGTTTTCCCCCCAAGGCAATGAATACACCCGGACTGAGTCATGCTAGACTGGAGCCACAGCTCTGGCTCCTTAAGCTCCTCTCCCTCTTCACTCTCCTCCCACTGTTGACACAACCAGCTGGGCTCCTGATGCATCCAAACACACACATATAACCCAACACATGTTGGGAGAGGTGCTTGATGGGAGGACAGAGGGAGGGAGGAGGGAGGAGTGATGAAGTGGCAGAAGGAACAGGGGCAGCCGGTGCGAGAGGCCCACACTGAGATTGATGAGCTGCTGTAGAATCTAGCAGGTAAACACCAGTGTGGCTCCTCTTCCCCCACACAGAGCTTCTCTGGGATTAAGCCACTTGTTGAAAGAGGTTTCCTGTTTGCTAAACGTCACACTCACTCTCTCTTGTACCACCCCTTCATTTGTCTCAGCTTGTTTACATGTTTTTTCATTTATTTATTTACCGACCTTTCTTTTTTTTTTTCCTTTTTGGTCATTTCCTGCTCGACACCTGAGAAAGTCATTGCAGTGTTGCTGTGCTTTGAACGTACAGCTCCTTTGCTCCTCAGCATCACTATGTTCATGGCCTTTTAAATATCACCAGTAGGTGGTGATATGACTCTTTAGAAGCTGCCTCAGAGATCTCCTAAATAAATAACCTCTCCTACATGGCCTTATTTGATCCCACGTCCCTTCAGCAAAACAATGTCTCGTTACTGCAGTGTGATATTTTTTTCCCCCCGTAAGAAAGAAACCTGGAGGTTTCAAACCGCTTTCCTTTTTTTCTGACTCTTTTTGAGACGTCTGCTTTTAACGAGACACATGAATATGTATTCGATTGTGGGGCATGTACAATGCTTAGGGAATCTTACCTTCAAATAATGCAGGAAGGATGAATGATGGTTTGCTCCCTTTTAGGCAGGAACAAAAGAAGATTGCTTGCACGGTTATATTTACAGCAGATTTCTCAAAAACGTAGCTTATTTACATCAGTGGGTTAACTGCACTGGTGGGAGAATAAGGTTTTTGCCTCACTGGATATTCAAGGCGGATCACTTTTGGTATTTTAGAATATATTTCAAGATAAACATTTCAAGTCAAATATGTTTGAGAAAGACTCCTGTATTCAGTTCACTTCAGATCTTTTATATAACGCCAAATCACAACAACAGTTGCCTCAAGGTACTTTATGTTGTAAAGTAAAGTCCCTACAATAAAAACAGAGAGAGCCCAACAATCAGAGCGGGCACTTGGCGACAGTGGGAAGGGAAAACTAAGAATCGTCAGGCAGAACCAGGCTCAGGGAATCAGCCCGTGAAGGGGATGTTACTGTCATTATTTGCCACAGTTTTCTCCTTTTTTTTTTCCTGTCTGTTAAAGGTCTGACCTTGTGGATATAACCCTGAGGTGGTTTTCTATCGGTCCCTCTCTGTAGCCTAGATCACAGCTCTGTGAGAGTTATTTGGTCTGGACTGTGGCTGAAGTCTCAGTAGGCTCACTTCCTTCTCTATCTGCATCTCTCTATTTTGCTCAGGGAAGATGTTTGTTATTTCCCCATCGATCAGGAAGTGTAAGAGAATGTGCGCGCTTGTGTGTGTTGGCTACGTGTGCCATGAGAGGTGGACTCCACGGTCCAAATCTCGCTGTTACGTCCACTGGCAGCGGACAGGAGCTTGGAGCAAATTTGTGATGTAATCAGGAGTTAATCCCTACCATGCTGCTTGCTGATCAGCCCCACAGGGGCATGCATGGCAACTCAGGCATGCATGCACCCCCCCGCCCCACCTCTGAAATACACCCACGCACATTCCATGCATCTGCAGCTCTGCCATCCTTCAGCCCCTCTAACTCCCAGCTGAACTGCTAATCCCATTACCAAAGCAAGAGAGCAAAAGCCTCCAATTCACCTGAACCCTCATACTCATTACACATCAAGAGCAGCATTAGAGCCCAATGGATGGCGAAATCGCATTCCTGACCCGGCTCAGGTTGCATAACATGGCTCTGCGTAGCCGTACTGGTTGAACCATCACCAGAACGGGAGCTTTTGGCCAAGCCGCTAACGTAGGCAGGGTTGTACTTTATTGGCTAAGAGATCTCAGCATCACTTTAGGAGCAGAAACAGTTATCTAACATTTATTGGCACATTTGAATCATTCCCTTATTCTTTTGGGTAAAGAGTGAATGCAGATTATGACCTCATTCACCCAATTACTGCAAATAAAAACAATAATAATCCTAGCATGTTTGAGTTTTGTACTGTAACCTGAAGAAGAATCTTCACCAACAGGACGTCATCCCTCAGAGGGAGCCTTCACCACTTTTTGGATAAAGGTTGCCATGGTGACAGTCGGAAACAGGTTGTTTCCTTGGTGACTGAAGGTCCTGCCCAGCGTGCGCATTAGCTTCATTGTTACCGTCCTCTCATATGCAGCCTTGCTGACAGTCGCACACAGGCAGAGAGGTGTTCGAACCAAAAACCAAACTGCAGCACCATTACCAGCCTGCTGCAGCACTATGTTTTGTTCTGTTATTAGTTTAAAACTAGCCAGCCTTTCTTTACTTATTTCCATCTGTCTTTCAAGATCCCAATACTGAGGTCGGCTAATGTTTTTCCCTGCTCACCTGGTTCTCCCATTAGGAGCCTGTCTGTGGTCAGACGGGCAGCATCAAAGCAGGGGTGTTAGTGAGGCACCATGTCAACCTGTGGCTCTCTGTCGGAGGGAAGGGGGGGAGTATTACCCTGGGATAGCTAATGATAGCCTGCTGGGAGGGGGAAGAGAGGACAGTGGTGGGGTATCTTTTTTTGATTAGCATGCTTTGATTTGGGTTTCTTTTCTTTTTGTGGAGGTTATATATAAAATATTTCTTGTGATCAGCTGTCCACAGGCATTCACTCAGCTGGCAGCACAGCCAACCGTGACTGGCACATAATGCCTCCTCACCTCTACCACTCAGCTGCAAAAATCAATCTTTTTTTTTTTTTCCTAGCCTGGAACGTCCACTGGCTCGGAAGCAGTCTGAATGATGGTGTGTTGGCTCGCAGATAAGGAAGTAGTCAGTGGAGGACTGAGGAGGGAGTGCTTTGTAGTAAGAGGCTTTGACTGAGATAGATGGGGCTGAAAGAGTGTGAACTTTGGTGGAAAGAAAAGCTCAGACTCTATCATCGAGTTGTGCATTTGGATGCTGCGAATGGCAGCGGTGTTAAGAGGCCTATGTTGAGCTGATTGAGCTGGAGGAGTAAGAAAATAGATGGGAGTTTAAGAGTTCTGACATATTTCATAACCTCAGTTTTCTATAATGTGTTTTTCCGTACACATTGAGCTGTTGCGTTAAAGGAGCCAGAAGCTCTGCCCTTCGTATTGTCATTGTGAGCCTTCTTTTTTTTTCTTTCTTTCAAAAACAGCGGGTGGGAGTCACCTGCTAGAGGGGGGATTGCCCTTTGGTTGAAGACCTCTCACCTCACTCGCCTCTTGAGGCATCCCCCAGCAGGCTGTCTGCGTCACAGCTTGACTGGCAGGTACAAAGTAACCACTGTGTGCTCTTAGGTCCTAAACTCACCCCTGCCACTCAGCTGTCACAGGACAATGCTGGGCTGCCCCACCCGCCTGACCTGCCTCTTTGTGTCCTCATTGAATTACAGGACAAGTTGGTTCTGTGCACTCTCAAAGTAATTGAAAACATGTGATTAAAAAAAGGCAGGGATTTGCACCAGTGAACGTGACTCACTCCAACAGGAGCAACGGTCAGATAGAGCCTGTGAAAGATGATATCGGCATGTGGCATCCTCATTATGAGGACTTAAACATCTCTTTGTTGAGGTGTTAAGAGTGGAGCCGGGCTCTTTGATACGGTTGAAGGGGATTGTGTTGACCTCAAAATGAAGTCATGTTCCAGCAGTCTGCTGCAGACAGAGCAGAACCTTTTAAGTTCCCTCTTGGCCTTGTCAGGGTGTCTGCTGGGAAACAGGACTACAGAGTCTTCTTACTAGCTCTTACATTTTTATGGAGGAGATACCTTGTTGTTTTGTATTTATCCTTATATTTAACTCAGATAAAGTAAACAGATGGTTATAAGCTAGCTAGTATGTAGCCAGTCTTCTTTTTTCTTGGAACTTGGAACTGTTTATGATATTACCCAGCAATATGGTTGAAAGCCTAGCATCCCAGATGTACACGTGTCACAATTCCATGTAGATTTGAGTCATACCATCTCTTAGAGTTTATTATTGTCTAATTTTAGATGCAATATTTCCACTGAAACCAAAAAAGCTGCCAAGTTGTTGTTTTCAAGTTTGCATTTTTGTTCAAACAGCTGCAGAAAGATTAAATATATAACAAAGAAACGGCTTCACTGCTAAACCGGAGACTAAAATGGCTGATTGAAGGTGACGGTTGATTGAAGTGCTGTCTGTACGATGGTAGAAGAAAGAAATGTCCTTGCAAAGTGGGACAAAGGCTGCGTATCCCATTAATGTGCGGATGGATTTCCTTGGGCGTTTTTCACACATCTGTATCCGTCTGTAGTTGGCCCCCTTCTGTCACACGGTACAAAGACACTGCAGGCAACATCAGTGTGTAGGTATAAGGACACACCGTCTGTCCGTCTAGGAGTAGACGGGGGAATGAGGTGCATAATTGTTGCTTTCAGGGAGTATCCGCTCTCATGAATGTGTGCTCTGTTTTTATTACTACCCTTGATTACCTTAATCCTCCGTCTGAGCTCAGGCCTGTCACACACACCGAGGGATTTGAGAGGTCAGAGATCAAACCATCCCCCCGCTTGCTCCTAAAATCACCGACTCCTCATTAAACTACAGCCTTGTCTTTATCTCTTTACTCCCTCCTTTTCTACGTGATTCCAGCCCCAGCTCCTGCTTTGTCGCTGTCCACCATTCCCCTCTGTCTGTTGCTCTTTTGTCCCTCTCCACTTCTCTGCTCTTCTTAAAAGAGAGCATGCTTCTGTCTGCCCGTCTTCCTTAATGGACTTGGTCCTCTCAGCATCACCATAGCACTATGTTCAGTAAAGGCAGCGTTTGCGGGGTACTTCAGCGCAAATGAAGTTGGAGCTAGATGGAAATTACAGGCTTCGGTTCCTTAAAAGCATTCTTTTCTTCCCTTCCATTTGGAAGGGGATGGGGTGTAAATGGGGATGGCGGTGAAGGGTTGGGGGCAGGAGGCTGAATTTTCAGAGAGGTTTTGTTATTTGCAATCAAATGCACTCGTTCTAAAGATGTTTTAGTGGAAACACTGCTCAAGAAATTATATTTGGGTTAATGATGCTTACAGCATGAAAGACAAACCTGCACTATGGGCCCATTTTCCAATGCATTTTTGAACAAGCACACGCTAAGAAAAGGCATCATGTTGATCCATTGAATTGGTTAATAATGGTGCTAATAGCTTTGTTTATGTGGAAAATGGACAGCAAAATGACACACAGGCCTCTTTTTTTGCAGTTTCCATTCATGTTTCCATTTTAATTTGCTATGCATGCGTTGCATAGCATTAGGACACTTGCTAAGCATTATACCAACACTTTAAATGCACGTTTTTGCACTGACGAAACCCTTCCACACAATCCTTTTAGTACATTAATTGACACGTGTCACAAATGAAACCTCCATTAGTGCTAATGGCATTAGCATTTCCTTTGTTAAAAGCCTCACTGTTTTGGGTAATCACCAAGGAAGCAGTGGAGAATCAGGGCATTGTTCACACTTGGAAATCTCAGAAGTTGATAATCAAATTAACTTTGGGCAAACCTGGTTTGTATTGTCATGAGCGGATGTGTGATGGGAAGCATTAGCAGGAAGTTTATCAGGAAAATCAAATTCATTACAGACTGCTCATGACTGTTTTGCATAATTAGAGATGGAAAGTCCTGTAACGTTGAAATTGTGTCATCTTCAGTTCTTAACCAGATATTTAATATGTTTTACAAGTTTGCTGTTAGACTGATTTTGATAAAACCGGTAACATTGAGCTAGGATTTGGTTATCTTTAAAATGTTCTATAATTGACAGCTTTAGACATTTCCTTCATTTATAAGCAGTTACAGGCAAAGCTGTGGAATCGGCCTTTTGGATAACCGGGATAACTATACGGCCGTATGGATAGGATAAACGATAAAGAGCAGAATTCACCGTGTCTGTAGTAAATGTGCTTCTCAAAGACGTTTTAACTTTCAAAGTAGCCATGACGAAGAAAACGAATCTTGTAGTTCATCTAATCCAAAAGGTCAGCCTTCATCATTAAACCAGATCGTCTCCGAGACCCTGTGGGATTTCTTCGTTAATGATGATCTTCAGTGTACAACATTCACTGTCATTTCACGCCACTTGAAAATCCTAAAATGGTTAAAGAGACAGCGCCCATTTAAGCCATAGCGTGCCTGGCATCACATTAAAGTCGCCCACTTTTACTGTATAGAATTATTTCCGTGTCTTTCTGTGGGATGGGAAATGTGTCCTGTTATTGAACGGCCCAGGAATTAAATGGCCCCGGGTGTTTCTTCTTCATTTGTAACATAAGAAACTGTTCTTTTCCTGTGTATTACCTTTTTATAGAAAGGTTTATTCAGCCACGTGTGAAGCGCTAACCATCAGTCAAAGTGATGTTTAAGACGTGCCATCAGGCAGCCAGTGGAGCTTGACACTGAGGAGGAGCAGACGTCTCACTTTGAAATTGCTCACTCGTTCGGCGAGAACATCGGGGAGGCTGCGAGTCGCTTCCCCCCCCAAGGCCTTAGAGGTCACTGCCTCGGCCTGACTAATAGGCCACAGGTCACGTTGTAAAGAGATTTACCGACTGGCCAAGACATCCAGTTAGCATCACTCGTGGTTTCATTCAATTTCCTTCAACTGCTAAAGACTGCAGTGTGTGTAAAACCTAATATTTTCCCCTCCAGGGTAGTGCACTCATTTATCACAGCAAGCTTCAGGCTGTTAAACTCAGCTGTCCTTCTGGGTATTGAGACATTTGAGTGATGTCAAGCGACATGTCAGTCACTTACCTCTCAGTGACCTCAGCTCCCACTCAGAGCCTTTCATTTGGGAGAGCACTGTAATGTAATGAGATAAGGCCATAGGCTGTAAGTCACTTTTCAGAACCTTTCACTAAGAGGCTGATTTATTCCCCCCTTTCCTGTACAGGAACCCAAACACATTTACTGTCACGTGTAAACATTGTGAGAGTGGGCACTATTATTCCCATTGCCAATCATTTTCTTGCTGAATAAAGCACTTCTCAGATTCAGAGCTTGTAATTGTAAGCACACGAGGAAGAAGTTTTCAATCCCCTAAGGCTCGATTGTGTTTCTATATCCCTTATCCAAAGTGTTTTGCAGCTTGCACCTCATTGCTATGAGTTACAACACTGACCTAACCATCAGCAACAGCTGTGGACACATGATCCACCTGTCAGCCCTGCAGGTAACGGAGGATCTCCTCAGCCTTTTAAGCGCCAACTGTAATGTGTTATTGGAGAAACTCAGCTGTCAAATCCAGCTCTGAAGCTGTGAAACTGATCTCCAAAGGGAAAGGCTGTTAAGTCTGCACGGACACTGGGGTTTTTTTGGTTATTTATTTATTTTTTTTTGGTCCAACTCATCCGCTTGTCTCTTTTGAACCTCAGTCCAGAACCAATCCACTCACTGTCAGCTTCTCAGCTCTGCCTACTGTATCCTCGCTGTGTTTGCCCACACTGTCTCACTCTGCACCCGGTCTAGCTGGAGGCCTTTGTTGGTGACTTTGGCTGCCAACATGCTGGAACAGCCAGGAGTGATGAAGGCTTGGGGGGGAATTAGCTGGTGACAGGAACTCTGTGAGGACCGCCAAGCTGGCAGAGCCCTTCAGGGAGCCTCAGAGCGGAGTCGCGTCGCCGCAAAGCCCTGCTCTCTCTGCAGGAGAGGGGGATGAAATATGAACTCCTTTTAATATCCCACCTAATAACTGTGTTGACAAGCGCCATGAGTTACCTTCTGCAGGAATGTCGTGGCATTTGGATAATTAGCACGTAAATAGAATTTTGTGATACCCTGCTATAACACAGCGGTGGACACGTTTTTATAGTGGCAAAGGTTAGGCGGTAATTTTACTAGCCTTCTTGTGGAGCCAAGTAGAGGTCTCTCATTGGTGGTGGTGGTGGTAGCTTACAGGCCAATCAGCTGGGAGGGGACCAAGCCAAGAGATTCACTGCCTGCACTGAGACCAATTAATTTACGCTCAAATCCATGCCTGCATCCACTTGGCACTTGTTTGCTCAGAGAACCAGAAAGCTGTTCTTTGCTCTCTTTTTTTTTTGCCAGAGTTAGAGAGAGTCAAGCTATGTTTTTTGTGGGATAGCTTGACAGAAATCTTTTTGGGAAAACGCTGATTCTTTCACACTTGTCGCACTCCGGCGATGCCACGCAAAAAAACTGATAATTGCTTTTGTGGCGCAATGTTTGTTCAAACCATCTCCGTGAATGCAGCGCCTGAAGCTGTTTTCCAAACCCTGGAAAGTGAAGGTGACTTTAACCAACCTGGAGCAAAATTATGTGCATTTTACTGTCGAGTTGTTGATAATGGGAAACCGCCTTGGGGAGCCTGGAAAGAAGACACCAGGTTTACAGATTTATATCTTCTGTTAACAAAAAAAGAGAAGGAGGGGGAAAAAACTGTATCCTAAAAACATCCAGTGTCACGGCTGTTTGTGTATGAAAGGGGCATTATCATAGCATTTTAGCATATCAGTCTTGTTAACATCCCCTCCATACTTAAGTAATTACTCTGAAGAGATAGTGATGGCATTATTAATTGTTTGAGTCTCCAATTAAATCGTTTCGGTGGCTGTCATTCCCGCTGGCTCGGGTCCCTGTTGGCACGGGATCTGGCTCGCAAAGTAAATAGGAGTACAAAGCTGACAGCTGTCTGATAAATTATGCACAGCCCTGTGTTTGAGAGGTGCAGGCACACACACACACACACACTCTTGCAGCCACACACACACTGATCCTCGCATGCTTAGGCCCCAGCGGTACTGTTGAGAGGATCTGGAGACTCATTAAACTCCTCCACACATTTAGTTTGTTTCTGCCCCGTTCCCTCCTCTGTGGATTCTGTCTGTCTCGCG
The DNA here is from genome assembly GCF_963576455.1 of Neolamprologus multifasciatus. Lineage (NCBI taxonomy): Eukaryota > Metazoa > Chordata > Actinopteri > Cichliformes > Cichlidae > Neolamprologus > Neolamprologus multifasciatus. The sequence continues at coordinate 31,484,993 of NC_140443.1, read as the reverse complement.
TGTCTGTCTTCTTCCTCTTCTTCACACCTTCTTGTAGCGTCCCTCGTGTTAGCTCCCGCTCCATCTTGGCGCTCCTGTTTGCTCATCTGGCATCTCCGTTAACACGGTGGTATTATAGCTCCCTTCTCCTCTCATATCCTCTGCAGATTACAGGGCTGATATGAGGGGCTCAGGCCACAGCCAAATGGAGTGTGGGGGTGGGCTACAGAGCCGTGGCCAAAATCCACTGAGTAGAGTCCGTCTATGCTGGGCCAAACCTGTTGACGGAGAAATTTCATGGTTCAGTATAGAATTTTAATAATATGGTTTTGCGTTTGCCTGAACTTTATTCATAGTAATCTTTTCAAAAAAGGGAAATGTTACAAAATCCTGTAATCCTGCAAAATCAATCAAATGGCAGCTTTTCTATGACGCTGCCATACCTGGGAACGCTCATGCTGCAGTTTATCCAGAGGACTGGAAGATGTTAGGAAAGTATTTTCACTGGTTGAGCAGCACTAATTATGATGAGTAAGCAGACGTCGACTCTGATCAGCCATAATATTATGAACACCTGACTAATGTTGTGGTGGTCCCCCCAAAACAGCCCTTTTGCCATCAAGGTATGGACTCCACTAGACCAGTGGTCCCCAACCCCCGGGCCATGGACCGGTCCGTGAGTCGTTCGGTACCGGGCCGCGAGAGTTGAGGCTCGGGTGTGAAATTTATGGTTTTCGGGGTTTTTATCGTTTTTTATCGTTAACTCTGTTTCCCTGAAGGTGTGCTGTGGTATCCGACACCAAGAGAATAATAGATCCTGTAAGTTTGTAAGTCCATGTTTGTCCAGCACATGCCACTGATGCTCGATTGGATTGAGATCCGGGGAATTTGGAGTCCGAGTGAACACCTCAAACTCATTGTTGTGCTCCTCAAACCATTCCTGAACCATTTGAAATTTTTCAGCAGTTTGACCTTCCTCTGCTCATCTGTTGAATCAATGAATCTTGGCCGCTGCTGACCCTGTTCCTGGTTCACCGCTGTTCTTTACTTGGATCACTTTGATAGATACCACTGCAGACCAGGAACACCCCACAAGAGCTGCAGTTTTGGAGATGCTCTGTCCAGTCTTCTAGTAATAACTGTTTGGTCCTTGTCAAACTCGCTCAAATCTGTCCACTTGCCCACTTTTCCCGCTTCTAACGTCAACTTTGACAATAAAATGTCCAGCTGGCTCCCTGTTAACATACCTGTGCAGCTAAGTCTGTGTGAGAAACACCGATTCAATTTCACTTGTTGAACCTTCCACTAGATATACGACTGCTTGATATAATTTAATTTCCCTGTCGATGGGCTGCATGGTAATCGAAGCAAAATCCATTTGCCGTATAAAGAACAGGTGTTTTAAATATCCCATATCAGCTACAGTGCAGTATCGTTGACCACTACTTCTTTTATAAAAACATGTCTTTATGAATCGGTACTGGTTTGTCTGGTGTGCACAAGGATTTGAATGTGTGCTTATTAGAAAGTGGTGTCCTGTAAGTAGCAACCCAAACAGCTCATTATCCGCTCTTGTTGGAAAACTTGAGTGTCTTCCTGTTTATGTTAGTCAGCATTTGTGGCGTCTCACCACAAAAACACGAGTAGTTACAGACAGCGGAAAGTCTTCGCCTGACCTCAAGCAACATGACGTGAAGTGACCTTAGTACAGACTCCATCGCCGCACAGAACAGTGACACTTTATACAACAGAAAGCCACGTTAGACAGTCTAGTTTTCCCCTCCATCAATCTATCATTCCCAATCTTCCACCCCTCCTCTCTCTCTTTCTGTTTCCCTCATCCTGATGTCTGGACAGCACATTAGTGTGGTGTGAGAGGACCTGGACATTATGCCTTTTCCCTTTGTGTTATCACTCCTAGCCATCAGTTTCCAGTTACTTCGCATGTTGCCACGTCGTCGCCTTCTGTAGATTTCCTCTCCACACCCTCTTACCTCCACTTTCTTTCTTTTTTCTTTAATCCTTTCTCTTCTCTGATGACTGAAAGATAAATGGCCAATAAATTGGCTTGGTGAGGTAGGCTGAAACATGTGGTCAGGTTACATACATTTTAAATAGATCAGCAGTGGACCTGCATATGAACCGAAACACTGCGCCGTTGCTTCTCAGTCAGAAACAGTTTTTACGCATAAACTTGAGACAGCGTTGGGAGGAAAAGGTCTGGACGTTGTCTCACTTAAGGGAAACAGTTTAATGTCCACTTAAACCAGACATTTACGTTGTCACCTGCATGTCTTTGTTTAAAGTCGTGAAAAGTTCAGCACCAAGGTGCATGTGTGACAACTACAATGTGCAGTAAATATTCAGACAGTAAAGGAATTAAAGGTTAAAACTACAGTGTGCATTTTTGTACAGCAGTAGGTCTGACTCACTACATACTCCATAAATTGCTGCGCTAGGCTTTTACTTTATGTACTAATGTCTAAAAAATGAGATAACGGTCATAAAGTAGTTTTAGTTTTGCTTGAAGAAAGTTAATGATAAGCTGACTAGTTGAGCATCAACTTCATAAATGTTGAATTGAACTTTTAAGGTTCCTCTCGACAAGCCAGCAAGTAACCACAATTTTAAAATAACCGTATCCTTCACCAAATGTTGCTTCTTTACTAATACTAGATGCCTGGCTGTAACTCTCCTTTATTAGATAAAACTGAGGATTTCTGTTGCTCTGAGATGCTTAGCTTTGCCATTTACTTAGATTTTGTGGTTAAACAAGGAAATAATGTCAGCAGTCATTCATTTCACTTTATAGTAACCATGACTGAACTAATCTATGGACATTATCTGAAGGATTATTGCACGAGGTTAAAGAATACTGCTTAGTGCATCTAAATGCAATGTACTTGGATTTATATAGTATTTACTGACCCCCTAGACTGCAAATTACATTCTGATCACACATTCATCTAAAAGACAACAATAAAGTTGTAATTGATGGGTTTTTTAAGAGCAGGTGGTGCGGTGGGTGCTTAAATCACAAGACTTGAACATGGTTTATATTCAGCTTCACTTGCACTATGTTTTTCTCCAGACACTACTTGGTCGAGTTAAGGAGGAGTGTGGTTTCAGTTATAACACGATGAGGTAGAATTCATTAACGCTGTGAGACGTGCATCACAAGACCAAAGATAACGGACAGCCTGTGCAAATCGCACGTGTATCGTTGTCATCGGATTGTAATTATAATGGCAGTAGCTGGGATGGAGTTTATTAGTGATGCTACATTAAAATGCTAGCAGTTGTAGCTGTGTAAGCTTTAGTTTGTGACTTCAAGAAAAATTGCCAGTTTCTGAAGTTATGTGAGCTGAATAAAGTGGCCCAGGGGAGGAGGAGGAGGAGGAGGAGGAGGAGGAGACCATGCATTAGAACGGTATAAAGCACATAGATGGTACACGCTGCAGCGATCGCCACCTGATCCCTCGGTGGCTCCGGCTAAAGTCATGACTTTTAAACTGGGCCCAGTGGGACGCGCACACACTGCCAGGCAGCCCCTATGAATATGAATGACTCGACTGAGCATTGATCAAGCGCACAGCAGCATCCGCACACTATGAAAGCAGCACGCTGGTAATTGGAAGGGGATGTGGTAACCTCGAGCCCTCTGGTCGCCACGAAAAAATGTTGATGTTTATTATAACAAACCGTATGACATTATTATTCTTTGGTCTCGATCCCGCTGAGATGGAACCTCTGATACCGTGTCATGTCTAGGCCAGTAATGAATAAAAGCTGAAGAGTGAGCGCGTGCACGTGTGCGTCTGTCTGCCGAGCCCACTGATCAGACCACCGCACACGGACGGAGGACGGTTTTGTTGCCAGAGAGGGCGAGAAATTCAATCAGCAATGACAAAATTAAATCTCAGACACAAAGACGACGTGCAGGCGCTTTTCCTGCCAGCTGTGGTTGAACAGGTTCTCAGTTGACTTCCCAACTCTATATTTCACCTCTGCTGATTGTTTATTAATATGCACAATTTTTATTTCTCTGCTCCAGCTGCCGCAACCTTTAGCGCAGTTGCTCGTGTCGGAGCGCTGTCTTCGTTTCGACTCGGCGAATGGGATAATCTCAGTGTGAAAGAAAGATTATCCAGGCAACAGCGCCGGCTCGAACCCTCCACTGATCCCAGCCCCAGGCACAACAGTACAGCTAATGCGAGCGTAGAATGAGTTTTCATGCTTCTCTGGATCAACGTTTTGAGCCTATAGCACCCAGACAAGCAAAAGCCCGCAGTGATGATGAACAATTGTCAAATTTACACAGATACCTTCTTGGTTGGCCCGAGGCAAGTTTTTGTCTCTTGCCTTAAGGAACTCCCTTTAACGTTGTCCAGAGTTCTGTGCAGCTAAGATTGTGGGAAAGAGGAATTTATCTAACGCAAGGCTTTGTTTGGAAGACGCTGGAAAGGAATACAAACACGGAGATTAAACGGATAAGTCAAATCTTATTAGTCAGAGTCCCCTCCAAGTGGTCGTATGTAAATGAGAATAAAAATGGGAAATTCTGTAAAAACAAAAATGTGAGGTTGGCTGGAGACTGTTTTGCCGAGACCAGTCGCACCATTTAACACAATACAGTGAGTCTGCTTGTAGCAACAAACTGTCAAAGATGAAAACCTTGAAAACTGCTGCATGCTCTTGTTGTTATGTGTATTTTTGAAACGTTTTTGTATTGTAAAAAATGCAGCGTTCAGCTGGATGTAAGTTCAGTGTTGCGTCTGCAGGGAAACCTTGCGTCCTGCCATTCGTGTAGATGTTACTTTGACACTTACCACCTACTTAGGCATTGTTACAGATCGTGCCCACCCTTTTATGGAAACGGTACTCCCTGATGGCTGTGGCCTCATTCAGCAGGATAACACAACCTGGTCCAGGAACGGTGCGAGGAGCACAACAACGAATGCGAGGCGCTCACAAAGCCACCGAACTCTTCAGATCTCAATCCTGTCGAACATCTGTGGGACGCGCTGGACAAACAAGTCGGATATATTGTTATGCCTGACAAGGCGTATGTTGTTATATCTGCAGGACGCCTGGATTAGAAAAAAATCATCCAATGTTACTTTGTATGCACACTTTTGCAAAATAAGTCACGTGACATGTGGGAGACGAGACAAAAGTTGAGCAGAGTCTAAATTTTGAAGGTGTGGCAATATCCACACTGCTGCTTCTGAATTATTGCACAAATGGAAAACGTATTTGATAAAGAGCAAATTTTTGCCCAGTCCAGGAACAGTATTTCCACGTTAACCTCTTCCCTATCCAAATGACTGTATGTTACAAACACAAAGCCAGCAGGGAAAGAGATTGAATCTCAAATGCAGTGTATGCCCACCCCAACTAAGCAGCAAAAACGTGCTTTTTCTACAGGTAACAGAAGCAGAGTCGTACAGTGCATTTTGTGTGACGGCCTCTATCGGCTGGTTTTCATCTGCTTTGTGCTAAACAGGCTGCTAAGTAAAATCTGCAAAAGTAATGCAACAAGTACTGTAACAAATTACTTTCTCCAGGAGGTAAATAAAAAAAGTAGCTACTTTCTGTTTCTTTCTTTTTTTTAAAACAACCCCAGCGTCTGCTCACTTGTATTGCAGCGGTTTTGGAGCAGTGGTGAAGCTGATAGAGATCACAGGACACATCTGGCTGGAGGAAATGCCTTCAACCGCCGGCAGTTAGTGGTAGGTCTTACAGGAGAAACCCTAACTCCTGCCGTGAAATCTATCCAGGCTTGCGGCTTAGCGCTTCAGTCCTCGAAAATTCCCATCAACTATGCGATCAGATTGTGAAGAGGTGACGATATCATACAGTGAAGTCCTGCAAGGATCGTTTTTATCACACGCATAATGTTTTTCTCCACTGCGATGCCTGCAAATAACACTCAAGCGCTTTGGTTGCCCCTCTTGCTGCCCCCCCGTGAGCGTTTATCTGTGCTTGGCTGCGTGGCACACGAGTAAACAGCAGGACAGATGCCAGGTCTGGCTTATGGAGCCATTATCCGCCGTTTCACTGGCAGGGTAGCGGACACCGTGAAGGACCCCGAGAACTAACTGTGTGTCGCTACGCTTCAGATGCTCCGCTGGGTAAAGTTTGTCCAACCGCGCCACAGAGGGCCAGCATAAATATTTATCTGGTTTATTTGTTTTCACTGGCTGTGGGCCTTGTGTATATGGAAAGAAAAACACGAGGAAAGAATGCTGGATTAGTATACCAGAGGTCACCAAGTGCTAATTTAACAAGGGGCACAGAAAGGGTAAAAGCTGCAAAGCGCAGCGCTGGATGTGTACGTCCTGCTGTCAGAGATGAAGGCTTTCTCGAAGCGCTTTGAATTTCAAATTAAAAGTCTACATCTGGCTAGAAAGAAGCTCCTGGAGTCTCTTTAGTATATTTGTCCTGCCGGGATATTAAAATATCACTTTTCATCACTCAGCTTGTTTCTACACAAAGGATCCAACTATGCTTATTAATTAAGAAGACTTTATCTAGCCTCATGACCACCCCCCCCCCCCCCCCTCCTCACATTCATGAACTAGCCCCACCCTTCATGAATAGTCAATGAGCAGCTGCTTAATAAACATGAGGGTCGTATAAAGCCGATCTCAGTTGCTGGCCTCCAAAAGCTGAGCAGGAAGCTGGAGAGCGACGGAGTGGGAGGGAGACATGTGAAGCAAGAAGGAAGGGGGGCGGTCAGTGTGTATGTGTGTGTGCATGAGTGTGTGTGCGCGCGTGTGTGTGAAGGACGAGGCTGAGTGGCGAGATAGAGCCACAAGCTAGGGGGAAGTCAATCCTGTCAGCCCAAGTTGTCGTGCGGCTGTGGAAGAAAGACATCGCACTGGAGTGGGAGTGAGTTCAGAGAGGAGAAGAAGAAGAAACAAGATAGCTGCTGCTTCTCTTCTTCTTGGCTCGAGGGAGAGCGTGGATGGTGTGATCTCCTCCACCATGGGATGCAGCCTCTGTACCCTGCAGAAGCCCGAGGAGCAATATAAACTACTCTACGAAGTGTGCCAGGTACTGTGACCAAGCTTCTGCAAGCCTCAGGAGGAGCTGCTGCTTCTTTTCTTTCTTTTTATAGGTTGTTTTGTTGTTTTTTGCAGTTTCTGTAAGAGCTACAGTCTGGTTTGGTAGCTCTCAGACTTTGTTGAAGTGCAGCTCAGTTAGTTTGCGTCTCTGGGGGAAGGTCGCTGGCTGAGTGGGAGTTGGAAGAGAGTGGAGTGGAGTGGAGCTGAGCTGTTGCCGGCCGGAGCTCTCGCAGCTGAGCAGCCTGAACGCCGGTCACAGGGGTCAGTGAGAGGTGGCGCGCTGTGGTTTAAAGGAGGAGGGGGTGACGAAGAGGCGACGGCTCCCTCAGTGTGTCTGCTAGTGTGTGTCGATCGCTAACCCACCTCCTCATTGTCAGTTGAATGCTGACTCTGAGCTTTTCGAGCTTTAACCCCAGTTTGACTTTGACTAAAGTTTATGTTTAACACTCGGGTGCTTGTTGTGCATTTTTTTTCTCCCGACCAAAGAAACTGGACCAGGCAGATGCATCATTAACAAGCAGGGAGAGCATTTTCTCCCAAGAGCCCTGAACTTGTCGGTTTTTTAGCACTTTTTATGGCTCCAAGTTGCTCCTTAACATACTCAGGATTTTCCCACTTAAGTATCACTTCCAAAAAAATGAGCACATGCTACTTTTATTCCATCTCGTAATGTTGTAAATGATCTATTTTTTGGCTGTTGGGCTGAGAAAAGGGAACGCAAGAATCGATGAAGAAAATAAAGTTGGCTCAGTGCTTTTGTAGTGTTAAACTTTTGTCGGTTTTTTGGGTTCATGTGGAAAAAAGTATGCGAAACATAACTTTTTTTGTTGTTGTTGAAAGTGGTCTAAGCAACTCTGCTCTTCTTCAAACACAAAATCCAGTTCCATTGTGAAATTTAGCCGGATGTATCGCGTGAGTGTGTTTGCTTGTTCACGCTTCGGGACAAAACCCTACAACATGTTGCCGTTCTCCGATCCCCGCGAGCTTTCCTGCGGCGTCGAATTCAATTGAGACGACACATCCAGAGCGCTGGTGTATTCATGTGAGAGCGTTTGGATTCAAGTGTCAGTCTGCTCTAATGAGTGAAAACACTGACCCATCTGACAGCAGACGGCGCGCGACTCTGACAGACTGTGTTGAACATCTTTGTGAGCTGCTGTCTGTAACACACTCAAATCTGCTTTTTTGTTGTGTTTTTTTTCTCTTCCTCCCTCCCTCACTGTCTTTTCATCTATAATGGAGCCCAGCCAAGTGTTATCCTCCTATCACACCAAATTACATCTCCATTTACTGCACAGGGTGCCAGGTGGCTAGCGGCTGGTTTAAATGAATGTAATGATCAAGCTCTCTGTGGATCTCACTTATTATCCTCGCCTTTTTTTTATTCTTTTTTCCTTTAAAAAAAGAAGCTCCCAGGGTAGATAACAGGAGGGAGTCTTACATTGTGCCTGCAAATAGTTTGGCTTTGATCAGGTCTGTTCTGGGGGGAAAAAAGACTAAAAGGTTTTGATTCTCTGAAAGGAAAAAGGAAGGAGGGGGGGTTGTATTCAGGGGTATAATAAATGGATTATGAGTGCTAATACTGAGGTCAGAAAGCCCACTAACCAAAAACACAGTTTATGGAAATGTGCGTCACTTCTTTTTCTTCTGCTTTAACTTCCATCCTTGTGTCATCTTGCTTGAAAGTTGCTCCGGATCGGGAGCGCGTACACCCACCTTTCCGACTCACGGCTCTCATGTCAGTGAGTCAGTCTGCGGAGAAAGTCGGCGTGCCGGCTTCAGCAGCACAGATCATCTCTGTTTCACTGAGGCGTCTGTGCTTCTAACAAGCCAATCGGCTGCCTCACATGACAGCACAGATCTCACCTTTTTTCTCCTACTTCTGTACATCATATTTCAAAATGTGAGGAATACTTTTCCTGTGGTGTACTGAGACTTTGCTTGCTTTTTATATCTTACTGTTGTTTGTAACTTTAAAACAAAAGGGGGAAAAACATGTTTTTGTGTTTCGTGTTGCCTCACCAGTGGCTCCGATGTCAAAAATATTACTTTTATTTTCACCTATAACAGACAAAAAGAGCCAAGTCTCACAGTGCCAACATTGCTTAAACAATCACTGACTGTAAATGCTTTAACCTCTATCATTAGTACTTAAGGAACTTTTAAGAAGAATTGCTTGTCTGTCCTGAAACTAAAGCAAAGTCGACTGTGATCAGGTCAAGTATTTGTTTGCTGTGCTTTTGCTTTAAATTGAAATAGTGGAGTAAAGGATCCGGGCTCTAGTGAGCTGAGTTATCAGTCTTTTATGTGTTACAGTACAGACAGACTTAGTCCAACCCCCCGACCCGACCCGACACATTTAGTGTTTAATCATTACATGTGTCCTACTGGCGTGGGGGGGAGCCACTGTCTTTAACTTTCCTTCTAGCATTAGTTAATGATAGCCAAGCTGAGACACATGCTACCTGACTGCAGGCTATTGCAGGGGTTAAATCATTAAATATGCATCAGTGTGATGATCTGCTGCATGAATGATCGTCACGCTAATCCTAAACTGTCAGAATGCATGTTGTAAATTTAAGGTTACTTGTCACTTGTTACCTCACGTGGTTAACAGTGTCTTTTAGTTTTTAGTGTCAGTCCAATTAGTGTGACAGTGTCTCATAAGACCTACCCAGCGTGATGTATAGACTGGTAATGGAATGGTATTTCATGCTTGAAGCGTCCCTGTAAATAACCATTTTCGTCTTTCGCTGTGAGATCAGATTATCTAGTGTCATCTTAGACTTAAAGGCCCAGAAAATGTCAGGTTTACAACATCAGATATCACTTTTGGAAGGAGAGAGCGTCGCTGTATCAGAGTGTTTTCAGTCTGTTGACTAAAAGCGAGTGTTTCAGGCCCTAAAATGGTGTTGTGTTTGTCTCTTTCAACCTGCAGCTTTTTTCCTGAAGGCTCCTATGACTTGTTTTGCTTCCACTGAGTAAATCAATCTACAGCTAATAAAAACAAGTTTACAGCTTCTTGAAACGCCTTTACTGCAGAAATGAAGAGAGAGGGTAAAATCTGTCGGGCGGCGAAGAATTAAGTCTGTCACAGACGATGAGCTCCGAAAGGCGGTCTGAGAAACGCTAACTGTCAAAACGAGTGATTCAGACTGCTTCGGTATTGATTCAGTGATTCAGCTCCTCTCCTCAGAGTAATGATACCTCTGGTAAACATCTCCACCGGGATCGGACCACAAGTGGACGTTGTTTTTGATTGAAATAATTATCTGCTGTGCAACTTGTTTAATTTTTCTTTGTCTTTCCAATTGATTTACTTATTTATTGCAATATTTGATGTAAAGTGTGCAAATTGCACTGAAGCCTGGTTTCTGAATGTTTTGTCTCTGCAGTCTGATGGTGGCTGCGAGCTCATTAGAGCTTAGTCTCACTGAAGGCGGGCACATAGCTCTGGCGCTCATGCATAAACCATTCGGTAAAATGAATATGTAGTGCATGTTTGCGCCGCATGCTCTTTCATAGTGCAGTGGAAGGCGATGAGTGAAATATTATATGTGAGCAAATTCTCAGCTTGTACCTCTGGGGGCGATTCTGGGAAGTCGTTTTTTCCCCCCTCTCCTCACTGATAACACACAGGCAGATCCTCTTGATCAGCGGCCCTGGCACGGCGCCCGCTCCACTCTGCTCGTCATCTCTCCAAGGACTTAATAATCCATGAACACTTGAAATCTTTCCAGTTCATTAAACACCTTAGCTCTAAATCCCATGTTGGGAGTATGAGAAATCTGGTTTTGCACTGTTCTATAAAAGTCAGCAGAGTTGCACATCTTTTTTTTTTTTTCTGCTTGTTTGTTTGTTTGTTTTCTACCTCGAGGCATTTTTAAGCAGTCCTGGCAGGATTCGAAACACTCAGTTGACTTGGTAACTTGTGCAATCTGTTTGGGAAGAATTCATTAAGAGGATCTGCATACATTACTGTCTCCAAGGAATTGCAGATTTTTTGTTGTTTACAGTGCTGACTGTCAATAGAGCCATTCTGGAGATCAAACACGGTTAGGGTCTATTAATCGCAGCCAACGCTGCAGTCTGTAGAAGTGTTTTCCCTTTTCGTCACGATCATTAAAGGCCTGAGCTGCAGTGGGCTCAGCGCTCCCTTTTCAACTTGACCCCTCTGACAGCACTGAACCCTCGGCCCCTTTCTTCAAAGCTTCAAGGTAAGCGCCGTGTGGAGATGTAAGCTCAGCTGCTTTTGTCAGAGACTAGAAGCTAGAGGCCTTGGAAACTCTGTTTGACAGTCCTACGGCACTTAATCTCTCAGAAGCGCTCCGTAATGGCTGTGGCGCCGTGCAGCAGCTCTTATGAGACCCGGAGCTTAATTAGAGCCTCGGCACAAACTGCCCACTGCGGCTCAGATCCATGCTGAACTGATCTGGACTGTTGTTTGCCTGCTAAATCTCGCTTTCTGTATTTTTTTATTTTCCTCTGTTCCATGCATGTTAAACCAAAAGCGACTGATCTGCTGAGCAAAAGAAGTTTGCAAATGAGTCCGCTGGAACATTTCCTATCCGGAGCTTTCCACGCACCGCTGCCTAATTAGCCACATTTCTGATTGAACGCTGCTAAGATGTCACGCTCGGCTCAAGAAGCCAAGTTGTCATAGCGCCAGATGGTCTCGGTGCGAGATCTTCTCCACCAAGCAGGCAAAAAAATGAGATGGAAATATTTGTACAAAACACTTTCTTCATCCAGTCAGTCCTCCGTCCCCCTTGTCCCGCTGTCAGAGACCCCCTCTGTCTTCAAAGACGCAGCTCTGCCTGCTCCTGGGCACCCCGTAACGAAGCCTGACACGGACAGCGTGCAGAGACAAAGCAGGGACCGCCAGCACTTGAGCATGACCACTGTGTGCTTTTAATAACGGCGAAGATCGGCCCCGGTGTGCCGTCACATCTGTTAAACACTGGAGCAGGTGGCTGACTGCCACGGGGGAGCGCTCATAGGAGCCTGTGTACTTAGTGTGAGCCTAAAGCAAATGGCAGAGAGGGATCACAGAGACATAACACGATGCTGACAGTACAGCAGTATAACACTGCGAGCCAGCTGCCAGTCTCTCAAACAGACCTTTAATGGACTTAATAGGTGTAGCATGACATGGTGTTAGATATTTCTTGAGAGATTAACTCAACCAGTCTCTGCCACACAATTGCCGAAACAATTTTTCTTTTGTTTTTTTTTTTAGGAGGAATTGTCAAAGGAAGCACAACAAACGCACAGTCTTTGGTTAACCTGATATCGTTGTTATGTTAGCTGATTTCTTGGTGGTCTGAATAAACCAGAAGGGATGTATTAGCCTGCCAACTTCAGATTTAGCTGAAACTGAACCTACAAGCTAATCCCCTACAAAGCTATCATTACTTTGATGTAGCTTTTCCACCAGTGGAAATAACTGACAAGTAAGTACTAATTAAAGTCATGCTCTTATGCTTTTGCCAACCCCTACTAGAGTGGCTTTGTGTGATTCACAGTTCAGAATAATCCTTTTTTATCTTATTTGCAGTCAGGGCGAAGTCTCTCATTTCAGCCACGAGCCCATTTTAGCTCCCTTCTGAATCCCTTAAAGCAAATATTCTCCTTATTTGTTTGTCATTTGCAAACAGAAGGTTTGAACAGCAGGGTAGCAAGGCTTCCAAAACTTTAAAAATCGCGGTTATGTCTCATTTCCTGAAAAACTCCCATCTCCCACAATGGCTTAGATCCATTTCCTGTCAGAAAATCAGCATTTTCTGCCCAGTTACAGTTAAAAGATTGACTGATTAACTGCGAGTGTTGTGCAAAACACCAGGCTATGTCTACACTGCAACTATGCCGTGTTTCTCTTCACCAGCATCAGTCTTTGCACAGATAGTGTAAATATGTCGATTCACAATTTTATTGGAGTTTACTGTCTACTGCAGCATATTTTCAAAGAGTTTTTATGCTATAAAATCCAAAAAAAGAAGTTAGGCAAGAAAAATCTTATTTCCATCCTCAGTTACTTTGACAAAGTAGCATCTTCTGTAATATTCACGTCTCTGATTAAGTCTCACAAGTGTGGCTTTATTCTGATACAAAGATTTTTTTACACAGTTTGTAATTGCAGAAAAATCCTCTTCTCTTTTAGTGGCATGATGTTTTTTCTTCTCATTTCAACAACAAGAAGATTACTCGATAAGAGCATCTGTGTTGTACTAACAATGACGGAATAAAAAGACAAGGACCAGTTACCAAAGCTTTCACAAATCCTCACAACTATAACTCCATATGGTAATTAAAAGCTATAACCTATACACATTATATAAAAATATAATAGAGTACATAAACCTACATAGATTTATATTTTAAGTACATTGTGTTTCAGTACAGTGACATTTGCTCTATAAAGAAAATTGATACTGACTTTGACAAACAGGTAAAGTTTAACAATTTTTACATTAATGTTGTCTTTGCTCACTCAATAATGATTTTGAACCAGCTCATCAATCTCACTTCATTTAAATAATATTTCAAACGACTATTAAAACCTTCCAACTTGAACTGGCTTAAACTGTCGTCATAGTTACGGACAAACACTAGCCACAGACCCGATGTCACTCTAAGACGATAGAATAGGTGCTAGTCAGCTTTGAATAGGTTGTCTTCTAATTAGTTAGGTGTGCGCTCATAGTAAAGGCCTCCTAATTAGTTTCACTCAGCTGTTGTTTTATAGGAGCAGCAGTGCTTCACGCTGATTGTCACAGCGGGTACATGATTAAAAGATTGGTGATTATATAATAAGTGTTCATGAACCTTGTAAGCAGAGCTTTATTCATGTATATACAGCACTCAGCCACAACAGTTAATACTGTTGCCCACTTAATACCCACTTAATGCTGTTAGCCAAAACAGCTCCGATCCCCTCAGGGTCACGCAGATCCTCTGGAGGTGTCTTGGTATCCAGCACCAGGACCTTGGAAGCAGATGTTTGATTTCTGGGTGTTTTTCATTATCTGGCCTTTCCCAGCATGGCATTGACTAAGAGCTCTTTTTCTGATTTAGTGTCCTAGTATAATGTAGTTATGGCCGTGGATGGCTCCAGTATGTCCCATCTCGACGCAGATTGTGGCTTTTCGTATTTACTTTTCTGTCCCCCCCCCCCCCCCCCCCCCCCCTTCCTCTCCCCTAAGAGCAAAAATGTCTTTGCTGCCATGGACAAATAGACTTGGCCCTGGCAAAGAGCTGTGATGGGGTAAGTGTGTGTTTATAGTGTGGGTCGACATCGGTGTAGCTGGACAGTTAGGGGGCGCCTGAAGCACTGGTGTGAGATAAGTGCGTTAATGAAACATGGCACAATCCTTAGGTTTCAACCTGACTGCTGATATGAGCGGCCCCGTGAACCTGACCCTTCACTTTGCCTTATACTTGTAATTTCATACATGTGCTGAGGGGCAGAGAGTGATGTTCCCCACACTCTGCTCAGGCAGGCCGGGCTACACAAGCACACAGTGGGAGATACAGGCGTGCAAAAGCTATTTAAAAAATGATGTCTAATAGTCCATTTGAAAAGAATTTCTTATAAAGAGATTGAAAGCAGAAGACAAATGGAGTGAGGTGAAGTTCAGCATCTCCATCAGACACGCATCACACCTTCATTTGGGCTCATTAGGCCTGAGATGGGGAGCAGAAAGCGTACTGGAAGTAATCTGTTTTATCCACAGCTGATCAATTAAGAAGCCAATGTCCCATGCTTCAATCAGCTTAGGTGAAAGTAAACAGCAGTATCTCTTTCATCTAGCATTAAGTTTTTAGCTGTTTGTTCTGTAATCCTCTGTAAGCTCACAGGCTGCTGTAAATAAAGACTGCTGTGTTTCTAAGCCTCCTGCTGTGGAGTTTCCTGCCTGGTCAGTTAAAAAACAAAATGCAGATTTTTAAAGACTTGTGTGCACAAAAATCATCAATTGCTTCTCAGGTTTTAGGTTTTTTCCTCTCATGAAGATGCTTTAAAGTGAAATAAAAGAGGGATTAGCTGTGCTTTATGAGTGGAATGACCTACATTCAGGCTGCCACTCAAACGTAGTATAGGTCCCACTGAATATAAGCCTTCATGCTCTCTATAATGTCAGCGCTCCTTTCTGTTGGGAAATAGAGATTTGGAAGAATTTGTCTAAGAAGTGTACCCAACCAGAAAGACGAGTGCTCCGGCTTTCAAACTGCTTGAAAATGTTCGTCTATAGAGTGAAGTTCCCAGGGTTTCCTCTGCCACACTGTCAAAGGCACCGTGTGTCTGGCAGAGTTTCCACTCTGCTCACCTCGCCGCATCTCCCCGAGGAACAGAAACACTGGCTCTCCTCTTTATTAAAGGATTATGCGGTGATTCAATAGCCATATCAAAGACTAATGCTACATTCACTTAATATCCTGCAAAGCCTTTCCTGTATGATGATGATTAGAACTGGTGGGAGGGGGGCTGTCTTACTGGCATTGTAGTGTATCGGGCTGGTTTAGTCTCATTTTAGCTAAATGCTCCTGTTAGCATACTGTTAGCTTAGCGTTTCCACTTATCATTAGCTGCAGTAGACTTTGCCATGCTGGTGTCCAGTGTTGGGATTATTATTCAAAAAAAGTAATGTCTTATACATTATGTATTATACACAACGCAAAGCAAGGATGAAAACCAGCGTGGACTTTAAGGGCTTCAAGCCTGACTGCTCATCACTGCCTTTGTTGTTTCACTCTGGGTTCTTTGCTAGCTTTGTGTTAGCATGCTGTTTGTGCAGAAGCTTGCAAAGAGCCAAAGTCGTGTTAGCATCTTAATGCGGTTGTTTCTATCCTGGATGCAGGTTGCAGGTTGCATCACACTCTTGTTCTTTTGTGCAATAAAAAGCTATAACATAAACATAAAAAGCATAACATAAAAAGCTATAAAATATCAATTTCCTCCTCCCACATACAAACTCAAATCGGCTGAATGTGATGTGAGCCTGCAGGAAGGAAAAAAGCATCACTACTGGTGTCATTCCTACAACATCAGTATTTGTCATTGCAACCAGTCACTTAAAGCAAGCTGCTCGTTAATATTATTATTGACATATTCATCCACCTTTCCCTCTTCCTTATGCAAACTTTGACACTCTTTAAACTCCCTGAGCTGACTCACCCAAAGCAAAAAGCCCTGAAGGCAACGCTGACAAGCAAGCATTTAGTATTTTTCCAGCCTTTTCCCTGAATTGCAGCGCTATGACATCACATCAACATGATTGGCGAGTTGAAATTATGAGTGATAACAGTGTCCGATTCAAAACTACGACTATAATTTGCGGTGGAGTGCCCTTTATGTTTTTTCCACCACAGCAAAAATACACAGAGTAAAAAGCCACTTTTTACTCTGTGTCTTTAAGCCCACACACACACACCCCTCACTGATGGATGCATATAGGAAAGTTTGGAGTTTAGTATCTTACCCGGCAACACTTAGACTGCAGAAGCACCCACCGTTCAATTAGCAGATAACCCATTTCACCTTATGAGCGATGATGTGGTACAGTACACATGTGGCAAGCATGAACTAAAAGCTTGAGTTACAGCAGAGCTTAGAGAACCGTCGTGTCTATTACTTTTATTATCCTTGATTACAGTTATTTCCCTTGTTTCTCATCATTCTCATATTTAAAGAAGCTCGATTTCACTGGGAATATCTGATTAAATAAAAACGAAATAGAAGTGGAAAACAGAGGCCGCCTCGCTCCATGCAGCGTAATATGAATATAATAATCAAAGAGATGAAGCCCACTGCCTGGCAGATAAGCATTTCTGGCAGCAGGTTGCCAATCACTGAAGAGACAATACACAGAGAGTCCCACATCAACATCTCAATCCAGCCTGATTTGCCTTCCAGAGCATCTGAGCTCGATGGCTCACACCTGCTGCCCCTTATTATTACCCAGCAGGCTGAAGACTGTAGCACGAAAGTCCTGTGGTACAGGTCGTCCACTCTGCTTTTGCTTCAGATGTGATCATTTATTGAAGGAAAATCGGTGACTAACAAAGCCACAGCTGTGTAAATTCCACCACTGCAACGGTCGTTTGATTTCAAACTAATTAGTATTCCTTTAAGTGGGGCTTTGCCGCCCTCTTGTCATTAAAACAGATTTAAGCCAGGCCTCTCAGAGGATGCGCCGGAGGATGACGGAGTAATTTCTGCATGTCAGTCATCGTGGTGTCAGCGCGAAGAACGCGTCTCGAGGCGAACTCGGCCTTCAGTTGCAGCTGAGCAGCTGCTAAACCTGTTAAAGTCTGGCTTGTTTGGCTGCGCGTGTAAACTGAGTTGTGCGCTCTGAACTGCGGCTGAGTTGGGGCTTGACACGGCGCAGTTTTGGGGGTCTCAGCGGTGCCGAGGCATTGTGTATTGTGTCGGGAGAGTGTTGTGTGTTTTTTCCCAGTGTGCCGCAAAGGGTCGCTCCGTGTCAGAGGTGAGCCTAGTGAATGGAGGCTGTGGGACCCCCGCCACAGTTGGGAGGAGACTCTCCCCCCCTATTGAGAGCACTGAGGCAGAATGCTGTAGGCACAACAAGAAGGGGACTAAAGGCTTTGTCTCTGGTTCACTGCCTTCAAGTAGGCTCGGGATTCCTGGCAACCAGGTTTAACTGCTGGAGCCTGCGTGCAGAGGGGAGAAGGCACAAAGGCGCTTGTTTTCCTCAGCTGATGTGCAACATCGTGGCCTGCTGTGGGAAACAAAGATCAGTACAAACATGAGGTCTGGACTTTCTTACATTAGCATTTTCTGTTATTCTGTTATAAAACTTTTCCCACTGTTGAATTATTCCGAGCAAACCGCAAATTAGCTATTAATTTTTTTTGGCCAAGTTTTAATGTAGAAAAATTTTTAAAGTCCACTGTGATGATCCAATTATCCTGCAAACCCAGGATTAGCATTAATCTGCTCTGGTTATTAGCGGGCACATGGCCTCTCCCCACAGCGTTTCCTCCGTTTTCCAGCCTTCTTCAGCCTTTCTCTTTCAGCACATACTCAAGCCTAGCGCTTTTGGGTATACGTCCTCCTTTTATAAAAATATACCTTCACTTTTCACGTTCTCTGGGTCAAAGTCGGGTTGTGTGTATATACCACCGTTATCCCCCTGGAGGTGTTTTAATATTGCTGCTACTACTGATGTGTCGGACTACAGTTAAGTCTGCAAACTGTGCTATGAATTGGAATGAGACTGCTATAGCTGGGGGCAGGCACAGCAAGCACCTACATGTTTATCAGAAAATTAATCCTCAGACGGGGACTTGCACGTGTGTCAGATGTGACGAAGAGTGAAGAAGGGATGCTGGAGATTCATGACATGCCTAATGACCTGCAAACTACATACTGATGTGAGAAAGTAGCTTCATTCTAGGTAGAAATGAGCATGTGTGTGCGTGTGTGTGTGTGTGCAAACGCAGCAGAGAAGCAGGAGGAGGAGACCTGTGAAATGAGAAGACCCTCAGGCTCAGATTCTATCAAAGCTCTCAACACATCCGGGAATCACAGACCAAAAAATTCCACATGACGTGGTGATTGAGAGCAGAACGGCAGCTCTGTGTACACCCCGATAAAGTGTACTGACCCAGGCTGCGGATTACATGCAAGAAACCTCAACTGTTAATAAAGTTTAGCGAGCCGCCGCTTGTTTTGGATTTGGTCCCAGTGTCGATCCTCCAGTAAATTTCCTGTAAGATTTAGCCTATAGCGATAAACCACAGATCCAATTTGTACACCCAGCCGTGACCTTCTTGGACAGCTTAGATCTGCGTGCAAGTCACACTGGGTCTGGTGACATGTTCTTTTGAGGGTCTGTGCTCATCTCTCATCAGCACTCAGACACTTTAAGTGGCTCAGCCACACTTAATTAGCCTCTTCTTCGCGACTCGCTGCAGCTTTTTTGCTCAAATTAATCTTCTCAGGTTAGCGCCTGGCACCCACTCCACTGTCTCTGACGGGAGGTCAAATTTATCCTCTGCTAAGAAATTACTTAGCTAAATGAGGGCTTCTTCATGCAGCCACGGATAATAACCTTGATTAATTAAAGAGAGACTCTTCCTAATTAAGGTCTTACTCTGCGTGGTCCAACTGTGACCCTGTAAAACAAGCTGAAGGCGGTAATGAGTCATTTCTCAAACAGAACATTGCTTCTGATTTTGTGTGGGCATAGTGTGACATGTGAGCTTTACAGAGAGAGCTCAGCACCAAATAGAAAACTAACCTTCTCCATTATTATCACGGTTATTGACCTTGGTGTCTCCTTCCTCCTTCCAGGTCAATGGAAAGGACCTCTCAAAGGCCACACACGACCAGGCGGTGGAGGCCTTCCGCACCGCCAAGGAACCCATCGTGGTCCAGGTTCTCCGTCGGGCCCCTTACCCCAAAGTGGCCAACCCTGCCGTTGACACCCAAGTCACAGACATCAGCACCCAGACGGACATCACCCTCCAGCACATCATGGCCCTCACCAATCTGCCCCCCTCTTCACCCCCAATCTCAGAGCTGGAGGAGTATCTGCTTCCAGAGGAGTAAGTACCAGCTCGTTCTTTTTACTCAAGGAGTTCAACCTTGCAAGTTAGTGAGCACAGAACAGCTCAAGAACAACTGGAGGCACACTATTTCAAGAGTAGTCAGAGAACTCCTGTTTTAAATATAGAGAATTCAATTCAATTCAATTTTATTTATATAGCGCCAAATCACAACAAAAGTCGCCTCAAGGCGCTTCATAGATACAGAGAAAAACCCAACAATCATATGACCCCCTATGAGCAAGCACTTTGGAGACAGTGGGAAGGAAAAACTCCCTTTTAACAGGAAGAAACTTTTTTTATACAGATGATGAGGTCAAACAGGTGCCATTCATACAGGTAACGAGTGGGGGACAGAAAAGCTTCTTACAGAAGACGTTACAGGTCTGTGAGAGCCAGGGATTTTCCTTGTTTGAGGTGACCAAATACTTATTTTCCACCCTGATTTACGAATAAATTCTTTACAAATCCTACCATGTGAATTCATGGATTTTTTTTTCACATTCTGTCTCTCACAGTTGAAGTGTACCTCTGGTGCAAATTACTGACCTCTGTCATCATTTTAAGTGGGGGAACTTGCACAATCGGTGGCTGACTAAATACTTTTTTGCCCCACTGTATATATATATATATATACTATACTCTAGGAACAACAAGTACGCCTGCAGAGCGAGAGCGAAGTGCTCTAATAGGGTGAGAGAAGGCAGTTTATTCTGTAAATTATATGTGGGACACACATTTGAACATTAAATAACTGTACATGCCGGGCCTGGTAGTTGATCCTCACGTTTAAGCTTGGCTGTCATAAACTGATTTGTACACCCCTGAGTTTATGGGGCACAAATGAAGACATTAGTAGAGACCGCGGAATGTCAAAGAAACTGTGTTGCTAACAATTTCTTCCCCTGTCACCGATTCAAAGTGTTCAAGTTCCACATTAAACGAATCTCAAATTTGAGGTGATTAATTAAACGGTCTACCAGTGGTTTTAAAAAAGGACACATTTGAAAGGGTCTCATAAGCCTTTATGTGTCGCCAGCCTTTCTGGACCACGTTTCTTCATCTTCTTAAAAGCTTCTTAAGCTTCTCCTGTTTCCTTAGTTTAAAGCAAGGCCAGCTGCAGTTAAGCACACTCACCCTCAGTTGCTAAAGACCCCTCACGCCTTTTTCACAACTTGCTTGTTCAGAAATTCCTTTTTGCCAAATGGAGAAGAGTGTCGAAATGTTTGTTGTTAGAACTCGGCAGCGTTGGAAAGGTCATGCCAGTTTTGGTCACCGTCCAACGTTTTACCTCAAATGCTAATTGAAAGAGCTTATCTTGCTCTGCAGAATGCACCGCTGCGATCGTGTAACGCCAGTGTGGAAGTTTAAAGGGAAAATGTCCCTGTCACTCACGGGAGATAGCAGCTCCTCCAGGGCACGCAGCCACATTGAAATGATGGCCGTGCTCATTTGCACATTCTCAAAATGCATCTTTTGTTTCTGACTCCGTGTGTGTGTGTGTGAGAGAGCCCTGGAGCCTGGCTATACTTTCCACTCCGTGACAGCAGGAGTCGCCCTTTAATGAATAATAGCGATTTCTTTAATTGATTTTCGAGACAAATTAATAACGCGGCGTGTTAATTTGTGATTAGCTTCAGGCTGCAGTTTCAATGAATCTGATTCAAGAGTGATTTCTTCATTGAATTCTTATTACTTTCCCACTACTTCTCCATTTAATTTTCCAACTCTGGGGCAAAATTAAATCCAGATTGGCAAACGCGTCACTACTTCTTGTTTCCTTTCCTAATGCGTGTGTTCAATTTGACTTCCACTCTTTTCCAATTTATCCTATTCTCTTTTTTTCTTTTCTCAGGCATCCTCCTGGGCACGTGTACTTTGACCCTGATTTCCTTGAGGGTATACAGCAGGACATAGAGCGGGAGGAGCTGGAATATGAGGTAAAAACACCATCTCCGTTCTTAGTCGTCCACTCAATGAAGATCTACTTTTGGACAGAAGTGCATTATTGCTCCATAAGCAGACCTGAGGTCGTCTCGGCGTCTCCGCTCCAATGGCCTTGTTAGCGACCCCAAGCCCTGATATATTGCAGTTATTGATGGAGCAGTCTCCCTATGCGGAGACACCGAGATGCATGCCAGACAGGAATCGAGTTGCTGGTTTGTTCCAGCAGATGCACAACGGTGACATCATTACTTATTAGTGACAGGGCCTAATAAGTCTTCCTCTGCTCCTACGCAGTGGAGATGAGGCCCAGTGGATAATTAGATGGCACAAGATAATAGGGCTGCGGTGATGAATCTGACGATGCTAACAGAGGCTGGAAGAGGCCACGATCAAACCTCCGTCGTGCACCTTCATTGACCTCTGCCAACCCTCGCTCCCCCTCTTATTAAACCTCAGGGGCCACCTGCCTGATATTAATATCATCTGTGGAGGTGCTCTTGAAGAATGACTCTGCTTCATAATGTTTAAATTCACACAACAGCAAATTAGCGATTAAATCAAATCCGACAGGTTGACCGCTAATTTGTTTATATTAATAAAAGAAGCTTTATTGTTTACTTTACTTCTCTTGCCAAATCATATTTATTGTTTTGTTTAGTTGTTTTTTTGCTAGTTAAAACAATAGATTCACACAGTCAGAGTTATGAATCCTGTATAATATAATCCAAATTAATGAATCCTATAGGTATCCCTGTGATTCAGTTCAGTTTTATTTAGCACTAAATCACAGCAACAGTCACCTCGAAGCACTTTGTATTGTAAGATGAAGACCCCAACAGTCATACGACCCACTGTGTTGCGCTTGGCAACATTAGGAAGGTAAAATTCCCTTTAAACAGGAAGAAACCTCTGCAGAAGCTGCAGGTATTTAATAAATCCAGAAGAAAGACTGCTACAAACAGCTAGAAGCAACAATCTAACCTTAGCGTACCTCACTATAGCATCATATTTACAGAATAAGAATAGTCATCTAATTCTTTGTGTTTTCCAGAGGTTTTTCCTCAAAGATGGTCTCCATTTTTTAGCTGAGTTTTTTAGAGTGCTAACCCCTTTCAGAATCTGCCCTCTGCCCCCAAAAACGAGCGCTGCTCATATCTTTATCTGTATCTGTGAGATTACACGTGTTGACAAGTGAAAAATGGCACTCTCCGCAACTGCAGTCCACTGCATCATCTCTCATTCTGTCAGAAGACTTTGTCAGGAGCCTGTGGCCTTGCTGCCTCCAGCAGAAAGATTCATTACAGAGATTGATGGATCACTCCTTCTCTGGTGTCCCAGTTTTGATCCCATTTAGATAGTCATGGGACACAGACGTATAAATACAGTGTTTCTCTGCTCTATGGGCCAAAATAATTCCAGCTATGTAGGTTATTAATTTGTGCATGTGTCCTTCCAGGAGGTGGATTTGTACAGAGACAACATTCAAGACAAGCTCGGCCTGACTATCTGTTACAGGACTGACGATGAGGATGAGGCTGGGATCTACATTAGTGAGGTATGTGTCGCAGGCGGACAGCAATTTCTTTGCCTGTCGGCGTCAATAACGCTCACTTTAACTCACAAATGTAATGTGTGCTCTCTTTAGATTGATCCAAACAGCATTGCGGCAAAAGATGGCAGAATTAGAGAAGGTGACAAAATCATACAGGTATGATTTCATGTGTGTGTGCATGTTTCTGTGTCTCTTATCATGACAGTGAACAAAAACGGCTTTTTTTAATTTGAATGGCTCTTTCTGTGTCAATAAGATCAACGGTGTTGAGATCCAAAATCGAGAGGATGCCGTGGCACTGCTAACCAGTGAGAGCAACCAGAACATCTCCCTGCTGGTGGCCAGGCCAGAGATCCAGGTAATTTCACAAACTGTTATTGGTGTCAACTCAATAAAGGTTTTAGTTTGGAACCAAATGTGATTTCACATCAGATTGATTCAAATCTGAAAACAGCACTTGGACTTTGAATAGCAGATGGTCTTTTGTGTGTGTGTGTGTGTGTGTGTGTGTGTGTGTGTGTGTGTGTGTGTGTGTGTGTGTGTGTGTGTGTGTGTGTGTGTGTGTGTGTGTGTGTGTGTAAAACTTTGCATCTAACGAGGCGTCTCTTCTCTCCGCCGCGTCTCAGCTGGATGAGGGCTGGATGGATGATGACAGGAACGACTTCCTGGATGACCTCCACATGGATATGCTGGAGCAGCAGCACCATCAGGCCATGCAGTTCACTGCCAGCATGCTGCAGCAGGTACGCGCACATGTGCGCAGCGTGAAGAGCGTGAGCACGCACAATCAATCTCCACTAACACATATGTCCATCAATAGATTATGTCAGCCGAGCCCGTTCTGGCGAGGTGAACAGATGCTCCACAGTTTCCAACTGTGTTTTTTCCATTAACAGAAATTGTCTTTGTTATGGAGAACCTCATGCTCAGCGACACAGCCTTTGTTATTCGTCTATTTGTGATTAAAAGTGCAATGAAAGCTCATAATTAAAGCAGATGTGATATTAACAGTTTTGCACACATTTGTCCAAATGTGAAAAACAGTTGTGAAACAGTTACGCTTATTTCTTCCCCCTGTGCGGTCTGTTTGCTTGTTTTGTTTAGAAGAAGCACGAGGAGGATGGGGGCACCACAGATACAGCCACGCTGCTCTCTAACCATCACGAGAAGGACAGCGGCGTCGGCCGCACGGACGAGAGCACGCGAAACGACGAGAGCTCCGAGCAGGAGAACCTCGGCGATGACCAGACCACGGCCTCCAACACGCTGGGCAGCTGCAGAAAGCTGACCTACAGCCAGGACACGCTCGGTAGCACCGACCTGCCCTTCAGCAGCGAGTCGTTCATGTCGGTCGACTACGCCGACGCCGACTTCCTGGGCATTCCGGTTGACGAGTGCGAGCGCTTCAGGGAACTCCTGGAGCTCAAGTGCCAGATGAGGAGCAGTGGAGCCCAGGGCCTCTATGGGCAGGGCGGTGGAGCGGTGGGTCAGGACCAGGAGGGTGTGGACAAGGAGCTTGAGATGCTCAATGAAGAGCTGCGCACCATAGAGCTGGAGTGCCTGAACATCGTCCGCGCCCACAAGATGCAGCAGCTGAGGGAGCAGTGCCGTGAATCCTGGATGCTGCACAACAGCGGCTTCCGCAACTATAACACTAGCATAGATGCTCGCCGCCACGAGCTGTCAGACATCACGGAGCTGCCAGAGAAGTCTGACAAGGACAGCTCCAGTGCCTACAACACTGGTGAGAGCTGCCGCAGCACCCCTCTGACTCTGGAACTGTCTCCAGATAATTCACTCCGTAGAGTAGCAGAAAACCAAGCTGGGCCGTCGGGCTCCAGCGGCAGGATGCTGAAGCCCCTCCTGTCTCCTGTGCAGGAAGCTTGCAGCCCGAGCCGGAGCAGAAGCTCATCCAAGGACCCAGATGGAGCGCTGCAGGCAGAGGGCAAAGAGAGAAAGCCCGGAGAGCCTAGTAAGAGCGGGCGAGGCTTCTCTCAGCCGCACTCACCTTACAAGCACGCTCACATCCCCGCCCATGCCCAGCACTACCAGAGCTACATGCAGCTGATCCAGCAGAAGTCAGCCGTAGAGTACGCTCAGAGCCAGATGAGCCTGGTCAGCATGTGTCGGGATCCCATTACCCCCAGCGACCTGGAGCCGAAGATGGAGTGGAAGGTGAAGATCCGCAGCGACGGCACACGTTACATCACCAAGAGGCCCGTCCGGGACAAGCTGCTGAGGGAACGCGCCCTCCGGATTCACGAGGAGCGCAGCGGTATGACCACAGATGACGACGCCATAAGCGAGCTGAAGATGGGCCGCTACTGGAGCAAGGAAGAGAGGAAGCAGCACGCGGTGCGCGCCAAGGAGCAGAGGCAGCGCCGCGAGTTCATGAAGCAGAGCCGAGCCGACTGTCTGAAGGAGCAGGCCACCCTGGAGGACAAAAAGGAGCCGAACATCATCGAACTCAGCCACAAAAAGATGATGAAAAAGAGGAATAAGAAAATATTTGACAACTGGATGACCATTCAAGAACTTCTCACCCATGGTACCAAGTCACCAGATGGCACGAGGGTGTACAACTCCCTCCTGTCTGTGACTACGGTCTAAGTCCTGTTCAGGCCTGCTAGAGGAGAAGAGACTTGAGTGTAATGGTCTGTACATAGGACTCTAACAGCTGGGGTACAGATTCCTGCCTCGTTCAAGGTGGCAACACGTGTAAATAGGAAATAAACACCTTTTCTGTGTGAGCATTTTCCCCACTGCAGTGAAAAGAGGGCTCCTGAAACAACGGTTGGACCTCGAGTGAGTTGGATTAGGAGACCGTGTATGAGGAAGATTTTGGAAGCATAATTCAATAATCTTTTCTACCTTTGTGCCTGCTTTTTTGAAGATTTTTTTGAAACACAAATACAATATTTGACTTTTTTGGAAGGTTTTGAAAGTGTGTAAAGACAGTGTGCCATACATTAAAAAGCCAGCATTTACACTATTTTACATTATTTTGTTCGTACTCTATATCTCTTCAGTATTTTTGCTGTAATGTGTACGTAATGCTTTTACCAAAACAATATTTTCCTGCGAGGTGAAACACTTAACCTTTTCAAAAGAACTTTTTGTAAATTAAAAAAAAATCCAACTTTTGTATCAAATTCACTTTGTTGTTTTGCTTTCCCTCGAATGGTGCTGATGTCCCAAAGTTTCAAGCCACCAGCGATGTACCGTCTGTTACATAATGTAGAGTGCATCATAACGTGATATCACCATGTATGTACGTATATTTAGAGAAGGACATTTCTCACGTTGCTGAAACTGAAATGTCTGTTTGTTCAAGCACACACTGTAGTTGCTTTGGTAGGGTTTCATGTATTGGTCAGAATAACAGCTTAAGCAAATCTTTAGTTAACCACCCAATTTGATGTCTTGTAAAATGAGAGAAATAATAAATTATTGTTTTATATATGACGAGCTTTGAAAACTTGTGGGAATTTTGTCATTTATAAGAGATGTTGTTTATTTCCTTCTGGCATTTTAGCATTTAAGTGTTTTTACTCATTAAGGGGTTGGACAAAAGTAGATGGTGCAAGACTCCAGTCAAAATATTCATGTCGATTAAGGCAGCGGTCCCTAACCTTTTTTGCGCCACGGACCGATTTGTGCCCGGCATTATTTTCACGGACCGGCCTTTAAGGTGTCGCGGATAAATACAACAAAATAAAACTAGTACCGGTACCGAAAAAAACAAGATTTATTCATAACACACGCGAAAAGACCAAGGAAAACAGAGTTAACGATAAAAACAATAACAAAATAACACTGAAAACCGATAAAAACCCTGAAAACTATACATTTCACACCTCAACCTCAACTCTCGCGGCCCGGTACCCAGTGTTGGGAAGGTTACTTTTAAAATGTATTCCATTACAGAATACATGCCACAAAATGTATTCTGTAACGTATTCCGTTACGTTACTCAATGAGAGTAACGTATTCTAAATACTTTGGATTACTTAATATATTATCATGCTGTTTACAACTACATGAATGTACTATTGCTGTGATCTATTACTGTTACTGAAGGTTCGCGGCTCCGAAAGGGACCTCTGGCTAATACATCGGGTTCTGTGTCAGCTCGTAGCCGAAAACTAGCTTTACTTTGTTGTCTGGGTCAACTTTGCTAGGGAGAGACAGAGAGAGGCGTTGAAAGGCTGCTCCAACGGAACTTATTGTTTTTGGAGGAAAACACGAACACGGTGTACAGTCGAGTCTTAATAGCTTACTTACAACTGGGCTAGTCAGGCACTCTTCTCGGCTGCAGTGGTTATTATTATATTTACATGCTTCCAGCTCCCGTTTTTGCTCGATGACAGCTCGTACTTTTCGACTCTCTTTTTTCTCCCACCTGGCGCTCACAGACACATAACGAGTATGGCAGTGCATTCTCCCTGCAGCACGGACTACACTGCCCATGATGCTACATTCTGCATTCTGCCTATTAGCACAACAACAAGAAGGCGCTCTCTCACCCAGGAAACACGCAGAGCGTCGCCCTGTAACCATGGCAACCGCAACACTGCCGCCTGGAACAACAGAACGTAGCTGTCAAGCAAAACCGAAACAGTCCTGACCCGCGACAATATGAAACAGGAAAGTACCGCCGTGTAATCCATTTATTTCAACAAAGTAACTGTATTCTAAATACCACCTTTTTAAACGGTACCTGTAACGGAATACAGTTACTCATATTTTGTATTTTAAATACGTAACGGCGGTACATGTATTCCGTTACTCCCCAACACTGCCGGTACCAAACGACTCACGGACCGGTACCGGCCCGAGGCCTGGGGGTTTGGGGACCGCTGGATTAAGGTATTTGAACCAAGTTTGAAAATGCACAGAAAAAGTGTTTTTGTTCAAAGACATGAAAGAAAACGGGACATTTCCACACAACAGTACGTGCTACTCCCTTTCTGGCTCTTACAGGTGCCTTTCAATAAAAAGTTTGGAAAAATTAACGAGGCATCTTTTTTCTCAAACTACAGCCTGGATGTTCCCGTCCTCATGCTCGTTTTTGTCTCCCTCTCTTTCTTTTCCTGTGTAGAGCCAGTTCTTTACACAGCTCTCTTTGTGTAGTACGCGTAGTTGTATGAATTTTTGTTTTGGTAATATTCTTTATTAAAAGGTCCACTAATTAATAACGAATAGCAAAAACACTCTGACAAGAAATGTTTTGTTAATTTTATTCATTTGTTTTTTAGTTTTTGAGGTTTTTACTGATGGGGTATTGTCGTTACCCCACCACACGGGCGGACAGGTTGGTGGTGTGGAGATCAAAGTTTGCGAAAACGATAACTCAACAAAAGGTGATGTAGGATTTTGAAATTCCTACCATAGATCCGTCTACTAAAAATCTCAGGTTTGAATCTCGGTGACGTCAAGGTCTGAGGTTGCATTTTCCAAAAATCGTGTTAAAGGAAGTCACATAGGATTTTCAGATTTATACCACACATGCATTGGCTAGAAGCCTGACTGGCAGCTCTACGTTTGTTCTTTGTTTAGTTGAGTTTTTTGGTTTGGAGACTGTAACCTACGAAGGCTACAATAGTTTGTTTAAACAGCACAAGAGTTTTATTTAAAACATCTCAACCCAACCTAATTTCCCACCAGTACAGAGTGATGTTGCTACAAATCATCTCCTAAAAGCTTGAGTAGCTATTTCACTAAAGTTGTTAATGATTTGTGAACAACGCGTCTATTAGTCAGTAACTGTAATTTACATTTTTTAAATTTTTCCTTGTGATATTAGCGATGATAGTGATAGCATTTTGATATTTATACAAAGAGTGTCAAAGACATTTCAACTTCACAGCACACAGCAGTGCATTTAGGCTGGAGAGCTTAATAATCCATCAGATCTCTCGGGCTGCAACGCTGCTGAATTTCATTCAGTTCAAATCAAACATTAAATAGATTTCTTTGCTGTGCTGCTTAGTCCGTTTCAATATCTCGAGTAACACTTTTTTGATTTTAGCATGTGGTATCAAAGGCACCTTCCCTCTCTTGGAATACATTTTTTTTTTCAGTCTAGGATGAAGTCTTACTGGTATCACAGAAGCATCCATTCATCTGCCAGCCAGTAGTAATGATAGCAGAAGTCCTGAGGCAAAAAGTGTTTTGGCTGTGTCTGCGTTTCATATCAGAACCCAAGTAGGGCAACAGCATGACAGGCTGGCATTAACATAAAACAGTCCAGTCAGTAGAGATCCCTGCTGTCCAAGTCTGACGGGGCTCAAGGTTGACAACAAAGATTTACATACTGACAGCCTTTTCTACATATCTCACAGTGGCTTCCCTCCATTATCTTTTCCTCAGCCAAAAAAAAGTGGTCCATCAGCTCGTAGCTCAGATCTGATGGGTCGTTTCACGCTGTCTGTAATGCTGGCAATAAGCTTTGTCTTATGGTGATGTCCCCATGCTGGGCTGATGGTTTATTTATCTGACGCCGGACTCCTACCATCTGTTACAGAGACCTTGTCGCCTCAGTCCCGTATGATCCTTCAATTATCGGCTCAGCGCCTCGTTACTGAGGACAAAAGCAGCTCACCCTCTGCTGATCCACTTTGTCGTCACCTTAGTTGTTCAGTGCACCTTTGTTTTTTAAT
The DNA here is from genome assembly GCF_963576455.1 of Neolamprologus multifasciatus. Taxonomy (NCBI): domain Eukaryota; kingdom Metazoa; phylum Chordata; class Actinopteri; order Cichliformes; family Cichlidae; genus Neolamprologus; species Neolamprologus multifasciatus. The sequence continues at coordinate 31,455,216 of NC_140443.1, read as the reverse complement.
GAGACGACATTAACAAGGGCAGGAGTGACATGCATTTAACGTGTTTACTCACAGATGAGTCCATTTAAAGATTGATCAATTTGAGGGTTTGGATATTCAATATGTAGATATTTTTACTTTAGCAGGTCAATTAATTATTGTGTAGGGTCTGAAAGTGAATACTAGAGCCCATTTTCCTGCCATTTGAACTCTATTTACTTTGTTAAAATGTAGATATTTATTCAGTTGTGTCTTTTTAGTGTAAGCTGTTTTGTGCAGCAAGTATCTAATAAACATACGGTCTTGTCTGATGAACGTAGACTACATGATTTACAAAACATACTGAGTATGTGTGTTTTCTCCACTGTTTCTTCCAAAGCTATGACACCTCTGGCACAGTTAAAGCAGCTGGAGGAGACTTCATCTAAACAATAACTTAAAGAAATTGGGTTTAGATATGCAAACATTCAGCTTGTTGTGCTGGCCCCGAGAGATTTAACAAAGATTTATAAAAGAGTGCTCAAAACTGCAAACAAAGGTTGTAATATCTTCTTTTTGTTAGGGGATTCGTCAAGCTCCAAAACTTCATATATACCCCATAGTACGTCATGCCAAACTCTGCTTAGTCGGTGTGTCAAGCTAATAGTCACCTAACAGAAACATGCACATCATGGTGATACTGATACAACCTAATGATACTGATTATCTCTACATCATGACCCCTGTTGGTGGAGGTGGGGGAATATATGGGGGAGCAAATGAACATTTTGTCCTCAAATCTCATGTTAAAAACAGAGATGGACCGATCCAATATTACGTATCGGTATCGGTCCGATACTGACGTAAATTACTGGATCGGATATCGGAGAGAAATAAAAAATGTAATCCGATCCATTAAATATCAAAAAAAAAGCACCTCACAAAACTTGCCACACGGCGTATCTCGGCTCATAACCGTAGCACCGATCAGCTTTTCTGTCGCGACTCCCGTTTCTCTTGTTTGTTTTTGGCCCACTTTGCACTAGAAAGAGGAAACCAGCGGCTGAACAACAGCAGCACGTTTAAGCTTGATAAGCTGTTGTTATAATTTATTTAATATTACTTTCTACACCAGGATCTTTTTCTATGCAGCTGACGGCTGGTAACTGTGCAGGGGCGGGTCTAGCGAAGTTTAGCCAGGGGGGCCGATAGGGCATTAACAGGGAAAAGGGGGCACAAAGACATACTTTTCTTTCTTATTCTCATTTAAAATGTCTAGCTTTTAATAAATAATTATCTGAATCTTACACCCAAAGTTTTAATCTGATGTAAAATGTATAGAAGTCCATTACTGTATATAGTAACTGTTAAGTCTAATATACCCTAGTAAGCTATAGTACTTTTTCTTTTGGGAAGATACCATCTTGTAGTCTGCAGTTCTGCTGAAGAAAGATGTTGAATCTATTTAATTATTCTTGAAAAATAATTGATTTCTGTGTATTTTTTTCACACTGCATCAAATTAAAGTTGATTATGTCGATTAAGCATCATGAGGTGGAGGGTGGTTCCCTATTTGTTTTTGCTGGGAGTTTGCAACCCTATTAGTTAGGTTGCTTAATATTTCTGCTAAGTACTCTGTAAAATACCGGAATAGGAAGGATGGAGTAGGTTTAAGTTTATTAGATTGATCAGTATGAACTATGAAATATTTGGGTGCAGTGTATTTTTTACATACAGGTATAACAGAATAGTTTTAGTGTTGTTTATTTAAACTTGAGTATGAACTTATACAAAATGCAGCATAAAAAACAGTTTTATTGATTAAAAACACACTATATCGGATTCATATCGGTATCGGCAGATATCCAAATTTATGATATCGATATCGGACATAAAAAAGCGGTATCGTGCCATCTCTAGTTAAAAGCAAGAAAAATGTGCAGGCGTGAGGATTTGAACAAGTTTGACAAGGACCAAAGGTTGGTGGTTCACTTCTTGGCAGCTCCAAAGTAGCGCCAAACTATCCTTGGGCAAGATACCGAACTACTAGTTGCTCTCTGATGCATTCATTGGAGGCGTCAATGTGTGTGAGGACAAATTGCTTGGAGGGATTGGGCGAATGAAGCTTGTATGAAATGCTCGAGAACAGTAGAAAAGCAGTATAAAGGAACAAGTCTATTTACCATTGGTACTCCCTGATGGTTGTGGCCTCTTTCAGCAGGATAGTTCACCCTGAGGTGTTGACTTGGCCTCCAAATTCCCCAGATCTCAATCAAGTCAAGCATCTGTGGGATGGGATGGACGAACGAGTCCGATCCATAGAGGATCTCACAACTTACAGGATTTACTGCTATCATCTTGGAGGCCAGCTACAGGGTTGTTTTGGCAGCAAAAAGGGGCGGGCAGACAGGCGGTCATAATGTTGCGCCTTATCGGTGTACATGTTCCTCCCTTCTGTAGCCTATCACAAAAAGACTAACTTAAAATTCCTTTATGAACTGGCAGTGCGTCTTCAGTTTGTATTATTAGTCAGTCTGGATAGTTCATGAATCCCTCTCGTCTCCATTCTTGGGTCTGCATCACTTATGAGGGATGATTATGATAATGAGAGGTGCAAGCTCAGCCTCTCCCTCTGTGTCTGGTAGAGTATAATTGATGACTCCAAGCTCTTTACGCTTGACCGAACCCAAGCCTCGTGATTTATGTCTGGGTACAAATCTCCGTGCACACTCTTTTAATAGGAGATAACAATGTGCCATGCAAGGCAAACTATAAGATATAGCATCAATTCTGGGTTGCCCCACCAGCAGCATCACAGACTCCTTGGAGATTATTTGATCACGTACCTGTTTTGCTACCTCCGTGTGTTTTTATTATCGTTGGGATGAAAGTGTTGCTCTTCCCTTCCCCACATGGTTTGACAGTTCAGTGTTTGGCTTGGACTGAGGGACTCATCAGTTTAAATGTCAGCGTGGAGAAGAGGCCGACATTCCGGTGCACTTACCCATTAACTGATAAGGAGGCGGCTCCTCTGCTTCCTGCGAGCGCTGCCGATCCCAATGCTGTCTCACTATGGAGACGAAAATGGTCATACCTGCTCGATAAGTCTGGAAACTCCACCTCAGCTTGCCAGTATTTACAAGCAGACTGTTACTGCCTCTATATGAGATTTGACACATAACAATAGAATTCATCTCATTCACGTCTTGCCAAAAAAGAACACACACACACACACAAAAACCATGTACTTGACCTACATTAACATGGCCAACTTTTTCCATCTTTTTTGCTCGGTGTGACGATCCTCGGAGGCACGGCATCGCTCCAGCGAGTTCAGCATGTGCTGAGACTGTGTTTGCACATGTTGGATTAAAGAGAACAAGCTGCTGGATAAACAGGAAGAATCGCTGAACCGCATGTTTGTGTCTCAACATCAGTGGAAAAAAGAGAACGCTCAATTGTCGAATCGTGCCCTCTGGGACTTTGATTTTTCACAATAAAACTTAAAACTAAAACCCCAAAAGTACTGCAGATGTGAAACTGGAGCCCAGCAACATTTTTTGGTGCTTTTCTTTTAAGTAGGCATCCGTACTGAGAGCGATTGTTCTGACCTTGACTTGCATGACAGATCATTAAGATTACCGCGCTAACCCTGGTGGATATTAAGAAAAGTGGATTTATGGTTTCATGTGGTTCTTTTTTAGTTATTGCTACTATGTACTTTGATGGAATGACCTGTTTTACCATTAACTCGTATGTAGTTTTTTAAACAGGTCCTGGAAGCCAAAAATAAGAAGAACACACACACGAGTGGATTTTTTCTGTGTAAAAACTATAACCATAATTTATTGAGTGAGCTGGGGAATTGCGAATGACATGTGTTTGTGTGTTGCTTTTAAATGCATTTTATCACTTCAACACATCTGCTGTAAAATCATGCAGTATGAGACAGTCAGGAGAGCTCAGACAACATCCAGGAACCTGACAGTTTGATTTCGAGCTCTTTTCCACAGTGTATCTAACCGGTGGCAGCAGATGCATCCCCCTCTCCGAGCCTGGTTCTGGTTAAAAGGGAGTTTTTCCTTCCCACTGTTGCCAAGAGCTTGGCCATAGAGAGCTGTCTGATTCTTGTGTTTTCTCTGTAATGGTGTAGGGTCTTTACTTTACAATATAAAGTGCTTTGAGGTCAGTGTTGTTGTGATCTGGCGCTATATGAATAAAACTGAATGGGACTGAGCTGAAATATGGGAACGGATGTTAGAATGTGTGCTCACAAAGCAGTAACACCTACATTTTATTAACTACAAACATAGGCGTGAAGTTAATTCATAATGAGTTCATTAAACTGAATTATAAGACACCCTGGAGAGGTCGCCAATCCATTGCAGGGGAAACGCAAATAGGCAAACATTTACGCTCACAGCCACACTGATGGCCAATTTAGAGTCACCAATTAACCTAACAAACTGGAGCACCCAGAGAAAACCAATAAACTGCGGGATTTTCTAGCTGTGAGGTGAGTCGCCCCATCACTCCCACACACACATGCACTTTTTGTTCTCCATGCTAATGACATTTGTAGGGAATTTGGAAGAAACATCATCTATTTCCAGTGTAATCGTTGGTTTATCTCTTATTATTTGACTTTAAAAAATAAATTTACATTAAAGTGACATAAAATGTTCATTTTGTTCAAAAGAATGTGTCTAAAAGCTCATACAAAAAGTATAAACCTATCTATGCATATCTATATTTTATTATCTATCTATATTTGTTTTATTGATCCACCCACCTCTGTTGAAAGGCACTGCAGTAAGAATCGCAGTCCCCCATTTTTAGAGGCTCAAAGGGACCTGGATAATTGACAGAGAAGCAGTTCCATGGTCAGGTGAGACCAGCTCCCTCATTATTCAGTGGCAAACTGGGCAGATAATAAATCTGGAGTTGGTTCAAATTGTTGAATTTGTGTTATTTTACATATGAAACTCTAAAGAATTGTCTCTGTACTGAGGGAGGACGTTATTAGACTGAAAATATAAGACAATAAAATGTAAACCTACTAAAGAGAAAGCAAAAATGTTAGAAGTGGCCAAATCAGCAATGTTGTACTTTCTTAAAAAGAGCAACAAGGTGCAAACCGCTGGTTACACTCAAGATTAAGAAATGAGATCAGATCTTGCCAGAAAACCAAATCCATCCAGTCATGAAAAAAATATGTTCGGATGAAACCGTGGTCATCTTGTACCAGAATGATGGGAAAAATGTTTAAAAAAGGAAAGGAACAACTCACGGCCCAACACATGATCTGTCAAACATGGTGTTAATAAACTCTAATGGAATGGTCATGTATGGCTGCCAGTGGAACTGGGTGTCTAGTTTTTATTGATGACGGAGATCGAAGGATGAATTCTGATGAGTTATACTCTTCTCAGATTCAGCCAAATGCTGCAGAACAGATGAGCCACAGCGTCACAGTGTAGATGGATATTGATTCAAAGCAATCTGTAAAAGCAACCTGGAGTTTCTCAAGGCAAACAAATGGGATTTCATCAATGACCAAATCAGACGCCTGATCTCAACCCAGTACAGCATGCTTTCCAGCTACTGAAGACAAAAATCAATGCAGTAAGTCCCATAAACAAGCAGCAACTGACGGTGGCTACAGTAAAGCCTTAGCAGGTCATCTCAAGGGACGGAAACAGAGCATTTTGGGATGTCCATGTGTTCCAGACTTCAGGCGTTCATCAGTGAAGACAAAGGAATTTCATCCAAGTCTGTACATATAAATTATGTTAGTTTAGTATAAAATCCTCAACAAATTCTTACTTTACTTGGTTAGCTTTAGGAAAACATTGTGGTTTGGGTTGAAATATGCTCCTTTCTCAGCACGAAGAGACGTGGAAAGATTACACTAACCCAATGTGTTACCAAAAACAAGTATATTAACAAGTGTTCATATGTAACAATTTAGGAGTGACAGATCCTCTTGCTATTACTTAAAGCCATACATTTTACATGCTTGGAATGAAAACTAACTTACTCACACAGTAAGTCAAAGAGGCTGACGAGAATGGAAGGCAATATTTTGCAAAACCCTGGATTCGAATCAAAAAATCCAGCAGCAAGACAGGGCTGTCAAGAGACTCGCAGAGGAACAGGAAAAGATAAAAAGTAAGTTGTATGGTTTGAGTCAAAGAGGGAAGGAAGAATATTTTGAAAGGTTCTTAATTAACTCTAAGAAACCTTCACCGGGGTTTGATACAGCTGCACCGTGGCACCAAGAAATGACTTGAAGACAGAGCAGGAGCAGCAGGCAGTGCTCCTGCTTCTGTCTTCAAGTCATTTCTTTGCACCTTTACTAAAAGGTCAGGACGGGCAATAAGGCAGCAAGTTCCCTGTCTGCTAAAGCTGGTGTGCCACCTAATCTTCTCTTTAATTAGACAGACGGCCGGCAGAAACAGGACTGACTTTCAGAAGTGACATCTACTATCAGGGGTTGCCAATGAACCTAGAAATATAATTTCTTCATTTAAGAAGAAATCCAGAACTTAGAATGAAACACTGTATTATATATTTTGGCCAAATGAGAGCTTTATAATGTGAAATGTATCTTTGCTTTCCATCTAACAGCCGTTCCTCTTCTGTCCTTTGAATGAATACAAAATGTGGGCCAACTCTTTGAATACTAAAGACACATTAAATGCCTCTGAGTACGTTTTTGACCCTTGCGTGGTCTTGTTAGCTTCAAAGGCCCCTTTTCCTGTGTTTTGTTTATGGCCCAGCAGAGCCGTAACTCACTGCAGCCCGTCCTCCCATAGCCGCTAAACTATTCTCTCCGCACAGTTTCCTGGGTCAGATCGCATGAACCTCTGTGGTTCCCTTTTCTGCAGATTTATTGGTTGACAGCTAATTTATCCATTATACACATTCCAAATTATAGGCTTCGGTCAACAGGATGGCGGCAAAAGAGCAAGGATCAAGAGAAAGAACGGGAAAGACGAGCTGTCCACCACATTACCCACTGGATCCGAAGGACTCATCTCACCCCTGAGCAGGGCCTGATGTTTGCAGGCTCAGCCAGTGAGGTTTTGGCTTTGGAAGGAATCAAAGCTTTTGATCATTGCCTGAGTCATACTTGTTAGAGAATCTCTACTTGTGTTTTTCTTCTACCACCCACTAACATTACTGATATCATCTTCATGCACATTGTAGTAACAAATGCAAGATCATTCATCAGCAGCTCCGGGGTTCTTCATGACCCTGGAGTTTCTTCAGTGGTTCTTGATGTTATATGCGGGACAAGCGGGTATAATGTCCAGTGAGTAAAGTGTTAATGCTCCCCACTCCATTCTAGATGTTCAAAAAACTTTGTGTGATAGTTAGGAAGTTAGGAATAGTTATATTTGCAATAGAGAAATGTTGACATTGAACACCTGATTAGCCCTGAATGATATGAAAAAAAGGAAGAACGTGCAAATTAGTGAGGTTTGGAGATGCCAGTAAGTGTATTTTTTTAACTTGACCTAGCTGATTAGGCTCAGTTCCACCTCCCTGCAGTTCTGTACTTGATACCGAGGCTTTAACGTTTCATCTCATCCTAATAAACCAAAAAAAAAAGCAACTAAAAGCATTTATCAAAAGTCAGCAAACTCTTTTTCAATTTTCCTTAAAACCAAATTTAACTTAAACAGCTATTCTGGAGCGCTATAAAGCTTCAGATACGACCCCAACCCCCCTGAAATAGAAATTAGCAAATCTGATTCATGAAGCTAGCTAAGCTAACAGCTATTCATGAAGCTAGCTAAGCTAACAGCTATTCATAAAGCTAGCTAAGCTAACTGCCCTCATATTACTCCTGGGTCGAGCAGTTTGATGCAGGTTACAGGTGGAGGTTTGTCTAAACGTTTGTCCCTGTACAAACTATTGCTCAGCAGGGTAGGTATCGATGTGCAACCACTTCACTGTCTATTGTACTAAAAAGTAGAAAAGTAAACCCCCAATGCTCCAGTGTCACAGTCTTGCCAGTGTAGTCTGTAGAGGCTGTTAGCAAGCCTTTAGAATTTCAGTCTTGTTATGTCAAATAACATTGTTTGATCAGGTCAGTTCAGAAAGTGCACTTTGAAGGAGTCCACAGGTATCATTTAGATACAGTTACTTTGTCTTGCCAAAAGAAAATTTAGTCACAAGTACCATACAGCTTTGAATAAACAAAGCCTTAAATATTCCAAACTCCCAAAATGAAATTGATGAAATAATGATGGAATTAAAATCCACCCCACTCTCCATCGTTAAACACTGTTGTTTCTGTTCTCTTAGGAACTATGCTAGCATTTGGCTTTGATTCTGCACATCTGCGAGCTAAATCAACAGCGCCATTGTACTAAATGAAATGGCGGGAAAAAATAAAATGAATCTGTTCTTCATTTTCAAAGCATTTCCCCTCCCACATTAAGAAGCACTGCAGTAAAACAAGTAAGAATTTCAGCATGGTACGAGCGGTTATTGGGAGACGAGACATCACTTTAAATTCAGACTGTTGAGTTTACATTTTGAACTCAACCTCAAACAGAAAATAAGCTAAAAAGAGAAGTGTGTGTGTGTGTGTGTGTGTGTGTGTGGTTTGCTTATATAGGCCGTTAGCTTTTATTAATCTCCTCTGAGACCATGAGGTAAACCTGAAGTTCACATCTTTAGAAAGGTTTGATTCTTTTAATATTTACAGCCTCCATCTTCTGCATTCATTTATAATGTATATGCCATGTCTCAGTAATTCATGTCCCGTACACGTTAGAATGCAGCTCTCTAGACCTTTCCAGCAAGCTCAGCGAGTCCTGCCTGTTGATTTAAAATAGTGACAGGAGGTCTATTGTTGTGTTGAAAGCACGCTGCTTGTGGCATGGGATTTTTGTTTTTTTCTGGCCTCCCACAGCAGCAGCTTTCAGCCATGCATAGCATGTTCTCTCAAGCTACATTTCAACTTTATGTTCTTCCAGCTGAAGCTTAAATCAATAAAGCTTAAGTGGCCACAACAGAGGAGCTTGTGTTATTTAGCTGTTTTTGAAGGCTTCAGACAAAGAAATGCTGAATGCATTTATTTTTCAGAGCTGAAGTGAAGCGCGCACTCAGTTTGTTGCTTATTTTTGCTTTTGCCCATTAGAATAATAACTATATGTCTGTTTTTTGCATGGACAGGTATCTCAGGCAGATCCTCTCCCATGTGCCTCTTCACTGTGGCCAAACAATCCATTATCATCATCATAAAGCATCCAGGCAACCTGCCTCCTCAGCCACAGGACGCACACATGCACAGACCCACTCAGAGGCCGTATCACCGCATACACACACACAATCGCTATAATTGCACCTTTATTAGTCTCCCATTCACACTTTTTACAACCCGGCGCAAAGAGCAGGTCGCATCTCTGGAAATGGCCTCTAAAAGCACGGGACTGTTATAAACAAGACCCTCCAGTGCCATTAGGCTGAGTGGCTCAGGGAAGCAGGCAGGCCCTATGCTGCCAGCATAGTGAGTAAAGTCAGTTAGTGTACTTCACAGGAGTGTCACATGCAGAAAGGCTATCAAGGAAACTTTTTTCTATTACACTGGATGGCCCGTGATGCTTTTTTAAGGTAAAGACCTGGATGTCAGCTGGTGGCATCTTAGCTGAAGTGCTACAGATTGGACTGAGAAGCCATCAGGGTCATAAGAAAATCATAAAATTCTATCTATGTCCATCTAAGAAGGATGTAGCACATCCTAGATGATGATTTTAATTGTGGGCAAACCTCCACTTCTATAAACATGCATACAAGACATGGGTGCCCCATAGCAAATATGGTGGCTGCACAGAAGCATATGATAGATTTGTAGTTATGGCGTTAACAAAATACAGTCTGGTTGCAAGTGAAGGAAAACTTTGAAAACATCCACTCTGAATGAGGAAAAACGTCATGCTGGATATATATCTATATATATATATATATATATATATATATATATATATATATATATATATATATATATATATATATATCTATATATATATATATATATATACTGATATATAGACTAAGTAATGTGTTAGGAACAAACAAATGTCATATTGTTTAATAGAAAATAAAATGATTGACCTACAGAGGGCAGAATTCAAAGACATGTCAGTGGCCTCCACTTGTAAAACCCTTCCTGTTTTGGGGGTTGCCCACTCTATGTAGACTTCTCATGAGCTTGCGGTGTACGACCAACGTTTTTCCCATCCATACTTCCATACATCACACCACGTTTCTGTCTTTTTGTGGGGTTGTGCCACTCTAGGGCCCCTTTAGTTAAACAACTGGAACAAATTGTTTTCAGTTTTGTTTCTATGACTTTTTGCCAATAACACCCCATGTGACATTACTCTGCAGTGCCTCTCTGGACTGCTTATCAAATATTGTAGAAGACAGCTCAGGCCTTCAGGCTGTTTTAAGTGTTACATAAAAGATTTGTGAAGCCGCATCCCTTGGTTGCTCATTTCTTATTTTCTCAATATTGCTGTGTCTATGGGACTAAGATGCACAGCTTTCAAAGGTAAGGTTAAGCGCTTCAGTACAAGTCAAATCGACAATCTCTTTTTTAACACTGACCTGATTTTCCCCAGCCAGGCTCACTGCCAGCATTTTATCACCAGCCATAAATGTCACATAATGTGTAATGTCCTACAATTTCCTGCCTTGGCGTTCTTGACAGGACTTGAAGCCGATCAGAAGGATGATGCTGAAAGGCGCTGACACAAATAGACTGGCTAGATCAAAGCATTAACCCAATATACTGTCTCTTTGTGATGATGCCATTCTGACAGCAAAGTGGAAATTCAAACAGCAGCCACCTGAGGACGGTGCCCTCAGAGTGCGCCGCCTCCACGAGGAGCTGCATAAAACTCCACTCCGCAAAAACCCCCAGTCTGGGCATCAATCCCTACCTTTTTCAGCACACCCATTCAGGACATTACATAGTATTTCTCAGTGTCCGCACTTTGCGAAGCGCTTCTTGTGAAGTCTGTCTGGAGGCCTCCTGTGGTTGAACCAAATCCATTTTTAGATACGCCTCATGTTCTTGAAATACGGAGAGACTTTATGTTTTTTTTCCCCAGCGACTTGTCTCGTCTGCCAACACACTGAACAGAGTCCCACCCACTGCTGCTGCACGCCGTTTTGACAGAGGGGTTCAGAATGTTAAACCCTGCTGTGCATCAAATAATGCAACCTGACATTGACACCAAGCTGCAGACCAGAAGAAATCCAGCGGGGACACTAACTGTTTACAGAAAGTCAAAAAGACACCGAACTAGCTACCAGATACAAGCAGCATATTCAAATAAAATATTTTTGTCCCGTGAGAAACGACACACGTGGGAGTTGATCGGATGCGGTTCTCAAACAGGCGTGTCTGGCTGTTAGACGGTGAAGAAAAAGACAGCTGTGTCATCTTCATTCACAAGCAATCGCAGACTGAGCACCCACAGAAAGAAAATTAGACGGGCGAGGGTTCATTGTGCGGACAGCGCTGGATGGAACCGAAAGGGGTCATGATGATTCAAGGCAGTGTATTAGGAGGCATACTGAATATGTCACCATGAGCAGCAGCAGCGAGAGGACGAGGCGGAGGAGGGGGAGAAAGAAAACCTGGGCTGCATTCTGATCTTAGAGGAGGATATAAGCATGTTTGGTCTGCCTGCGAAACTAAACAGTACCCTCTATTGGATGACACAGAGATTGCGTCTGCCGGTCTCTTACTGGTCAGGGAGGATGTAGTGATGCTGACACTGCTGCTGCTCCATCTGTGAACTTTCAATCCTATTGAGCCACTCGCATGCTCCAATCTGTTATAATGACTTTCAAAAGACTCGGTATATTTCTTCTTTTAATCCTGTCACTGTCGCTGACTGTATCCAACGCTGAACTCCTTCCACTTAACACGACGACTCAGGGGAACGATTATGATTTGACAAAAACTTCCAAAGACACCCCCAATCCCCAGTGGGGTGCAGAGTGGGTTGGATTTTAATTTCATAGTTATTTTACTGAGGACTTTGATCAAAGGCTCCACTTTATTCGCTCCACCTATCACTCCAACCTCTACATAAACTCTTATAATTACTTGCTAACAACATGTCTACCGGCAGTGAGACAATTTACACCATGTGAAGGGTTTCGAAATATATATTTTTTATCTGAAAGGTGTTTTCTTTTCTTTTATTCCAGCAGTTTAAATAATGCTAACACTAATGGTAATACTACTACTATTGTTGTTATTATGACTATTATTGCTGATTATGTGAGACAAAGTTTTTACAGGAGCTCTGTGATTCATATAAAATGAATCAATAGCCTGTAGAAGCACTAGTATTTGAGAGTAAGGTCTGCACTGCTATACCTTCATTCATCTTTTTTTGGCCTCACATTTGACTTGAATACTTTGTTATACAGAGGAGTTCTTGTTTGAGTCGATGACTGCAAGTCGCCCAAGTAAATGAACCCAAATCATCAAGCCTCCGCCACCGTGCAGGACAGTTGGTGTGAGGTCTTTGTATTGATATGCTTTTGGTTTACCCTAAATGTGATGCTGTTCATTGTGACCAAACAGCTTCACTTCAGTCTCAACGGTCGGCCAATATTGTTCCAGAGGTCTTGTGGCTTGTTCAGATGCAAGTTTGCCAGCTTAAACCATGCGACCAAATTCTCTGGAGAGAAGACGCTTCCTGCTGGCAACCCTTGGCAGCCGTACTTGTTTTGTATTTTTCTGTACTGTCATGAAATTTCCTTTAATTCCTTTAATATCTGAGCTCAAGGGCAGGTTGCCATTTGGGGTGAGTAAAATTCAAGTATTGTATTAGTGTTTTGCTTAACATTAATTACCAGATAAATACTGATGCATTTCGCTAATACCAGCATTTGCTAACAATAAAAGGCACCAGTCTCACTTTTAGCTCCCAAACTCTCAAACTGTCAACAACCAATGGGTTACATGACGGTGGTTATTCCAACATTTATATACAGTCTATGGGAATAACATATGCACTAAAGAGTAGCTATGAAAACCACACAACCTATGAAAACTGCCATCTTCCTCTGTGGACAGCACCTGCCATTCATGAATCTCGGGTCAGATTAAAAATCATCTTGGGTCAAAGCTGTGTTTAATATCCCTCCGGATCTGGCATTTGTCTCCCTGGAGACTAGACTTCAAAGCCCACCGTTTAATCAGAGCTGCACAGATTAATGCAGTCCGCTCTTTATTTCCTCTGTGAGCCTGGGTAAATTTCAGCAGTGAAGGCAGCGGCAAAAGATGATAATGTGAACATACAGGCAGAAGCATCTCTTATGCTTATGGGTTTACCGAAGAAAGAGAGGTGAAAGGTCATCTTTATTTAAAAGTCAAAGGTTTACTCCTTTTTATATTTCCATTGTAGCCATAGGCCCAGAAATGCTTGTGAGCTTTAACAGAAAACATGTCTTTAATATCTCCAAAGTCAAACAGATCATTTTTTTTTCCTCTTTTATGTAAAATGAAAAATTCCATCCATTTTTTAACATCATTATCCAATTCAGCGTTACAGTGGGGGCAGGAGTCTCTCCCTGCTCCCACAGGGTAAAGAGGAAGGGTACACCTGTGAACAGAGAACATGATTCTTGTAATTGGCCTATGAGGAACCTAACAGAACTACAAACTGCACTTCGTACACCATGTGCGTATGATGGCATCAAAGCTGGACATTAAAGTCGACCGCTACACATGTAACGGAGGAATAAACCTAACAAAGCAACTGCTGGAGAGACAGAACAGCTGCATTTCATTACAGGTTGTTGTCATGCAGGCTACGTGGCACGTTTTACCTCGGCTCATAAAAGGATTAGAAGCTCTGTTAAAGTTCTTAGCACCAGCTGTTTTTCATGATCCCAGCATGTTATTGCAGTGCAGCCAGTGTTGAGGCTGAATTGCATCAGTCAACATGCAATACTTGGAACAGAGTTGTGTCACAATGCAGGGTAAACAACAATTTTGATTTTTTCTTCTCGTTTGTTCTGATGAATTTACATAAGTTATCATTACATTACTATGGGGTGGCTGTAGCTCAGGTGGCAGAGCGGATCAGCCACTAACCAGAAGGTCGGTGGTTCGATCCCCAGTCTGCTCCAGTCTGCATGCCAAATATCCTTGGGCAAGATACTAACCCCATGTTGCTCTCCGATGCATCCATCGGAGTGTGAATGTGTACGAATGTTAGATACTCAGCACTTAAACTTAGAAGTGCTTGTGTGATTGGGTGAATGAATTAGCTGTATAAAGCGCTTTGAGTGCTCGGACAGAGTAGAAAAGCGCTATATAAGAACCAGTCCATTTACTATCTTTAATACTAAGTAGTGCTGTGTAATACTTTAGTTAGTATTGATCTGATACAAAGTAAATACAGGGCCAGTATTGCAGCTTATGTAGAGGAGAGCAGTGTGTCGTGATTTATGAATTTGACTTTCCTCAATAATTAGTTAACGCAACAAAACACACCTTTCAGCTTTTCACGCATTTTGAAAACTGGGTTCTGATCCAAAGCAGTTTGGATCATTGTGTTATTTAAATGTGATATAGGCTATAAATAAAATAAGAGGACAGAATGAAAGTCTCGATCTGATACAAATACCACCGTTGGAATCAACTATCAACATCTGGACTGATCCACCTACCTTTACTGTTAAAACTATGATATGCCATTGTGTGTGTGATGCAGAATTAGAGTACAGCAGAACTTTGTATGGCTACGAAAAACCAGGTTACGAAAATCATTTCCAAATCAGAAACTACTGTAAAACCAGGCATCCATGTGCATCACTCATTTTGGTTCGAGGGCCACACTCATCAAGTGTTTTTATATTATGTATGAAAAAAATTGAAAATACCCTACAGCAGGGGTGGGGGAACTCCAGGCCTCAAGGGCCGGTGTCCTGCAGGGTTTAGATCTCACCATGGATCAAGACACCGGAATCAGATGATTAGCTCATTACCAGGCTTCTGGTGAACTTCAAGACATGTTGAAGAGTTGATTTAGCCATTTAAATCAGCTGTGTTGGATCAGGGACATATCTAAAACCTGCAGGACACCAGCCCTTGAGGCTTGAGTTCCCCCACCCCTGACCTACAGTATTGGAAAGGAAAAACCAGCAATCACATGACTAACACTTGGTGACTGTGGGAAGGAAAAACTCCCTTTTACCAGGAAGAAATGTCCAGTAAAACTAGGCTTGGAAAAAGAAAACTATGTGCCAGGATTTGCTTAACCAATTTATCACCAAAACTCTGTGGCAATCTAAGCCATAGGTAGCAACTTCATTATTAAAAAGGGCTGTAAAGCCGACAAGGATTCAGACAGAAATAATATACGGACAGTGTCAAGTCCAAATATTACACAACCATTTAGTGAGCTGGACTTCCTGCTCATTCACAAATGAGCACGCACACACACCCAAACTGGACCCTGGAAAGAACTCGCCCCTAAATTAACTAAAGCCATCAAATATATGCTTGTTGTTCACATCATCTACATATTCCTAAATAATTAATGCACAACATGAATGGTTAAGTGAGCAAGACCACCAACCATAAAAATGTTAACATTTATTGCTGTTTCTGAATACCCCATTGAAAGCAAAAGCATTCAGAGTATACACAGAAATTGTACAATTAGATATGGTTTCACAAAGGCAGTGAACACATACTGTATTACAATCTACAAAAAAATCTACTTTACAGAAATTTAAAATTCTAAATATCAAAAAGTACAGCTGCAGAAACAAGTGTAGAACTGGATCCAGAAAACTGCTCTGGATATCGGTTGGTGAAACAACATGGTGACATCACAATACAAAGAAAGCATCTGATCTTTGTACTTACAGCTGGTATTTGGAAACTACAACTGGCAGACGAAACTAAACAAAAAACAAATATATGTCAAAATAACTCATTGAAATGATCATAAATTATGTTGGTTTTATGCATCCGAAATATCATTTTACAAAGGACGCCTCTACAAGGTAGACCGTCATAGTACTGTTCAGTAGGATTGGTAGTGTATCAATGTGGGGTGGGTTAAACAGGACACGGGGGGGATCTCACATCTCTGGTGGAACACACGTTGGTTAGTTGGTTGCCATAGTTTAGGTCAGGAACAGATTTGCTGGTTTGTTTAGCTTACATGTGAAATTCTTAAATAATGACGATCTGATGCAGCTCTGTTCTGACCCTGGCAGTGTGCTACACTACGGTTAAAGACTACCAATCCTGTAATAATGTCAAAATGGCTGGAGTGAGTGGCATTAAACAACCAGACCACCACAGAACTCAAACAACCCCAGTGAAAGAGACAAAAACAAAAACACAGCTGCAGAAACCAACCCCCTTTTAAGGGAAACTTAAAAGCAAACTTAAAAACAGAAGAGAGGAAGATCAATAAAATATTCCAGTTAAAAAGAAGGAAAAGAAAAAATTTTTGGGATGCCCACATCAGTGCCAGGTAGCCATTTTGGAGAAGTGTCCAAAGCGTAACGAGGCGTTCTTCTTGTGTTTGAGGTGCTGTCCTCGTTCCCAGTGACAGTCAAGCTGGAGTCAAGGACAAGCTGGTTTATGGTCACACATGGCTGCAAAGGGAGGGGGAGGCTCTCAGTCTAGTCCTGCTCCATAGGCTCCTCTGTGTTCCCAGTGTTTAAGATGGCACTTCCCATATCGCCCTCTGTAGGAGGTTCACTTGTACTGCTGGAGGGAGTGAGAGCTACATCTTCACTGGCCGCTTCTGCTCTCTCCTCTATGCTACAGCTGCTATCGCTGCTGCTACTGCTGCTGCTGATGACTGGGTCACTGTTGCTCTCCTCACTGTCTCTGCTGGTCTCGGGGCTTTCCAGGTCGCCTGTGGGTGCCTGCTGCTCTGTCTGATCCATGTCGCTGCCCTCGTCCTCCGAGCCGCACGGCACTTCCCTCTCGGCCTGCTCGACCTCCTGGCCCGAGTCTGCACATGCATCGGCCGCCGTGCTGCTAGTTGGTTCTGTAAAGAAAAGTGCAAAAGAGCAGAGGAAAAACTAAATCAAAAGTAGTTCCAGAAGGGGGATCCCAACATTACACTGGGGAGTACAGTATGAAGATATTTACAGAAAGAAAATTATATATTCTTGAGAATTCACTCTCACCTCCAATAATGCTTCTGCATTATAATAAATGAAATGTTACCTTTTGTATCAGTAAATGAACTCTTTATGTGGTTTACGTCATTTAAAACTATCCTTTCGTGCCTACAAATAATTCCTTTTTACTTTACTTAACCATCTGTTCAGGTCTTGCACTACGAGTACACATGCAGAGGTATTCTGGTCTAAACTACTTAATGCGAGAACCACAGCCACCACATTGTCATTGCAGCAAAAGGTACTGACAGGATCTTCAGGTATCACCAGACCTGGCCTCTTAAACCTGGATTATATTGTGCTGAGAATACAGCTGGAGACCCAACGGCCAAGTAGTCATTCGCATTATACTTGTTTGATATCCGCTTGAAGTCCGATGCCTGGATTGTAATGCAAGTTCACCACAAACAAACAAACAAACAAAAAACAACAACAACAGGCACAGAGACGTCTGCATGAATCCTTTTGCTAACTGCGTAATGACGACATTTACACCAGTGGAACTCGCAGACTTGCGGGTGCAGAGTAATCCTTGCTTCATCGTTAACAAATCCAGCACCACTCGGCCCTCAGCTCGGCTGTCCCTCTCTTCTGCCAGCTGCCCAAATTACACACACTGTGCATCAAATTATATGGTATTAATAGGACATGGGGTACAGTTTTATTTTCAACGCTATTCCTTAGTTAACTAGTTAAGCTGCAGCTTACATCAATAACTTGATGTACTGTATGTAGCAACAATTTATGAAACTGGACTGGAAACTGGTTACAATCGACATCAATTCCTCAGTCATGATGTTGAATACTGGGCAGAAAAGCCACAGCGCACCCCCCCCTCCAAAAAAAGACTTTATAAAGACAATTGTGTAGCCTGCTCTGATTATTTGGTCTGAGAGCATTTTTACCTTAATAAGACAGAGAACATTTTCACATCAGTAGTCTGGATGTAACTCACTCATTTAAATGACACAAAAAACAAACAAATTGTGAGGATATAGACATGGAGTAATTTCTAATATGCATCTTTGAACTTGTTTGGTTCACCAAGTTGTCACAAGTGAAGGCGCTGCTGAGAAGAACGGTGACAACATGAAATCCACGGTTGAAGGAGTGGGAAAAAAACAGCGTATTTGCAACTTACCAAACAGTTTCCAAAAAATGTTCAAACAGATGAATGACTAGTTAACTTCATAAATATTTCCCACAACCACAGCGCGGAAACAACTGTGGTTACTACTTTAACAGAGGAAGTTACATTGAACTCGCTTTTCTTTTCTTTTTTTTTCCACATAAAAACAATTACTTTTTAACCAAAATAGTGACAAGCTGTTTTGCCGTACCACGACTTGTTCTCCAGGTTCCCTATGGTAAAGTTCTGAATAGGGATGCACCGATACCGGTATCGGCCTCGATACCGCATTTTCTAAAGTACTCGTACTAGTTAAAAGTCCCCCGATACCACGGTCTGAGACCTGTCTATGTTTGAGCAGCATGTAAGGGGTTAATCACAGGCGCCGAGTGCCCGCCCCGAGTGCCCGCCCCCAGGCCCCGAGTGCCCGCCCCCAGGCCCCGAGTGCCCGCCCCCAGGCCCCGAGTGCCCGCCCCCAGGCCCCGGCTGCAGCTCAGAGCTGAGAGAAGGGCAGGCGAGACAAGTCAGCCGTGTGGAACTATTTCAAAGTGAATGAAGGCGCGAAAACAAAGACAGACTGCAAATTGTGCTCAGCGAAATTGTCCAGAGGAGGCTCAAAAGGTAGCGCATTTAACACAAGCAATTTAATCAAGCTCCCAAAGAGTTTACCCACGCTTATTTACCCATGCTTATTAGCACAGAGGAGCATAGCTGATGCTATAGCAGTGGGACGGAAAATAGTTGGGCATTTTAAACATTCCGCCTTAGCCTACTCCCGCCTCGAGGACATTCAGGGACAGCTCAACCAGCCAATAAAGAGACTGAAGCAGGACGTACAGACGCGCTGGAACAGCACGTATTACATGCTCCAGTCCCTCATTGAGCAAAAGCGAGTGCTGGGCGTGTATGTGTCAGAGCATGAACTCCCTGACTATCTCACCGCTCACCAATGGGCTCTTATGGAGACGACTGTTGCCATCCCTTTGAGGAACTAACTAAAAAGGTGAGCAGCTACGACGCACTAGCCTCTGATGTCATCCCAGCTGTGACTGTGCTAGTGAGACGTCTAAACAGAGAAACAGACGAGTAAATACCTCTCAGCCCCATGTAGCAGTGTGGAAAGTGAAAGGCTTTTTAGCTCAGTGTCACACATTATAGATGAAAACAGAAACAGTCTGACTGCTGATAATGCAGAAAAGCTACTTTTCTTTAAAAAGAAACCCTGCCACTCACTTTTTCTCTCCATTAAGTGAATCATCTTAGACTTGATGTTAATACCTACCTCAGCTGCACTGACTGCCACAGTTCTATGTTGGTGGATGTTGTTAGTTTATTCAAATATTGTGCACTAAATAGCAAAGATGTTTATTAATGCCCCTTGTGTTGTTCAAAGCGGCAGAGTTTACAATAAACTGAAAACAATACTAGAGTTGCACTGTCACTGTTTAAATTTTTTTTCCATAATTATTTATTCTGTAATATGTTGCATACAACATGCTTTTCATTTTAAATAAATGTTCTTAATTCCAAACCAGTCCCTTGTTTTTGGGGTTTTTTTTTTTGTTAAATTATAGGAATAAAGCTGTTACCTGTAAATTTAAATCATGTTTTTATTAAGTACTCGGTATCGGTGAGTACTGAAATGCAAGTACTCGTACTTCTACTCGTTTCCAAAAAAGTGGTATTGGTGCATCCCTAGTTCTGAAGCATGTTTTTGAACAAGGAAAACTATCACAAAGCATCTGAGCTGTTTCTGTTTCTGTTAACTGGGGTTGGTTTAGTGCGCTAGAAACCTGAACAGCCAATACAGCCAGCACATTTGCACGATCGCTTGCATTTTTCATTATCTACGTTTGTAGAGTCAGCTCGACTTTGTAGCCTCAATCTGCTCAGTACTAAATTTATTGCCTTAACGTCCACAACCAATGAACAAACAGCACTTAAGAACACCTACCTTGGTCTTCAGTGGCAGCAGCACTGCTAGAGGCTTCATCCTCCTTATATGCAACCTTTTCTTCTTCCTCTTCTTGGACCATGGCTTCTGCTTCTTTTGAGTGGCAGGTGGCATCTGAAGGCCTCAATGCATCCACCCCATGCTCCTCCTCTTCATCCTCCTCCTCATCTTCTTCCTCTTCATCCTTGCTGAACTTAAGTCTCTTCACCTCTTGCTGTTCAGCTTCCATGTCCTCTTCTGTTTCATCGTGCTTGTTCTTTACCGAGCTTCCCGGGGATCCGCCTGATGCCGAAACCTCACTAACAATGAAATAAGAAACCAGAGATACACATGAGACCAGCAGCTTTGATTGCACTCGACAGTAGTGATGGGTCGTTCGCGAACGAAATGGCTCTTAGAGCCGGGTCTTTGAAGTGAACGACGCGAGCCGGCTCCTTATTGGGAGCCGTGAGTTTTGTTTGTTTTTTTTCCCCCCCTTTCTCTCACCCTCTCTCTCGCCCTTTTTCCCACTAAACTCTGCATGCGCGGCCTGTACTTTGCGCTGGGCAGAGGGGGGAGGGGCGTTAGTTACACTGGCAGCAGCACAGGAACAGAGCCAGAGAGAAAGAGAGCGAGGAACAACAACGTCACATTAGAAAGGTATAGTAATCATCCACTATTTTCAGATGCAGATGATAAAGGATTCAGAAATCATACAGGCCCATATGACAGAGAATGTGCATCTTCTTTTTGTTTTAATATTTTAATTTATATTTAATTGTGTTGTGGTTTGCAGTGTTTTGTGTTGTTTCACGTCAAATTTGTTTGAAAGGAAAAAGCTGAAAATTTAAATAGTTAAAAGTTTAAAATGTAAATAGTTGTTTTTTGTATTATGTGATTTATTTATTACATTTTATGTGGAGTGAATAAATAAAGTATATTTATGGTGGCCCTTAGAGACAAAGCACGTACAAACTCAAAACACGTACAAACTCAAAACACGTACAAACTCAAAACACGTACAAAAGACAACAGAAGTGCTCCAGGATGCTAGGGCGCAGTGTTGAGCTTTTGTTACCTCGTGGCTACACAAGCCAGGAAGTATCAACAACCGGATTTGGTGTGTGGTAGTAACAGGTAAATGAACTTTTTTATTTTATTATTTGAATAAATATGAGTGCTTGTCTATAAATACACAAACAATACACACATACTTTCAATTGTGTAATTTAAGTGATCTGGGTAGCTCTGTTTTGGAAGTTCAGTAAACGCTAGAAATGTGTTTTGCAGTTTGTATATGCTTTAGAGTTTGTACGTGCTTTGTCTCTAGGGGCCATATATAAACATATATAAATAAAACCACTTTTTTTTACATTAGTAATTCCTTTTCTGCGTAATTTTATATTATTGTTAATGATTGAATAATTAAAGCAACAAAACAACCTGAAGAGCCGGTTCGGAGCCGAAAGAACCGGCTCTTTTTAGTGAGCCGAGCCGAAAGAGCCGGATCTCTAAAAAGAGCCGGAAATCCCATCACTACTCGACAGGGTGTGCTCCTGGTGTGTTAAGAATTCAGACATACCTGGAATCTTTGTCGCCATCTGGGTCCGTGTCAGTGTCTTTGTTGTCTGTGCTGTCTGGCAGACCATTAGCTGTTAGTGAGCTGGCCAGAGAAACTTTCGGTCTGTTCAGTGGTCGTGGAGTTCCTGGACCATTCACTTTCCTATCAAAGAAGCAAACCAAAACAAATAAATAAATGAAAATACATATTTATTTTTTTAAATCAGGTCAATAATCTGTCCTCAACACAACCTCTCTGTAAACGCAGATGTGCTTCCAGGAGGCATTACTCCATTCATTCTATTCACAGCACTGCATCCATTTTTCCTGCAAAAGCATGAAAGAGAAAAAAATATTAATGCATTATTAAAACCCTCTGCATGGACACTGAATGCAGATAAATATTCTATTAAACTCTAAACTTGAACACATCACTTACTCTGAGATTGGATGGACACAGCTTACCACCATTACATTCTAGAGGGAAATAAAATTTAAGTTAATCACAGACGTTATTAGTTGAAAAATACCTAACTTTTCTGTTCACGTCTTACCTTCTCCACCCCCCGAAGAAACTTATCTGTTCCTGTATAGTTCCTCTTAGGTTCTGTAAGTAGCTCACACAGGCGCTGGATCGTGAACGGGATTCTACAAATGGAAGCAGAGAAACAGATTCACCATACAGTGACCAGGACAAGTGTCCTTCAGAAGGTCCATGAATCTATTTTATGTGGTTCGTAAGTGGGAAGTCACCAGTTATAAAAATCAACAGGGAAGGACAGATAATATTGAGAAACACTGTTCTGAGCTCTAATAGTCTCCCTTTAAGAAATGAGATTCAACTCGGTGTTGATTGATATACCCCCAAAAATCACAACAAGGTGCTTCATACTGTAGAGTAAAGACCCTAGACTAATACAGAGAAAACCCCAGCAATCAGGCAACCCCTTACGAGCAAGTTTTATGGCAACAGTGGGAAGGAAAAGCTCCCTTTAAACAGGAAGAAACCTGTGGCAGAACCAGGCTAAGAGAGGGTCCAGTTGGACAACCAGTTGAGGATGAGATCAAGAGAAACAAACTTAGTTGGGTACAACTCAGTTGAATCAGGTTTTGAACAATCTTTGTACTCTGCTAATTTAATCTAGTTTTACAGCATGGCTTTCATCTAGAACTGGTCTTATGTGGTCTAGATGGTGCTGAAGGGTTGGAGGTGGGCTAAATCCCAACTCTGAAAGTAGGTTATAAATAGTAGCATGGTTCCTTTAACTATAGGTTTAACAGCAAAATTGTGCAAATAACTGAACTAGTTGCTCAGTACACTCATTTATTTAACGCTGCCAACCAAAAATTAACTTGAAATGTATCTAAAATTGATGAATAAAAGTACTGTTGACACACATTATGCAAAATTCTGAAAGAAAGTGCAAACTGACTGGCCTGAAAAGACTAGGGCAATAGGAAATGCTTTCACAACAAGCAAAAAGAAAAAGTGTATATGTGCACATATAACACACAGGGCAACCTTGCTTGGCTTCTCTATTGATACCACTTCTGACTCACGTGTTCCACTTCAGCTCAGTACTCACCCATTGTATCCGTTCACAATCTTCAGAATTCTCTCCTTCATATCTTCAAATGGAACTGACTCCACATTGGGATTCGCAGGACCTCTTTGCTCAGGTGCTGAGGCTCTGAAGTCATCCATCACTTTCTCCAATTTAAACAGAAAGTAGTTCTTAAATTGAGACCATTGAACCCTAAAGGAAATACAGTGAATAATTAGAAACAGGTCAACACACTGGCAGAAGACATGTTAGAAGCTTAAAACAATTCAAAGTTCAGCATTTCCATCATTGTGACAAATGGCACATAAATTAGCAACTGCAATGTTGCTAAAGTTAACAGACCTATGCTATATATAAGAAATGGACCCTTCCACTGTATTTTTACAGTCTGAAATCTACCCCAGGTAATGTCAGATACCACAAATCATTTTGGAAATCAAATGCAATATAAAAAAAATGGTCAAATAAACAATTTTAAAAAATGTTTTAAAAAAAATCTTCATTGATTATTATTGATTATTCTGTGAAAAGAGCAATTTTATCATGGCAAAAAACATGTCACACCTAGACTGAATATGTGTTACCGTGTGTAGTAAAATTTTACCAGGGTTAGGTCTAGCTGCAAAAAAAATGGCGTTAGGCAAACACTGTGGTTGATGTTTGTCTGTTGTGTCAAATCAGTTTGTACTAACCATAAATGTATGAAAGTTAGATACTCCAAAACATCTTTAGCTCGACACCAAAACTACAACCACACACACTGACTAGCTGCTTCAAATCCCTGCAGAGGGCCCTGGACATCTGACACCTCAGTTTGAAAAAGCTCTTACAACACTTACAAAAAGAAAGCTAGTGGTCATTTTGTGTACACCTCTTTCACCATTTCCTCCTGCTGGCTTGAGGGGCTGCTGTCTGCACCAGCATGTGGAATTGTGGAATTTCTGATAGCTAGGTCAATGCTGACCCACTACAAACTAACTCACTTCCTATCCCCAAAATACAGGTGAATGCCCATCATATGTCTTTGTTAGTACCTTAAACTTTTCTCATTACAATATTTTAATAATTGTTCTGTTTACCATTTCCTTTTTAATCACCCAACCCCACGTGTTTATTTGGCCCATTTTCTTTAATCTTACGCCTTATGTAAGAATAACGCACTTAAATTTCAACAGTACTTACTACAGGATACTGCAGTAAGAAACCCTTATGATTTTAAATGATCCCATTATAAAAACACATGTTAACTAATATAACAGCAAATTGAATTGACTTATAGTCATGAAAGCTTTGAGCCACACATACTTTAGGCTGTTATCTCAAGTCCAAAAAGTCTATAAAATGTCATCATACAGGGCCTATTTAAAATGATAACAGTTTTATTTGTGTGTGTGTGTGTGTGTGTGTGAGAGAGAGAGAGTGAGAGAGAGTGTGTGTGTATAAGTGAGAGAGAGAGCAAAGGGATAAAATAAATAGGTCTGTAGTTTCACCTACATGGTATCGCCAGTTTTGGCGATATGGCATAGAAACTGTTCCAGTAGAGGAGATGGCTCCTTCTTTCCTTTCTTGTCGAAATCTGTTAAGATGAAAAATAAAATTAAAAAATCCCTGAGTGGCTCAACATGACCATTTAACTAGTGGAGGTGCACAGGCTTTGATTTACCTCAGCTTTCCCAACAGTTTTGATAACTCTGCCAATAAACCTGGATATTTTGTTTACTTTCAGTTATAATCTACTCTAGCCGACACATAAAAAGCTGGCAGCAGATCCCTGGGGAATCACCCTGTCTCGTTAAAGTTATCTATTTACATAACCAGTGTTGCTAATTCGCTGGCTAGCCTAAGTTTAGCATGTTAAGTTAGCCAGAAGACCATAGCCGGCAAATAACTGTACAAAAAGCCGGTGACAGTCGTCATATACTTAACACATATCTGTGAGCATATTATCGGTTACTGAGGGCAAATACATAAGAACTTTACAGTAAATCCAAAGGAATAAGTTGTATTTTCTCGTCGTTCTTTCATGACTAAACCATTTCCGTGAAACCGCTTATAATGCTAGCCTTAGCTAACGCTAGCCTCGAGTATCAGCTAGCTAGCGCCATTAGCGTGAGAGATACAATCCGATCATTTGTTACAAAAGAGTAATCTGGGGCGGACACAAATATCGTGTGGTCTCGGCCGATGAAAGAACAAGAGGAATAAACTGAGTATAACCTCTGAGAGCTTCTTGAAGCGAATCAATTTCCATCACGTCGTTGCCCTCTGTCAGTCTTGTAGATGTAAAAAAGCAGACTGGCGGCTAGCTGCGGCTGCTAAGCTACAACCTCACAGACAGGCAAAGAGGAGGAAGCATTTTAATATGGCGCCGTGAGGTCACTGCCTGTTCGCTGAAACACACGGGGGGAGAGAAGCACTCCACTTATGAATGAATGTGGATTTACACAAACAGACGGAGAAAACGAGACAGTGTTTTAAGGGGCGACATTCTTTTAACACAATATCGACTTAAAACAGAATTTATAGCAAAACAAATTCATCTTAAACATAAAAAAGTATATCAGAAAAATGTGAACCAAACTAGTAATGTAAATGTATTCATCAGCACAAGTTTTGGATTTATGCTATCCAATACAATGCATGTGCATTTCTATTTAAACGTGGAAAAATGCATGGTTGGCTGAATGCCAATCTATTTTCGTTATGTAACATTATGATATACACATATAGATGTGGGAAATTCAAGCTCAGCTGTATGATGTTTTAATAACAAGTGAATCAGAATGATTTCTATAAAAGTACACTGAACATAAAAAGATGCTGCATGTGAAATATCGATACATTAAGATGCTATGCACAGATACAATCTGGGACTGAGAGGCACTCATCACCATTTGCATACAGAGAATATTTACAAAGATATTTTTCTGAATCATTAGTTATGATACCTGACAATTTAAAATGTCTATTCTAAATATAGATTTTGTATCATAAGTTACATTTAGACTAAATTTAGGAGGGGTGTCAAATTTAGGTTTATCCACTGGGAAGCTGTGAACACACGAGTTTGACAGCTGACATTCTTTAATTAACACCATCCCTGCCAATGACAATATATTCCAGCAATATGTTTTGCATATTCTGGGAGGTCTTGGATGATTACTGATTCATAAGTCACTGGAAGGTTTGAAACAATACTCTGACTGGGAAAATGTCCATAAGAAATCCTTGATAATATTGTTTATTGTCTCATATATTCTTCCTACATCCAATTGGTCTATGCACACAATGGCCTCTGTAAATAATTTTCAACATATTGCTTACCATTATATGATTTATTCAAGAATACCAGTTACCATTTACAAAGTATGGGAGGTAAAGAAATATATCCTCATGTAAATACAAAATAATCAATCTTTATTTCTTTACATATTTGTTAAGGGCCCAGACATGGCATGTCAAATCTTAAGAGAAACTGCCCTTTAAAAAGGAAAAGAAAAAAGATATTTCATCGTGTAGACGCTTGTTTACATATTCTATATAGCCTTCAAGTGTGAAAAAAGGCACATGATAAGCAACAAACCACAATCTACTTTTTCCAGGTTTCTGGAGCCCTGATAAGTGGGTCAAAAGGTCCCCGGGCTTTGAGTTTGACACACACGATAGAGAGTTAGGTGAGTGTTAGCTTCACTTTTCAAATCATATTTGGATCAAAATATACTGACATCAGATACTTACTGATCTTGTTGAAACAAATCTTCAGTAACCATTGTCTGTACTCTCTCTGTCATCCCCGTTTATTGTTTCAAACATATTAAAACACAATTGATTATTATGCAGTCATGGTGAAAACAAACAAACACACACAAAAAAGCAACAACAAACATTTGTATTAGGACATAATTAAAACTACCTGGTCTTTAATAGGTCTTAAAATGAGATGAACAACAACACATGACATATTATTATACCGTGTTATTAACAAAACATGTTATTAACTGTATAAAAACTAAGGACACCCTTACTGCTTTCTAGTGGCCAGGTGCTGCTAATGAAATGCATTTGATCATTGATCATCAGCAACAGTGAGAACCTCTATAAAAGTTTTGGCAGTTTGCTGGTCTGAGATCAGCAATGTTCTTATAGTAGTAATTGGTGCTCTCCATCAGTCTTGGAAGGGGCCATTTACAAATAATTGTAAGAAAGATTATTTACCAGTGGAAAACATTCATTACAGCTAACAGTCTTCCACTAAGTGCACATCCCAAATTCACCCCAAAACTGAATGTGCAATACTTGGAGGAAGTTAAAAAAAAACCCCAAGCTGTATCTCTACAGGCCTCAGTTAGCATGTTAAATACTAAAGCTCATTGCAGTACAATTAGAAAAAGACACTTGTTTAGTTTTTTTCTAATTGTTCTGCAATGAGTTTGTTTGGAATGATTGGCAGGAGAAAGTCTCCTCTCAATAAAAAAAAACCCAAAGAAAAACAAGGCAGCACAGCTGATGTTTGGAAGATTGTATCTGAACAAACTATAAGACTTCTTGAACACTGTCTCTTAGACAGATGAGACCAAAGTGGAGATTTTTGACCACAAGGTACAGCAAACACCAAACAAAGCACCTAATACCAGCTCTCAAGCATGTTGGTGGAGGGGTGATGATTTGGGGTTGTTTTGAAGTCCCAGTCATTGAGCAGACTGTGAACTCCTCTGCATACCGAAGTATTACAGAGTCAAGACCATCTCCAACAACTAAAGCTTAGCCCAAACTGGATCAGAGAATGGCTGAAAGAGAAAAGAATCAAGGTGTTTTAATGGCCAAGTCAAAGTTCAGACCTGAAACGTACTGAAATTAACAGAAGTGTGCAAACCTCAATGAACTGAAGCAACGCTGTAATGAAAACTGGGCCATAAGTCCTCCACAACGATGTCGGAGTCGCACAGGAAGTTATTACTGCTACTCAATTTTTCACACACGGCTTCTGCCTTTTGGCTTCATTTTTGTTAAATAAACAACACAGTGATGTGTCACATGTTCCTGTCCTTACTTTAAGACCTGCTCAGAATTAGATACTTTTTTCTTTTATGATGTTGTGATGTGTAAAACCTCAGAACTGACAGATGTGGTACGTTCTTTTCACCAAGACTATATGAGCATAAATGAGACTACGGTAAACTCAGGACATTGCATTGTTTTATTAAGAAACACACGCTGAGTGTACAGCTATTTTCAGTTTCCAGGTTGAATGATTTGATACATTTGGCTCTTTATACCCCTTTAAAAGCAACTTTAAAATATACAGCCCATGCGTTCACCATTGATCACATGGTACGTACACCACACATCAGATTACAGGCTCGGAGACTCTCTCAAACACACAAATCTACAGCACTTATTTTCTTCTGCCAGGAAAAAAAAAAACGTCAGACATGAATATTTATACGGTACATCATCTGCTGTGGTTTGACACCTTTTTTTTTCCTTCCTTTTTTTCAAAATCTAGCACTTTTGGTTTTGATTTCAGTCGAGTCGTGTTGTATCTAATGGAGACATATGTGCAACAACAACAACCTTCCAGTCCTAATGTCAAAGTGCATTGTGACATTCAGTATTCAACACAAAAGTCTACATTTCTTCTGCTGTGCTGTGTGTAATACTGTCAGCGGCATTTGGCAACTGCAAAACAGACCACAAACTCAAATACACACATTCACACTTCAAGTTATTTGCTAATAAAACATTCACAATTTTAGAGGAGTGGTTTATAAATCTACTACTTCAAGGTAGTAAAGCTGTCCAACGTTGACTCTGTGTAGCACATACACATCTCCCTAATGGTTAGGAGGAGTACTTCAAATGCTTGAGAGGAAAAGTAAAAAAAGACAAGACACCTTTGTACAAATCTTGAGAAAAAACAGCTTAAATTTTTCTTACACACTTGAGATGAGCTGATACTTTCTAGTTTTCCAACATTCTTATACGTTACATCACTTGCGATGTCAAAATAAAGACGGTTATAAGGCAAACCTATTCGGCGACGTCACTGACCAGCACTGTATGCATAGGGTGATTACTCATCACCAGGGGCTCATAATGTTCATGAGACCCTTATTCCAGAAAGTGTCATGCGCTGAACACTGCAAATGCAGAGCCACCAGTTTGATCTGAGAATCCACAGGGACACCCACTTTCTCCATCAGTTATTTATGTGGCCTGACCTGGCGGACCACTTTGTCCTCAAACACCTTCCTCATTGTCTTTTCGATCTGCTTGAGGAAGACTTGGGGAATCCGACCACAGAGCGTGTTGACCGTGTCCAGGAACTTGGTCTGGATGGGGTAGAAGAGCGACTGGAACATGTTGTCCTCAAAGGGAAACTGCAGAGACGGAGACATCGGCCCATGTCAGTTTCAAACCCAAAGTTTTGTGCGTTTGTGCGTTTTGTTTTGTTTTGGTTTGATCTAGAACATATCACAGGCTAAATGATATTTACGCATTCGGTTGGCAGGGGTGGGGCGAGCCTCGGTATTAATCATAAATTACGACCCCGCTCGTCTTTAAGAGGCTTATCTCAGCAGAGCAGGGGGGGAACCGACTCTGCTGCCGGAGAAAACAAATTCTAATTTTAAACTGACCCAGATTGTTTCATGAGTGCAAGGGGAGAGAATTTGAAATCACAAAATAAATAGTCATAGCTGTTCTTTTTTTCTGAGCTAAACAATGCTGCTACAGAAACAGGTCTACGTACACTTATATGTAGGATTGCTCCTTTAGTACCTTGTTGGGACACATTTTCATTTGCATGACTTCCACTCTGTATTTTAGCAGCTTTATCAGAGCTAAGCAAGTATTCCTCCAATCGTGACGCCAAGCTATGCTACAGCTTTCAGGCCTTATTGTAGCACAATGGAAATTTGTACTGAGCAAGTGCATCTACCTGAATGTGTGTTTTGCTCCACTGAATTTGAGGTATTTTCCAACAACTACCACATGAGCCTGTGGTGGAAGTGCTATGACCTATCATTGCTTCACTTGATCAGATTCAGCAACATTATTTGCCCCAAAAATGAGGTCAGCTGATTGCCTGCACCGTTGCCTCACAGCAAGAAGGTCCTGAGTTCAATTCCACCATCAGGCCGGGGTGGAGTTTGCATGGGTTCTTTCCTGGTACTCTGGCTTCCTCCCACAGTCCAAAGACATGTAGTTAGTGGGGATAGGTTAATTGGAAAGTGTAAATTGCCCAAAGGTGTAAATGTGAGTGCGAATGGTTGTCTGTGTCTATGTGTTAGCCCTGCGATTCACTATGTCCAGTAGTAGTGTTCCAACTGTGCATCACTGCCATACTGAGTCAGTAAAGCTTGATTTTATATGTGTGAAATCAACATCCTAACTAACTAGTAACTGGAAACTCCTTTCAATCCCCGCACCGCAACCTTCCATGATATTCAAACCATTGTGGTATGCTACAACCTGATGTGTAGCTGCATTTCTCAGGAGGTGCACGTCAGGTTCCTTCAAAACATCAACATGTCCCAGTCCTACAAGACTGCTAAAAAAGACCTACCATTAATTATTTTATTAGTTATCAGTTATTTATTAGTTATTAATCATCTCTGGCTCTCTTCCACGGTGTGTCTTTATTCCATCTTCCTCCCCTCACCCCAACCGGGCGCGGCAGATGGCCGCTTCTCCCTTAGCCAAATTCTGCTGGAGGTGTCTTCCTGTTAAAAGGGAGTTTTTTCTTCCCACTGTTGCTAAAGCTCTTGCTCACAGTGGGTCATTGTTGTTGTTGTTGATTGTTGTTTTTTTATTTTTCTGGTTTTCTTTGTATTATTGTAGGGTGTTTACCGTACAATATAAAGCACCTTGAGGCAACTGCTGTTGCGATTTGGCACAAAACTGAACTGATTATAAACGTTACGTAAGAGGTTGTGGCGTAGGGATAAATGTAAGAAGCATAATTCACACATAACTTTCAGATCCTCCTGGGATACTCACATTATGGATTGCATCATAGACTACTTTAAACGCTGGCTGCTTGTCATCATGATATACGCCACGGTTGCCATGGAGGATGGACACGCCTTCCTCTTCAGCCCCTTTGCAGTTACTACCGTACATACAGTGGTCAGGTCTGTAGTTCCACTGGCATGGAAAGATGAAGAGACGCTCTGGAGGGGGGAACGATGAAATGGTTTCATTTTTTATCAGGCAATTGCATCAATGTGTTTCTTGACGGGGAAACTAAATATGCATCCAGACATACCAGAAGATTATAGAATAAACAGAGTTGGGAAAATAGATCGTTTTAATGTCAGCACAGAGAACAAGAAACCTGCTTCTGCTGTAATAGAGGAGCTGATCATTGAATTGCATGATAAAGATCAATAGAAAAAGAAACACAAATATTGATTAACTTATTTGTTCTGAACCCTCAATAGTGGTGCATTAGCTTAAGGAACATGAGGTCCTTGATTGATATGTACGCTACTACCAGGAGAAAAAGTTTCCTCACCAAGAAAAACACAGATCAGACAAACGCTGATGGACCAACATGAATATATGAATATACTCAGACAGCAGAGAACACAAAGCGCTTAATATACAAAAACAAAACACTCCATTTGGCTCTGAGCAAATGCGAATGATGCCAGCTCTGTTGACGGCTCTGAGCATTTGATGCCTACATCTGGCGACTGCAGCTGGATCTCAGTCTGCTTTCGCCTGCAGCCACAGCCTTGGTGTTTACACAGCCAGATTCATGAAGCAGACTTTAGCAAAAGTGAAAATAAGATGCAATTTTTGGAAACATGTTGATGGTGAGAAGCTGTGGTTTGGGCTGTCTGCAGACTGGTATTTCAAAGTGCACTCATATGCATGGATAAGCAGTTTGGATTAGGCCTTAAACATAACGTAACATAGTGCAATTAATGCATTTCTTATGTATACAGACAAACACACACACACACACACACACACACACACACACACACACTTGAAAAAAGAGCTTGTACCTGGGTTGTAGTGGAAGATGATATTGAGGAGGTCCTGATCTCCCCAGGTGATATGGTTCTTGTATTTCTGGTAGAGTGGATGAAGAAGATCCTCCCAAGACAGGCCAGTAGGGATCATGCTGTTCTGAAATACAAGGATTAATAAAAAGAACAGCTTAAGAGGAGCATTAACAAAAAATAAATAAAAAAATCATCAAAGGCGGAGCACATTTACATTCCCGCTTCCATGTGCAATCTGCTGCCAGTATTAGAGCTGTTAAATTGAGTTCTGAGGGCAGAAGACTGTGATGCTGTCATGGTAATCTGGAAAGCTTTAATCACAGCCCACTCATAGCACTCTGCCTGTCACTTGAGCTCAAGGAAACAGCCCTTCAGAATGCAAATAGGAAATTGCAGCCCACTTTAGCTTTCTACCGATCAGAGTGTGGGGAAATAGTACTGTTTTGACCTTACTTTGAACAGCGTGCTGCGGATCCGTGTGAGATTCATCAGCATGACACCAGAGTTGACGCCCGTGACTCCGTAGAAAGGGTGACGGGCAAACCGGCTGTACCAGCCAATCTTGGGTACCTCGTGCTCTGGGGCCATCGCTGCCAGCTGCGTCCTGTTGAAGGACTTCAGTAGATTCCAGATATCATCCATAGGGCGCAGAAACAGCACATCAGTGTCCACGTAGAGTAAAGAGTCCACGTCCTTCAAGATGACCTGGAAGTACAATTTTAGACGTGAATACAATATTTATGCCAGCGGTCCAACCTTTTTTGCGCCAACGGACCAGTTTATGTCCGACAATATTTTCACGGACCGGCCTTTAAGGTGTCGCGGATAAATACAACAAAATAAAACCAGTACCCCCAAAAAAGATTTATTCATAACACACGGAAAAAGACCCAGGGTAACCGAGTTAACGATAAAAACGATGAAAAATAACAATAAAAACTGATAAAAACCCTGAAAACCATAAATGTCACACCTGAGCCTCAACTCTCACGGCCCAGTACCAAACGACTCATGGACCCGTACCGGTCCGTGGCCCGGGGGTTGAGGACCGCTGGTTTATGCCACACATTATCAATATGTACTAAAAAAAGAATACAGGGAAAATTAACCCCCAAATTCAATTCAATTTTATTTATATAGTACCAAATGCTAACAGCAGTTGCCTCAAAGCACTTTATATTTTAAGTTACAGACCCTACAATAATACAGTTTGTTCGTTTGTCCAGTTGGGCTGGAGGAAAGTTACTGTTAGAGCGGTTGCAAAAAGACTTCGGGTCCTTACAGGTACTCCGGTGCAGTGGTTTGTATCATGTATATCTAATAGTCTCCAATTTGTTTATGTAAATGGAGAGTCCTCTTCAAACACTGAAGTTAAATATGGAGTACCACAGGGTTCTGTGCTAGGACCACTTCTGTTTACATTATACAGGCTTCTCTTAGGCAGTATCATCAGACGGCAAAGCACATATAAATGAATGTCAGTATTAATGAACCCCAACTATCCCAACCAACACGTGAAGCTAGCTATTTCCTTCAAAACATACTGTAGTATCTGTTCTGTAGCAGCAACACAGGCTACTGCTTTATTTTTTCCTGGCTCAGCTGACAGGAAGATGCAGAGGAAGAACGCTAAAGAACAAAGTGGAGGATGCAGTGCACAAGTTTTAGTTCTTCAAGAGGAAATCTGGGTTTCATTACACTGCTACAGGAATGTTGCGTGACTTTACGAAGTCAAACAACGCTACTTGGAAAAACAATTAACCAGCACCAATCCAATCTGTACAAACATACATGGAAGGATAAATGAAACAAAACACAGAACCTGCTGTTCATATACGGAGAGAAACTGTAAATATGTTTTTTCCTTTAAATACCTCACCCATTTGGATACTGGTAAAGATATGTAGCTGCTTTGACTGACACATGTGCTTAAAGAGGATGCTGTAGTTGTGGTTAGACTTGAACCAGAGCTCTCAACAATGTTTTTTATGTTGCTGCCTTTTGAACCTTTTTGCACGGCGACCCTGAGCGGTCAAACGGACTGCAACTTAAGAAAATGTCAATAAAGAGAAAGATGCTGAAAAAACGCATCTTTTTCTCCCCAACAATATCAGTGAGTCCACTGCTTATTCTAAGCACGTCACAGTGCCATCCTTCACATGCCAAAATTGCTTCAATTGTGAGGTTTTTATATTGAACTTCCAATGTGCTTTTGAGTCCTTTTTTGCAGCCTTTTCTATTTGTTTTAATGCATTTGACCTCTCAGGGCCACTGTACTTTTGAGCACAATTAATTGACAAATAGTACAGTTTGCTGTGTGTTCCAGCAAAACCTACTAGAGGATTATACAGCGTTGGCGGGTGAAGTCCAGATATGGTAAGTTACGCCTGAAAATAAAGCCTAATAAAGTGAATAGTGAATGTCTATTGATTGCCTTGCAGCAAGAGAAAAAAAACCCACCTATTGATCTGCCACATGTTCATTACATGGTAAGAACGCTGGCTGTTACTGCAATGAACCGTGTCAGAAAAAGGAAATCAATAGGCGGGTATGAGTCTCACTTGATGGAATTACTGGATTTGTTCTCTGGGGAATTCTTATTTGTTACATAATTGCTGCTGAGAAGGTATGAAATCATCAATAAACAAGCCAGTATCTAGCTGTAATCATCCAGTGAAGAGGATAATAAGATTGTTTAAGTAGAAAAAAGATGGATTAACATTTTTTTCTTAACACCGGCTAATGACATTAAGCATGGTGGGGATATTAGGTGAGATAAGTGTGGCAGGCTTACGGGGAGGAAGAGTCTCTGAGCAGCGCAGGGCTTGAAGAGCTTCTTCCACTCGTCAGCGTTTCCCACCGAGAAGGAGATGGAGTAGATTCTGTACTGGAACTTGGCTGCGACAGAGCGAGGCCACTGGTTCAGCTGAAAGTAAAGCAACATGCGGTGTGTTATGCCAAAAAAAAGGGGTCTAACTGACTTTGAGTAAGGCAGGCTGCGTGAGAAAGAGTCAGGATAAACAACAATTAGACTGAAAGCTAATCTCCCTTTCGCTCTTTTCACAGACTTATCAGCTTGTGCAGGTGGCCATTTCAAACAATGAAGTCACGTCTCCGGCTGCTGATTGGCTCTTTTCGGTACGCGTGCAGCAGCCAGCTGCTATTTTATTAAAACGCAATCATCTAAACAAGGGAAGGCACCATCTTAAAGCATGGCGAGGTTCGCTGAAGCTCGCGTTATCCGACCAGTTAGGCGTTAAATCTCTCCATAATCACCAGTTCAACAGTTTGGCCCTGAGAAGAGCGAGCGAGACAGAGAGAGCGCCACAAGCAGGAGGAGGATAAGAGATCAAGGGAGGTGAGACTAACCTTTCCTGTGGCTCCTTTCTGCTCAAACCTGGCATATGTGTCACATTATTACAGGCCTCAGCTACCACGACTCCCCCCTCATGAGAATTTTCAACACATGGCAGTGATTCACCGCACACAGGAACGCTGGCTCACGGGGCTTTTAGGATTAAGATTCAAAGCTGTTTAAAAGGTACTTCTGCTGATATTTGTGGCCCATCAATTGAAGCAATGTTAAAAGGCTGTTAGTTACAGTATCAGTGGAACTAATCAAAGTCACGCCAACGCACCTCTGCAAAGGTGACTTTGAGGCGGGGGAGGCGGAATAACGCAGCGTGTCTCGGTGATATATTACGCCCCGGCCTTGAGATAAAAGGGTACAAGAGTGAGTAAGAGAGGCTCCGAGTTAGAACTGCTGTGATCTCGGTGTCATCTATTACAAAGAAAGGAGGAGTGTTTAACATGTGCTGTGGTAACTCACAAATCAGAGTAAGATCCTGAACAGCAAAGCAGACAGCAAGGTGCATTGAAAATACAGGTTTTTGGCTCAAAACACATTACGGGGTTCTTACCCTTTCTTTAAACTGCAGGGCCAAGGGGTCCTCAGCAAAAATGTGAAACTTGATCTTCTTTAAGCTGAACAGGAGGGCTGATTTTACCATGGTGAGGGTCTCGTCCAGACGGTTCCCACAAGCCACCACAGCCAAATGCATGACGTCCTCCGCCTTGGTGCGCCTGGTTACGGGTCGGGCTACATTACTCCGTGGTTTACTAGAAAAGAGTAAATGTAGAAGATGAAGCACTGGCAGTCAATTCAATTCAATTCAATTCAATTTTATTTATATAGCGCCAAATCACAACAAATGTCGCCTCAAGGCGCTTCATAGATACAGAGAAAAGCCCAACAATCATATGACCCCCTATGAGCAAGCACTTTGGCGACAGTGGGAAGGAAAAACTCCCTTTTAACAGGAAGAAACCTCCGGCAGAACCAGGCTCAGGGAGGGGCGGCCATCTGCTGTGACCGGTTGGGGTGAGAGAAGGAAGACAGGATAAAGACATGCTGTGGAAGAGAGACAGAGATTAATAACAGATACGATTCAATACAGAGAGGTCTGTTAATACATAGTGAGTGAGAAAGGTGACTGGAAAGGAAAAACTCAATGCATCATGGGAATCCCCCGGCAGCCTACATCTATTGCAGCATAACTAAGGGAGGATTCAGGGTCACCTGGTCCAGCCCTAACTATATGCTTTAGCAAAAAGGAAAGTTTTAAGCCTAATCTTAAAAGTAGAGATAGTGTCTGTCTCCCGAATCCAAACTGGAAGCTGGTTCCACAGAAGAGGGGCCTGAAAACTGAAGGCTCTCCCTCCCATTCTACTTTTAAATACTCTAGGAACAACAAGTAGGCCTGCAGAGCGAGAGCGAAGTGCTCTAATAGGGTGATATGGTACTACAAGGTCATTAAGATAAGATGGGGCCTGATTATTTAAGACCTTGTATGTGAGGAGCAGGATTTTGAATTCAATTCTGGATTTAACAGGAAGCCAATGAAGGGAAGCCAAAACAGGAGAAATATGCTCTCTCTTTCTAGTCCCTGTCAGTACTCTTGCTGCAGCATTTTGGATTAGCTGA
Source organism: Neolamprologus multifasciatus (assembly GCF_963576455.1). Classification (NCBI taxonomy): domain Eukaryota; kingdom Metazoa; phylum Chordata; class Actinopteri; order Cichliformes; family Cichlidae; genus Neolamprologus; species Neolamprologus multifasciatus. The sequence continues at coordinate 31,417,865 of NC_140443.1, read as the reverse complement.
AGGCTTTTCAGTGAGTTTTTTGGACATCCTGATAATAATGAATTGCAGTAGTCCAGCCTGGAAGTAATAAATGCATGAACTAGTTTTTCAGCGTCACTCTGAGACAGTCTTGTATAAAAGAAAAACAATAACACCTCAGTATAATGAAATTACTATATCGAGATCAAAAGCTGGCAGTAATTGCAACAAAAGATGTGCCGGATGTCGAGTTTTTCCTCCACCTAGCTGTCCGTTTTAGATTTCAATGGGCCAAGGCCACACGTTTGGGCGGGGTGGGGGTGTATGTGCTGACAATCACAAACCTTGTTCCCCTCACTCATCGCCTGCAAATTGGCCTGCAAGCTGCAGAGCTTGTGAAGAGCAATTTGTGCTCAACAGATGGACCACAGCACAGTGGAACCGAAACATACACAGAAAAATGAAATTACTGAAACGGACGCCATAATTTCAGACTTCCACAAGAGCTCCAACCCATATGGTCTTTGGAAAGCTGACACCTATATTTATATTTCTTGTAAGCCAACATAAACTGATGGCTTTTGGTTATAACTACACATATATCCCCATGAACACCATTTACAAAAATACCCCAAAATAATATGATACTTAAGCACGACCCCTTTAACTTTTTACTTGGTGGGGAAGCCCATAAGTGAATAAATAGATAATAATTATTAAGATAATTCTAAGTTTTTTAACCTTATAAACCCTACGTAATTGTACTGCTGGAACATAGTTCATCACCAAGACAATTTGATGCTAGGTTTTTGTTCAGCAAGATAATATTCACATTTATGCCTTAAAGCAAACGTTGTGATTTGGTGCTATATAAATTAAAGTAAAAATGTTAAATTTTCAATGAAAGTATGCAAATGCCAGAAATAAAATGCTAACCTCGAGCTTTAGCGTGACCTCCTCTTAGCTCCAGTGTTTAGCATGACGGCTGCTTCAGCAGTTTGATTTAGCCACACTATTTAAAAATGTCCTTTATGTTATAGAAAAAAACTAATTAAAAAAAACCAACAACAACAAAACACTGCATATGTAAAATATCAACCCAATTTGAGATTTTTAGATTCATTCTGTCATTTATTTATTCAGCTAAAGGTTTTTACTGAAGATATTACCGTTTATTTTCTACCACACTCAACGGCTACCAAGCTAGCTGCACACAAACCACACCAAAAAAAAACTTGGAAGAAATTTTGAGAGACCCACAGTCAAGTGAAAAACAGCGTTTTCAAAAGATGTACTGTGTAGTCCTGTTATAAAGAAAACTAAGTATACCCTCACTGCTTACATCGGAGTTGTTTACATTTGATTAGCAGGTGCTGCTAATCAAATACATAGCGCGGTGAGCGCCTCTATAAAAGCACAAGTTTTGACAGCTTGCTGGGAGCAAACATTCAGATGTGTGTTAAAACAATGGCACAACCTTTCCAGGAGTCCACACTGGGAATAATTATATCTGTTAAAAAACAAATGCATTCAGCCTTAAGCTCTTTTTGCCACTTGTATGGATGTCAGTATTAATAGTACCGGCTTCTTACTTCAACAACAAAAACATCATTTGGGATTTATATGGATGACAACAGGAGGAAGTGAAGAATTTAAAAAAATAACAAGCAGCTATCCTCCTATTGAAATGAAAGGTCAACTATTTTTCTCAGTCATGTTACATGTGCGCCTCAGTATATCATTTAACAAACACCTTCACACACGTCTACCTCTGCGAGTTCCCACTGGACTTTGCTCTTCCATGTTCAAAGGGAAGGGGGTTCTTTATCGGGTTTAAGCGCTCTCTCTGCAGAGCAGCGCGGCCTAGCCCGCTCTATGATAGGGAAACATTTATGTGATGGGGCAGCCTAAAGTTAAGGTCAACATCATCTATTTTTCTTCTGTGTAAGCACTACATGGGGCCGCTTGTGATAACAATACCTTCAACATGAATGTCGACATAGCCAAAGAGGAAAAAGCTTGGCACCAAAAAAGAACAAAGAACCTTTTGTTTCAACATATAGCTTTTTTTGCTTTTTTTTTCTTTGAGGAGGAGAGCTGGGGAAGGCAAAAAGGAGAAGACAGTTGTAGAAGACATGCATTTCCTCTGCGTCTGAAACAAGCGGGAACCTAGCATAAAATGGATAGGAAGGGAGAAGAGTGAAACTCGACAGGTGGGTTGCAGGGCAGTCCTCAAGCGTGACACTTCGTTTTCTGCATGGGTGCGGGACAATGATGAACTGCAGATTAGGATGAACGAGAAGGTGCTGAGAAATCTGTCCGCCACGCTTCAGGGGCTGATGTTCTGTCAAGGTTGTTGAACACACAACCCATTTCCCCACAGAAAAATGCATTCCCTATCCCCTGCAAGGATGCAATCACGTTGCACTTAGTCATGCAAAATAAATAAAGGCTTTTTTGCATAAACCTGAATGACAAAGACAAAAAAAAAACGACATAAAAAATACATAAATAATGTGTTTGCCACATTAAGCATGGGCTGCTCACATAATGGTTTGTGTCATGGCACCGCTCCTCACATCTGGAAGCAGTCAAAAAGCACAGACGAGGTACAAAAGGACTTGAATTCCTTATCAGCTGCATAGCAGGCACAAGAGGAACCCTTCGCCTACAGAAGCACCACCACCGACCCTTTCACAGCATGCAAGGAGAGGAAAAAGGCAGCACCTCTACAGATAAAAGAAAAATGTACAAGCGCAGAGTAAAGCCTGTCCCAGAGAACACCTTGAAGACATTTAATTAATCCGAATGTAACTCTGTTCTGGACTTCTGACCGATGTGTTCACATTGGTTTGAAGAAGCCCGTCTCAAAGCGGTTAAACAGAATTCAGCTGATTAAAGTTGAGACTATACGACAGAGAGTGCCAGAGCTACTTCTCGGGGCTGATCCGCTGGATTCTTTGCTTGAATTTTATTCAGCTGGGGCACAAGAGAAAACAGAAGAAAACCTCAGATCGCATGTGACCACTCATGAACGATCACCGACGCAGCTGCCAAAAGAATCTGGTTTTATGTGTTCATTTCAGCTGCCCTCTCAGAACATTTGCATTCATCAGCATGCTGAGCAGACCGTGCTAAAATAAACATTAAACGTGTCAGCGCAGTTCTTAAACGACCAAAACGCGCTGACTCAGGCCGGAGATATTCACTTTCACAAACTCTAAAACCCAGTAAGAGATTCATCAGAGAGGCCGATGCAAAGAAACCTGAACAGAGAGCGGCAGGCACGCACTGCTGCCATTATCATATCCTCTTTTCTGTGTCCACCACAAACCTTGACCAAGTTCTCTACATATTAAATGCAAATCAAAGTATTATACAGCAGTAGGATGCACTGGTACTAAATATGGACATTTCTAATAGATTTTTTTTTAAAAAGTGGGACATTGGGACAGTGGTCCAACTTGATTCCCACACATAGACGGTTAAAAAGAAGGAAACGGCTTCTGGGTCTGAAAACTGAAGCCACCTTACAAATGTCTAATAACCAAAATGGCAAGATGGTTGCAAAAGATGGTTGCAAAAGAACTTGGGGTCCTATAAATGTCTATGGGAAAATGGCCCTCGGATTGATGTCTGTAAACAGTAAGTCGCTTATTTCATGCCATACTGAATCGTCTTCTTCATATTTTATGAATCACATGACACAACCCTCTCCATTTATCTCTGCTTTGGACTGGTACTAAAAGTACACTGCCATTCTGCCTAATCATGTTTTCTATACGCGCCTACATGCAACATTCTTATTTATTCACGATATTGTGACAGTTATTGTCAGCAGATGTGACATGTGACCTTGCCATCTCCGAGCAGCTGACGTTAAGTCGGCTAAATAACAAAAACAGCTTGATTACAACTGTTTGATTACATTCTCATACTGTGTGAGTTCTTGAAGCTTCCAAGTCCAGCAATGTTAAACCCGCTAACGCCAGCTAACAGCAGCTAACACTGACAAAAACACCAGCGCTTACTGACAGAAAACGTTGAGGATATCCTCAACATCAGTATATCTGTCAGTGCACAGAAGCGAGCTTCACTGACTCCTCGACTCCTTTTACCTCCTCCAGACTAAAAGGGCTCACTAAAGAGTAATGCTGATCCTACTGTAGCTACGACTACGCTCTGTAATCTATGGAGATTTTCCACACTGCACTTTTAAATTGATTTTTCAAAGTTTTGACATTCTAAACATTGGAAATACACATCTTGTCCCTGGCCTATAGCTTCATGAGATGAGGTGGTAGTGATAGATATGTCATGGGTATGCTGCTGCTTCCTTCAGCAGAGTGATACGGCTGATGGATGTTAGTGGAGAGTTTAGCAAATGCGTGTTTGGTGAGATGTTTACAGTAGGTATCTCCATCTCATATCAGAACATCCCAGATCTTTAAGCATATATGAACTTTTACCAGTAAGAGAAACCAATGGTATATAAGAACCAAAAAAGCACCACGCAAACACCTCTTTTACAGTGATAACAACCATCAAACACCAGCATGGTGAGTTCCTATGCCATGACTGCCTGTGTATCATACACCATTGCAGCTCAAAGACACTTTAGAAATGAAGTGAAAGTTTTTCTAACTTTGGCATGCGTAAATGCGATTAACAGCATAGTCAGTCATGAAAATAAATGCAAATGCGGAGTTGACGTTAAAAGATAAAGGACTTTCTGCGAAAGCTGGAATGTGCGCAAGAAAACTTCCAAAAATGAGTTGAATACACCAATCAGCACCTCCCTGAGCCCACAGGGACATCTTCAAATAGCTTTATTGAGTTGTCCAAAAGTTTAAAAGATTTTTTTCCCTATAATGTCAAACTGCCAGAAACGAGTACAAAGCAAACATCTGGCATCTCTGAGTCCTACTCATCCCAGTAGATCAAAGTTTTCGCGGCTTGGCTGATCAATGAATCAGCTTAGTGCTCAGTAAATGCTTCTATTATTAATCATTTATTATCTTTATTTTTGTCGTTGTTGTCAAGTTCAAAGCTATGACTTTCAAACCCAGCTCTTTACAGATGAGGGATTTTACCCAGCCCCACGCTATCTTTCTGCCTCAGAATGACTCATTTACTGGCAATTTAAAAGTGAGTTAGCCAAACTAAAAGAGAGGCAAAACACAAGCACCCTCTCCAGCCACGTCGGGCTGCACAGGCAAGCAGGGAGATTTCAAAAACCTCTCCGAGCTGAGTGAGTGCTCAGTCATGCAAGATGACATTTTTATAGCTATGCATAATGCCACCGCGAGGCAGTGACTTCTTTACTGGGAAGAATGCTGCTTAGCTATATCTGAAGTGACAGGGCAGGGGATTTGTTTCGACACAGAGTATCAACACCAGTCTCACCCTGCAGATTCACGCTTTAACGCAGTGCAACAAAGCATCTGGAACACACACTGAAAGTAATGAAGACGTCAGAGTGAAGGAACGGGAAAGTTACAGGTAAGGATCGTGAGTCACAGAGCCTGGAACTAAACCCTAATTCTGTTTTTAATTAAGCTGAGGGCGGGGGGCACATTAACCAATCACGCTCTGTTTAAAAATCGTAAAAAAAGGAAAAACACTTCACATTTTGGGCGTGTGGACCTCGCAAGCGTTGGGCGTTTGAAGTGATAAAGACAACAACGCATTATAGCCTCCAGTACGTGTGGGTTGGGACGACATAGAGGACGTTCTTCGCTATTTTTGGCCACAGGAAACGGTGTGATGTGTCAAGAGGAAATTATATGATTAGGGAAAAAAAAAAGGCATGTTTGTCTAATAAGAAAGCTGCACAGGAAATCTGTTCAGCGCTTCAGATTCGCAAACAAAGGGAGAGATACAAGTTATGAAGCATGGATTGAACAGACAGTTGTAATAAAAGAGAGTGTTAACTTAACTCTCCGTTTGTGTCGTTATGATTCTCTATCAGAGCTTTACAGTCTGCAAAGTGCGTCTGCAGACCTGAAAACTACTCCCAAATGTTCCCAGTCCTCTGGCCCGATACTCTCAGCTTGAGCAATGAGACAAAACAAAGTTGTTTTTTAGAGGTTCTGGCAAAGATGCTCAGTGCTCTTCCCCTAATCGCAGCAGTCAGTCTTGAGCATTTTCCAACCTGTTCGTGTTTGTTTAATGGCCACCGGTGACCCCTTCCACCCCATCTTCCTTATCAGCGTGCAGCACACATGGAGGAGCGTGGTTTCTGCAAAGACGCAAAGGTCCTTTCACGGCGTAACGCCTTGATGGCTTTTATCTGCCGAACAGTGTCCCCAACCTTGAGTACGGCTATGGAGTGGAATACATATTACAGCAACCTGCCGGCGTGGGTAATCTCCACAGTCACATAGTGGCCATTATGGCACAGCTGGCATGCAAGACAGGAGGAAATGCAAGGCTGAAATTAGAAAGCTGGAAGACAACATGCCCTCAATCTTAAACACAAATAGCAGCTGACGATATCTGAGATACTGCCACGGTGCTGATTTATTCAGGTCATCTGTCTTTGTGGCAGCTTCTTTGTAACAAACGAAAATAAAAATCACACCTGATAAGCTTTTCTGTAAATAGTTCTAGCAGACTACTTCCCATAATGTCTGACTCATGTTCAAGTGAAACCAAATGGGAGCCCAGGCTGCTCCGTACACAGTAGAAGCCTTTATGAAGTGCACTTTGTGTCTTTCAAGGTGACCTTTTACCCCATTTAACACCAACAGAGGACTGAGACCATGCGCCGCTTTCACACATAATAAGGCACAAATGATCGAGATGTTGAGCTCACGTGACAGTTCATCACCCTGTTGTGCTTTGTGTTTGATCTCCTCTTTGAAAACACTTCCACCTAACCACATCAGTCAAGCTCTCTGGCCATATTTCAGCCACATACTTTAGAAACTCGTGTCTGCAACAGCGAAAAAAGAGAACATTAAAGCAGCCCAGCAGATGCATGATGGGGTGTCCTTTAAAAGATCTGGCTTTTGTGAAGCCTGCGTCCTTGAGCACAACGTAGGCAGTTTGATAGATGAGGATAAGGCTCACTCAAAGCACGATTATAACCCGACACCCTCACTTTGAAACTTCCCCGAGGCTAGGAAAGATGGGGATGAGAAAGCGGAGACGTTCATTTAGGGAGAGCCTTGAGGAAATCGGCTCTTAAACGGAAACACCCCCCACCCCCCTCACTCCTCACCTCTTTACATTCACGCTGGCCCCTCTACTAATTGGTCTCCCCTGTTTTCGTCCCTTAAGAGGCTCTTCCGGACGCACGCCGACTCCTGCGGGCGATTTCCTCGGAAACTTTGCAACAACATTGTGCTCGAGCTGGGAGGGCGACTGGGAAGAGCTGCTGTCCTCCTCCGGCTCCTCTCCAACTTCTTTCAACAGCGGATCATCCGCGGCGTTGCCCCCCAAAAAGTACAAAAGTAAGAAAACTCCAAAACACACGGCGATCACAACTACTTTGCAGTGGATCCGCATGGTGAGAGCAACTTGTTGCGGTTGGAAGAGGCGGTCGGGACTGCGCTCATGTCTGCGGCGGAGGGAGGGCAGCGCGAGCTGACATTTTCTTACCGCTCCCCGCTCGCATTTTTCCGCAGATGATGATGGAGAGCGGAGTGCTGCTTCTCATCGTCCATAGAGGATTATACGGCGGAGGCGTGGCTTCCCCAGCCTTGCCGTAATGATTGAAGTAATAGCGCCACACGATATTTCGACCAGACCTAAAGTATCTGAAATGTCTGTCTGTTTTATTACGCCACAGCTTACCTTCCTGAGGCAATGCTTATGCTTATGCTTAAATCTTAATGAATGCAATAGATTAACGATGGTGTCAGACTAGCTGCTGATTTGGCCATGGGAGTAATTTCATTCAGGGGATGCGAATTTTCAGCGAATTTAACTCGCGGTGCTACACTAGAACTGAGGGTTAAATATTCAATGTAAATATTCGTGGTGCTTTCTTTCTTGTGTATGATCGGCAGAATCCCTGTCTTTGTGTTCCTTATTTATGTATTTATTTTACATAGACATTTAATGTAAAACCATTAATGAAAGTTAAATCAGCTCTGACTTTGGGTTTCACAGATCCTGTATTTAAAACCACGCTTAGCTAAAAGTGCTTCAGATGACTGGGGATAGAAGAGGACAAACAAAAATGATCTGCTAGAATAATAAGTTTGCATTGACAAGGGAGTGTTTCTCTTTGTGTCACACCACCTACAGTGGAGGTGCTTTCATCATGTCCAAAATTAAGGGAATGAAAAATAGATAAACATGTGCGTCACTTAAGCAGTTAAATTATTATTATTATTATTATTATTATTATTATTATTATTATTATTATTATTATTATTATTTATTTATTTATTTTAATATTTGAAATAATAATATTAATTAAAGTATCAAGGGTGGCTAAATGTCTTCATTGTCCCCAATTTCAGCATATATCTACTAATATATAAGTTATAAATGATTTTAAATAAATTGATTATTATGTCATCTTCTGACAAAACCTTAGATTTTTCATTTCAATTGTTGACAGTAATGATTTTTTTAAATCAGCACTTTTTAACTGCCGTTTTCAACTCTGTATTACGGTAAAAGATGGACGCCACATCAAAGAGCAGCCAGCACTGCTTTTTGGGATAAGTCACAGTATTTGGGGTGAGTGTGGCTGCGTGTTAACTTTTTTCAACATGCGTTGTTTCAGCGATTTACTTGAACGTATTCGCCAGTCAGTTTTCAATAAATACAGCAGATTAAAAGTCGTGTTGTAGCGGCTAGTACTACTGCGTGCTACATCAGCCCCAGACATGTGTTAGCTTGCTATACAGGCTAGTAGCATGCTAACCACGAGCGGAACTTCGTTTAAAAATTTGTCAAAATTGTTTGGCATAAAGGTTATCAACACCGCACTCGCCTCATTGACTAGCACTTAATGTCGCGTAATTGTTATGGTGTGAGGTTAAATTCGGGCTGTTAGAAAGCTAATAAACAACAAGTTTTTGAATAAAAAAATGTTTATTGTTTATGCACTGTGTATGTACATACCCAATTCGTATTTCGCTCTTAGACTGCGGTAATGTTACGTTAATGAATTGCTTACAGATTATTAAGAAATGAATTTCAGCTGTCACACCGGAGACAAGTTTTTCGTTGCAGCTTCAAGAACATGATAAGGCAAAATTGAGAGATCTCACGTGTTTGACAAAAAGCAGTACCAGTTTAAATGTCCAGATTTCTTTAACGTAGTTTGGTGTGATACTGCGTCTAGGCGACCGAAAACATGAAGGAGGACTTAAAAGCTAGCATTAAGCCACCATAAAGACCCCTTTTGTAAGTTACTAAAGATACAAGAAGCTGCCCGTTATGTTTGACGTGACCTGTGTTGACAGTTTTCACTGTCAGTGGGACGTACGTGGTCTGGTCACGTGGTCAGCAACATTTAATAGAGTTATCCACCAGGTGGCATGCTATAATCAGCTGCCCCGTGTTAACACGGTCGGGCATGCATTCCTATACAGTGAAATTGACGCTTATGTCATTTCTGTAATTTATGCTACAGAGCAGTATTACATCATCATTCAAGATGATAACGCCTGCGTTTGACCTGAGCCAAGAGCCTGACCACCTGATCCTCAGCATCCGTGTGCCCTACACCAGAACGTCAGACTTTGACCTTTACATTGATGGAACAGATTTAAAGTTTTTTGCAAAGCCCTACTTTCTGAGGTGAGTTAAGCAATGTGCAGTTAATTGTTTCAAATGGCACCACCTACACCGGGCCTAAATTAATCTTCAGAATGTTTGTTTGTTTTTTTAATCGCAATGTTGAACTTAAAAGGGATGTAATATTTGATTTTCAGGCTAACTCTTCCTGGAAGAATTATAGAGGATGGAAGGGAAAAGGCAAAGTTTGACATAGATAAAGGTAGGTCGCACGGCATTAACAGCATGACGCAAATCAAAAGCTTGCTTGGGTGCTTTAATTGGGTACCAGAGGACCACCTCCCCCTTTGTAAAGTTCCTGCTTGTGAATGTCTCTCACTCTGCAATGAATAAAATATCAGCACTTGATGAGGCAAGAGGGGGAAAAAGCAACTGTTGTCTTTTCCATTGTTTAAAAAAAAGCTTCTTGTTAAAAAAAAAAAACATGCAACATTTCTTTTCAGTATCAAACATCTAATCTGATGATATTAACCACTGAATTATACCATAATTTCCAATAATCCAGAAACTGAATAGGAGCTGCGAGGAGGCTTCGTAGACTGAATGACGATTCAGACACAAGACCTCTGGTATGAAACACAGTGTCCCTGTGTGGAGGGATACACAGAGTGTTTCAAGTACTTGGGAGAACCTGTCACTGTCCCGTTGCACATATTCACTTGTTGTATGGCCCCGTTTTTCTTTTTGTAGGAGCCTGGCTGTGTGTTTGGGTGCTTTGTCAGGCTGCAGATTTTATTTGTGACCAATTAACTGCTTTCCAAGTTTAGCTGAGATGATGTTAGCTCATAACCAGCTGTTGTTGTTTAGCCGGCTCGTTGTCAGCTGTCTGGAGACAGGAGGGTCGCACGTCTAATCTGCTGACGATAAAAAAAACAAATTCAAATTTTATTTGTCACATACACAGTACGATATGCAGTGAAATGCTTACACAACTGCTCGTGACCTAAAGAAAAAAGAAAAGGCTATGAATAAGATAGGAAATAAATATGAAAATTAAAAAGGGTAAATTTAACTAGGAAGGAATAAAATAAAATATAAAAATTTAAGTTAAAAATGAAATAACTGTACAACACAAATTAGAATGAAGGGTAAATTTAACTGGGAAAGAATAAGATAAAATATATAAATTAAAGTTGAAAATAAAATAACTGTGCAACAAAATACACAATACACAGTATAGAAATATATAAGAATGTATGAGAAATATATATATATATATATATATATATATATATATATATATATATATATATATATATATATATATATATTCACACACACAATAACAGCAGCTGTACAAGTATTAAATGGAAATGAAGAAATATAATGTCTAGTGTTGTGTAATCCACATTAAGTGTCTTGTGCAGTGCAAATATGCTTAAAGTGATTTAAGTGATGAAGTGAAAACAATGTCCAGAATGTCCAGTGTGTGTGTACGAACCATATGTGTGGGTCAGTACTGTGCGGTGGTGTGATTGAGAGACCATATCGCCTGCGGGAAGAAGCTCCTCCTCAGTCTCTCTGTGTTGGTCTTCAAGGAGCGGAATCGCTTTCCTGACCTCAACAGAGAGAAGAGTCCGTTGTTGGGATGACTGAGGTCCTTCACGATCTTCCTGGCCTTGGTCCAGCACCGCCTGCTGTAGATTGAGTGCAGGTCAGGGAGCTCGGAGCGGATGGTGCGCTCAGCTGATCGCAAAACTGCAATAATATTGGGAATACATAAGCACGGTTTTGTGTTTTTCAGCCCGACTTCCGTTCAGGACATGAGGCTTGAGGTGAGGAGGAAGAGGCTGTGGTAGAGATGAATGAGAGAGACATGATGAGAAAGAGATGATGAAAATATGCACAGATAGATGTTAAATGGTCATGTATAGCTTGAAATGGATACTTTTCATTTAAAGATCACAAATAACTTCTGAGTCATACTATGACTGTGGCCAGTGTATAGCCACATACATAAAATGCGATTAACACGTTAGCTTTATGGATTCTTTCTAAATTTATTAGAAGGCATCAGTTTGCTGGAAGATGTAATAATGCACGAATCAATGTATAAAAAACCAAAGAAAACTTACTGTACCTTTAAGATATTCACCATGGGGGAATGAAATGTCAAAGCAAAAATGTGGCAGCAGCATGCTATGAAATGTCTGTTTGAGGTGTCTATGTGAACACAACTTACAAGTGGTACTTTTGGTAAATGCTAAGGTTGTAGACTGTATTATGTATGTACATAGTTTACTACAGCCATGCTTTCTTTGCATTTACTGGCTTTACAGAGCATTAGACCCTAATCAAGACTTGTGGAAATCTGAAATAAATTGAGGTGCACACATCCTGGTTGTCTGTGTGAGTTTTGTTTACCTTTGCAAAGGGGTTAGACAAAAGTACAGACAGCATGACAGCAGTCTGCATGTTTCTGACAAAGAGGGATTGTAACCGTAGAATATTTGTTGTCACAAGCTATCTGTCTGCCATGGTCACAGAATACATTCAGAACGTCGTGTACAAAAGATAACTCTCAGAAAATGTGTGATGTATCTGAAAGATAACGTGGAGACAGAATAAGGCAGTATGGAGCTTTTCATTCAACAAGGTCAGCTTGACACAGAAGTAGTGGTCTTACGATTTTTTTTATTGGAGACAGTTGGTAACACGACGTCTTTTGTTAATTCAGGATGTGATGTGATTTCTTTGTTTCTGCTTCAGAGTGTGAGCGCACTTGAGGGTTTTTTGTCACATCGTTTGACCCTTCTGTCATATATTTGCTTTACCCCTTTAGTGTGATTGTTTTTTTTTAAGGATAACTCAGAAATTTGAGCAGAAGAAGAGGCTGGATTCAACATATAATCACAGACTCAGTTCTAATTTAACATGGAAAACGTGGGAGCGATTGTCTTAATGTTCCCAGGGAAATGTTTTGGTTTTATTGCTTGAGCAGTGGTGTTTCATGCATTAGAGCTCAGAAAGCCTCATTTAAACATGTTATGAATATGCAATTTTTCCTGTCAGCTGAGATCTAGATCACTTTTAGAACATGTGATTCTATGACAATGTGGCACTTCCTGTAGATTTTAAACCGAACCTCTGTGTTCAGCACACGTTACCTTGGTAATCTTTTTAGGTGGAAAAAATGAGATTCACAGTATAAATGTTCTTGCTTTAAACCTGCTGGCTCTCTGAGGACTTTGCTGTGTGGAGCTTGAGTCTTGTCCCTCTTGGGCTTCCTCCCACAGCCCAAAGACATGCATGCTAGTTTAGTCGGTGAGTCTAAATTGGCTGTAGGTGTGGCCATGAGTCCGCCTCTCTGTGTTAGCCTTGTGATGACCGAGCAGACAGACCTCACATCTTGTGCTGTGACAGCTGAGATAGGCTCTGACCTTCTCCTCTCTGCCTCTCCTTTTAATGACTCCAGATTGGGTGAAGAAGGGTGTTAAGTGGATATCAAAAATACATTTTTTTTTCATACTTTAGAAAACCAATTTTGTTTATGTTTGATTGTATTTAGACTTCATGGCATATTGTGACAAAATTCTGGCTGTGTTTGCTTCACATGATGTTGGTGATGATGTTGCACTGTCACAGTTCCAGTAGCAGTCACCGATTGTACCTCGGGGCATCTCCCCTTTATGCTTCAGTCATTCAATAAATGGTAAATTAGCCTTAGCTGGTCATGTTATTTTATCCCATTTAAATGGATGCTGGAGCCATGTTTAATGTCATAATGATTACAGAGTGCAGGAAGCTCTGTTGCATTGACTGTGACAGCTCATGTGGGATTTTCTTTAACTCTTTAATGAGCAAATCATAATGCTTATGAGTGTGATGTTGACTACTTCCCATCACTGTGGTCTGTCTTTGACGTTCCTTTGCCCATAATCAGTCATAATGAAGCCGTCTTTACGCAGACATCTGCCTTATGGACTCTGACACCTCGTTGCCTGTCTGTCAGCATGGCCCCAGTTAACACGCAGCGTCTAAATAAGCCTGTAACATCTGCTAATAAAGCTCCGCTAATGAGTGTCCTTGTTTAGACTTATAATGAGCAATCATTAAGATCCCTCTTCCGGGCTCTCCATTCTGCAAGGCCTGCAACTCGAGCAATTAGTCATCTCCCATTGTAAAGCACTTCAAAGCCCTAACGCTTGGGTGCATTGAAAGTTTATGAGGTCTTTAGGCAACCATCAGATTATCTCTGCGTCGTTGCCAAGCCGTTCAAATCATCAATCATGTGTTGCCTATTTAGTTTTAATAGCGGTTCTGTGAAGCAGCTCCTGGAGTATGAGGCACGGTGCGGACAGATGGCCTGGTTGATCAGCAATGGTTTGTTGTAGAAACATGCATGGGAATCAGTGACTTCAGTAATCCATGATTTGAGTTGGATTTGATGCTGGATGGTGTCAGGTATTTGTCATGTTGTTAGGCAGGACTTAAGATCTTCTCTGATATTTATTGTGGTGTCTCTTTTAAAATGTCTGTGATCTAAATTCTCATCTAAAAGTTACCTCAGCGCAGTGTGAAGTCTAAAAGCAGCTTTGTTTGGCTCATCAACAGTCACACGCACTCAGTCTAAAATGTTATGAAATGCAGGAAAGCAAGTAAATACTCATTTGAGGAATGCTAATTATCTAGCTTTGCGGGTCAGCTAATCATAGCTACAATTTTAATCATTCCTTATTATGATTTTTCTTCCCCAAAGGAAACTGCAGGTTTTGAAAAATCTTTAAAAAAAACATTGAATTAAGGTACAGAACAGTCTCTCTCACCCTGGGTAGGGAGTAGTGTCGGTTGGAAAACAGTTTCTGTGTCTGGCTGGAGGCTGTTTAGATGTTGTGTACTTCTTGTGATCTAAAGTATGGAGACATTGGACTGTGTGGGCAGTGGCTGCCTTTCCACTGCAGGGTGGGAAAAACAGTCTGCTTGTTGCGACTGTGGAGCCCTACTCAGTAGGTTTTTCAGGCATGCTCACAAGTACATACTCCACAGTAGGTGCTTTTTCCTACAGCGGCAGTTCAAGCCCTTTCACACACTCTGCCAGTGTGTGAAAGGGGGGTCTGCTCGCCAGGAGGGTCGTGAGGTCAATGTATGTGCAGGTGCATCTTTGTGTTTTGGGTATTGGGTGGTTCTTGGGTACCTGGAGCCCTTGGACCCTGATCTCTGTTCACACCAGGGAGGGAGGCCCCTAATGGAGTCGGCTGCACATTGCCTCTGGGACTTCCATCTCTTGGCGCCCTTTTAGGGCCTCCCTCCTTCTCCTGGTGGGATGGGTGCACAGATATCGCAGAGATGTGTGGTCTTAGGTCTCCAGTCCTCTTGCATCATGGATGGTGCAGTCTTCCCAGATCCATTTCTGTCTGCCTCTGGCTCCTGGGGGGTTATTGCTGCTTCCCGCCCTCATTTTCAAGTACATTTCATGACAAAGACACACACAGTACATTAAACATGTGATCTCTTACACGTGCTATGTTGCTATAGGTCTTTTCACTCTTTGGGTCCCTAAGGAGACACCGGGAGAGCACTTTGAAGGTCTTCAGATGCTAACAAGTCTCCTCGCCCCAAAGGGCTCCCGTTCAGCCAAACCATTGGTGGAAGAAGTGAGTACTGGTAAGACATTTACTCATTTGCTTACCTCGCTTGTCCAGACAGTGTTAAGTTTGTGCACACGGGTGGAAAAGATGGCATACACTCTACAATGGTGGCTAGGGCTGGGCGATATGACCCAAAATTCATATCTCGATATTTTTAGCTGGATGGCGATATAAGATATATATCTCAATATTTTTTTAAGCCATAAGGTAAGAACAAAAAGAGAGTTCTTAGTCAAAGCTGTGTCCCAGATGTCACACAGGCACTTTTATTAACATGCAGCGTAGATGTACATGAAGAAATTACTCAAAAATAAATTATGAGCATTTATTAAATAATAATGCTCCATAAATAAAAGAAAACAATGTTGGTTCTGTGCATAACAAAAAGCTCACAATTGTGCAGTCAAAATGTAAACTAACAGACGCTGAGCATAATAACAAAGAGACAGATTTCACAGCTGCTCTGTTCCCAAGTTCTACTGCGTGACTGACAGCCTGGAGTTTGAAATCTGCTTCGTAACCGTGTCTCTTAACAGGTGCCATTTATGGTCCTTATACACACACAGTACGGTAATATTACGTTGAAGCACAGTACGTATCACTCCGCTATAGCCGTTAGCCGTAATGCTCAGACAATTCCATGAAGCGGTGCAGCTCCGTAGCTTACCAAAGTCGAACTAAAACATTTATTGACAGATTGCTGAGCGCTGTGTACCACATAAAAACGGTTCGCGGTCAGTAAGCACAACCAGAATTCATACATAAGGCGCACTATCGATTTTTCAGAAAATGAAAGGATTTTAGGCCATGCATGTCGTTAGCACGGTTAGCTCGTTAGCGCGGTTAGCTCGCTAACACGTTGACGCCGTCCAGCCCGACGCACGGGGCGATCCGCGGTAACTCGTTAACGGAGATTTTCCGTGTCCATCTTGTCGTTGCCTGCAGGTGAAGCGATGGGGGAGGAGGGGGAGTTGTGTTCAGTGAAGGAGAGGCGAGGCCCAGTAACGTTGCATAGAGACAAAAGTGGACGAAAGAGGCAAACTTGCGGCTCCACAAGTATAATTATAACGTATACTATTATATTATAACATAGACTATATCGATATAAACGATATTGTCACATCTTATATCTCGTATGAAAATATATATCGATATTTAAAAAAAAAAACCAAAACTCGATATATTGCCCAGTCCTAATGGTGGCTTTTTATCATTTCTAAAGAGTGCAGTGAAAGGGTGGGAGATAATGAAGACGAAGATGAAGAAGACTTTGATTGGCAGGTTGAGCAGGAGATTTACACGGAGAAGTCTGAGGAAGAGCTGAGAGCCCTGCAGAAATATGGCTTCGGCAATCAGAGGTGTGGAGTATTTGCCCGACTGCAGGTAAGATCCATGGATAGATGAAGGTGCATTACAGATTTGGACTTTAACTCACCCGTGCTGTAAATGTTCTTCAGAAAGAGCTCAGTGACGTGATCGACATCAAGAACCCAGAAGGAACATCAGCAGCAGAGAGGAGGCAGGCTCGGCTGGAGGCAGAAGCATCAGCCTTCTCTACTGACCATTACCTGTAAGTTTAACAAGGCTAAAAACCTCTCAGGTAAAGCATCTTTAATCCTCTTCTGTTTTTACTCAGTTATAGCTGCGTGTAATTGCAGGGCTGATTGGTTTGAGGATGGTGAGATAAAGGGGCTGCTGAAGTTTAGGCCATGGTGGACAAAGCTGAGCCCTTCTTCAGAGCAAGAGGGCGAATCTGGTGAGTTTATGTCATCATCTAAATCTGTTTAATTACTGTTGTTGAGATAAGTCTCTGCTTTGGCTGTTTCTAAAAAGGAGACATAAATTAATAAGATAAATGTGCTGTAATAAGAAACATTGGGTGACAAAGTACTCATGTCAGCAAGTAAATCTCCTGCCTTTGAATCAAACTAAAGTAAAGGAACAAGTGCATTACTCACTAAATGCACTTAAAAGTATTAAAGAAAGATGACTTGCTCTTGAGAACATGGCATGATACTGTTATGGAAAATGTTAAAATGTTCTTACTGATACATAAAGATGTGTCAGCAGCGTTTCAGGGTTGTAGCTGGATGACACACAGTGTTTTTTGTCTACTGTAGAGAAAGTCCTGCAACACAGATTTGTTTACATTTGTCTTTTTAATGTTAGATTTATTGTAAAATATGACAAAACCAGAGTTTTTAGTTGAATCAGGATCAATAATCCCACTTACAAATCCTGCAGATCTGTTGTGATTGGCCCACATTGGACATTTTTCTGTGATTGGTCCAAAGTCACAAATTTCATTTTTACATGTTGTGAAAGGAAACAAAGTTGGAAAATAAACCAGTAAAAGTCCCAGTTTTGTCACTGTACGGAAGCTTAACTACATATTTAATACTTGAGATATCTTAAGGCAAGGAACAGAGGTGGAGTTTTAACAGTTTCTATCACTCAGCCACACGATGCTGATGGGGTATTGTCATCACTAGGGCTGTTCGATATAAGGATATATATCGGATGATGATATAAAAACGTCTATCGTTTCATTTTACGCTATCGTTTGTTTCGTGGTGTCGCAAAATAAACTGTTTACGGCAATATTTTTTCATCGTTTTGATGGTCACTGTAGTGGCTTTAATTTCTTAAAGTTCTCTCTTTCTCTTATATGTAATATAACCACACTACGGACAGACAAGCGCCTGGTTTTATGCGTTGTCGTTAGCAACAACAATGGTAACACCATCCCGTGTCCGCTTGTTTATGTTCCACATAAACCTTTCACAATAAAGCTCAAGATCCTGTTGAGACTTTTCAAAATAAACTGAATCACGTGAAAGAGCAGATTATTTACGGATGAGAAGTCAAAAAGAGCCGCCAGGTGCTAAAAATAAACCTTAGACTCAAACGTTAGAACAGGCTTTTCCCCGCAGCACGCCGTGTAATAAATACTCACAAAGAAAACGGCGGCCGTTACAACTTATGTCTAAAAATGTATAGTTTCATGCATCTGTTAAAACACTCGACTCCAGCTACATGACACGCAGCTGGAAACACTTCCCGCAAGTCGAGCTGCACGAGACTCACAGAATTTGTGAAAATGTCAGATGTCAGAAAATGTTAAATTTTTGTGATTTATATTGTTATTGGGACGATAGATGTCTTAATATCAGGATATGAGATCTTGGTCATATCGCACAGCCCTAGTCATCACCCTGCAGAGCGGGTGGACGCATAAGTTTGTGAATGCGATAACTCAAGAACGAGGAACATAGGAGTTTGAAGCTGATACCATAGGTATGTTGACTAAAGGTCACAGACGAGTTTGAATCACAGTGTGAGACCCCTGCTCTAGGAGATGTAGTAGAGTGGAAAGGTAAAAAAACATTAAACTGAAATACTCTGCATAGTAAAATCTGAGTACTTTAAAACTGAACCTGCATGTGCATTTTAAATAAGTGCTGAAAGTATCACGTTAATGTTTTCAGTTACTTTCCATCACTGATCTAGAAACACTCAGACCTGATACCCAAGTTTTGTAGTAGTTTAATGTGCTGTAATGTTTGCAAAGTAAACATGAGCAACTCACATCTGCATTTTTACATATGCAGTGCATGCTTTACCGCCCTCAGTCTGCATCCTTTATGTCCAATTACTTAAAACAATGTCACACACATTCTGTGACCTAAATGCGGATCATTCATCAAGCTATTAGAACAGCAGCAAAGTAATTACTGAATGCTACCAGGAGGTGGCATGACGTTTCAAAAATAAAGAGAGCAATCATGCATTGTTTATTATATAAGTTTAACCTCTCACTGATCATTTTCCCATTCACTGTATTTTAAATCGTCTCCCCAGTACTTCTGCGGATTGAATCAGAGCGAAAAAGATTGTTACTGCTGAGCTTGTCAGACACTGACAGTATATGAAATCCTAAAGGACGCACAAGTCTCTGCAGTGGGCCCTTCTAACAGAAGGACAGACCTCAGCTTGTGCTCCCTGCTAAAAGTGCCTCGGGGCACTTGAACAGGAAAGACACTTGTCATTATGAAGGATTGAACTTGGACTTTCCCTAATCTCTCCATCCGTCTGCTGCCTGCTGACTAATTTAAACTATCATTTTTTTCCCGTCTGCTTACATTAATAGTCTATGAATTTAGTTTGAGAAGAGTTGCTTGTTGTCCGGAGGGCTCCCGGTTTCCTCTCTTTGTTCAGCCACTTCCACGGGAGTGATAGCTTGTGAACCCTAGCACTCTGAGAGACCGTGTAATTGTGCCATCCAGCCTCCCTAACAGTCTGCTAATTCCAGACCTTTCACTGCGGCTCACAGCTACAGCCTGTGTGCAGTGAATGGATGTTGTACGCTTAAGGGAGGATTTAGATTAAACAGATAGCAGCGTTGCTGGAGGGAGTGCTGCCGGCCGTGCTTTTACCAGCGCTGACGAGCAGCCATCAGTCAGCGCAGCAAAAGCCATTAGCCTCATCTTGGAGTTTAGCCTCCGATGAACATTACGGTTCACTGTAGCTCCGCCGGCTCCCTCTCCTCATTCTGCATTCTAAGACAGAGTGGCTCAGTCGGGAGCCTGGGCGTAGATAAATGGGCCAAATTAAACTTAATGGCTTGATTGACAGCTCGAATAGCATTAGCCTCAGCCGAGTGTGAAGAATGGCGTCAGTCAGGAGATTTAAGCGGCTTGCCGTCAAATCTTGAAAGCGTGCTCATGATTTTAACTGTTTGCCATATTTTTCAAACGGAGATCTCCAATTCCTCTATCTGGGTTTACTAGACACCCCCCTACCCCCCCCTCGCTTCTGCTAAGCCTGATATATATGTCACCTGACAGATGGATGTGGACCCAAGTGCTAATGAAGTAGAAAACAAGAAAACCGGCCCCTTTGTGCTCTCCAGTGTCAGGGCCAGCGCGCTGACAGGCCACAGCTGTCCACTGGAGGCCTGTATTAACGCACTGGTCCAGCTTAAATGCTCCTGACAGCTTGGCCTCTCTCTCTACCTGACACTCTTTGTGTCTTTGTTATGGCTGGATGTAGAAACCGGACCTGTGACCAGCTTAGATGGTCTTCTGCTGATTTAGGCCGCAACATTGCTCACGTCTGAACAGACTGATCATTAAATGTCCCTTTGATTCGATCTTTGACATCATCACAGTGTGAGTGCGCAAAATTAACCGACTCTCGTATGCACGGTCAAACTTTGACCTCTAGCATTTGTGTGATTCTGAGCGTTTTCCAGCCCTCAGCAGTGTTTTGACCAGGCATATTTGCTCCATGCCATCCGGCCATCTGGACCTGTAGAGAGCAGTGACGAGCCAGGCTTCCGTTCCAACAGGAGGATTTAGGTCAGAAATTAATTTGCAATCAGCAGAGGCCCTCATAGGCTGTGTGCTAATGCCCACTAGAATCGACTGGCTCCGTAGTGGAGATGAATGAACGTGGCGGTGGGTAAATCGGGTACGCGGAGTTAATAGAAAATATATCAGCAGCACGAAGCTGCTGGGTCTGTGCTGAAGGAGAGAGAGGCTGCTTTGTTTTTCCTCAAGTGCTCATGCATCCTTGCATTTGCACGCACGCATGTGTTTGAGCGACACAGATGCACATTCACTTAGATAGCTGTTACTTAAGCTAGTGAGTCACTTTGGTGTTTCATATTTATAGCTTCTCCCCTTATCTCGGTGCCTGTACCGTTACGTTGAAAGTGCACATGCACGCAGATCTTTGTGTCTGAGCTCTCCCTCTGCAGCTACACTGACGAGGGGCTCAGGTAGTGTCTGCAGGGAGCTGAAACCTGACGTAATGCAGCAGGAATCTCCTTCGCAGCACAGCCAAGTTCCCACTGCAGCCAAGGAGATCACTCTGAAGCGCTGCTTGTGTGTGTGTCTGTGTGTGTCTGTGTGTCTGTGTGTCTGTGTATATCAAATGTGTTTGCGTGTGTGCATTTGCTCCAGCCAGCACACACCTTGCACACCAAGGGCTCGGAGCAGGGACTCTCTTTTTCTCATGCAGA
Source organism: Neolamprologus multifasciatus (assembly GCF_963576455.1). Lineage (NCBI taxonomy): Eukaryota > Metazoa > Chordata > Actinopteri > Cichliformes > Cichlidae > Neolamprologus > Neolamprologus multifasciatus. The sequence continues at coordinate 31,396,532 of NC_140443.1, read as the reverse complement.
GAGGGGGATTGCTTTCAGCTGTTTAATAAGCTGCTTGGTGGGGGGAGTTGGAGTTACAGCATGTTGCCGCAGACATTCAGCATGCCTTTCAATACCGAATGATCGCAGATCGCTTAAAATGGGATTGAAGTCTGTTTGTGTCGCCCCATTAGGCTTGCCACAGATCCCCATTAAGCAGATGTCTCTTTCAAAAGACAACAGTTAGCGAATTTGCAGAGAGAAAGGAAGCCGAGGTTTGGAGATTTTCATGTTACAGAGCTCCAATTTTTCTTAATGCAAAGCCGCTTTGAAACACGCACAGTACTAATAACATCAGCTCTGCTAATTTAGCTTATTTAATGTGGGCCTATTTGTCATATTTTGCTTCTGCTCTTTAACACAGAATCTAATCAGCAATCACACCACAGCCATGGACTGGGCAACAGTCAAAATGTGTGTGTGAGAAAACAGCGTGCAAACCTTCAGTCTGGGTTTCATCTGAAGACACCGTCACAGATGACGGATTCTTTTTCTCTTGTATAACCTGTGCACAATTATTAGGCATGTCGTATTTTGGGGGATTAATTTGATTATCAGCAACTACAGCGCTCGCGATCAATCCAAAACGTTACATAAAGTCAAACCTGATTATTTAAGACAGTAAAAGTTTTGGCTTTTGTAGAGAATATCTGTGTACGTGAATTAGGGCTGCACGATTAATCGTTAGAAAATCGCGATCTCAATTCATACTTATGTGCGATCTCATTTCCAAATGACAACGATTTAAAAAAAACAAAAAAACAAGATGACGATTGTACCGCATTTTGATCCGGGACGTAATCTGCATGAAAACAAGCGCTCACTCTTCCTGCTCAACAGATGACAAGGGCGGCGCCTTATACCACGTGATACAGAAGCTGGCTGCTAAAATTAGCAGGGAAAAAACAACGGAGAGCACGACAGGGATGACGAGAAAGTGACTGGAGAAAATCCGTCCCGGTCAACCACCCAAACATCAATAACGGGAACCTTATACAGCGCTTCCCGATACACGTCGAACTCCCGCAGGCACAAAGAAATTACGGAGGCTGTTACTTATCACCTGACCAAAGATATGGCTCCATCAACACTGTGCAAAACGAGGGATTTAGGAAAATGATCAACATCCTAGACAAACGCTACACAGTGCCGTCCCGCAACTATTTTTCTATTGTTGCACTACCTGCTCTATACACGCAGTGTCGAGCAACGGTGGAGACGGAATTTCAAGCAGTACAACATTTTGCGGCAACGACAAAATGTGAGACATTTGTTGTTTTTATGTTTATTTATTGTTTTTATGTTCAGTCTCAACTGTTACGAAGTTGATGTGCAGTTAATAAGTGCAATAAATATTTATATTGGAAAAGAAAATCGTGAGAGAATCGTGATCTCAATTCTAAGCAAAAAAAATCGTGATTCTCATTTTATGTAAAATCGTGCAGCGCTAACGTGAATGTTGGGCAGTTATTGGTGTTTAGAATTATTGTGCAACTAAATTACATTTTACAACTACATTCCACAAAAAAAGGACATGAGATTTTGAATATGTTGGATGTGAAATTGTCATATAGCATTGCAATTTTGCGAAAATTGTATCCTCAGAAAATGCATGAGAAAAAAACGAAGTCGACATCAAGCCATCGTGAGCTGGTCCTGATGTTTCCGAAGGAAAAAAGGAAGAAATAGAGATTCTGGATTCATTTATTTGTCGCAAGAAAGCAGCAGCATGGAGAATTTCACCGTTTGATCCAGGAGTTGAAGCTTTCGTGCATATTTCAGGATGTCAGTCTGAGCTCTCGCTGGTAGAGTTGGGACCACATTTGTGGAAGTGGAGAAATGCGTTCAGAGAGAAAGAGATTGACCCGGAGCAGCGTCTAGCCATGTGCTTGAGGTAAAATAGTTATTTTACTGTGAAAAACGTGGTTGGTGTGAACGCCCGCGTTGACTCTAAACTTACAAATAAACATTTAAAACAACATCTGTGACCAGTATAGAAACCCTTTTTTCCCCTGTTTTTTTCCAGTCATCAGCCTTCCATTCATAAAGCCTGTCAGTTCTCGATAGGATTTTAGGTGAGGTGAGGCAGGGGACTGTGTCATTATTCTTTCATCTTTTTGCGATGGAGCATTGTCCTCCATAAAAACCACTCTCTTCTTGACAGATTCAGATCTTTTCCTGCACCTGCTTGAAGACGGTGTCTTCTAAAAACTGGCAGTAGTTTGCGAGCTGATTTTGAGGCGATCTTTAATCCAAAAGGTCGATTTTAATAACACCAAGATGTACCAGTACCCTACCTCCACCTTGCTGGCATCTGGCGGAGCTCTGTGCCTGTTACTGATACTGATCTGGCCTTTCAAGAATTATTCTCATTTCTTTAGTCCATAAAACCCTTTACAAAAATCTGTCTTCAGATATTTCTTGGCGCAGTCTTGATATTTTAACTTAACTTGGTCAGTGGTGGTAAGGTTTCAGTCTTGGACATGAACTAGAGCTGACCAATTCACACCACGAGCCACTGCTGTTTATATTGTTGGGATTTGGAAACTACACATTGAAACTGATGATGTAGTCAAAATACTTACTTGCCTTATAATTGTGCGCACAGCGTTTATGCAACAAGACATAACTGTATATCAGTTTGCGGTAAGAAGACAATGACTTTTCTTGCCCTGACACAGTGGATGTAGTAAGACAGGGAGAGGAAAATCCATTTGATGCAGTCGTTTTGTTGTGTGGATTCTGGGATTTGAGGAGGTGGACAATGGTTCCTGCTTGTTAAGACTATCATTTGCTCTTGCTGTGCGATCTTATTGAGTGGCACACTACACTGTGATCTTTTATTTGTAATAAAAATGGATATCTAATCCAGCATCATCTGAATAAGAATAAATAAGACGGGTGTTTTAGTTTTCATTGACATATTTTCACACACAGCTGGACTGTAATCTTCAGTATTTCGGCGACGTGCTATGTCTATCACGGACATGCGGTAGTGTGTGTATTTTATTTTCCCTTAAAATGCATCAGGATCGGTCACAGATCTGTCCATATTTAACCCTACCTCACGTCTCATTGTAATTCAAAGGCTCTCTTTTGTCTGTTCAACACGACTACAACACGAGGTTAGCAAAATGGCACGCAGCTCATATTTATCCGGCTTAGTGTGGACATAATCTTAAAGACTTACTGCACTAAACCTATTTTTATTAAGCTGTTTATCCCTGCAGTGAGACTATGTTCCTCACCTCGATGCGTGCTGGTTTCAGTATGTATTTGATGTGAAAAATCGTTAATTTGCGTCTTTGACTTGTGGCCGAGGAGCTTTCTTAAATGATGTGTCTGTCGACTGTTTGTAAAGTCATTTACTGACAGTACGTTGCAGGGAGCTTACCTGTGAGAAGGAGCCTAACCACTGTGACCTCTTCTCACACCCACAGCTGGATTCTTTTTGTGTGCGCATTAAAAACTAGACTGCTTCGTGTGTTTTGACTGTCTAATCGTTGGTCTCGTGCAGCTGTACCGTTCACTGATGATGAGAAAGAGCAGCTGAGGAAATTCACCAACCGCTCCTACCTGCTGGACAAGGCGTCTCGTTACCAAGCGTGGCTAAGCCTCCTGGACATCCTGCTGGCTTACACCTACGAAGTGCGCTCGACGGAGGGGGAACACAATGTGAGTGTGTGTGTAGATATGTGTGAAGAGGAAACTCCTCCTGAGCAGCACTTATCCTTGGATAACAAAGCCCTCTATCCTCACATCCTTTAGACCGCCTTCCATTTTGTTCAGAGCCTTAAGAGATTACCAGCAGATCCTAAAGCTCAGTCCAGGTCTCCCTGTGTCACTTCACTAAAGGTAGCTGCTGCAGCGAGAGGAACAAATCTGATTGCCTTGTTAAACCATGTGGTAAATATTTGATACAGCCTTAATGTTGAATTAAATCTCAGCTATGAAAACAAAATCTGTCATAGGTGAATATTTTAATTCCACTCGGTATTATAATGTGGAGGCTCCCCCCACTTTATTTCCAATGGCTCGTAGCCTGCTCTTTACAGAACTCTGAGCATCTGCTTCGCTGTGGTGCTTTCACTTTATTTCAGTGTATGTTCTTGTAGCGTTTCCTGTCTGTTATTGCACAGATGACAAGTTTCTCTCTTCTTCCCTGCAGGTGGAAACACCGTGGACTATCAGAAAACTCAGTGGGACTCTGTGCTGGCTGGAGGTGAGTGAATTATAACGCAGCAAGAAGCACTTCAAGAGCGCAAACCTTCGTCAAGACAACTCACTCTCTGGACTGTATTCATTTTTGAGAGAACAGTATTTATTTTGTTTTCTTTGTTTATTTTTCTTTAAATGCACTTTAAGAAGTTTGCAGTGCAGTAAAAACCAGAGCAGGGCTTTTGTTAGCCTGTTGAAACCCATTTTATATATTTGATGAAGTTGGCAGATGTGAAATGTTGAAAATGAGCTCAAAGGTTAATGTGATATGTAGAATCCCCGTATATCATTCTCTATATGCTCTCAATGCAAACAATGGCAGTAGGAATAGTTTTATATAGCTCTATGTAGCGTTATTATCACTTTGACCTTCAGATCACACCTTGACCTTGAAGGAGAGGTCAGAGGTCACGCTCTATATGTTGACAATACCACACCACACTTCTGATTTATAAGGCCTTTTGTCAATTTTCCACCAATAAATCATGAAGTTGACCTTGAAGACCTCTGTTGCTGTAAGCTAAATTTTGTTGGGTTGCTGACATGACTCCACTATAAAGTTGCATCAGAGTTCATTCAAAACCTTTTGAGCTGTCGTGTTCACAGACAGAACGATTGGTTTTGAGATGTATGCGGTGCAACCTTCAACCGACCGCTGGACTCATCCCCAGTATGCTGCGCCTCTGTGCTACCCACACCCTCGAGAAGCATGGCATGCATTTGTTATACAACGACTGTCTGTAGCAAATTCAATTCAGTTTTCTTTATATAGCACCAAATCACAGCAAGAGTTGCTTCAAGGTGCTGTATGTTGTAAGTAAAGACCTGACAATAATACAGAGAAAAGCCCAATCATCAGACAACCTAAAACGAGCAAGCACTTGGCGACAGTGGAAAGGAAAAACTCCCTTTTAACAGGAAGACACACTAGCAGAACCAGAAGAGGGGCCTGAAAGCTAAAGGCTCTGACTCCCATTCTACTTTAAAACTTAAGTAAGCCCACAGTCCAAGAACAAAGCGGCAGAAATCATGGCACAACTGTATTTCAGCTGCTATTTGTAGCTGTGTCTTTGACCAGCGGTCCCCAACCTGTATTGGGCCATGGACCGGTTTAATGTCAGACAATATTTTCACAGACCGGTCCTTTAAGGTGTCGTGGATAAATACAGCAAAATAAAATGATACGACCAAGACAAAAACTTTGTCTTGGTTTATTATTATATATTTGTAAATATAATAATAAACGTGAATTCACTGTGTAACCGGTCCATGGCACAATAAAGGTTCGGGACCGCTGGTAACTTTTATCAGCAGAGTCCTCCTGAAATGCGAGAGTAACATCCTCCTCTCTGCCCCATAATGCTCTCTGGTCGCTATTAGGGATGGGTATCGAAAACCGGTTCTTGTTGAGAACCGGTTCCCGCTGTTTCAATTCCTTGGAATTGTTTGCCATTTTTGCAAACGATTCCCTTATCGATTCCGGTCGCCCCGAATGACGTCACCATGTTGCGGAGCGTCATTTACCTGACAGGAAACACGGCGCCTAACGCTCAAAAGTTTGATTATACTTTACGAGAACGGATGACAACAGGGCAACCTGCAATACTTGCAAAGTAGATATTTCATTTAAAGGAGGAAACACTACGAATATGCAAAAGCATTTGCTCACAAAACATGCGATGACCTTAAATGAATGTCGTGTTTTTAATTCCGCTCCGGACTCGTGAATCTCGACCCAGCAGCAGCGCTAACGTTTGTACGTCCTCTCCCGTTAATGCAGCAGGTAAATAATCAACTAACAGTGCATATTATGTTAGCGCGATCTGCCTTATTACAAAACCTGCCATTACTGTGCATTTAGGTGACCATGATGAGACAGACAGAGTCTGGCTCAGATGCTGGCAGTTCTCGCTGCAGTCTACCTGTAGCGTCTCCTTTCAGGCCAGGATAGACGAATGTCACCGAGCAGTGACTAAGTTTGTGGTCAAAGGTTTGCACCCATTTGCCACAGCAGATACCCTCAATTTTCAGTAGGTGAATGTGTTTAATTGCAGGCAGGGACATTACTGGATAGTCTTGTGTAATTGCTACAGAATAATTTATGTTATACTTTGTTATTGCTACAGAAGAATATTTATTTTATTATTTTACATTTACAATTTTTTTTCCTGGGGATCCTGTGACACCCCATTGAAGAGCCGTAGGCTGTGGATCTCTTAAGATCACACTGCTGGGTTTGTAAGGCCATGTTACTCCTAAATTTCTATCTTGTTCAAAGAGAAGATATAAAACAAAGTTCTAAGCTAATCGACCTTAGTGTTCTCCTTTTTTAAAAAGAATCGATAAAGAATCGAATCGTTAAACAGAATCCAAAATGGAATCGGAATCGTGAAAATCTTATCAATACCCATCCGTAGTCGCTATGGTAACGTAAGTTACTAATGGCATTGAAGTTTGCTTGCAAACCCTCCTTCTGGAAAGTCAAGTGTTAAGAAAAAAGAAGTGACAGGCCAACCTTGTCTGGCATTTTCTGCAGTCGTTGTAAAATTATTAAATAAATGAACAAAATGCTGTGCCTGTATTGAACCACAGGCTGTTTTTGAAATAACACAATTTGGATATAACCAAGAACGCTATAAATAAATATAAAAGTTTAGCTCCTCTTGTTATCCTCTCAAGTTTGTAGCTCCGCAGCAGCTACTGTCTGGCGGGTAGGCTGGATGTGGTAAAAAGTAATTAGACTGTTGAGGGGAATGTCAAAAGGTTTTCAAATGCATCTGCGAGTCTGTTGCATATAAAGTTTCACTTTGTGTAAATATATCGATACCCTGGCTGATTTTTTTTTCTTTCTTTTTCTTTTCTTTTGCCTTTTCCGTTACTGATATTTGCACTGAAGTAAACAGAGCGGGCCCAGGCTCCATCTATCTGTCAAACCAGAGGCATTTACTACAGCAGCAACAGGCGCTCCCAGCTGAAATTCTGAGTGTGTGTGATCTGTCTTCTACTGTCTGCTCTCACAACCTGCCATGAGACCATCGCTTTAGTGTATAGAGTGTGTTTGAACAGCATCAGACACAGGAGTCTTGTCTAAAATCTCCATCCAGTCTGTTGTTTTCTGAGAAGTTTGTTTTTCACATTGACACCACAAACAGCAGTGAGTGCATGGTCCCTGACAACCCAGCTCGGCCATGTTTGGGCAGAAATTCCATTTGCTGTATTTTGTGTCATCCAGTTACACCACAGTTAGTTGTGTTGCTTTCTGGGCTACATTATCATATAAAGTATTTCTGTGAAATTGTGCAAATTCTAGATGTCTTTGTCAGTGTGCGGTTTAGACTTCACAAGTATGATATAGTACAATACTCTGTTAACCACTGATTCTTGATCAGACTGATAAAGTCATTAGAGAAATGCAAAATGGTTTTGACTCATTTGGCTTGCTTAAAGGAACCGGTTCACTGAGAAGTGTGCATAGATTTGCTGAGTAAATCCTGACCTGAAACAGATATGCTTGCTTCAGAGCTTTCACATTTTACTCAGCACTGTTATCCAGATTACACATTAACGCCGCTTCTTGGAACAAGATCAAGTATTTTGTTGTGCAATATATTGTCAAATGGGAAGAGGTGGAAGTGACCAAAAAGCCTCTTATTTCTGCGAGGAGTCATTTTGAAGTTATAGTTATGGGTGCACACAAGTTAGTGTACTCCTAGTGCCTGGATAAATAGGGGAGGTTGTTTCAGGAACAGCATTTGGTGTGAGATCTTTGCTGAATCAAGCATGTGGATCATCTGAAACGAGATTTCAATACCGGATTGATTGAAGCTTGGTAGGTTCTGCTGGAAACAGTGCTACTGGATGTGGCTGAAGGCAGCCAAGAGGAAGAGGAAATAAGGAAGGCACAGCTAGTTCGGCTTTGACACCTTTTCATAAGCGACCTGCTTTTTTGAAATTTTAAGAAATGAAAGTCAAAAAGCATTTCAGGTCATATTAATAAACTGCTAGAGCATACGCCTCCCATGATTATAGGACCAGTTTCTTGTCTGTGTGTTGAACTAGCTTTAGATTAGACACCGATGCCACGTGAAGGAAGGCGCTTAACAATGACACAGAGAGACTGTGGACACACTTATATTGCTGCATGCAGCTACCTTGTTTCACCTCATCTCATTACTCAACGTGAGACTATTCCTTTGCAGTTTCAGTGATAGGTTTATTCATTCACTGAAATGCAAAGAAACCATTGTGCTGAGATGGCAGAGATCATGGCACGGAAAAGGGAAGATTACTTACTCTTTTTTTTCAGCGCACTTAACATGAGTGTGACTGCAAACAGGCGGCAAATTGTGGTTGTTTGGCTTAGAGTTAGATGTGGGCAGTGCTGAAGTTCATTTGTTTATTACAACATTATTACAACATCACTAACACAAACCATGAACTGGCTTCTTATTAACAACCAGCAACTATTTTACTAGTAGAGCCCATTCAAGGAGACACTAACCAGTGTCTTTGCAGCTGCAGATATGCTTTAAATGCAGGTAATCAAAACATTACTGTGTTCCAAAGAGGACGTCTAGAAGGATGCAGTAGTGTTTCTGAGACTGTGTTCCTGTTTAAAACATGGCTGTTGTGCATAACGAGAAGATTGCGGGTTGCAGCTTTCTTGCAACAGTTCTTCCAAATAACACAAATGACTGAAGTCACTCGCCACAGGAAACTAGAAACAAAAACAAAAAGTAAAATGGAAACCTGTTCCGTTGACTTTACAAGAACCAGTTTGAATTTTTAGATCATCACAGCGGTCATGTTTTTGGAAAAAGTTGGAATTTTTTTTTTTTGCATCCGTTTAGGTGTGTTGTTTCAAACTTTGTATGGGCCAAAGTAGGGTTAGGTTTAAACGTTGTTACATGGGGGCGAGAGATTCATCAGTCAGTGCCCTCAGAAAGACACTCTAGGGGAAATGCCCACTCTCACTCAGCAACACATGAGCCAAGTTTGAAGTAGATTGAATAAATGTTTGTCGAGACTGGTAAATTATTAGTTAGATTACCATCAGTTGTTATTGTGTTAGCTTTGTTTGGCATTTTGGTTTGAATAAAGCGATATCCATCCATCCATCCATCCATCCGCTTCCGTTTATCCTTTTCAGGGTGGCGGGGGGTGCTGGAGCCTATCTCAGCTGTCATAGGGCGAGAGGCGGGGTACACCGTGGACAGGTTCGCCAGTCTGTCGCAGGGCTAACACACAGGGACAGACAACAATTCGAACTCACATTCACTCCCACATTCACACCTCACATTCAGTAAATCCTGAATCGATTTTTTTACAAATGTATTTTGCCAGAAACACCAGAATCTCAGGTTAAACTCACAAAAAGACATAAAAATAGACACAAAAAGCCCCACGGCGTGCACATGGACATGCCGTCAGGGATGAAAGGTTGTCTCTCTCCAACCAAAATTGACTGAACCAGCAGCAAAAGAAAATCAAAACTACGCTTCACATTTGAGAAACATCTTCATTAGTTCCTTCTGACTTTTGCTGTTTTGTTTCCACCATGATAAAATCACACTTCCTGCACAGCTCTCTTGCTCTCTCTGTACGTCAAGAGCAGTTTCCAATCAAAAATCTGTTTTCTGCATTATTTGCTTATTACGCACCAATCTACCGTTGTGTACAGCTGTGTTGGCCGCACCGTTTTTTTTTTGTTTTTTTTTTACAAAATTACTCCTTAAAAGAAAACAGTTTCTGCTGTTCAATACTGAAGAAATGTAAACTTTTTAAAATTTTGCCAAATTACAAAACACTTGGCTGTGTCTCTAATAAACCTTTGTAACTTTGCTCTGCTTCATTTCAGCAGCATCAGGTAATGTTGATTCATAGTTTTTGATCTACTGCAGAATATTTTTAAGGTGGTTATCTGTTATAAAAAGCCAGGCCAGAAAAATCTCCTTCGTGTTTTATCCTCAGTTACTTTGACACAAAGACATCTGCTGTGATGCTCACACCTCTGATGAAGTCTCACAAGGTCAGATTGTGTCAGCTTTGTTTTTGTACATAGATATGAAAATATGGATATGTACCGAGAAATGATCAGAATTATAATATTTCTGACTGTCTGAGTCAAAACTGAAACGAATTAAATCGGGACCTTGTGAATCAGAATTGAGTTTTAGAAATCAGTGGTAATATCCAGCCCTACTAAATACCCACAAGCCACTTCTTATTGTTGCCACACAGAGTCAATTTAAAAGTTTGTCATTACATTTGAGAACAAAAAAACAACAACACCAAAGAGGTGTATAATATAAGTTCTACACAGCCAGGTTTTCTTTGCATTAGCTGGTTTGACAAATCCTAAAACCCCAGGTGGAGATGAATGCTACCACAACAGTGGTTATCAATGTTAAGTCTGGCTCCTTGGTTCTGGCTCTGTGTGCACTCACATAAAAAAAAAAAAAAACTCTTCTTCCATATAAAAATGGTCCCTATAATTGCAGCCCACTCAGACAAGTTATGATGATGTATGATCATATGACAATGATAAGAAAATGATGATTGAAAATCTCTAAAGAATGTAAAAAGTATAATGGAAAAATACACTTCAGTTCCAGCAGATTAGAGTAGATTTATGCTTTCCCACAACAATGTGACACTTCACTCAGTATTTTTTAGTAAGTTATGGCTTAACAGCTTGCACATATAAAACACATTCCCCCTGCAGATAATCTGTAACACACTTAAAACCTGCTGTAAATAAAAGAATCAGTGACAACGGGATACGTTTAAGACTGTTTTAACTAAAACTCAGAACATAACCTGGTGCTGACCTGGTTATATCCTCACCGTGGTGATTTAACCAGATGAATAGAGAGCCATTCTATTAAAAGACTGGCTTTAAACTCAGCGTAGCTCACAAAAAGCGTAATCTGACCTCACAGTACACCCCTCATGACACATGACTAGATTTAAAGACGGGACTCTGTTTCTTGCTGAAACGTTGTTGAAGTCCACTCTAAATTGTAGTTGGTTTGTACTTTGGATTAGAGGTGGGCGATATATCAAAAATACTCGATGTATCACAGGTTTTTCCACATATGATGGTCAAAATGGCTTTACCGTAACCATCGAGTATAAATTGCCATGGCAGTATTAAGCTGTCTCCATGTAATTCACTGTGAGGTTTTATTTTCTCCCACATTAATGCATCATTAATCACCTGAGCATCTGTGTGTATATACTACCAGATTGGGAGGTTATTTAAACATACTGTGATAGATTTCATGTATCGCGATATAGCCAAAAAATATCATCATATTAGATTTTCCTCATATCGTCCAGCTGCTCTTTGGATTATTTTCTTTTGAGCTCTTAAAATTTTCCCACCACTAATCAACAATCAGAACTCCTAAATTGTCACTTACATTGCCAAAGGAGGGAAGACAAATGCAACTTTAAAATAAAGTTACAGAGTGGAAGGATGTTATCTCAGTTGTCCAACACTACAGAGATAAAGTCGCATTTTTGAGGAGGTGCACATCTGCTCCACTGTTATCCCTTCACACACAGCTATAAATCAAGCTTAAACCTCGACCGACAGTTGCTGCTACACACCCCGAGAGCTGCTCAGTCATTGTTATTGCGCATAGGGGCTGTGGGTTGTTCTTGCCAGTTGTCTCGCACTTAGGGTAACATGCTTCTATCCTACATCTGCCAAAACAGATGATGCACTTGAATATACGATCCTTCATTAACGCTAGGGACACACTACACTGCACATGTGGTTAAAGGGTCCCAGAGGGCATTTGACTGTTTAGTGAGTGACGGGATCCCAGAGCGTCCTCATTAGGTTTTAGGCACGCACACATGATTACCACTTGTGATCAAAATGCTGTTCTAAACAAGTCTTGTGGGGGTTCTTGGAGGCGTTTGGGAGCCTAGACCTAGACCATGGTTTGAGAGGAAGTAGTTTCCCTGTTGTGCTGACAGGGAAGCGCAGAACAGTCTTCACCTGCACGGCAGCCCTTTGCTGCTCGTCAGTCAGTCAGTAGAGCTGTCAGCTCCCATTGAGGGGCCACCTCACTCAGTCTCCCCCTCCTCCACCACCTCCTCGCTCTGTTCTGCTCTACAATGGATTCCTCTCCGTCTCTGACTGCCTGTCTATCTGTGTGTCACTGCTGATACAGCTCTGCTGCCTCGCTCCATTCTGCTGTCTGCTATCTGTTTTTAATGCTCTGACTTGACTCGCTCTCTCTTTCCTCTCTTATGCCAAACATTCCTCTTTCCCTGCCACCTTATCCCACCTCCCCACCCCCCATCTGCTGCTTGTTTACTTGTCCTCAGTCGACTGTGCTGGTGTGACTGTGAGTTCCCCCCCCCCCCCCCCCCCCCCACCCGCGGGAGCAGCAGACCTTATTTACACTCTTGCTAAACAAGCCCAAGGGAAAGCATGATCCCCAATGACATGCACTTGCAAGCTTGCAATACAACCTTAACAAGCCACAAAGAAGAAGAAAAAAACGAGGGAATTTGAGGGTGAGGGGGGTGATAAAAATCTCTCGTTCTGTCTCCAGGCCATGTCCATTAGTGCAGAGAACATCAGAGAGTGATAGCAGTGATTAAAGAGAGGCAACAATTAACAGTCCAGGGCTGTGGAGGTGTTTAAGAGTTGCAAGCCTCTATTTTGCCAGCTCTATAAATGAGTAGTTGTTAGGAGTAATTACAGAACCATCAACTGCAGTTCTCACCAACAAGGGCCAGTGTTCAGTCTAAGAATAAGAGGGGATGGATAAACCTCAAGCCCTTTCAGCCAGCTGCATCTTTGTGTTTCCCTTTCTGTGCTCTGGCTCTGTGCAGGATACTCTTACAAATGTCTTGTTCTCTTTCCTGCAGACATACGGCTCCCTGCAAGAGGTCCTGGTGTCATTTGGACGGAGGGTTTTGTGCTACCCGCTCTACAGACACTTTTCGTTGGTCTCTCTTGCGATTCATGACACGGCTAAAATTCTGCATTCAGGTGAGACACGCTTACCAGACCTACAACGGCAACACGCACACATATGCACAAAAGCTCATAAAGACCATTATTACCTCTGCAGACTGGTAGTGACCCTTTGACATCTGCCACATGATCTGCAGTGTTCTTTGTGGGTTTTGTGGTTTTGAGTTCAAACTAGAAGCTAAATCGACTCTAATTTCTTTCCACTGTGAACACGGGATCTTGGCTAATTAGTGGTAATTGATTCTGCCCACCCCGTGGTTTCTGCAGAGCAGCGCTTTCATATGTAAATGGGTTTTAGCATGTGAGTCTGCTGCGCGTCCGTAGCCTGTAGGATGCTGCTCGATCGAGAGTGCGTGCTGCTGAAAAGGCAGCCTGATAGCCAGCGTGCTTTGCATGGAGTATTGTTTAGCAGAAGCAGCCTGCCACTGATGGAAAATGGCCCATGAGAAGACAGCAGCGAGTGTTTGAAAATGATATTCCTCCAGCTACGCGAGAGAGCGAGAGTGGCCGGGCTCCCCACCCCCTCAGGGAGCGAAATGTGGATTAGAGGAAAACGGACTGTTGACTTTGATATCTCAAAGCTCCACGTAATCTTTAAATCAAAAGCCCCCGCAGACAGCTGAGAGTCAGCAGTGTAAACATACTCAGGATGTGTGAGGGCTAAGATTATCCAGCTTGTGATGATTTTAACACTAGCAAACGACAGAAAATTAAAGGCCTTTTAAGCCCCAGATTAGCATTTCCTCGCCTCATTAAGTAGGAAGATGAGTTGATCAGGAGAGGCAGGGAAACAGCAGTTAGACTCGCTCTTTCCTTTCTGTCTTTTACCTCAGAGCAGAGATTTCTCTTGTTGAGCCCAAACCTGGAAATTGTTCCATCTTCTTACACCTCAAAGAACATCTTATTCCAACTCCACTCTGTGCATAATAAGAAGCCAAAGCGTCTGTTTATTTGTTTAAATTTAGAGGGACTTAATTTTTTAATATGTAATAATGTTCCCTCCCGGCTCATAACCTTCATTATTTACAAGAATTATGAAGAATAAGTAAAAGGGCTTCTCCTTAATCAACTGTAACACTACAGAAATTCGTTCTGTTGCATGTGTGAGGCTGCCTTTCCTCCCAGCATTACTTTAGACACTAATTAATTTGTCAGGATAAGGCGAATGGAAATGCACGTTCCATTTTCGAGGTACTTCATTTAACTGTCTGTACAAGCAAACATTCATATTAGCAAAACAAACCCATTAATGGCAGCGAGCAGATTAAGGCCTCAGAGGAAATGTTATCCAGGGGTAAATATTTGAACAACCTTCTGGCAGTTTGGTGAGCATTCTCAAGGAGCTCCTCCACCTGCTTCCTAAGAGGCTGTAACTAAAGAGCCACCGGGCAGGTAGAGAAGAGCAGAAAACCAGTCGGAGTTAGGAAGTGTCGAGGTGGGCACCACTGTCGCGCTGCTGTCGTGATCAAACAGAAAGGACGGTACAGGAAATGTCAGATGTGTCCTTCGATAAAGGTCCGCCATGTTCCTGTGTTGTTCATTCACAACAGCACCTTTACAGCCAACGTTTCTTTGGAATTTTTTGGGAAAGTTTTACATTTGTGGAAGGTCAAGTTTTAGGTCGAGTAAGGTGCTCTGGTCTGAGTAATGAAATTTTACATTCAGGCCAGGGTGATATTTTATTGGATGAGATTCAGGCTATGTCCACACCAACGCATCGTTTTCTCTCCGTTTTGGCCTCCCGTCCACACTGAGATGCCGTTTTCCCCAAGGAAAAACGCTCTCAAAAACGAATACATTTCAAAACGGAGCTGTTCCATTGCAGTGCAGACACTCGAAAACGCACTGCGTTAAAATGCGTCATCTAAAACGATGACGCATTTTAGTCATGTGATGCAGTTATGTGACCAATTAAACAAAGATAGCGGAGTGCATTATACAGCAGTTGTTTTGATTGCTCTCAATTTTGACAGCCCAAAAAAAAAGATGAATATCAGTTTGTACATGCTCCAGATAGCTTTTCTTCCAATTCTTTAATTCTCACTCGCTTTTGCGCATGCGCAGGACTGGAACGTAAGCGTTTTCGGACGTTTCAATGTGGACGCACAACTCTGTAAAACCGACTGAAAACGCCAGTGTGGACACGGAGCGTTATCAGACGAAAACGCCGTTTTCAAATCTATCCGGGCTAGTGTGGACGTAGCCACAAGAAGTGGATATGCGCATGTGGCTGTGGGAGGAAAAGTGCCATCAAGGATGAATTGTCCCAGCACATTAGACCTGCCACAGGGTGAAGCCTTTCTAGCATATCATCATTAGTGGTAAAATCTGACAAAGGCAGAATGCTTCTGGCTGCTTTTGCTGCTTTTCCTGTTGCCTCTGCTCTTACTCTGAAAAGTTAGAAGCAAAAGAGATAATATCATTTAAATGTTATTGATATGAGTTAAAGAACTTTTAGTAGATTTCCTGTTCCCCAAGTCATTCATGGTGGCAGGGCTGTCAAACAGAGAAAGTATTTACCCCCTTCCTCATCATTATTATTTATTTATTTATTTATCTTGTCACACTTGCATTTTTCATATAATTAAACAAATTTTCATATTTGACAAAGTTTCCCTGAGTAATTACAAATGCAGTGTTTAAATGTTGACTTGATTTACAGTCAGGGAAAAAATTATTTGAACCCCTGCTGATTCTGTAAGTTTGCCCACTGACAAAGAAATGGTCATTCTGTCATTTTAATGGTTGGTTTATTTGAACATTGAGATTCAGAACAATAACAAAAAAATCCAGAAAAATGCATTTCAGAAAAGTTAGAAATTAATTCACATTTTTATCAATCAGTAGGACTTCTAGCCCCCAGGTCTGTCTTATACAGACAACGAGCTGCCATTGGGAGCCTTCGCAACTTGTTATGCGTATAAAAGAATGCTGTCCATTGGAGCAATTAATTTCTGCATGGCCAAGACCAAAGAGTTTTCCAAGGATATGAGGGACAAGATTGTGGACCTACACAAGGCTGGAATGGGCTACAAGACCATCACCAAGCAGCTGGGTGAGAAGGTGACAAAAGTTGGTGCGATTAGTCACAAATGGAAGACCCATAAATTATCTGCCAATCTCCCTCGGTCTGCAGCTCCGTGCACGATCTCACCTCGTGGAGTTTCAATGACAATGAGAACGGTGTGGAACCAGCCCAGAACTACTCAGGAGGAACTTGTCAGTGATCTCAAGACAGCTGGGACTATAGTCACCAAGAAAATGTATGGTAACACACTACACCTGCAGTGCCCGCAAGGTCCCCCTGCTAAGTACTGGCCTGTTTGAAGTTTGCCACTGAATATCTCAATGATTCAGGGGACTGGGTGAAGGTGTTGTGGTCAGATTAGACCAAAATCTGGCATCAACTGAACTCGCTGTGTTTGGAGGAGGAGGAGGAATGCTGCCTATGACTGCAAGAACACCATCCCCACTGTCAAACATGGAGGTGGAAGCCTTATGCTTTAGTCGTGTTTTTCTGCAAAGGGATGGGACAACTGCACCACATCAAGGGAGGATGGATGGGGCAATGTACCATCAGATCTTGGGTGAGAAGCTTGTTCTCTCAGCCAGG
Organism: Neolamprologus multifasciatus; assembly: GCF_963576455.1. NCBI lineage: Eukaryota > Metazoa > Chordata > Actinopteri > Cichliformes > Cichlidae > Neolamprologus > Neolamprologus multifasciatus. The sequence goes on along the minus strand of NC_140443.1, from coordinate 31,379,682 downwards.
GCATTGAAATGGATCGTGGGTGGATATTCCAGCATGACAATCCGTGATCTAAAACACATGGTCAAGGCAACAAAAGATTGGCTCAAGAGGAAGCATATTAATCCAATAGAAAATCTGTGGAGGGAGCTGAAAGTTCAAGTTACCAAATATCAGCCACGAAACATTAATGAGTTGGAGAGGATCTGCGAAGAGGAATGGGACAAAATCCCTCCTGAGATGTACGCAAAACTTTTGTCAACTACAAGATACAGCTGACCTCTGTGAATGCCAACAAAGGTTACAAAAAGTACAAAAGCGTGTTTTGAAAGAGATCAAATACTTATTTCTTTCATGAAAATGTGACTTAATTTATAACTTTTTTGAAATGCATTTATCAGGATTTTTTTTGTTATTGTTCTGTCTCTCACTGTTCAAACCCCAAAAAACTTAAGCAAGGGTTAAAATGATTTTTTTCCTCTGACTGTATAAAGGGAAACCATTGTCCAAATCTACCTGGCTCTATTTAGGGAGCAAGTAATTGCCTCCCTTGTAAAGTCATTTTACTTTTTCACAGCACACCTGCATAAGGAACCACTGGATGGCTTTTTAGTGTGAAAATTGCTGAGGAGGAGGGAATACTTTTTGGACTTTCCCAGTGGAAAATACACTGGGAACCATTGTGTTGCAAAGTTAAAATGTTTAATGTAATGAGTGTTTGTTCCAAGCCACAGGTCTGAGTCTTTCGACACAGTCTAGTTTTTCAACTTTCGTACTGGCTATGACATCCTCTGTAGCTGCCATAAGACTGCAGAGTAAGGTGGTTAAGTTAAGGTGCTGCACCAATTTGCCACTGACTTTAGACATTAGTGCTTCTTTATAATGCAAAAAACAAAACAAAAGTGAGACATGGTGCTGAAATTGCACTCATTTTCCTTTAGATATGAAGCTGCTTTGTTTTTAGTTGAAGACAAGGTGGCGAGAACCATTTTTAGGTTATCACGCAGTGGTTTTACTGGTCTTTGTGAAGTTTAACTCAACATGTTTTAAGCAATAGATTAAAAAAAATGCTGTGGGATGTCAGTAGTGTCCTTCAAGATATTTGAAAATAAGAATACTTTAAATTGCTCATTAGAAAAGGCTGTGACAAAGATGGCTGAGGTTGTGTTTCTCACATACATCATTAAGTGTTTATGTAAAAAACATAAAAACTGTTTAAAAAAAAAAAGAAAAGATTACTTTGCTGCTGCAGTGTCTAGAAAACACAGCAGGCTTTTGTTTTTGGTCCACTTCACACCCACCACCACACTGCATGCCTGCCCAGTCTGCAGCCATGAAGGAATTACTGCTCTACATTTTGAATGCGTCTCCCTCCCCACTCATTGGATAACCCAATGAAACCTAATTGAAATGCCTTGCTCACTTGTGCTAAACCCTTCACCAACAATCAGTATGTTAAACTCAACCTTTGCTCCAGTTTTCTCCAAACAACTTAGAAAGCTTCTCTCTGGAAAAGAAAAAAAATCTTGGAAGCAAGACCTTTTTTTTTTTTTGCTTCACACAATCCAAGCCTTGATTTTTTTTTTTCTTTAAAAAAGAAAAAAAAAATATTTCTTTTATGTTTTTTCCTAAGGCCACAGTTCCCTGTATACAATGCCATGCTTTAAATGAGCACCAAATGTTTGTTCAAGGTTTTCCTCGCTGTGAGTACGCTGTTTATTTTGATTGGTCTGGAATGTCTCTGGACAATGCCAACAAGCTCTCTGGAGGTGGAGAGGAGCATTTTCTCTTGCCCTCAGCGGATTGTTGGCCACATCATATGGCTATTTATATGCCTGATTGAAGGATAAGTGCTGCAGCACTTTAACTAGCTCTGTGCTTCAGGAGAAAATTCCTTTCAGAATAACACACGTGTTCAGTGTATCGTCTTGATGCATGCTCAATCATGCAGGTAATTAAATCCAAAAATTTGGTTCTGTTCATCTGGACGTTTTCAGTGGGAGAAACATTTCGTCACTCGTCCATGCAACTTTTTCAGTCTCAGCTGACTGCAGGTTTCCCCAACCTTATAAACAGTATCTTTGCACAATGACTGAAACCAGCACAGTGAATAAACAATGGGCTGTGAGGTCAAGATCCAGGAGAGAAGGACAACTGCTGCCTAAGCGAAAACCCTTAGTGATTCCGTATGTGTCAGGAGTATTGGAACAGTTGAGACACATTTTCTCCAAAGACTGCGTGGCTTTCAAACGCCAAAACACACTCGGCCAAAAATGGTCCACGCCAATGATCCCTTGACACAAACAGAGCAATGTAGGTACTGTTAAGTGCCAGGAGGGTTGCCATGACTTATACATTGGGGAAACCAAACAACCTCTGGACACATCCTGGACAGGGAGGAACGCTGGTTTGAGCGCGGAGTCAAGGGGGCCATTTACGTGAAAAGGGAAAGACTATCTCTGAATCGAGGAGGGGGCCTAAGGGTACGTCTTTTTCTATCAGCTCACTCTGGATGGTACTCATGGTCTTTGATCAGTGGTTGTTGATCAACGGCCATGGCAATTTGCAAAATAAGGAAGGAATCAAGGAACTAACCTCACATCCCATTGTTCCTTCAGTGGTGCTAGTTTCAGTCATTATGCAATGGACTGTCTGTAAGGTTGGGGAAACCTGCCGTCAGCTGAGACTGAAGAAGTCACTTGTTAGAGTGACGAAACGTTTCTCCCACTTAAAACGCTACGTCCAGATGAACATATTCATTGTGGTTCTGTGTGTGATGCAGTTGGGGTGTTGAAAGAAGAAACGGTCTTTCTAAAACAATTTCAAAACACACTGTCAAAAATGTCAATAAGGACTGAAAGGTACACATTCTTTAGTAGATAGTTTGACAGTAGACATACATTTTCTGTCACCATCTGTATGTTTTATCATTTGCATTAAATAAAGCACATTCTATCCTATTGGCTTAAAATTAACAAATGAACACTTAAAAAGTTTTATATTAAATTAAAATAAGACATTTAATGTGTTGTGGCAATAGTTATACAGTTAAGTGTATGAAGGCAAATGAAGAGCTATGAGGTGCTGCTATTCTTAGACATCAACTGCATATTGGGACTTTGCAGCTCTGGTGGCTTCCTGGTGGATATTTCTGGTGGCTGTAAACATACATCTTCTGTGCTCTTGCTTTGATAGATGAGAGCACACATTTTTCCAAGCAGCCTCTTGGGATGAACTCTGCAGTCATAATGACACACAGTCCTTCTCTCCAACATTAAATCAATCACTTAAATCTCTGTCCTTGTCGCTGATTGGCTTATTGTTTGTGGGTACCTCAATCCAGTCACCTCCTCTTCTGTCTCCTCCCAAAATAAACCAAGAATATAAAAATCAGTATATTTACGCACGGAGAACAGCCACAATATTAAACTTTTTTACAGTGTGTTGCGGCGTCTGACCACATTAAACCATTAAAAATGCAGAGTTTGTGAAGCCGGCATGTTACCCTGTAATCATGAACAGTGACCAAGATGGACTTTTATATATGTGGCTAGAGACCGGTCACATCCGTAATACATCAAAGGTGGAAAAGAAGAAAGCTAGGAGCCATTCACATGCTGCTGAGACGTGTTTTAATTTGTCTCTTCACCTTTAGACTGAAAACATGAAAGCTCATGCCTTTTGTTATATCATCTGGTTAGGGCTCCCCTTGACAAAGGCAAAAGGACCAACACGACCGGCATCTGGATAAAACATCATGCTCTTCCTCACCTTGAGCTTCATCTCATAAACTGAATAAACATTGTTATTTATTAACAGTATTGTGACAGTTATTGTCAGCAGACTGGACGTGCGACCCTCCATCTCCAGACAGTTGACAATGGCCAAATAACAATAACAGCTGGTTATAAGCTAACAATATGCCAGCTGATGAGATCCCCCCCCTCAAATAACAAGAACATATGAGAGCTTATTAGCACTAAGCATCAGAGTCCAACAATATTAGGTCCACTTTTAAGACAGTTCTGCTTACAGCGGCTAACACGGGCAAAAACAACAGTTCATTCATTCTCACCAACTCACCTTTCATCGGACAGAAGCGAGCTTCACTGATTTATCGATGCATATTGGACATATTGGAGTAAATAGACGTGGACACCAGCTGAGATAAACAGCGCACTGGCAGCCTACACTCATTACAGATGAACGGCGTTTAGAGTTGTTTGTGCAATAATGACCACCAAAGCTGGGATTACGGACTTGCATCTGGAATCTACTGGCATCACTGCAACTTTAATGTTGTTGCCGCTCAGTGTTACTGAAAACACCACAAGTCATTAGTGCAATAAATTATTATTGTGCCTAATTTTAAAATCTAATTAAGCATAAGCTTGACATTTCTAAAGTTTTGCAAAGGCAGATTTTTATGAAAGAAATTAGGAGAGAAAAATAAGAAACAAACAGGATTAGAAGGAAATGAACGACCACATCTGCTGTGTGCATGAAGAGCTGCATAGACGCAATGCCAGTGTCTCCCCGTGCAACTCCGCCTCCCCCCAGGCCCTCGGGCTTGTTGTAGTTTTCAGTATGAGAAATGTCACTTTTGGAAGTTATAGCATTTCTAAGGTTAGAAATGTAAATCAAACCAAATGTACTGCCAACTGCCAAAGAAAGACTTTGAGAAAGTGAGAAGTCCTTTAGGACCAGGCGGGATTTCTTGGGCAGAAATAGTTTTTGAGCGCTGTGGAGGAAAAAAAAAGGGGGGGGGGAGGGGAATCAACAAGATGCAAATTTCTAAAAAATTCAGCTTTTACATGCTACGTCTAATTTATTGATGAAACATCAAATCAGAAGCAAAATGGATACAGATAAGGATGCAGCGCAGTAGCAGAACAGGCAGGCTTAAGATTTATGTCAAGTGGAAAATCATCAGAAACATTCAGAGCTATTTTTGATAAATCAAGGCAAAGCAGTGTTTGACAGAGTTTGAGCAGAAACGCTATTAATTTGACAGACTCCAGAAATAGAGTTGTCATCTTTGTCTCAGATGAACCACTTCTCTTTTTCCTAAAAAACAAAAAACCCATATGGATGAAATTACTCTGCCGCTCGCTGGGATTTCTCTCTGATCCTGTATCTTGGCTTTTATGTATGGAACAATAACTGCAAGCCTTAAGACACATGCTGCATCTGCCAGCAGCTGGAGTGCATCGTCATCCTTAATAGTGAGCACGAATAACACTGTTTTTCCATTTGCCTACCCCGGCTGTGTTGCCGTGCCCAGGGAAAGCCTGCGTCCTCAAATGCCTGCTGGATATTCACAGAGTCTTCAGAGAGAACGAGCCGGCATACATATTGAACGATCTGTACATCACAGACTACTGCATCTGGATCCAGAGAGTCAAGTAAGTCAACCAGCACACACAAATCCATTCACACACACATGCAGACACCTCAGAGGCCTCAATCTAGATAGAATTACCTTCAGAGCCATGCACTGTGCCATTCAGACTGCCCCCTCCCGCGACCCTTCAGTGTCATTTTGTCACAGCAGGGCCAATCGCACGACCAAGCCTGCGAAAGATGCAGTTTATGTGGTCAAAGTACCATCAGTGGGTGTTAAAAGAGCCAGCTGCACTCAGCGGATTCACTCTGTATGAAACTTTTAGGAGCTCATGCGCGTCTGCGTGGGCTTCTCCAATCTATGGCGGATGCGACCTTTTCCTAGAACTGCAAGCCCAAAGATGCCAGATCTGCACTTTCTTCCCAAATGCCACAGGTCTGATGGCTCTCTCCTCCTCCTCCCCTCCCCCCTCCTAGTTCATATTTAACAATTAGTAACATTTTAAATGCGAGCCCGCGAGCACATTACAGAGTAATGAGCTCAGCTTTACTCCTGGCCAAGGTTCAGCAAAGTGGTGTGCTCGTCTGGAAAAAGCCCAGTTGAAAAATGCGCGCCTGATGTTGTAGGCTCAGCGCCCAGATGCAGACACGATAAAAGGTCTGCAGGGATTTAGCGGTCTCTACCTTCCTTCCTCACATTCTCATTTCTACATTTTTCCAGCACAAGTCTTGAATGCTGCTCTTTAAAAGAAATAGAAAATGCAGCGGATGCTGCGTTCGTAAAGGGTGGGAGGAATAAGGAGTCGGGTTCAGGGCTGTTTGAGACACAGAGCAGAGAGAAGACGCGCACTCGATCTTAGTCTGTAAGCGCACGGAGCTTCTGAAGCTCTTGTCAACTCACAGAGAAAGTCGATCAGTCTCTTCCGAGGCACACCGGCGCACTGCTCCTCCTCCCTTCCCTCCCTGCTCTGCTTTGGAACTAAATGTCAGCTTGACCAAACGTGCTGGCTGCCACTACACCCTTCATCGATCATTAAACGGATTGGCCCCGTGATCTCTTAGCACTGACCTGTGATTGAATCATTACATTTCTCCTGTCTAAATAAAAGTGTACAGTTTTTTTTTGTTTTTTTTTTTACAACCTCCCATAGGCTGTCATGATGTGAAAAAAACAGTAGAAGCACTTCTATCACCTCCTGCCACTTGAGAGAGCAACCAAGCGTGAACAGATTTTTGTTGTTGTCGTTCTTTATGTATGAGCACGCTGGCTCACACTCAATAGAAACCTCTTACAGCCTTCTCTCGCGGTTTATGAAACTATGTTCCCATGTTTGCAGTGTAATATTAAAAGGAGCCTGCAGTCAGAATGCAAAGCAGCAGCGCAGGAGAGCGAGGCGGCAGCGGTGATTTCCACAGACCAACCTCCTCTATCACACATGCGGTTTGTTGTGGCGGCCCCCTTTGTATCATCTGACAGGTTTGATGACAGATCGTGTAGGCATTGTTTTCCCACAGTGCGAGATATTCCCCCGCGCAGGATTTGTCATCCTCCGCTAAGTGAGTCGTCTCTGGGAGCCCAGGCGGTTAGATGAGATGTAATCTATATACCCCCCAACCCCCCCGGTGCAATCCCCGTATCCTGTCACTCTCTCTCCGCTGCTGCTGCCGAGGCATATGCGATCAGCTATACGTGATGGACACGGCGATTAATGGATGTTTGCTGGCTGCAGGGGGGGGGTGGTTGATTTATTTAATCTCCTCACTGTGTCCCACATGCGTTTCTACTTCTAAAGTTCATCTGACTGCTGAGACATCGGTCTCAGATTTACAACCTCGTAAAGACTTCATCATGATTTAAGCCACGGGGCAGGCGCTCTCCTCTACGCTCTCAGACACTCGGAGCAGAACCCCTTTGCGCTGAGATCAAGCGCGCAACCTCAAAGCAAATTGCGCTTCCCGTTGTTTCAATAATGAGGAACTTTTTTTGTTTTGGGTTATATTTTTCCCCCTCACTGGAGCGGTCACCATTTCACACAAACACACACAAACATCCTTTTGTTGGGTATGGTTTTTAATCCGCCCTCGCACGTCCGTCCAATCCTAATTATCTCTGAATTGTTAGCAGACAGTATTATTTCAAATGGAGCAGCAGCCTCTCCAGTCCATTAGTTTCACTGTATGCTTTTGAAGGTCTTCAGCTGCCAAAACCCCCACAGAGATGCTGGACTGCACAGGAAAAAAAAGAGGGGGGAAATAAGCGAGTCGCCTCACTTTCTTTGTTTTGCCTGCCTTTATCAAAAAGCTTGGAGACAGGCCAACACAGATCCACGGCAGCCAGCGCACACGAAGCTTTATAAGCCTGTTGTTGTGTTACAGTACCTCAGAGAATCAGAAGGGCCGCAGCTTCCTTTTACCACACAAGTTTCTCTCGCAGCCACCCACCCACCCTTATTAATTGGGTCAATTATAGTCTAGCAGGACAAAAAAAAGAAAAACGCGGAGAATACAGACTACAAGCGCTTCAGGGTTAGTCTGAGGAGAGGATGAAGTGATTAGCAAGAAAATTTAGTCTGCTTTTTCTTTTGTGGAGCAAATGTGTGAATTGCCTCTGAGATGTGTGAAATGGACATTGACACATTGCTGCAAAAACTGGAAAATTGACAAGAAGCGGCTTAAGGATGGGCCGAGCCTCGCACCACAGCAGCTGAATGGACAGACTCAAATAACTGTGAATGGTAGGTGTGAAGTGAGCAGTCCTCAGAGACACAATGGGTTTTGTTCTCAACTGTAGAAAAGAGAGTGCATCACAGAAAAGCAACAACGGGCAACTGTCGAAAAATGAAGTTGTAGGCATTCTTTCCTGAGACCAGTCTTTTATTTATTTTTGGACAGCGGAGCAGCCCCTCGCTGGCTCTACGCGCTCGCAATGCCTCCCTCGCCCTGCCTCCCTCACCTTGTTCAACCTCAGCGTTGTGTCCTTGGCGGCGGCCGTCGGGGACATTTGTCAGCAGCTCTGACAAAAGCTCCCCCGCGGGTGGGGTGGGGGAGTTTCGGGAGCTCTAACAACTGCAAGTGTCTCAGGGCAAAGAGGTCAAGCGTGGGGTCAGTGTGTCAGCTGAGGCGTGTGGGTCAAACACCTTGAAAGTGCCCTTGTGCTCAGTGTCAACACTTTCTCCCCACGCTGCCTAGGACGACTGGTGGTTTTTGCCTCAGCGTAACTCTGTGTTATTGTAACACACAAGTCAAATACTACCCAGGTTTCCCCTTCAGCCTTTGGCACTTACAGATGTTTTTGTTTCACTTGTGCTCAAAGCTTTTCTGGTCACATTAACACAGCTCATGTGTCAATCTCCCAGCTGATCTGACACCTAAATGTTTGTTGGGAAGGGACTTCCAGCAGACAGCACCACACAACTGTCAAACAGCTGTCCTGAAAGCTTTGAAACAGATAATGGAGCTGCTCTATCTGCCGTTAGCCGCATCACTGAACGAGATCCTTAGAGGCCCCACCGGGCAGAACAAAGACACCAATGTCTCCCAGCTAACAGGGATAAGTAGTACAGATTTCCTCTCAGCAGGAGTCCACTCCAGATTTTTGTCTTGAGTACACAGCTCATCATAAACACAGAGTACTGTGCTTGAATAATTTCCTAAACCCTCGTGTGGAGTGTTCACTCCAGTTAATTCAATTGATTGTTGTATTTTGTTTTCTACAGGCGTATCAGAAAAGGGTGTCTAACACTGAATTGTGTCACATTGTGAGATACTAGAAAGAGATGTTAGCAGTGGGATATGAAGCAGACAGGCTGGAGAAGTAGAGGACTTGAAGGTTTTTTGTGATTACACAAGTCACATGGTGAGTGAGGAGGCAGTAAAAGCAGAGAAAAAGTAAAGAGCTGAGCATTTGTAGTAAAGATCCCATAATCCCAAAAGTAGAGAGTAAATCCAACTGGAACATTCTGACAAAAAGTTTCAAAGTCAATCCTGAGGACTTTAACTTCTTTGAGCTCAGACCAAACTAAAGCCTGCAATACTTGGAGCTTTTTTTTTTTAAATCCTCCTCTTAAACCTAAGTGATGATGTAGGAATAGAAACTTGTCACTTGAGACGCTTCTTTTTATTTGCCACCAAATCCACAAAGGACTAAGAAAGAGTAAAATAATGCTTTTTCTAAATCTGTGTCTTGTGATAGATTAATTTTTGAGATTTGGGAACATGACAACCCATGAGAATCCTTATGGATTCTAACTGGTTCCGCTTTAAGAGTCACCACCATCTCTAAGCAGTAGATCACAGACAAATTAATTACATCCTGCGTGGTCTAATGTTTGTGCATGTTGATGCTATTTAACCTTTTCGTTGTGATCACTTTTGGTGTCATTACTCAAAAAAAGTAATATTTAACACCATTTAACATGAGGCTACAGTCCGACACACCAACACAAATCCCTACCCAAGTGAGGACACACGATCTCTCCTTTAGTATCCTGAACACAAAGCCAACAGTACAAGCAAAGATGCAAACCAGCACAAAGACTATTTAAAGTGATCGTCATGGCGATTTCGACTTTAGAAACATGAACAGACAGAAATGGAGGCTGCAGCCCGACTGTTACTCAGTTTGTTACATGTTGAAGTTCAGGCTCTGGCTGCTGGGTTTGGTCAGCATTCAGTCGGCTTTGATGTCACTCATGGGTCTTGGATAGCTTAGCGTTAGCATGCTGTCCATCCAGGTGCTTGCAAAGAGCTGAAGTTACTTTACTAGTGTATTGTTTCTGCATCCTGTTCCTGGATGCAGTTTCTACTTTACCATTGTGCTGTCATCTTCTTGTGGAATAAAAATAGATGTAATGTCCATATCAGATGAAATCAGCTGATAGTAGTACAAGTGGAGCCAATAAGCTGGATTGATAGGTTAGCAGGCCAACAACTCTAAGGAATTCAACTACTGGGAACTGGTTCTTGATTGCCATCCCTAATGACAACCCCCAAAACCTTCACAAAATAGTTTCATCATTGGCTGATCTCCCTTTCAAAATGGAGTCTTGCAGTTCTACAGGGGTGTCAAACTCTAATACACAGTGGGCCAAAATTCAAAACTGGAACAAAGTCGCGAGCTAACGTTTATTGAAATATATTTATTCCTCCAGATATAAGAATGAATCTTTTCTTATGGACTCAAACACGTTTTGCTGAAAAACTGAATATGGAACAAGCAAAGCTTAATACTAAACAATATATATATTACTCTCCAAAAGTTGATTCTGTTCATCTGGACGTAGCGTTTTCTGGGAGAAACGTTTTGTCATTCATCCAAGTGACTTCTTCAGTCTCAGCTGACTGCAGGTTTCCCCAAACCTAAAAAAAATATATATATATTAGCTGTGTAATACCAGTAGCCCAGCTCTAATAGTAATGGTATGGCTTCGCGGGCCAAATGTAATTAGGTTGCGGGCCAGAGTTTGACACCTATGCAGTACTACACCACTCCCAACGATCCTGCGGTTTTTGTTTTTTCGTTTTTTTTAAACCCCTTCCTGTGCTCTTGACCAAGTGGTCAGAACAGAGCAGGAAATAATTTTCCAGCTGGATTTAGAACAGGATAGAATCTATCACGAATGTGTCAAACCAATGATTTTCCAATATGAATTTCAGTTTTGGGAACATGATGTAAATGGATTATTTGCACAGAATCTTCATTGATGTTGGAAAAGAAACTACAAGCATGCTTCTGATCACACTCGTGACCTGAGGGATGTGATGCACCACCTTCGGGCTCGGACGCTGGGGGCTCTCCCACTAATCGACTGATGTTTGCTCTCAGACTGTGACATGGAGACCAACCCTCGCAACCACGGTCGGTTAGAGGAAAAATGCGTATACCCTGACCAGTTGTTGAGTGGTTGCTGACTCACACTTGGTGAAATTGCCTCCTTGGGCTACAACATCTGTGACACCAACCATCAATACTTTCACATTCCTGGCAAGCATTCCTATTGTCCTCCTTGAGATTGCTTTAGTTGTTAGCAGATTGCTACAGTTGGCTGTAATTTGCATGGAAGATGCCAGCATGACTCTTGATGAGTAACACCTGAAAGACTCATACCAGAAACGGAGACCACAAGTCAAAGTTCTGTCACTGACACCAACATGTTTCAGAAGGTGCAACTTTTACTTTGAAGACAAACAGTCTCTTTTTCTGGTTTTTGCAGAAACGTTGGTGACTTTCCTACCAACTATGGGCAACTGTGGCAATCGCAAGGGGGTTTCAGGGCAGCAACTTATACCTGTTTGCAAGCAATTTGACATAGCAACCACAAGCAACCTCCTGCAACCACTCGCCAACCAGTCATGAAATGCAGTGAAATAGTTACCAGGCAGTTGCAACTGGTGTCTAGGGTTGAAATTTCCTGTTCCCAGTTGATACAATTCGGTGGAACCTTTTTATGATGTCAGCATCTGTTGCTCTGCTCTTCTCACATCCTTGCAGCAAATATGTTGTCTTCATAAGCATTTTAAGCCATTATATGACCGAAAAGAAAGAAAAAGGCAACAACAAAAAAAAGAAATGGAAAAAGTTCCTCCACACTTGTCTGCTCAATTGTGTGAACCATCTACCAGTGTTTCAAGGGTCCTCAGGCAGCTGTAATTGGGGTCTCAAACACTGGTTCCCTGGATAAATACATCTGTGTTTCTCATTTCTGAAACGGGAGAGGCTACAGCGCCCCGGACCGTTTCAGCATTCAGTCACACTGACGGATCGCGTCTCCCAGCGTTGGCTTTTATCCCCCCCTTCAGCCGGTGAATGATGCGTTTGCGAGTTACTCTGAGGAAATCTGGTGCTTATATTACACAGATTTCTGCGTCTGAGGACAAGCTTTATCTGAGATGTTTTCAAGAGCACAGACACGCTGAATGAGCTGCTCTTTCACTGAACACAAGCCTGATGAAAGAAATGTCAGATTGTAATTTAGCTCGGCTCTTTCACAGACAACGCACAGACACACACGCACTCTCTCCCTTCACGTTCTCATCTAAAGACTTTGGCAGATGGAGGCGTCTTTGTCTCGCCAGAAGTTTTCCAACCCTGAAAAAAGCCACCCCTCCTCAGTTTAATGAAGGCAAGCCACAACAGCAGTATAGTAATGACTGGATTGTGTACAACATTATCCCTCCCCCCTCCTGGACAGGGCCTTTGTGTTCACTGCAGGCCGAGCTTCTCCCACCACAGAGCAAGGGAGGGGAGAGAAAACAAGCGCGCCTCTCCAACGCTAACTCAATAATGACTTCCCACGGGGGAAAGAGAATACAGGGCAGTCTTTGAAGTGGCTGTGCTGCAGGAGGCTTCTCTGCCACAGTCTCACTACAGGAAGGGTTTTGCAGAACCCGGGACCCTGAACAGGCTCCATCATCATCATCATAATTATATGAGGTTACATTAAGCTATTTGTGATTGTTTAAAACAAAAACAGTGACTTTTAAACTCGGCTTTCCAAAGAATGCAGTGGTTGTCTGTGTTCACACATAAGTGACAGCTTCAAACAGCGTATACTTAGAGTGAGCAGTGCCCACAACAAACAGTTTCTGGTGCTCGTCTTGATTTTTTTTAAATTTTCTAAATGCTTGCATGTATTTAGAAATTCTTCTCATGTGATGCGTTTATGTGCTACTGCCCAAACTGGAAAATCCTCTTCAATTGCATTAACCAGACTTCAGTCAGACGCTTCACATTTGAAGTAATTTATTAGTTACAGCAGAAGAATACAGTTAAAGTTTGGCATGTTGGCTCCTAGCTCGTCACTTTTCTACGTGTCTGTAGTCTGTAGATGGCAGCTTTAGTGAGTTAGACCCAATCAGCCTTGAAAGTTTGTTAAATGGGTACTGAAGCATTTAATATGTTACAGGTGACATTTGTTTAGTAGGATCACTTCCTAGCTGGGGTTTCCTTTTCATGCAGCTTTCTTGACAGTGAAGATCATCACGCAGCTGTCTTGCACTCGAGTTGCAATATCCGCATCCACAAGTGTTTTAGGTCTGAGTGACGGATTTCATCATCATCGGAGGGTGAATGCGAGGCTGTGTGTGGATGTCTGTAAACTCCAACTACACATGCTAACGCCAAGACGACAGGTGGTCATGCATGGTTTCCTTAAGCGATTTTTTTAATTGCACCCGGATCTTGAAATTCCGGGGACTTTTGTTAATGAACTAAAAAGACCCTTCTGATAGTTTGCCTGCGGCTCCTCGGTGCTGTGAAGATGAGGCGAGTTGAGACTTCACAAAAACGAAACGATGGCATTACATTTGCTGTCTTGTCTCTCTGCTCTCTGTGGCAGAGCTGTGGGTCCGTGTCTGTCTGGTGGGTGGAGCTGAGACGCATCTGGCAATGTGGTGCCTTCCCACAGAGATGCGGGGTGGTGTGGCTGTGTTTATTTGTGATTTGTGGATGCAGTGAAACCATCTGAAATGACACTTATTGCCAACGCCACTTCTATTCTTAAGCAGCCAAGTTCTGTTTATGAGAAGAGTCTCTCAGCATACGGTGGCAAACTGATTTTTGCGAGGTATTGCAGAGATGACCGTGAGACGAGTGAGAGAGACTGTTGATGTTCAACCAGACTGTCACCTGGCGAAAGCCCCACTGAATTTTGACATTTGCCAACATACTGGCACCAGCTGGGGATAATTGCTGGGCTCAAAGTTGGAGCCACTGACATCAATGACTGTGGGATGGGCTACTGCAAGAAATCCACCAATGATCACCAGCCCTCGGATTCTGTCCACCATGATTTTTGTTCCATGGAAATTAGAACAACTTCTGTTTTTAAACAATCAGTTTAAACATTACCTAAGTGTGGACTGGGAAGGTGCAGCTGAGAACAAGTGGATCACTTATCCCACCAATCTGCAGTTGATTCTCTTCTGGCTGTCGTGGTGCCGAGAACGGGTGTCCTCATGCTACAGCACAACTATGAGATCCGTTAACATAGTTCCTCCTGAGGTCCTAAATGAATGCAAAGCCCCTACATGCTGCTTCCATAAACACTTTACTCACCAGAATGGGGAGCTCATTAGGCGTGCACGGTAATGAGGAGCCATCCTGGTGCTCAGCAGTGGGTTAATTGGGCCAGAGAGAGCAACAGCAGCCGTGTGTGAGAAAAAGAGTAGCCCCTCTAAACATACACACACATGGTTTCTCCCACCCTGAATGGACACAGTCTGAATCGCAGTGACCCGCAGAGGTCAGCTCGTAATCACCATGGCAATGAGAGGAGGGACAGGGGATGGGGGCACACACGCCCTAACTGCACCGGGGAGCCCAATGGCAACCACTTAAGTTTTTGGCAGCATGGCATGCTTTCCCAGCGTGAATAATGTGCAGGCTGGGGCCTCCACACAATCTTATGCCTTTACACAAACGGGGCCTTGTAGGAGGACATTCATCAGCAATAAAAACGCGTCTTTCTTCAAGCAGTCGCAACTATAAAACGAAAGCGGCGGGATGGGAACTCTGTTTAATGTACTGCTTTATGAGGGCATTCTCTTCATCTTAATCTTTGGAGACATTTAGCTGTTCAGGCCTCAGCCTGCGCGCTCTCTCTATCCACGCTTTTATTGACTGTATTGCAGTGTGACTGGGAGCACAACTCCACAGTCTTTAGCCTCTTAGGGCTGATTTGCTTCCACACAATGCACAAAGCGCTCATGTTTATTCTGGTTTGTTCCAGCTGCAGCTTTTATTATTGGATGTTTGGAGTTTTTTTGTTGTTTTTTTTCCTTTTCCTCTCCAGCATCGAAACACTCAGGATATATTGACCTCATCTCGACTAATCGTGCCATACGCAGCGGTTGACTTAGCCATTTCATATTTATAGGTGGAAGTGTGTGCATGTGATTTTTGCATGCACGGACTGAGGTGGAGAAGGAGGAATAGGAGGGGTCTGCCTCCCTCTGTAATCCCTCTCGGTCTCTTATCACCTCTTCCAGAGAGCGCAGCAGTTGGGGGAGGGAGGAGAAGATCCCAAGGCTCGTGTATCAGCAGCGCTCATCTTCCTACATTATTAAACATCCATATTTCCATATTTCATTGAGCCCCCGTCGCCTCTGCAAATCGCGGTCTACTTAGCATTCATATGAGAATGGGCTTTGGTTAATGGGTATTAGATTTGTAGATGGTTATCCTGTGGCTATGTCTTTAGTACGCAGAGCCAGTCGATCAGTCAGTTGTCATGCCGCTCTCTCTCCCAGGTACCACTGATGAAGTGGTAGTTGGATCTCTCTTTTTTTCCCCCGTTCCCTTCCCTGCGTGTAAGTGTCGTATTGAGTTGAAACTTTCTGCCTTCCTAATTACTTTTTTTCCTCTGTTTCATCTTCACAGGTCCAAGAAGGTGGCAGACTTGGCAGCAACGTTGGAAAAAGCAACCCTGCAAAAAACCGACTTGGAGCTGGAAATCGACGAGTTAGAGGACGCTGCGAGGATCGTGGCGGTCGAAGAGGAGCAGCAAGCTTCCAAGAGGGCTCCCGTATCCAGCGACGACAGCAGCAGCTCTTCTGACAGCAGCAGCACTTCCAGTGACAGCAGCAGCGAGTCGTCTAGTGAGAGCGAGGAATCTGAGGCTGAAGAAGACTGCACCGAATCCAAGGAGGGAGGAGGAGGAGAGATGTTCAAGGACAACCCTCCAGAACCCCAACCCTCCGCCTCCGTTTCTCCCACCCCCCAGTCACCCACGAGCTTTTCAGCAGAAAAAAGGAGAGAGGATGCCCTTCCCTCAGCCTCAGAAGGCTCCAGACGGCTGATTCAGGTGCTGGGGGAGCGGGTGGCGGAGGAGCTGAGAATCTCTCCAGATTCCAGCCACAAAGGAGCGAGACAGCCGAGCAGCGCTGCGACAGAGACTGAAGGCACGTCTGGGAGGAGCGGCGGCGGGACTTTGTTAGAGCCGAGTCCTCGTAGAAACCCTCTGCTCATTGTCCAAACACAGCAAGATCCCGATGCTCTTGAAGGGGACTCTATCAGCTGATGGAAAGGAATTTGAAAGTTCCAGGATTTCATTTTAAACTCCTTGTCAGATGATTTCAGGAAGTGTTTTTTTTTTAAGGATTTCTTTTCTGTATTTGAAATTACTGCGTGTTGTTTTTGTCGTGTAATTATAGGGTCTTAACCCTCTTAAAGGAATATTTTTGTACAGTATTTGTTTTTTGTTAATGATAAAACTTCTTTAATGCTGCAAACGTGCAAAATAATCTTGTTTTATTAGGATAGTTGCAGGCAGCCAAACCTACTTTTTATTTTGTTTGTTTTTGGCCTGTTATCTGTCTACTATCCACGCGGCACACTTGCTATACAAATACATTCGTGCTCTCTGAACATAGTGTGTGATTTTATATGAATAATTTCTGCTTCTTTTTAATTATTCATGTAATTTAACAGCGTCTGCGAGCTCAATCCAGTGCGCTGACATCTGCTAACAGTGGTCTCTATTAACCATGTGTATTTACATATTTACACAGTCAATCTGCATATTCCTGTCGGGCTTGAATAAACAAAACACTGCAGGAAACTGACAAACTTTGTGTGTGTGTGTCAGTCAGCCAGAGCTGCTTTTTGAGATCTTTTCTTTTCCTAACAAATAGCAGGAAAAGCGCTAACCTCCTAAACCCTCGGCATTGATTGAAGTGGAAAAGACTCTGCCTGCACTAAACAGGGCAGCGGAGCACGCCGGAGTGATTGATTCATCTGGTGTGAACGGAAGAGTGCCGTCGACACAGCTCAATATCATCGGCCGCGTCTAACAGGCGAGACAAAACAAACAGGGAAGCACATGTCATGCAGATAGATGAGGTCTGCGAGCGGGGCTGCGGCACAGGAGCTGTTTGTTTGAGAGATAACAGCACCCAGGGGCCAGAGGGAGCTGCAAGATAGAGGGGCAGAGGACCAGCGGAGACTAACTGACGCTCCGGACTCTTAGCCCTGAAGATGTCCGCATGCCGTATCCTCTCTGCTTTAGCGCTCTTTGTGTGGAAATAAATTTCCCTCGAGTGGGACTTGATTCCTTTAATTGAGGGAGAAAAAATGCAGGAATGACCCACGTTAGAATTCCTCAGGCTTTGTGATCCTTTCGGATTATAACTGAGCAGAAAGAGTGACTGATGTGGCACAACTGCAGCGTTGCCCGAGGCGATTTCATGAGGAATCTCATCCAGTGTGATTGGAGGCAACTCTAGAGCCACCGGTGATGGTGGCTCCTTAGGCTGGAGCTGTCTGTAGTATTATGTTACAGAGATGGATGCTGTTGTTAAGCACCTCCCAAGACGGCATCGCCTCCCTCGCAACCACCCCCTTGGGGACGAGCGCCATCATCACTGCGACTGAGATGAGTTACGGTGTGAAATTGGGCCCATTTTAAACACCCCATATCATTCTGGGGACATGAGTCCTGGGACCGCGTGGCCCCTGCAGGCGGTCGTTTCCTTCTCCCCACTGGCTTTTTCCATATTGATTAAGTGACACGGGGCTCTGTTGCCATTTTTCATCTTAAAGTGGCCTCCGTATTCCTCCATTAGTGCCGCCGTTCTGGAGCCTGACTGAGAGATCTGCGGCTGAGCTCGCAACTTCAGTTGGTTCTTTTTGCAATTAATACTCTCAGCCGACAGACATTTTTCAAGAGGCTAGGCCGCGGTTAAGTGAACGGAGCTGATTAATTAAACAAGGCAATAATTAATGTGACACGTGTGCTTTATTTGGACTTGAATTTGATAAATCAGCCACTTACCAGTGTAGCAAGTGTGGCCCTTTGACTTGCAGGGCTCTAAAAAAAACTGCAAGACTAATTAGGGTGGTCTGTGTAGAGCCAATTAGTAACATCGGATGACTAATAGTGAAGGTAACTCTATTAAAGCTCGTAGTATAAGTTTAAGTAAGAGGATCTTGCACAAGCACCATTTCTCATGCCCTTATCACTCGACTTATCTTTTTAAGTAAAAAAAAAATCTCTGTTCACAATCCAGACCTGCTAGGCTTTAAATTATTATGCCAACATGAACATGAGCAGTAAATGGGAGTGGGAGCTGATTCTAACTCACAGATATAGTCTTGAAGGAAGCCATTGCTATTTCTGTTTATTCACTCTGTTTCTGAGCTTTAGAGGGTCACACTGACTCATCTGTCCAGCGCTTCCCATCCAGTGATTGCGTTCATTGAGCCATCAATGAAAAGATTGAATGTCTTACTCGAGTACACCCTTCCTGTGCACTCATTGGGAATGACTCGTCTTTCACGTAGTCTAAGACGGATGGCAGATAACATCACGTTCCAGATACCTCAGGTGTCGGAACTTGGGAATAACAACACTCTGGTGTTAAATCCATCATCTTCTGGAGCCGGCTGCCTGGATTCACTTAGCTGGAGGTGTCAGGGGTGAGGCCTAAACTAGGAAGTATTTTGTGATTGCAAAACTCATGTAGCAGGGGCAAATATCAGTGTCTTCTTGCTGCAGCAGGGGCAGGTACAGATGGAGCTTCCCAAAACCTCCATCTGATCTCCTGTTCCCAAGCTCATGGACTTTTCTTCCCAGTAATCAAGTGCCTGTCTTAACTTTAACTTAAAGACATGCCTGCCTTTTTGACCCACTCATCAGCTTAGTAGTTGTTCTCTTTATGCTTAACCATCTCCTGGCTGTAGCGTTATATTTAGTGGGCAGATTTACAATGTTGGACTGATCTTTCCAAGAGCAAGAAAGGAAATTGAAAGTTCTTCTCCAGAATACCCCTTAAGGATGAAGTCGCAAAGGTAGGTTTGGAGCTTAACTCCGATATATGTGGAACTTAAGTGCAGCATCATGTACCTTAGTTCCTGCTCACATTGACATCATGCCCAATGTGAGCATGCCCAATCATGAAAAGTGACGCAAAGGCTAACAGTAAGTGTGCGAGCCCTAGGTGCCCACAAAGAGCTAACACATGAATTAATTTGCAGTCGTTCGGGCTGGATATCTGTGAAGATTAAACTAACCATGTGGCCTTTTCATATAAAGAAGCTGTAGAGCAGCTGGTCGTCAGTGACCCTGCTTGGCCTTACTGTGAATACAGATATAAAAATAATCTCACTAATGTGGTAGGGATTCCTTCCCCGCTTTTTGTTTTATGTGGGAAAGGCAGCGCCAAGGACGGTGTTGTCACTGGCCCCCCTCTCCCCGTGACACACTGCCTCTGGTTGATTGTAATAGAAAACTCAATCTCCACTCCTGCTCCTGAGAGGCAAAGCGATTCTGGTGCTTGAAAAGATTAATAGCCCTCTAGAAGAAATGAATCAGGTGCTCCTCAGGGTCTGACTCCTCCAGTGGGCGTGCAAATAGAAACCCCTTTTGTGTACCGTCTCCTTTCTGTCTCGCCCGGCCCGCCGCAGCTCTCCCGTTTGTGGCCTTCCGTACTGACTGGTGTCGCTCCGAGGCTTGGCAGGCGACGAGAACGGGAACGGCGGCCGGACACTACCGCAAGAGAAGCATTTCCCCTTCGGCTGAGTCTTCCGGCTTTGTGCTCGGTCCTCTTAAAATGACTGGCGTATGGTAATGAGGGAATGAGTGCATGGGATGTGTCTCTCAGGCTGACAGTGCTGACAGGGAGGGATTATCTAAATGGGCTATTTTCATGCTCTTAATCACAAAAGAAACATTGAAACACCCCCCTTTCCGCAGTGTGTGGGAGCGTACGTGTGTGTGTGGCTGTGTGTTGACAGCGCCGGCATCCACTTGTCGTCAGTAGCGTTGCCTGGCTGATTCACTCTAATTGGTGTGAGCAATGTCCGTTAAATCACTCCCTAACTCTCAGTGGACATGTGCTATCAGGCAGCTTAATGCTGCAAATTGCCTCAACCACGCCAGAGCCGTGTGTGTGTTTGTGTATGTGTGTGTGTGAGAGAGCGAGAAAGCCTCTCATCGTTGTACCACCTTGTTAAGTGCGTTGGGGTTGCAGGGATGTTGTTAAGGTGTTAAGGTAGAGGAGAGTTATCTGGAAGAGTAGCCAGGCACGAGGCTCGACTCCGACCCGCTGATATGTGAACATAAACGCTCGACTCCTCCGCTTATTGCATTACAATGCTCCCCCCAAGGACATGACAGCTGAGAGACAGTACAGCTTGTCATAATTTCACACTTGTAAACAACAGCACATTCCTAATGAGGCTGCTTCCACATTGTGCTGTCTCGAGCCTGCTCCTTCTTTTGTCCACAACAGTTGTTCCTTATCTGAGCCAGTCCACGCTCGTGCATATGTCTCTGCGCTTTCCAAAAAAAACAAGTGTGTTTGTTTTCGGAGCTAAAACAGCTGTCAAACACGATTAATATTTCAGCGAGAGACTGTGCCTGAGGGAAAGTCTAAGTGCTAGGGGAGCTGGAAACAACAAACCAACACTGTTGCTTTCTGGTCTTCTCCCGCTTTGTCTGCTGTATGTGTTCGCCCCCGACCCCCTCCTCGGAACGAAGAAGTGATGTGAAATCAGAATAAGCCAGGTGTATCCCTTCATACGCTGTCGATTGAACGATCACAGGTGGAGGGTCTTTGATATTTCCTTCCAGAGATGAGGTAAAAAGAACTTCTGAGCTGAACCCCACCCCCACCGTCGAAACCCCTTCCACGAGACGGCGTTTGCTCTGTTCACAGGACGTGCCCTTTGGCCTCTCTGTGATGTCCGTGTTTCTTCCCCGTCCCGCTTTAGAGCGGAGCCAAACTAACAATGCCTCACGGATATAAGAACGCTGACAAACAGACGAGGAACAAAGATTTCTCACGATTGTACTCCGAGACAAGCTCCCCTGCTATTGCCTGCAACAACATCTTGACACAGATAAAAGCTTCTGCTTACATGTAAACACAGAAACACACTCAGGTACTTTTTTTAAAAAAGAAATTCCCCGCTGGTTCCAGTGCCTCTGCTAGCATGCACCAAGCGAACACATGCATAGACTGTTCCACCTGAAAATTGCATGATTCACAGTTCAGAATAATCTGTATTTGATATTGATCAAAATCTGATTTGTTTTTTGTCTGCTTGTTCACTCTACAAATAAAATGTGACAGCAAACGTGCTCTAGTGTGAAGCGGCCCGCATGCGCAAAAGAAGACGTCACACACAACGCGCTCTGTTTAGACCCAGAGCAAACAGTATTGTTTGACTGATGGTCGTTAATATAAAGACTTGTTTCGGACTTTACGTTTTCCAATTTTGCTGTAAGTTATAGAGTTATTTTGTTCTTTACATATGGCCTAATAATGATCCTTATTGCTGTTTTAGAGGAGCGGTGCTTCAAAGGATAGTTGCAGATTTCTGTCAGAATCTGCAGATTATACAGTACAAATAAAATGTTCACGTTTCTCCAACGTTGTCTTCCCAACAGTTTCACTGACATCTACACTGGATGGTCAGGAAGCGTTCACGATGTCTTCTCGGGCGCTTCTCCGGCACTGATAACTGGCGTCTGTCTTGTGTCAGTGACGTAAAAGACGGATTTAATGCGACATGACCCTTCAAACAGCAGTCGCTTTCTAAAACATCAGATATGTATCGGATTCAGTACCACATACGAAAGTGACCCGGGTCGGATTTGAAAATATCGGATTTGCGCTGTTCACACTGTCATAGCATTATCGGATATGGGTCGCAGAGGGTCAAAAAAGTCGGATTTGATGCGCTTTCGCCTGCAGTGTGAACACAGCCTTACGGTGTGTTCACACCGAACGCGATGGACGCGAATAGAGCGTCAGGTTTACATGTAAAGTCAATGGAAAAGCGCGATGACGCGCGATTGCGGGTCCCGCGAAAATTCGGAAGCAGATTTGCGTCGCGAAAACGCCAAAACTCGTGAAACGCGCGTCAGTGTAGCGCGTCTGGCGCGTTTGACTCGCGAATAAAACCACGCGCGTGAGTTTTTGTGTTGCATTTTGTGCATACGCGCGTTTCGCGTCTACCGCTCGAGTTGGAAAAATCTGAACTCCAGCGTCAAATCGCGCCGCGACAACCAATCAGGGGCCTGGTGACGTGGCTCTGACCTAGGTCAAAGGGGCAGATCCAGCCAAAGCCCTTCATTCTTCATTCAGTATGGAGGAAAAGCTAATCAGTGCCGTGGCTAATCACCCGGAGCTATACGATGCTAGCTACTACTTTTACCGAGACAGGAATAAAAAGGACCTAGCTTGGAGACACATAAGTGAGGAGATCGGGCAACCTGGTAAGTTCATTCCTTCTTTTTAATTTTCAGACTGACCCGATGAACCCGCGCAAAAGCTAGCAAGCCCGCCTACTGTCCCGCTATTTTCCCACTGATGTACAAATACCTTTCCGCTAACAAGATAATGCGTTTATTCAGAGGACATCTGCAGGAGAAAGTGGAAGAGCCTCAGGGACACTTATAATAAGGAGAAGAAGACAGAGAAGGAGAAGAGGAGTGGGTCTGCAGCAGGATCGGGGAGAAAATGGAAGTTCTTCGCGGTCATGGGGTTTCTGGACCCCTTCCTCACCCCGCGGGAGACTAGCGGTAATATGGTGCGGACCGTGGAGAACTTCTCCCCCGAGGACCAGGGACAGCCCGGAGAGGCAGCAGGGGAGTGTCAGTCAGAAGGTATGTTTACATTGAGTTAATGTAGGCAGTTAATTTATGCGTGTTGTCATACAGGAACATATTTTGTTTATTAATAAACAATATACAGTAGTCCCGCTGTTCATCCGTCACTGCCTCGCCTTTTCGCTGATTTTTTTTATTGCACCATACAGCTTTCAACGATGCGCATTGCATTCTGCAGCCCAAATGACAAATCTCCTCCGTGTCGTGTCTCCTGCGCTTGCCAAACTTATCATGTTTGGTTTTGATAACCATCACGTCCAATAGAAAAAAACAGCACAAAAACACTCATAACTATGACCCTCATTCGGAAATAGACACCTGCACCGGGAGCAAAAAAGGCGCACAAAAGTGGCGCCGCAGACGGAGAAAAAGCGCGGCATAATACTTTTACGTTTTAAAATCGACAAAGGTTTGCACTTTGAGAATCAACTTGTGAGAACTGTGACTACTGTTCATGTGCTGCAATAAATGAGAGACCACTGTATATAATAATAAGTATATAAGTATATAATAATATAATATTCTCTATGACTATTGTCTTCAACCTATATTAACATTAATAATAATATTAACATTTAATATTGTCTTCATAGAGTCAAGTAATCATGCAGCAGAGTCCTCAGCTGTCTCTTCTCCTGGCTCTCCAGTCCCTGGTCCCTCAGCTCCTGCTGCTGCACCCACAGGTATGAACATCAAGCACTGACAGCTTTTTACTTGCTTGGATTCCCTTGTGATCACCTTTACTAAATATCTACAACCAATCAGTTTATATCCTGTTTTTTTTTTTCAATTTTGAAAATGAAAATCTAGTAGCAGCCTTCTCATTACTTTGTGTTGTTTTGTGCTGTGTTTTACAGGCCCACAGCGGAGGACAGCTCGAAGGCGGGCGAGGGACGGGTCCCAGGACGGTCCATCTGCGGTGGAGCTGGCCATCCTGGAGTCCCTAAAGAGGCCACGCCCGTCTCCAACTGAACATTTCCTCCTCGGCCTTGTTCCTGCTCTGGAGAGCATGCCGCCTCAGACACGAGAATTCGTGAAATTTCAAATTTATAAATTAGTTTTTGAAAACAGCACAGCTGTGTTAAATTTGGAAACATTGGACCCTAATGATCAGTAGTTTTCTGATGAGGCAGCAGCTCTCCAGGGCAGAAACAATGTTCTTATTTTTCTCCTCCTTCTCCCTGAGGCTCTTCCACTCCAAGCTGGGTCCTTTTTATTCCTGTCTCTCTGTAAATAGTTACATTTCATATATTTATGATAAATGTTTTTGTTAATGAATTTATATTTTTTCAAATAAACATTTATAATGACAAAATGTCTCTGTTCTACTACACAGCAAATATTGGCACCCGACTTGACACAAGTAGAATTTATTTCATATTATACTAATGACAAAACATACTAATACAGTGGGATGCAAAAGTTTGGGCAACATTGTGAAAAGTAATTATTTTCTTGTACAAATCACTGGTTGTCACAATAAAAATAGTCAGTTAAATATCATATAGGAGACACACACAGTGATATTTGAGAAGTGAAATGCAGTTTACAGAAAGTGTGCAATAACTGTTTAAATCAAGCAGGTGCATAAATTGGCAACACAAAAAAAGAGAAATGAAATAAATATTTAGTGTATATCAATGTGTGTGTCTCCTATATGATATATGTAAGTGACATTTTTCATTGTAACAGCGATTCATACAGGAAAATAATGACTATTAATAAGGTTTCCCAAACTTGTGCACCACACTGTATATAGGAACATAGTGAAGACAAGTTACTTAAGAGAGTAAAAATAGGTTAGTTTATTTTGGAGTAGAGCTCCATTTATTAAGAAAAAATTAAAAGGACAGGAACACTCTTTAGAGGTTTGTGGGTGGCTCTTAAAAGAGCCGTTGTGGGGAAGTCACTCGGACTTCAAACAGGTTACTCCTTTGGTTGCCAAGACACAGCTCCCTCCGCCGAGAAGTGAGCCATGAATTTCTCCCTCACCAGGACAGCCTCTCTGGAGGAGTTGTTTGCTGCCATACGACCCAGGCCTTGCAACGGCTCCACCACAGCAGGTGCCCCTCTCTCGTCCACACAGCGCAGAAAATTGTGGAGAACACAAGTTGCCTTCACACACTTCTCCGCTCCGTCTAAATAAAAAGGAGTGAGTATCACTACAAAGGTTAACTCAGTGGTCCTAATGCTACAGTTTGATATCAGCAAACACCGAGCGCATACATTGATATGACACCACAGCCATGCTATCATTCAAACACTGATAACAGCATAAATCGAATTAAATCGGGACTTGATGAGACCTTCTGAGTATCACTAGAAATATTATAAACAGTCGTCTCCGTACCACAGTTTGCTTTCAGTAAAAACCGAGCATTCACTGTTAGCATAGCACATCCACGTTAGCAGTGTATAAATGGATAGTTTAGCATATATTAGCACAGGTATCAATAAAGGACTACCATATTAAATACTTTTACTAACCTCAGGCAGATGGACAGGCGCTCTGCAGGTGGGATTGAGCGCCTGTAGTTGGTGTCTAGGCGGGCGATTCTGGGACCGACGCGGGAAAGCAGGTCCTCAAACTGGCCGAGTGAAAGACGGTGATATCGCTGAAATCGGCCGTCATCCAGGCGCAGCTCCTGGAGCAAATGGTGAAACTCACCAAACTGCTCACGCCTCTGGAGGACCTGATGGACCCAGGTACGGCGAGGGCGTCTTTTACGCCGCTGCTCTGCTCTCCACAGTACATAGAGAAGGGAGACTCTCTCTTCAAGCGCTAACTCGACAGCTGCCATCTTGCAAAGATACCGGTCTGGCACAACTTCCTCCCACATCCCTCCCACATTTCCGGTTCACGCGCGTCAAAATATCATATTTTGAAGCGCGTTGGATTTTTCTTGGACACGCGTTGAGACGCGAATGTGCACGCGTCAAATTAGGGGCGTTTGGGGCGTTTTTGTTCGCGTCCATCGCGTTCGGTGTGAACACACCGTAAGTCCCTCCCACTGCGCGGTGGACGGGGCTTAAATTAGGAGTTCTGTCTCTAAGCCCATCCCACTTTGTGGTAGGAGGGGCTTCTGGACTGACAGTTCACATTGTGTAATGACTGCATTAAGGACAGCGTCTCCTATTGACATCACAGATGCAAGACAAGAAAAAAAACTCCCTAAAGCCAAGTGACATTACCTGCACATGAATTTGACCCAAACTGTGACGTGTGACAAATGATCCATTTGAGCAGGAATAAAATAGCAAACAGGAATGAGCTGACTGACATCCCAGAATCCACACAGCAAGCACAATACACTGTCAGCTTTTGCCATAGGCTCCATGGCAGGTGGGTGTGGATGTCAGCAGAGACTCTCAAGTCAAGTCATCTGACATCTTCAGCTTCACTGCTGAAAGTTACGCAGTGAAATGGACCGTAGCCATAGCGAAAGAGAGACTAAGGGTGTTTTCACGCCGGCTATGTTTAGTCCGTTTAAATCAAACTCATTTTCCACTCTGGTACGCATTGCAAGTTCCAGATAAACACCTTCCTGGTTTAAACACATATGCTTTGTATTCTGGGATGCTGCAGGGTACCGTAGATGTGGAAAGGTCAGTACAGACTAGCAACGAGCCGTGAAATAAGCGTAAATGTTCACCATGTTCTTCAGTTGTCCAGAACACAGTGCCTTCTTCCTATTTATACTTTGAGTGGACTGGGCGTTCTCACATGGTTTGTAGTGACGCACTTTGGTTTGCTTGGGGTTCTCTTGGATTTTTCTCTTTGTGAAAAGCAACCAAACCACAGGATAAAACTCCAGACTTACAAACCCCGAATCAGTAACGGTAGTTAAAACAAGATGCTTATCTCCACTGCAATGATGTGGCATATGTTCGCTTTAATTGAAATGTTTTTATGAAGTTGGTTTTTCTTTGGACTTCTGCTTCATGCTCAGTCATGCTCATTTAAGCTTTGTGTGTCTTGTAGGCTATGCATGTTAGTCTAATAACTAATAAACAAAGTTTTTTTCCAGGTTCAATTACGGACTGGCGACCTTTCCAGCGTGTACCCTGGATGGATCAATAGCTAAAGCATACCTTGAAAATTCAGCATTCGTATAGGTTTCTTGGTCAGTCAAATTATTGTTTTATAATCAGAATAACTTTCTTCTTACAAAACATTGCAGACAAAAGTATAGGTAGTCTTGCATCAACCTCAAGATTTTTTCTATAACTACACATAACCATTGTTAGAGAAATGTGTTAAATCACTAAACATCTGTAATAGCCTTACAAATCCTATATTAGCCATGCTCTATTAACTAGTGAAGATTAGTGATTGATATTTCACAGTGTAATACAGCTGTTTCCTATGGCGACATTAATTGTGTGGTAAAATCAATGCATAGATTTAGTTCTACTGAATTACCAGTCAGACTGGCTTTGCGTGGACTGCTTGAATTCCTGTTGCGGGTCCCTTCCCAGAGGGTTAATATTACCGTTTCCAATTTTTAATTATCATGAACACTGTGTTCAATTATTGCGCTTTTAATAACTTGCGGTAAACACTACCCTAAGAGCTTGTCAGTAATATAAACTGAAGCCTTCATTGTTACCGGCTCATAAAAACAGAACATCTCGGTCTGCTGCTGTATGCCTTAGCTGTCTGCAGGCTCTGCTCCCCCATTACACAACACATTACGTACTTTAGTCATTCTAACAGTATATTTTGTTCATTAAAAACTGGCGGTCTCAATTCAATTGGTTGCAAAAGTGTTTCACGCAGATAAACACGGCCGACTCCCGGACAAGACCCCTGTTAATATTGATTATATTAAATGTGCAGGGGATTATTTCATGTACTTAAATCCAGCCCATTAGGAGAAACAGAAACCGAAAAGACTTGTAGCATAGGTATAGTAACATGTCTCAAAACACTCATGTATCTAATACCACGATTCACTCGTAAAAATAGGCCCTTTTGCATTTTCCTCACTATAGCTGAAATGTGATGGATTTCATCTCTGCCTATGGCCTCCTTACTTATCCTCTCCCATCTTAAACTCGCTTAAAAATATCTGTAACACTGATGTCAGGCGAAGCATGTTCAGTCCCACCCAGTTGTGCAGCACCTCTTCCTTTCACCGCTATCGCAATGACTTGGCCTCCCCCGGGATGTGTCGCATGAAAGCAGATACCCACATGTGCTGCTGTGCCGATCCTGTCAGCATGTCACGGATCGGCAGCCCACCGCGTTTCTCTGGCACGGAGAAGTGTCGATTACATCGTCATGGTGCCGAGCCGTGCCTCCCAGCTGACACGCGGCATCAACGTAGGAAAAAAAGTGGGGGCTTAGGTGGGGGGGGGGAAATCACTGTCGGGGTTGCACGCTTAAAAAAAGCGATTCTTACCTGCACTTTTCTTGGAGAGAAATTTCGCTGCTTCTCACAAATGATTTGATTTGAGGCTAAAACATTTCAGAAAGCATGTTAACAAAGAGCAGCATCACTAAAGTGTCATTAGGTTTGCAGACTGTGGCGCTTTGGCCCTGGCCTCCTACACTTGTGTGAGTGGCAGCTTGCTGGACTGTCCTGCGGTTGAGCTACAGAATATGCGTGTTGTACGTTAATGCTGTGTCAACTCTGGGAACAGCGTCTGATCAGATAAGAAATGATAATGTGGTTAAAATGACCTACAGGCTGAGTGACTCAGCACTTAAAAAAAGATAAAGGCTCCATTTACTTGTACACTAGGAGGCTGTTGACCTTTGCACCCCGGCAGAGTGTCTGCTGTAAATGACCTTTAGCTAGTCCAAATGGCGTGGGATGATTATAGAGTACCTGTGTGTGTGCAGAGTGGGGACTTTGATCTCTCTGAAAGTGTGCTGAAAGATTTGATCTGATAGCAGCTGAGTGTTTTTGCATTGGTTTTGTGGGAGTTTGAAATGAAGAATTATCTCCGTCTTTATTTTAAGAATTTCTAACAAAGAATATAAAAGCTAAGGTGATAGTATAAAACAATCGCTATCATGTTGGAAATCTTTAAGTACATGCTCCAGCTGAAATTGCCCTCATTTCTTTCCAACGTTGGAATTAATGTTGAGATTGTGTGCGCCTGTTGAAGTGAAAAAGTAACCAGTAGTTGAGCTTCTCTGAAAAGCTCATGTGTCATCTTCACATTTTGTCACCTTTCGCCTGCACCCCCGAGGAGCGGCAGCACGAGGAATGGCTGAAAGTGTTCGAATGACTGCTTTGCCTCCATGGACGTATTAAAGAGAAGCAGAAACAAATTATGCTGTAATTTCTAATTCATTCAAAGGGCTTGCTCGTTGGCACATACCCTAGAGTTTACAAAGCTTCCTTCACGAGGCGCCCAGATGTTCAACACGCTTTGCAAATTTGGGCCGTAAAGCTCAAGCCCATGCATGACCAAGTCTGGCTGACTTCCCATTGGCTTCTTGCACACATGGATAGACTGGTATCAAATATCCATAAACGGTGTCATCACAAGGTTCTGAAAGACTCAAAACCTCCCTGATTTCAACTTGTTCAATGTTGCTCGGTGTTGCCCTTTTAAGATCATCTTCTCTTGCACCTCTAGACTGTTCCCAGTGCTGCTTGAAGACTGTTCTTTACTCTTCTTCATCACTGCAGACCTTAAACCTGTGAAGAAAACCGGTTTTGTGTCACACTGACCTGGTTTCCAGTTTCCAGTTGAATGTTCCAGATGTTTGTGGGGGCAGAGTTTACGGTTGTACCTCCGATGGCTCGTCTTCACTTCTCATTAAACTGTGGGGTTTACAGAGCTCAGAGAAATGCTCAGAGAAATGGATTCACCAGCTACACCTTCTTCTTCTATAAGTAATGAATGCAGATACAGATATAGTAACATGTTTTGGCCCATATGTTAATGGTACCACACAACCCTGCACTTTTTCTAATACCTCTATATACTGTTCGTTTTTAATTCTCATCTTTCTGTCTTTTCCACCTTTTTTTCTTTTCTTTTTTTATTAGTCAGTCAGTATTTTCAGCTTATTTGCCTTTTACTGTTCAATCAAACTTGTTGCAATCAAGTCACTTACTCAGTTTGAATCCTTGTTATTTTCCTAGTTTATACCCTCAGTTTGTTCCTCACTCTCTTCTGACGATCACTTTTCACGTGTAATTTTTTGATGCGTTTTGCTAATCTGGACTTTTGGACAGTTTCTGGTTTTTGCCTCTTTGGCTGCCACGTTTGCCTCGCCGACTGCGTTTGATTGTGGCTTTGGCCAATAAAGTTTTTGCTTTTGTATTTAATCTCCCTCTGGTGTGTTGTGTTTGGGGTCTCCTCTTTGAACCACTGCACACCTATCTGTGATGTTGAGCTCTTTGCACCGCGTTCAAATGTGGGCATGTGGAGCAGCTACAAAACATGCATGTCTTTGAAGAGACTACATACAAACGTACGCTTTTGAAGCATAATGAATGTCATACAGATGCTCTGCCTCACATGCCAGAATTCTGCTTCAAAAGCAACATCATATTTTGTGTAAACCAAATTCTAACTGAAATTTCCACAGCAGCTGCACAATCTAGTTTACCCCCTTGTTTTTACCCCATTTTTATAATCATGGCAAAAGAGTGAATGAGAAAGCAAATGCAGCGAACATTAGTTTTCAGTAAGAACCAAAAGTTTCATGTCCCATTTGAAAACAGCATACAGTCTTCCAGGTTAACAGTGGGGTTCATTGAGATGGTGCAAGTGGCTTTGCGTTACCCAGTCATCCATAACATCTATAGAAACCATGGCATATTAACAGGGCATTGACGACCAGGAAGCGCGAGCTGTTTAGATTCAACATGCGACGGGTGTTAAACACACCACCATTCCTGTTTAGAAAAAAAACTACTTACTAGGGCTGAACGTAGGTCTAGTAAGGAAGAACTCCACAACCTAATTATTCACACCCAACATAAAGCAACATCCATGCAAGTCAGAGTTAGAACTTTTCCCCATATATGATTTTACTGACTGATGCTCATCGGCTTTTCAATGACCGTTTGCTAAATGAAGGTCATAAAATGAAAGGTCTGAACACTGCTAAGTAAAAGTGTAGTGTCCTAAGTAGCTGTGATAATATCTGTTTTGCACCCAAACAAGATGCGACTTGTTCAGCCAGCTTGCTACTCGTATCCAAATGTTATCACTTGAGAGTTCAAAAAACACCATGGCCATGTCAGTAACAATGAAAGTCCAGAAACCAGTGGGTGACATGACAACCAGCACTGGGGTTATTACCCAAAATAAGTATTTATTGCCTATATACTCCATGGGAAAGTAATTTATTACACTACTTGTCATATTACTTTCACATTATTGCCTAATATGACCTGAAATGCACTGTGACATAATTACCAACTGGCAATATAAACCCTGAGCTTCATAGTTTAAAAATAAGTTTAAATTTTTTTATCCTAATGAGGACACACACAGATTTTTCTGTAAGTGTTTCAGTTTGAACACAAAGCCAACAACAACAACAACAACAACAAAACAAAGTAAAAAACCAGCCCAATGAAACAATCAACAGCACGATTCTACTGGAGAAACATTCACAGAAGAAATGGAGGCAACAGTGTTGCAAACCTGACTGCCTTTGTTACCTGTTGAAGTTCAGGCTCTGCCTGCTGTGCTGCGTGTTAGCATGCACAGCAGCCAGCAGCTCTGGTTTACATAAGTTTACATACAACAATATTTAAAATTTATAGTTAGGAAGCTGGAAACACGGCCTGCTTCACTCTTCTTTGAGTGAAGATAAAGCAGAGTGTATGCTGACCGCAGCACAGCAGCCTGTGCTGTGCTAGCATGCTGTCTGTGCAGATGTTTGCAATTAACCAGTATTGTGTTAGCAGTATAATGCTGTTATTTCTTTCCTGGACAAAGTTGACACTTTACCATCACATTATTGTCCTTTCATACAAGAAATAAAAAATGTTCATCATTCCTGAGAATTGAGATCAGCTGATTGTAGTAGACAGGAAGAATAAAAGGCATGTTTAAAGTTTTTTTCCCCTTTTTAATTGTCTAATTTCTTTCATAGTTGTAACCATAATGTGGCAACTGAATTGATTATTTGTTTACTTACTTGGATTAGAAAAAATGTAATGTGGTTAAGGGAATGTATTATTTTATGCAGTGTTACATCCAACACATATATACATACAACATATACAGTGGATGAGATCATGTCTATGTTTGTTTAACCTATTTTGTTACATTCACTCTTTGCAAACGCCAGAGAGAACGCATCATGCCCAAAGGATCTCATTTTAAATGAGACACATGAGAATTCAACCCACATTTTCTAACATTAGCATTCACTATTTGATCAAAAGACTTCAAAAGTATATTTTTGGTAATCCATCTACTCCCAGCCTGGTCCAGACCAGCCTCTGATGTCAGTGAACAGAGAGGAAGGGTGATGGGAGTGCAGGATTCAAACTAAAAGTACATGCCTTTTTTAATGCATCCCAGCCCTCGTGTGTAACGCTAACCTGCACTAATCTTACCAACAGAAAAATCAATGAGGCACCCGCCCACCATTCATCCCCGCCGTCGGCTCAGGAGACTCCAGCCTTCACGTATTGTGGGATGTTAGCGTCACTCGTGGATTTACTAGGGTGCCAACAAACCATGCACTTTCATTCACACATCTCTCCTGAGCCTGGGGGTAATATCAGGACACACTGCATACTCTGCTGTGAATCTTATCAGAAGACAACAGGACCTCCCTCAAGAGCCCACAAATATGAGATAATATGTCACTTCCCCAAGTGGAACTAACGACAAATGCTGATTATTTAGAGCAAACCGCTGCTCTCTCTCATCCATGCAAATGCGTAGTGCGGCAGGGCGACCTTTTCTGCTATTGAGCAGAAGTAAAGGCACTGTGCGCTGCCAACTCCATGGCAGTAAAAACCAGCAAAATCACCACAACATAATGACTTATGCAAATGAAATCATTAAGCTGATGAATGACCTACTGATGAGCAAATACTACCTTGTCAACATACTTATCCTTATTTAATGGGTGGCACTTGAGGAATGGTTTGACACACGCTTGTTTTTATTGCTTGTTCAGCGTTAGAGCCAGGAGGGCTGGAACAGCTAGCCTGGCTTGCTTGCTCCAAAGGTGTTTCTCAGAGGACGATGCCCTTTAAGTGTTACTAAAATCGATATTTCTCCCGTCCACACCATTTTGGATCTTAAGACCTGTGTGATGTTCCTCTCTGTACATGCGGGGGAGTTCGATAAGTGCTCAGCGTTGAACTCGACCAGAAGCGTTCCTTCAATCTGAAGGGTCAAGAGGCTGCGGTGAATAAACACGGGAGTGGATGATTCTCAGTATTTATCTGAGGGAAGGAAGGAGAAAGGTGGAGAACAACATATAGTGGGGAATCTACTGCTAGCACGATCGTTCTTGGAAACATACATCTTGACAAATTTATCCAGTATGTTGGAGGTTTCAGGAATGTGACAGAAGGCATCGTGACAGCCTCTAACTGAGAACAGATCTTGATTTTGGACAGTTTTGAGTGGAAAAAGAAGAAACATCTTTTCGTCATTCAAACTGTGAGATTTCTATTTAGAGGCTGTTGGAGAAAGTGCGCTGTACTCGTGTCAGCTTGTTAGTGTTTGTTCAGCACGATTATTATCAGAAAGCAGGTAGGCTGCTTGGCTTGTGGGCACTTCTTTATAAGCATATCGTGTGGCCACTGTGTTGGAGGTTCATTTCTCCTGACAGCATCACTTAGCAACAATATCGAGAAAAGCTGTTTCCTTTATGACTTGGCCATTTTAAAATTATGACTCAACCGTGTCAGCAGCGTGCAGTAAAACATAACACTCTCGGAAGCCGTCTGCAGACTTTGAACGGATGGTTTCTTCACCCATCCATCACTTTGATTTTATGTTTAGATAAAGTTGTTTAGCTGAAACTTGGTACATGATTAAAGGCTTTCAGGGCACCAACAGGAGCTTGTCAGAGGCCACCAAGTACAGCAAAGGACATGTTTAAACAAGCCGATAGCCATCTAGAGCGGTTTGTAGGCACTGCGATACACTGAGCATGCCACAGTGTCACAGCAGTGTGTTCACCACCTGTTTATTTGCTAACTTGCACTAAACACAATGCGAAGCTGATCTTACGTGTGGCAAACCATCAATCAGAACAACACATTCTCACTTATCTGTGAGAATGCTTCACAACCCCCTTTTTCATGTTTTATTATACTTATTTCTTTCAGGTTAGTAAACCTTTAGCGTCACTTTTTGAAGATGTCAAATACCAACAGATGTCAGTGCAGATAGAACAACAACATGAACTCCCGCTGCTATTTTTACGCGTCCCTTCTACTTCCATTTTTACTTTTGACTTGTCTGTTACTGTTTAGGCATCAGAAGCCAGTGTTGGGAAGGTTACTTTTAAAATGTATTCCATTACAGAATACAGAATACATGCCCTAAAATGTATTCTGTAACATATTCCGTTACGTTACTCAATGAGAGTAACGTGTTCTGAATACTTTGGATTACTTAACATATTATCATGCATTTTACAACTACGTGAATGTACTATTGCTGTGATTTATTACTGTTACTGAAGGTCCGCGGCTCCGAACCGTAGTAAAGGGACCTCTGACTAATACACCGGGTTCCATGTCGGGCTCGTAGCCAGAAAAATAGCTTTACTTTGTTGTCTGGGTCAACTCTGCTTGCGAGAGACAGAGAGAGGCGTTGAAAGGCTGCTCCAACGGAATGTATTGTTTTTGGAGTACAACACGAACACGGTGTACAGTCGAGTCTTAATAGCTTACTTACAACTGGGCTAGTCAGGCACTCTTCTTGGCTGCAGTGGTTATTATTATATTTACATGCTTCCAGCTCCCGTTTTTGCTCGATGACAACTCCTACTTTTCGACTCTCCTTTTTCTCCCACCTGGCGCTCACAGACACATAACGAGAATGGCAGTGCGTTTTCCCTGCAGCACGGACTACACTGCCCATGATGCTACATTCTGCATTCTGCCTATTAGCACAACAAGAAGAAGAAGAAGGCGCTCTCTCACCCAGGAAACAGCAGAGCGAGAGCGTCGCCCTGTAACCATGGCAACCGCAACACTGCCGCCTGGAACTACAGAACGTAGCTGTCAAGCAAAACCCAAACAGTCCTGACCCGCGACAATATGAAACAGGAAAGTACCACCGTGTAATCCATTTATTTCAACAAAGTAACTGTCTTCTAAATACCACCTTTTTAAACGGTACCTGTAACGGAATACAGTTACTCATATTTTGTATTTTAAATACGTAACGGCGGTACATGTATTCCGTTACTCCCCAACACTGTCAGAAGCAGACGGTTAGGCTCAACAAGTACTTGTTTTAGGCTCGGGCAAAAACAAAAAAGAGCACTACCTCACACCTTTAACCACGTGTTACCAGTTGAACATCTCTCATCTGCGACAAGCATCTTTGCCATTTCCTTGATTGTCAAAATTCTGTGACAGTGACAACACCAGCAGTGCACTTTAGCTTACACTGTTAACATTGTATTATTGTATTACATTGTGAATCCTAACCAGGCATCAGCGTGTGACAGGTTTGTAGTGAGAACAGGCTGACCGTAGCTGAGGTGTGCTGGAGATAAAGTACTTAGGACTTTGTCTGGTATGAATGCACTCAATAGCTTAAGTGAAAGCTTTGACCCATTTGTAACACTGGAGTTAAAGTCAAAGGATCAACATGTACATTTTATTTCATCCTCTGGACAGGAAGGATGTCAGAAGCACAGAATCTAAAACCTCATCCCAGTTGCATCATTCAGTTTTAGAAAGTGGGAGCATAGTGTCCGTACATCTCTTTCTGTGCTGTAATGCATGCAGCTCTCCTATTTGACAGAGCCTACAATGGATTTGATGATAAGAAAGTCATCCTGCCAGATCGTAATCTTCACCCTAATGAACTCTAACCTGACATAAAGCCTTACTGGTGGATGCCTTCAGAGTAGTTGCTAGGAGATGTCTGATTTAATTTACATCAGTAAGGCAGTATATATATGTGCTTTCAAATGATCAAATGATTTTTCCTCATGTCATTGCATATTTTGCTTCCAAATGACAGTTGTGTCGTCTGCGGGACGAGCCACGCTTCGTGTGCTTGGCACAAGCTTTGCAGCGATAACGCAGAGATCTCGTTCCACCGTGAGACTGCGATTACATCTCAGCCACATGAGCCTCCACGCTTTACACTTACTCACAGGGCAGAAAAGTAGAAGCACCGTGGAGGATTTTATGTGTTACAGTCACATGGATGAGTGGAGCACACGCAGCATGCCCTAGGCCTGTTTCCACTGTGCTAACACTCGCTTCAGTGGACAAGGACAAGCTGCAACCTTCTCGTACACGAAAGCAGCGGGCAGCGTAAAAGTCTGATCTGACACAGCTGCTTGACTCTTAATGGTGCATTTCACATCGCGACAGCCTTTCACACAATGTTATGACCACAAATTGTTCGCATTATGTGAGACCATTAGAGGGATGCACACATACTGTATGTGGAATTACCGCAATGACCTCTCTGGTGATAAGCTATATGTTTTGCACTATGTACAGAAATGTGCAAAAAGCTTATGGATGTCTTTCCCCCTGAAACAAAACTCAAGAATCTATTCTGTGTGGGAATCCTTGTAGTCCAGTCTTTGATCTGGATGATGGAGGTTTTCTAGACTGTGAAGGTCCCATAAGATAGATTCTATCACCTTATCTCTACCATGAATATGAGGCTGGCATTGGTTGTGTTTGATTGTTGAGTGGAAAACCACTGAAATTCATCACTGGCTTTTTGTCCGTAGCCAAATGTTAAGCTACGATTAAGACACAGAAGGTTTAAAAGAAGGTATAAATAGGAAAAAGTGGGAACTACTTTGAAACAGAGGACACCTCTTGTGACTGATGCTAGTCGTCAGCAATAAGCATACTCTGAATAACCCTCCTCTCTGACTCTACCAAGGACCTTAATTTACAAAATGTATGTCATGTTTTCTTCATTATGACCCGGAGCAAGCAGTCAAAGCCATAAACTTATTAGGAAAATGTCTACAGAGGTCACAGTACAAGGGCGCCAAGGGCTGTTTTCCCAAAGGCTTCCATATAACCAGAAGTCTTGTTGCACTGTGGTGGTACTGGTTAGCTAGCTTGCTACTCTGAGCCTGTAAATTTAACATTTCTCATTTTCTTCCCCCCCAAATGAACTTCTCTAATTACAATAAAACAGAAGAAGAACAGAAGAAAAATGAGCTGGCGGGGCTGGGGTGTATATCGGTGTTTTATCTTTTACTTTATTAGGCCAAACCTTAACTCTTTAAAGTTATTTAGGTTTGACGTAAACCTGTGACAAAGCCAATAACGCAAAGCTTCCTCTCACCGAGTCATTTCTTGTGTGATTTCAGGAATCAAAATGTCAAGAAGCTGCCTCAGAAACTGAGTTACCAGTTTTGGTTTTTGGCCTTACAGTTTAGCTTTTTTAAAGAGTGTTCAGACTGCTCAAGTCTACTGCAAGTTGTCAACACTGGACATTGACAACATGAAGCAATAACTCGAGAAAGAACGGCAAATCGAAGCTGAGCTGCCCAGTGCTTCGGTGAGGCTTCATCCAGTCATAACTTCCTTGGTCACAGGAGGTTTATGCCAACGGGAGACGTCTAGGCATGTGGATCCCACAGAGTAACTGAACAATGAGAACTCAGCTACAGTGCAGCCGGCCTTACTTGTTTAGAACGTAGTGAACACATGCTACATGGACAAATATACTGGTACACACCACACCTTGTTATCTTTTAATTCAGTTTCTCTCAGTCCCATAGCCACAAGTGTAGAAAATCAAGCACCTAGCCATGAAATGTGACTTTATGAACATTTGTGAAAGACTGAATCGATCTTTAGAGCTTTGAATTTGAGCATGGAAGTGTAATAGGATGAAGTTTGTTGTAAAAAGTCAGTTATTCGACAATCCTCTGGAAGTTGTATTATTACAAAGTAGAGTAAAGTTACAGACTGTAAAAGAAGCCAATGCTCTGCTGACTCAAGAATTGTTCCAAACTGCCTCATTAAAATCAGCACATAAAACTGTGGACCAGAGACTTCACGGCTGAGAAGATCTTGTAGACGTGAAGTGTAGGTGGCCCAGTATTTCTGTCTTGATCAGTTCTCTAACACTGATTTAAAGTGCTTCTACTGTTGTTGTCAAAGAGATTATTGAGCTAAAACTCCTAAAATGTGTATTATCTTGTAGGTTTTTATTAGTATTACCAATCAATACACCGGCAAGCAATTCAGAATAGCTTATAGTAGGCAAACAATTGAGTCGTTGAAGTAGTTGAAGAGGTCTGCTGCACGGCAGTGAACAGGTTTGTCTTAGCCTGGATTTGGTAAAATCTTATCATTTATTTAATGAGTGTGCACACATAAAGAAACGTGTATCAGTTCACATCAAATATTACTGTAAGATAGTTATTAGTTATTTTAATCTACAGCTAATATTAGTCTGACAAGGCAGAGCCAATTCCTAAAGGGCAGATAAGAACACGCAGCCTCCGATGGGGATTGAAGCACTACAATCTTCTCTATATTGATTTGTTTTTGCCACTTGGCTTGTTAATGACGCTAGTTTTATTTACATGCACAATTAACTCAAGCGCAGAGTGTTATCAGCAGCCTTTTAATTGAATCAAATCCACAGTAGCCACGTGGTGCACTCTCGACTACCTCTCCCCCCTGGCAGACAGCAAAGGGCAAACTGTCACCCTGGGCAAGGAAATCAGGTGTATTAACAAGTCAATGAGAAATTCATGTGTGTATAATTTCACAGTGAGCACATCTGACCTTTGTTAATGATGCCACTCAAAGCTGCAGGTGGTGTTTTTCAAATGAAGTCTCAGGGGAACGGCGTGCACGGCTGCCGCGCTAAAGCGGCTCATTGCTCCTGACTGGTAGGAAGGGATGGAGGAACACGCGCTCAATCAAAGGACAAAAAGTGAAACTATAGGAAAAGCACGGTCCAAATCATTTTACATCAAAACTCAGCGGGTGCTGCCTATTGATTTTTTTTTGTTTGCGCCATCAAAATGGAGACCATGTCACCGAATTCCTGCGTGGCATGATAACATGTTTTCATTGGAGAGAGCTCATCTGTGCATATACCCCCACCAGCAGCACCACCTCCCACCAGCAGTAAAGACAGCTGAGAGGGGGAGGGGTGTGACTATACTTACCCTTTCATAGGCTGGCTTTCTTCTCCACCAGCTAGTGCGGAAACAGAGAGAGAGAGCGCCGGGCTTTTACACTCACAGTTAAAATCACTCATGTGCTTCCACTGTGATGTATCACTCTTGAGATCCCCCCTCCCCCTCTCTGAAAATTACCCTTATATTGTGTCTACTCCACGTGGAGTACTGTTGGTTTTTGAGGTAGCGCTCTTATTCAGGGGGGTTAGAAAGTCCTTGAAAAGCAATTTATCCTCTTCCGTTCACAGCCACCTTCCTACCTGCTCGCTCTCGCAGCTATTTTCAACCATCTCCTCCTCTCATCTCCTGGAGTCCTGTTACTCCATCTTAATTTTCTGCTCCTTTCATCACCTGCTGACTCACCCTCTCCACCTTACAATCCTTACCCTCCCCACCTTCTGTACCTCCTATATTACTCTTTCTCTCTTTCGCTGCATCGCACACTTATCACATCCAGCATCATAAGAATCAAATGTGAAGGCCGGCCACGCTTTTCCTGCTTAAATCTCCCCATAATGGAGCCCAAGGGTATCTGAAATTGAGTGTGAAGACTGCATCAAGGTCATTTACTCCACCCTATAACATAGTGATGGATGTCTTGTCTCATTGCTCGATTTGGCTGCCCTACTTGACGAAGGGGGAGCGTATCCCATTGCGCTCTGGAGAGAGTGTTGCTTTTGCGTGGAAAAGTGGCTGAAAAGTCGTTCCAAAGAGGTGAGGAAAGGAAATCAAAGATGAAAAAAGGTGAGAGAGATGGAAGAGGTGTAACAGGAGGATGCAGGTACTGTAAACATCCAATAGGAGGCTGATGAGACAGACGTTCAGTGTCCAGATTCTTGAGAAAACAATTGAAGGGATTAAAATAAAACATATTGATTGCTGGATGGATGGCTCACCATCTGTCAATACACTAATCTGCCAAATTGACTTCACCTCCCAGAGCACTGTGCGCTTCCAAACAGCTGGATTCAGTCATAGAAAACCATAAACACCAGCCATAGTCAGCTGAAACCTTTCCCAGACGCCTGTGATTTATAATCCCTTGGATCATGCGTATGTGCACACTTGTGGGAATTACCATAGCCCGTGGTTGAACATGTAGGGCTCAACCCATGTGCTTGTATTGTAGGGGTAAAAAGGGTCGTACACTCTGATAAGCTTGGTCAGAGAGTGGACTCAGTCACGTCTCTGCAATTTTTCTTGCTCCATCTACTTTCTCAAAGGCTGCACAGCAAAGCTGGAAGAAATGACCCATGAAGACCTTTTTATCCGATCAGTCATTTGTCAATTGTCGCCATCTTTTTGCATGACAATTATGAAGTCTTTTTCATTTGATTTACTTTTAATAGACTGCTGAATGGCATTTCGCACATTTCAGGTTTAAAGTCTGTATTTTTTTTTTACGGGCATATAAACAGTTTGTGAGGCAGCGCGGTGGAGCAGTGATTGGCGCCGTCGCCTCACAACAGGAAACTTCCTGGTTCAAATCTGCCGGCCAGCTTGGTTGTTTCTGTGTAGAGTTTGCATGTTCTCCCAAAGACGTGCATGTGAGGT
The DNA here is from genome assembly GCF_963576455.1 of Neolamprologus multifasciatus. Lineage (NCBI taxonomy): Eukaryota > Metazoa > Chordata > Actinopteri > Cichliformes > Cichlidae > Neolamprologus > Neolamprologus multifasciatus. The sequence goes on along the minus strand of NC_140443.1, from coordinate 31,338,879 downwards.
TGACTGGTAATTCTAAATTGGCCACAGTGAGCTTGCTGTGCTGCAGGCATCAGTGATTGGCTGAATCTCTGTAATAAACTGGTGACCTGCCCAGGGAGTTCCTAGCCTCTTGCCCAAAGCTCAAAAACTTCTTTGACTCTGAATTTGATTGGAATTTGGATGGATGGATGGAGGGATGGATGGATAGATAGATGGACATATGGATAGATGGATGATAGAAGGATGGATGGACAAATGGATGGACGGATGGATGGATAAATGTATGGATAGATGGACAAATGGATGGATGGATGGATGGATGATAGATAGATGGACATATGGATGGATGGATAATAGAAGGATGGATGGACAAATGGATGGATGGATGGATGGATGGATGGATGGATGAATGTATGGATAAATGGATGGATAGATGGATGGATGATAGAAGGATGGATGGAGAAATGGATGGACGGATGGATGGATGAATGTATGGATAGATGGACAAATGGATTGATGGATGGATGGATGATAGATAGATGGACATATGGATGGATGGATAATAGAAGGATGGATAGACAAATGGATGGATGGACAAATGGATGGATGGATGGGTGGATGATAGATAGATGGACATATGGATGGATGGATGATAGAAGGATGGATGGACAAATGGATGGATGGATGGATGGATAGATGGACATATGGATGGATGGATGATAGAAGGATGGATGGACAAATGGATGGACGGATGGATGGATGAATGTATGGATAGATGGACAAATGGATGGACGGATGGATGGATGATAGATAGATGGACATATGGATGGATGGATAATAGAAGGATGGATGGACAAATGGATGGATGGATGGGTGGATGATAGATAGATGGACATATGGATGGATGGATGATAGAAGGATGGATGGACAAATGGATGGATGGACAAATGGATGGATGGATGGGTGGATGATAGATAGATGGACATATGGATGGATGGATAATAGAAGGATGGATGGACAAATGGATGGATGGATGGATGGATGAATGTATGGATAGATGGACATATGGATGGATGGATGATAGAAGGATGGATGGACAAATGGATGGACGGATGGATGGATGAATGTATGGATAGATGGACAAATGGATGGATGGATGGATGGATGATAGATAGATGGACATATGGATGGATGGATAATAGAAGGATGGATGGACAAATGGATGGATGGATGGATGGATGGATGGATGATAGATAGATGGACATATGGATGGATGGATAATAGAAGGATGGATGGACAAATGGATGGATGGATGGATGGATGGATAGATAGATGGACAGATGGATGAATGAAAATTCCTCAGATATCTAGCTCCTGCTTCTAGGTACTTCACCAGCTCCTGTGCTGATTCAGGTTTATATACAAAATACAAACAATCAATAAAGCAAGACGTATTATTATTGTTTAAGACTGGATTCACCAGGGGAAAATTACGGAAAGTAATTAAAATTGTCCCCAAAGGCAGCTGCAGCATTAACGCTCATCCTTTCAACATATTTAACATGCAAGGACTGCAGTCCCCAGGGACACTAAGAATTAGCTACTGAAAAAACACACAGCCAATAAAACTATATGCACACAGTAATAGTCTGTTATTCTAAATACTTAAAATATCTTTAAAATGACAAAACACAGACTGCGAGTTAACATGTAACCTGTAAAATAAATACATTAGTAAAACTGAATAATAATATTTAATATATACTTTTATTTTCCTGCAGAAGGCCAATACATTACTAATTTTTAAGTTTATATTCAGTATTTTTTCTCTCAATCTAATTTGAAAAACAAATGTGAGGAGAAGGTTAAAATAGTGTAATCATTTAGAAGCTTTATCCTAAAGGATAATTTCCATGTTGCTTTTACACATTTAGAAAAGCACTTCTTTAACCAAAAAACTAGCACACAGGTGAAATTTCCCCGGTGAGCATTTCAAACTGCTGGAACAAAACAGCCAATCAGAAAGTACCCACTGCAGCTCTGATTGCACACTGTGAGGCAAGCAAGATGAAGTTACAGCAGACATGTCAAGGCAAATGGGCGGGGAGGGGGGGGGGGGGCATAATTATTCTTTAATAGACAACTTCTTTATGAAAGATAATGTCTGCAAGTTAAGCACAAATCTTTTTCAGCCTTTAGATATCAGAAGACTGAGACACGAACGCAACGCTGTAAAACTCATAAAAAGCTTTCAAGGGGATGCAGCGCAGCCACCAGACGCCGTGTCCTCCAGTCTGAGGCGTTGAGCTGTCAGATTTTTAATCAACAGACAGGTAATTGACAAGTGAGGTGTGACTGTCTTAGTCTTTATTCAGTGTTATGTTTGAGAGTTAACAAAGCGTGAGATTGGGCCGTGCCTCCACGCTGCACATTCTCAGCTTGCAGGCCTTTTGTTCTGCAGCCCTTTGTGGATTCATTGAAACTCTCCACTGCTGAGTGAGCTGAAGGAGCTGCTTTTTTTTGTCACACACTCTCATTCTCTCCTCTACACACACACACACACACACACACACACACACACACACACACACACACACACAAAGGCTGAAGCTCTGCCAGCATTTCGTGGGATAATCTACCTTCCTGAACGTTTGCTAAAGCACCCCTGCTTCCCTCCCTCCCTTCCCATCACAACCCCACTTCTTCTCTTCCTCCCCTCTTCTCTCCTTCTCCTCCTCCTCCTTCTTATCGGCCCCAGTGTAAGCAGCATGTGGTTTCCTGCCAACTTCTGGGAGCTGTGAGCAGCCTCTCCAAACAGGAACACGTATGAAGACATTCCACCACTGAAGGAAACAGTGTCCTCAACCGCAGCTCCCCTCTCACTCCCTTTTTTCCCAGCCCCTCCCAACCAAGAGTCTTCCACACAACCCACACAGCCCCGCCGGGGCTTGACCATCGGACAATCAGCACACATAAACACACACAAACAAGCACAAAAACCACAAGAGCGGGCACAGACTACAACCATTCAGCACAGGCATGGAGATGGAAATGAAGAGGGCCGTAAGTCTGGGTGTGTGCATGCATCTGTGTGTGTGTATGTGTGTGAGACAGAGAGATAAACAGAAATTGTGGGAGACAGAGTATGTGCATAACTATGCATGAGAGGGGTGGGAGAGAGTATGTGCATGGGAATGTATGAGAAAGAGAGAGCATTAACCAGAAGGATTGAAGATTAATGTTGTAAAGAAATCTATGATAAGCTTATTCCACATGATTTATCACCATGTGCTCACACATCAATTTTTTGGCTTGAGAGCAGGAGTCTCAACTTTTCTCTAGTGTGCTCATTCACCCCACTTGCGTGTAAGATGTTGGAGAGGTTCTTCTACTGTATGTGTTTTTCAAAATGTATTTATTTTTTATTAGTAATTCATGAAAGTGCTCGCAGAAAAGCAAGCATTACACTGAAGAGCGCTGAGAGAGCTGTTGGAGGGCTGTTATGCGCCTGTTACAAGAGTAAATTTGTTTAACATCGCACGAGCGCTCTTTAAAACCAGACGGCAGATCTGGGTAAAAGCAGTAATAGCAACGGCCGTGCTGCCGGTAATTTTGATAAATGGGGCGAGTTAAAGAGAGAACAATACAGAAGCAGAAACAAGACTCACCTGGGAACTGCCTGCAGGTGAGAGGTCAACTACATGCAATCGTGGTAACATAGTGGAAATGGAACAGACGCAACAGGAGTCCAAAAGCTGTTATGGCAAAGTGGGAAGATGACTTGTGGTGATATCCATTAAGGAATCTGCACTAAAGGGAAGTGGGGAGCAGAAAGAAGGCTTTAAATCACTTAAATGATTATGTACTAGTGCAGAGCCTGTTTGGAGAGTTTACATCTGCTTAATTTAGTATAGCCACAATTTACAGGTGCACCCTAAACGCATCACGTGCAAAAAACATGAAGTTAGTTTGTTGAAAAGAATACCGCCAGAAGCATACACTCACTGCATGTATGTTTGTACTTTTTCTAAGTGCGATCGTGCAGGAGATTGTGAACTGCAGGTTTCTCAAGAGCCTCTCGTCCAAACTTCATGACTGAACTAGAAAGTTGATTCTGGTCATCTGGATGTTCAGAGGGAGCAAAGTTTCGTCATTCAGCTAAGTGGTTTCTTCAGTGTCGGACTGAGACTGGCCTTATTTCTTCTTCAGTTGCTTTGAAACGCTACGTCCAGATTACCAGAATCAATTTCCTGGGATTTCCTTCTCTTGAGCATGCATCGAGACTTTTAGCAGAGGAAACCAAGGATAAAAACAATTAAGCACAATCGAATAAAAAGCTATATGTATTTTCTAAACCTATATTTTCACACCTCTTCAAAGACCCGTTTAAATGCTAAAACTGGCCACTCACTCTTTGGACCCTTGGCTCAATTTCCTCTTTTAAAAGGCTTAACGTGGCTTAAAAGTCATCCCGGTCAGACGGGTATAATTTTTTATGTTTTGTGTCATTTGGCTCAGTTTGTGTGGTTCCACTCTGCTTTTTGGCTTTGGTTGGTATCTGTTGTAAAACACTTTGTGACTTCTCTTCCCCTTCAGAAGTGCTATGTAAAGAACCTCATTACTAAAGCTTGTATTTGCTGTTATGAAGTTAGAATTAGGTTTAGTTTAGGTTTAAAGTAAAGACAAAAGGCTTGAACTTCATTTAAGTGAACATCCTGCGAAAGATAGCTGAACACGTATGTGTGTATGTGGGCCCCTCCCCCACACAGAGAGTGGATCAGGCAGCAGTCACTGGTAACAGAGGACAACTTTTAGATAAAATTTGAGAACCTATTATCCAAATGACCTAAAAGTAAGCACTGAACTTACTTAGGTCACTATAGCAAAGCACGTGCCAAGTTTAAATAGATCAGATAAACCTTACTGAAGATAGCCAATGAACAGCCACAGTGATGAACATACCATTTCTTGAATTATGAGTAAAATAAAGTTCTCCTCAGGGATGCAAGGTGTGGATGACTGAAGGAATGTTAGTAGGGAATTCTGTGATAGATAATCATTAGTCACTTCTCTCCTCCATGTGAATGGAACAGTGCCAAAGCCAAAGAGAAGATGTGTCCTTAATCTGCAGTCCCATGGCCTTTTTTTTTTTATCAGCCATTTCTCCCACTTTGTCCCACTATCTCAATCTTATCTTTTCTCCCACTTTCAAAATGTTCTCAAGGAATGAGTAAACAGAGCGAAATGGCCCATACAGAGATTTTCAGAAACTGATTTCTGGTGTGTTTTCCTGTGTGGCTGTGCTCACCAGGCGTGCACGTCTTTCTGTGTGCCCACACATAAACGGTTCAGTGGCATATTGAAATTGCACAGTGGGCTCCTGTGGTGAAAATGCAGAGGAGTTTCTGATCCTCGATGCAAACCGAAGTGCTTGAGACAAAAGAAGGTTTATTTTTCACTAAGTGCAATTGCAGTTGTTGTGCGATGGTGTTTTACTGCTACTCAAGCTTTGGGCAGGTTTACTGGAGACATCTGATTTGTTTTTGTCCTGTTAATAAAGGTATAATGCAGGTTAATCTTTCAGCTTAAATACACCGTGACACAAGCACGCAGGATAGTCTAAGGATTCAGTGAACAGGACTTCATTTCCAATATTTTTTTTACAAGTGAGAACTTGTTCTGTTTTTCTCTCGTGCACTGATATCTTGTCCAGCCTTGAATTGACATGCAGTGCTCCAACCATTACATCATAGTACACATTCACCTTCACCCTAACAGTACCACTAACACACTTTAAAAAAAAAAAAATTCTCTCTATATGCAGTATCTGGCCACAGCAGCTACTATTTGGTGTCCCGTAGGCTTTCCTCTTGTGTTTGTTGGATAGCGGAACATCTGAGATCCCTGACCCCCATTTTGGTGTTTGAACTGAAGCGTTTTTCACTTTTCACATATCCAAATGGGCAGAATATTGTGAATGCCTATGAGGAGAAAAACCTTCCGACAGTTTATGCTTTTGTCCCTGTTTAAATGCATATCATGTCTCACCACTCTCTCTGACAGCAGGGTTTTCACCCTGTTTTTGACTGTGAGCCATTTGGAACAGCTATAAACATCTTTTTCTTAAGATGCGGTCGGATGACACACTGTACAAAGTAGATCACTTCAAACATGGAGAAACCTTTAGGGTTAAAGGAAAACTGTTGCATGATGATTAGATTAGAGCTCGGCAATCACAACACCGGGTTAAGGTCCGACTGTGGCGAGGGGAAAAAAAAAGGACAAACGAGAACAGCAGGTTTGTGCAAACTAGAGTTTTCTGGATGAGTGTGTTTGGCAGTATGCTTCACGTGAGCGATGGCTGGTTGGACGAATAGCTTCTAAACCACACTCAAATCCACATTTTCAACAAGTTGGTTGGCTGCTATCTGGTAGGTGAGAAAAGAGCCAGGATTCAGAGCTTTTTCCTTTTTTTGGTCATAATTGACACAACTGTTTCTTTCTTTTTCCATTTGTACAACCTCTTACACTGCTGTGAACAGCACAAGAGACGTGTACTAAACAGAAGGTTGGTGGTTTGCTCCCTGGCTGCTCCAGTCTGCATGCCAAAGCATCCTTGAAGATACTGAACCCCAAGTTTCTCTCCAATGCTTTTGCTGGAGTGTGAATGCTAGAAAGAAAGCACTTAGGTGTAGAAAAAAGTGTTTGGGTAAATGAGGTGAATGAGTGAGTTGTATAAAATACTCTTGAGTGCTCAGGTGGAAAAGTGCTATATACAAACCAGTCCATTTGCCCTTTGGATGGTCCAAAAATGTGCCCATTATCCATCCATCCGTTTTCTTAACCATTTATCCAGTTTAGGATCCTAGCAGGGCTCAAGCCTATCCGAGCTGACATGGTGTAAAAGAGCGGGTACACCATGGACAGGTCACTGCACTGTTAACCCTCTATCCCATGTCCTCATCTTTCTATCGTGGCTATTCAGTCCACTTTAAGGATGAGTATTTGCACCAAAAAAGTGGAACATCAAATCTTACAAGTGACTTTTTCATAACCTATCATTCCACCTTTTTACATAGAGAATACATTGATTTCAGCCATGGCAAGAACTCTTAGTGTTAGAGGTAAACAAAGAGGTGTGGAATTCTTCAATATGGACATTGTTCTTTGGGGGTTTGGGCTGCATGTATGTGTGTCTGTGTGTGTTGTGTCACAGAGCAATGATTTTTGATGAGCATGTTGGCTGCTGCAGAGACTGAACCCGTGATTCCTCCAAACACCAGACGTTACTCAGATTTTACACATTCATGCCTAGAAGCAGTACAACCCCAATCTTTTACTCTCAGACGCTCTGCAGCTCTCTGGAGTTATTGGAATTCAAGGCTGCTTCACGCTTCAAACAAAGTGCTTGTTTGAGATGAGGGATGCAGTCAGATCGAGTCTCAACAGTTCTGAGTTGCAGGTAAACCAACAATCTGACAGCGATTCGCACTTTCTTCGAGCCTGGTGGAATTAGATTTCTTGCAGTTTTGCACTGGCGTGATTGGCATGACTGCCATCCTCCACGGCATCATAAAATGCCTTCAAAGTTCTTTCTGCGTAGCTCA